>NW_026126541.1:2702500-3302500 GCF_943737965.1 Phodopus roborovskii
TAACCACCCCAGATGGTCCCCAAAGACAAGCACTGACTGACTTGACAGAGAAAGACATTCCCTTTCACTTATGAAATAGGACAAGAAAAAAGGTTTTACGTTTTGAGTATCCATGGGAGTCTTGAGATACATCTTCTCATTAAAATCCACCTTCCCATGATTTTTGCCTTGGCATGAAAATATGGAAATATGTTTTCGAAAACAGAGACACTGATTGGAAGACTCAATTACATCTCCCGGCAGTAGTCCACACTGCAAACTTCTATCACTAGAGAAAAAATTTAAGTAGCCCTTGGATTGAACCATCTGTCGTGAAAATGTGACATATGTTTTCTTTGTTTACTCAACTACCAAGTGTAAACTGATACATTGAACTGGAAATCTGTGTCTGGTGTGACTGAATGGGACGCTGGGGGAGGGGCCCCTGATGGAGAGGACAGCTACTTCAAACCTGCTCCTGAGGAAGCGCGCAAAGCAGAGGAGGAGCAGGGCTGGCGGGATGCCCCCTGGGTTTGGGTCACTCACTAAGGAGCAGACACCCTTTGGGGACTTCAAACAATGCACAGCGCCCAACTGGCAGCCACCACAGCTGAAGGGCACGCCTGGCTGCTCTGTGATGGAGAGCGACCCATCCCTCCCTGTTTTCCCTGCCCTCACACCTGGCCTCAAACTTAAACTAAAGCCCCCATGCCCTTTTCAATTAACCCCCCAGATCAAACAAGAGCTTTTCTTTTCTGTCCTTCTTGGCGGCCCATTGTCTGTGGTGATGGCTTTGCAGATTTAACAGCTGGGCTCATAGATCTGATTCAAACTCGGTTTTCCTGAGAGACGAACTTGAACACAGAAGAGGTCTCCAATAGAAGCCCCGAGCGAGCGGCGATCTCTTCGCCCACCGCTGCAGACTGTACTCTAAAATCTCTGGAATTCTAAGGGACATCGGGTATTCAGCAGCGTCACTGGAGCGACTCTTGGAAGTTGGGGTTGCGACTATGGATGCGTCCTGCGTATACAATGGCTTTTCAGGGAAAAAAAAAAAAAAATTACTCTTGAAATAGTCAAGATGGAGGTCACCTTTAGGTTGATTACCCAAGGCTGGGTCTGACCAGACTTCAAAGCAGTGGGCTGGAAGGAAGCTTTGCTTTGTCTGGCTGTCCGTGCTGGGGGAGAGAGGGGAGTAAGCTCACACTGGCGTGGATCTAAGGGTGGGTGGGCTCATCTCAAGATCACTGCTCAGAGCTTAGGTCTGAGTGAGTCCATAGCATGCCAAGTCTTGAGTCACAGCCGCGAATGACGTGGAGAAGGGGGAAAAAACTTTGTGTTCAAAAGGGTCTGGATGGATTGGTGCTTTGCACTAAATAAAGAGCCCTTGTGCACTGAAGGGGACGCAGTCTCGGCGGCGGCTGCGTAGCGCTGCAGGTCCAGAGGCTGCGTTGCCTGTTGGCTTTGCGTCCCATTGCCTGTAAGTCTCTGTGGCGGACAGTGGAGCTCTGGTGCTTCAAGGAGGAGCTGGCTCTGCTCTGCCGGGCGGCCGGAGCAGAAAAAGCAGGTTGAGGGTCCTTCGGCCAAAACCAATCTGGGCACGCTACTCTCCCACCGCTTCCAATAACCGCTGACATCCCTAACGGGCATCCAGCCGGGGCGGGGCGGAGCGGGGCGGAGCGGGGAGAAGGGGGGGGGGTATCTGCTCGGAAATCGTCCTGGCCAACTCCGTCCTCTGAGCTGTAGCAGATTATGGCATCTTCTCTTCCTAGCGCGAGAAAGTGAGCCCGGAAAAGGAAAGAGGGGGCGGGTCACCCCGAAAGAATAAATAAATAAACACTGGCTACTCGCCTCAGCCGGACGCGGGTCAGTTCAGGCCAGGTTGGTGGCATTTAGAGTTTTCTCATTTCCACTGGAGCACCCATCGCCATCCCCTTCAGCTCCAGCCACCCATTTCCATTTTGCTGGCATTCTCCAACTTTGGGGCCAGGGGGGCGCTAGTGGTGCGGGGCTGCACCTGCTGGGGCATGCAGATGCTGCGGGCTAGCTCGCTCTCCCCGGGCAGTGGTGTGGATGCGCAGGAGTTCGGACGCTGGGCGAGTGCGTGAGGCTCGGATGTCTGGGAAGGCGCCCGGGATGCGCGCCGGGGAGGGGCAGGGGCACCGAAGCCGGATTACGGCTCCAGGCAGGACGTCAGTTTCTTCTTGCGGGACTGCCTGGGAAAAAGAGGCTCGCCCGGGGGAGGGGGTGTCGGCGACGGAGGCGGCGATTGGTGGCCTGGGTGCTAGAACGCTCAAGATCGAGCCAGCAGTGGTCGGGCAGGAGCCAGGAAGGGCGGCCAACTTCCCGGAGCAGGGTCTCGGTCCAGCTGGGTCTGGCTAAGGAGCCTTCGCCACCGAGGCTCCGACTCCGGTAGCGCCAGCTTGCTTCCGGCGCTTGCTCGGAAAGTAAAGCTTATTTATGTGCTTGCGTTCAGCCTCTTGGGTTGTGCGGGATGGCCCCTGGCTTTGGACGCTGGGCGCTTCTCCAGCCCCAAACCGCGGGTTCCGGAGCCTCCCCACGCCCGGAATATATGCACCCCCACCTCCCGCTCCCGCTCTCGGACCCGAGTGGGGGTAGCGCTGAGAAGTCCCTCCAGGCGGGAGCGGGGGAGGGGAGGGGAGGGAGCGGGAGGGAGCGGGAGGCTTCAGCGCTCTGGGCTCGCGTTTCAAAGCGCTTTTCCTCTCCTCTCCAGGTTGGGTCGGAACTGAACCCCTAAAAGTGGGTCCGCCTCCCGCCCTCGCGCCCGCCCGGGGCTGAGTCGCTGGCGGCGGCGGAGGGCGGCAGAGCGTCGGGGAGTTTCCTCTCGCCCTGGATGGAGCTGAACTTGGAGTGGCCAGAGCAGCGCGGTCGCCCGAGGACCGCTGCACGCTGAGCCCTCCCTGCGAGACCCGGCGGCGGCGGCGGCTTTGGATTGTGGGGGGCGGGGACCCGCTGCGCATCGACACCATGTTTCTGGCCACTCTGTACTTCGCGCTGCCACTCCTGGGTAAGTCGAGGCTGCCGCTGGCTGCCACCCCCTCCCCTCCCCCGGACTCTTTTCTAAGAGTCCATTGCGGCGGTCACTCCAGAATTGTAGCGTGGGCTCCGTGGGTGTGGGTGCAAAGTTTCGCCGCGGGGTGAAAGGTTCCAGGGTCTCTGAGCTTGGGAAGCGGCGGCAGCGGACCTCTGCGCGGTTGGTTTTATTTTGCTGTGTCAAAATGATGATAGCTCCGCCCGGTGGGGATTTGAGGGGTCGGAGACCTTCACCGCCTGGGGCGTTGGTCCCCTTGGAAGTCGCAGAGAACTCGGTGAGGCACTCCTGCAGGTGGAGTGTGGTCGGGAAACGCTGGGGTCCGAGAGAGCAAACTTAGGAATGGGAACTTTTTGGGACTAACGTCTCAGCCTACCCGCGGGGCAGACTCGCCTCTTTTCCGGCCTCTGCCCCGGCTCGGCCGACCGAGGCCATGCCGAGCGCTCCAGGGCGCTGTTGGAGGGGCGGCCCTGGGCTCCCGCGGACTGGCTGGCCCGGAGACTGCAGCCCCAGGTGCCCGGGGAGGCGGGGCAGCCAGCGGGCCAGGACCGCTTCTGCTTTAGGATGCTGGGCCCGCATGATCCTCATCAAATCGGGCAAAGGAGGCCAGCTAACCGAAGCTGCTACTACCTCCCTTGGTGGGCCAGGAAGGGATGAAGGCAGTGGTCCCAGGGGTGTGAAAACGGTCTCCCCGAAGAGGGGTAGATCAGCTTCTTAGGTAGTCTGCCTATTGCAAGGAGGGTGGAGGTATCATGTCCCAGGGCTGCGCGCCTTCCCCCGCCCCTTCTCTGGCCCCTGCTGGGACCTGGAATTAGGGTCGCCACTGGTCTCTAGCATTCAAGCGTTCTTCCATTCACCCTGCAGATTTGCTGCTGTCGGCCGAGGTGAGTGGCGGGGACCGCTTGGACTGCGTGAAAGCCAGCGATCAGTGCCTGAAGGAACAGAGCTGTAGCACCAAGTACCGCACACTGAGGCAGTGCGTGGCGGGCAAAGAAACCAACTTCAGCCTGGCGTCCGGCCTCGAGGCCAAGGACGAGTGCCGCAGCGCCATGGAGGCCCTCAAGCAGAAGTCTCTCTACAACTGCCGCTGCAAGCGGGGCATGAAGAAAGAGAAGAATTGTCTGCGCATCTACTGGAGCATGTACCAGAGCCTGCAGGGTACGCATCAACCGCCCCCACCAGCATGCCTGCAGGGGCTTCCTCTCCCAAGTCAGGAGGCAACCTCAGCCCAGTCAGGCTTGGGGTTAAGCCGGCTGATCTCATCTTCCACTCCATTCTCCCAGCTGCGGAATGAGGACCTTTCATTGGCCCCTAGGGACAGCGGCAGCTGGTGTTTGCTGCAGCCCAACACTATTGTTGGAGCTGGTTGTTGGAAGATCCGTGGGGGGGGGGGGGGTGGGACCCCTGGGATCCCACTGACCTTTCTGAAACCTAGTCCAAACATCGGAGTGGGGACCCCCTCAATGCTGCCTAAGGAACCTTCCCCTTCTCTGCCAGCCTGGGGCTTTCCCTGGCTTTAGGCTGTAATCATGTTTCAGAAAGCTACACTGCTGCATCTTGCCCAGAGTTTCCCCTCTCTCTTCCCTTATGACACGAGATGAAGTATTGCAGAGCCAGCCTTCCCCACCACACACCGGTTCAAACACACCACGTGTGAAAATGACATTTGTCATCTTAGATTAGTTGAGTTTTGGACCAGCTGTTGAGGTTTAACCATGATTAGCCCCAAAGTAGCAATCACAAATGCCCATTCCAATGGGACTTAGGGGAGTCTGTGAATGTACCCCATGGACACCCACCCTTTCCATTCACTGAGACTCGCTGAACGTTTGTAATACAGAAGCTGGAAAACTATCAGCTGCCACGTCTAAAACCCAGCCGTGCAAACCTGTGTTTAGGGATGATCTCATGAACAGCCCGGCTCCCACCTGCAGACCACATGCCTCGGTTTGGGGAGCTAACAAGCAATAGGGGCCTCTCAGGGGTCACCTTTCTTCTATTGGTTCCTGGAGGCAAGCGACGTGTGTGACGTCACTGGGCTCCTTCCTCTCGGATTTCAGTTCCTTTTTGCAAAGAGTGGGAAGAGTTTTCTGGCAAGCTGGAGCTGGGTTGTGCTCCAGTATTTCTAGGCACTCTGGGGAGAGCAAGGACAACAGAGGCAGAGGAATGAGGAAAAAAAAAATAATAATGTCCCCAAACGTGCATGTGAAGTCTTTGGGGGCTTCAGCATTCTCTTGGTACATAGTCATAACACGATTAGGGGTTCTGAGCAAGCAGTGAAACACTGTTTGAAACATGCCCGTTTTCCAGAGCTGAGCCTAATCTTCCTGTCATTTCTAGGAAATGATCTACTGGAAGATTCCCCGTATGAGCCCGTTAACAGCAGGTTGTCAGATATATTCCGGGCAGTCCCTTTCATACCAGGTAAGCTGATTTATACTTTGCTGCAATTCCTTCGCCGGCTTGGCTGGGTAGTCCTGCCTTCTCTTGAGCTCTCAGGTACTGTGTGGGGTGATGGGGTGTTTCTGGGGAATCTGAAGTGAAACGAGAAGGTATTGAAGAGGTGGGTTGCCTAGTGAGTTGCCTGCGAGGGAAGGGTAGCTCTGGATGAAGTAATGCAGTGTGATGGTTTGGAAGAGCCGGGAGGGCGGTGACTGAGTTTAAAAAGAAAAAAAAAAAACAATAAAATATGATTGGCTAACTCCTGATAAAGGGACCTCTTCCATCCGGAGTGGGCGGTCATATGTTGCTGCATAGTGTACCCAGTGCCTCTGTAGGATGCGATTTGCTCTCATGACACAACTGTCTTCAGGAAACACTAGAGATATCCTTAAACTGTTGAGGAATTGTGGGTAGGCTAACTTGACTGCCTGTGGTTTAAAAGCTGACATTCTATTTGTTCACTTGTCTTCTCTTTCTTGTCCTGAGCAAGTGTGTGCACTTCCCAGAGACCTCTGCCCCAGAGGCCTCTTAACATTTAGTCTTTCTAACGCTATGCTTTTTGGACTTTCTTTATAGTTCTGAATTTGGGTTGGAAGTGAACTAAAGTCTGAGAATGAAGTGGTGTTGTTTGTTTGTTTGTTTGTTTGTTTTCATAACATCAGCATGAGACAGCCCACATATAGTAAGGAAGGCAGTAATTTCTCTCAATGAAATGCAGAGTCCAGATTGGTGCTGTCTTTATTTATTTGCAGTTAAGACATTTCTCAAGAGCATAGAACCACCACCTGTGTCTTGGTGGTTAAACACGATGCTTAGTGTTGAATATGATTCTGTGAGATGGTGGCTTGTTGATGAGAATCTTCTGGTAATTTCGATGCTTTAGGCTTTTATGCAAAAAAGGCACAGAACCAAGGGAGTGTGTACATATTGAAACTGTGTGTGCACTCATTGGCCGAATATCTCCTGGACAACTACTGTGCTCTCGATATTGTGGCTTTGGCAGTGAGCCAGCTATCATCCTGGTCCTTGTGGATCTTACAGGCAGCTGCTGAGATTTCCTGAGCCCTTACTACATACCAGGCATTGTGTTGGGAGTTTCTTGTCACTAATACACACCATCATGTGCATGTTTAGGTTAGGGTCTGTAGATGAGCAGATTAAGGCGCAGAGATGGTGGGGGACCTTCAGGTCATCACAAAGCTGGTAAATGTAAGAAGCAGAATTCAAAGCCAGATTTGTTTGGTCCACCTACCGGTTGTTGGCAGAGACTGGCATCCTTAACGTGGAAGTTAGAATCTCAGGTTGCATCCAAACGACTGAATCAGAATCTGAATTTTAGCAAGGTCCACCAGGATTGTCCTTCTTTTCTGTGCGTGTTTAGAGTAAGATATGTAAGTTGGTTTTCTGAGACCTTCGTGTTGTTGAATTTTCTGGTAATTTCCATTCTAAATCTTGACTGTTTCTCTCTGTCCTGCAAAGACGGTGTCTTAAGCATTGAGAGAGATATGCAGGGGCAGCCTTTCAAGGAAGCAGTTGTGGAGGGTGGGGTGTAGATGGGTGTATAGGGTGGAGATGGGGTGTAACTGATGGGGTACTGGGATCCTGACCTCTGTACCTCTCCCCCGATGCCTGCCATGAGAACGTTACTTCCCACGGATGGCTAGAAGGGTGGGGCCTGCCCCATAAGTAAGGCCCATTTTGATTTTAATTTCAGAATTGCAGTGTGAGCTACACGTGTGGCTTTGCACAGACTCCTGCCTGATGCTGTATCATTCACCTCTCCTTGGTATAATGAGGCAATTGGTGTACGTGATCTCGAGTTCTGCATTCTGCAGTACTGAAGGAAGACTGAGTTCACCCCAGAATACCTCCCCATCCCCCTGCAATGCCATACCACCTTTGCAACAGCAAGGCCAATCATGTCTAAATTCCCCTGAGGAGTATCAGAAAATCTTCTGCATTGATCAAGTTCCCCTTATTCATTTACTGGATAAATAAACTCAGTCAGGTATACTTTCACAGCAGATAAGATCCTAAGTGTGTGAGGCCCATCCTGTTGAGTACCTGGAAGTCATAATGAATTAAGCAGAGGCAGGAAGGCTCTGCTGAGAGCTTGCATTTGGTATCTCAAGGGCATTGGACTTGGGTTCTAGCCCCAGAGAGCTTTGACCTTTGACAGTGGCTGTGTTCCTTAAGTGGGTATAGTAGAGCCTTGCTTACTTAAATGGGGCCTTGAGGGGTTTGCAGTCATTGACTATGGCACATTAGCCAGTGTGGCCTCTGTCCGATGGAGGGTGGAGACGCAGAATGATAAATGTAGCTTTTCACAGTTGGAGTCTGAGCTTGAAGAATAAGTCCTGCGCTGGCCATGTGTCCGAGGAAGCTAGGGCAGGAGGGCCTCCCGAGCCCTACAGATGCAGTAGCCATCAGGGATCCCATGTTGGGGTAACCCTGCCTGGTGTGAAGAGTGTTTATCCACACGTAGGAGTGAGACTAAGACACAGTTGGAAGTCTTGCAGTGAGGATTGCTGGGTGAGTTCAGTGCTCGCTGAATGAACATGGAGAACTGTGCGGGTCCTCAGCAGCCACACAGAAGCTGGAGCCAGGGATGAGCATCTATGACCTCACCATTGAGGAGGGTAAGGCTGAGGCAGGCAGATCCGGCCAACTCTGTGGTAACAGGTTCAGTGAGTGACCCTGTCTCAGAGGGAGAGGGGAGGGGAGAGGAGAGAAGGGAGAGGAGAGAGAGAGACAGAGAGAGAGAAAGAGAGGGAGAGAGAGGGAGGGAGGGAGGGAGGGAGGGAGGTGTTGCTGGAATTCCCTTGTCAGCCTGGTCCTGCTGCCTTTCAGCCCCAAATAAGAACATGGACGCCATATTGATTATAAAACTGTTGGCTGACGACTAGGCCTTCTTAATTATCTAACTCTGGACCTGTTACTCCTCCTTCCTCAGCTACATGGCGTCCCTCTCCTCGAGGTCTCTCTCTGCCTACCTTTCCCAGAATTCTCGTGTGCTGGTCCCGCCTATCTCTCTGCCTCTATTGGCCAAACTGTGCTATTGGTCAACCAATAAGAGAAACACAAGCGCGCCCATCCCCATCAAGGTAGAGAGTTATAGGACGATGATCCCCAACACTAACATGGACCTCTGGCCTCCACACCCGTGTGAATGGCCTAGTGCACCTGTACACAGAGAAGCATGCCTGGCCCCCTCAAGGATGTTTGTTTGCATATTCTTTGGAGTCTTCAGACCCAAAGCTGTCTTGCTAACTGGGTAAAAGGCCTTGTGGAGATACTGCACGCGGCCGGCCCGGCAGGAACAAGGAAGAGAACAACAATAAGATACAATCTCAAACTATTTTCTCTTCTGAAGCCTGGACCATAGAAGGGGAATGGAGGTGATGATTGAGGCCAGCTCTTTAGTGGACAGTTGGCAGGGTTACACTTGTGAAAATTGGATTGTGGGAGCCTTTGGTCTGAGGCATGCGGAATGGACTCAAGGAGGCATGTTCTCTGTGAACTCTACCAGTGTGGTTTCCAAGGGTCTAGGGCCTGAATTAAACAAAGGAGAAAATGAGCCCGTGTGAGAGAATGGTGGAGTAGATGGCGGGCGGGGCCATGAAGAGTCTGCCCAGAAGGCAGAGCTATGTGTGCACTTGGAGGTCCAGACACTAGAACTTACCATACAGTACTCACCAGGCCCTTCTCTCTTAACCATTGCCCTCTGCCTGTTAACTCCTGATCTACGTCACGTTTTCTTCAAGAGTAACTAGACATAGACCTGGGAGCACAGTGGATCCGCTGGCATTTCCTTTCTTTGACTCCCCGGAAAAGGAGAGCAGTGGATGCATGGGGAAACGTTGAAAGTCCAGTGGGTGCCAAGAGAGGCCTGAGAGCCAGCGGAGGTTTCTGAGGGAGGTGTTAATCCTCTCCGGGGCAGAAAAACTAAAAGGAGCTGCAAGGTTCCAGTGTTGATTGGGAGATGGCACTTTGGAAACTCGTGTAAGTGCCATCGCTTTGACTCTGGCGCCTACATGAGTAAGACTGGTTGAACCCAGGAGCAGGATGTGCCCAGGCTGTCTTGAGTCTGGATTTCTGGATGAGGCTGTGTATCGCTGGCTGTGCTGTCCGTTTCTGATTTCATGTGCCCTGATCTTGATGTCACTGCTTTAAACCACTCTGTTAAACCCTTGGCCCACTGGAGAAGAGTCTTACGACGTCGTCCGTGGCTCACAGGAGACCCTCCACGCTCTGGGATGGGGGTCCCATCCTGATTACTCGGTTCTTGATTTAGTTGTAAACTATTTTAAATTATTGTATGTCGGTCTCTGTGTGTGCCAGTATACGCCATGCATATGGGTGCCCGATGCACCAGAAGAGAGGGCGTGGGAGCTCTGGGAGCTGGAGTTACAGGCAGGAATAAGTCACCGGATGAGATGAAGGTGCTGATGACAAAAATCCCGTCCTCTGGAAGAGCAGCCCACACTCAAAGCTCTGAACATCTCTCTGCCCCTTGCCTAGATCTTGGAAACCATCTCTGATGGCACTGATGGCTGGGTCTTAGAGCCCAGTAGCTGCTGTTACTGATTCTGATCTGTGTCCACTCCTAGCAGGCCACAGAGCCCTTTTTGGCCTAACTGCGCAGCCCCCTGGAAGCACCATGCTCTTTCCAATCAACCTCCCTCCTCAGCCAAACCCTTCCCCCGTGTAGTCCATCTGTGCTCTCCCTCCTGGGCCTCTGCTTGCATCTTGTTGCTCCATCTTGTTGCTCCAGAAGCTTCTAATACTTCTTCAAGACCGTAGTCACATTTCTTCTCTGAAGGCCTTGCTGGAATCCCCCAAACGGGCCCTTCACTTAAGACTCCCTCCTGCTTCCTGATCCTTTGCTTTTATGGTAATTGTTAATCACAGCACATTGAGAAAGACACATTGATGCCTCTGCCTTTCCCACTCGGAGTCGGTGAGTGGGTGAGTGGCTGCTACTCTGTGTGTGTGCTTGGCACCCAGCACCCTCTCTGATCCAGAGCAGGCATTCTGTTGACCTGGGTGGCTGATTGACAGATAGGGCAGCGTCTTCAGAGATCTAGGCTTTCACAGACACTTTTGCAGAGAGGGTAAGTGACGTACTGCTTGAGACTTGCCAGGGCATGGCTCTGTGGGAGGAAAGATGTGTTTTTTACCGCATGCTCTAGACAGGGCTTGTCCATTCCAGGGATGGCAGCCACCTGGTTTATCCAGGTTCTGAAGCAGTCTTTCCTGCTGGGACCATGTAGCTGTATCTGTTACCTCAAACCTAGCATATCCATAACCCATCCCCTTACCTTCTTCCCGATTCTCTCACACAGTGGTGTGATTGGATGTCCCATGTGTTACACCATAAACGGCGGGGTCTTCTTCAGCCTCCTCCATCCTTACTCAGTCAGCGGAGTTCTGACTCCAGGCTCGGAGTAGACAGGAGAAAGCCTGTCTTCTTTGGCATGGTCCTCCGCCATTGCTCAAGTTACCATCTTGCCTTTTGCAGGACACCTGTCAGCTTGGGCTTTGTTTCTCTCAGTGTCATTGCCAGAAACCTCGATGACCCGATGACAGCAGTCTTACTTCACAGACTTCCCGTGCTGGGTCTTTGTCTCCCCGCATTTGCTCTGTCGGTGTTCAGGGTAGCCTCACAGGGTCACTCCTAACACATACACGGGCTAGAAAAATGACATGTACCTTCGGCTTTCACCCAGCCACGTGACTCCTGGCTCCACCCAAAAACTTGGCTTCGTTTGCTGTATAAAATCAGGGTGATTGCATCTTCTTCATCGGCTCTGTGGGTTAATGAGGCTTTATGTGAAAAAAATTAGCACAGTGCCTGAAACACCTTTGGCCCTCTGTAAATCTTCCATTGCTGAGACCCTTATTTGCTGTAAGTTCTCTCCGGACTCTGAGGCCAGGCTTCTTCTCCATAGAGCATACTTCCTAATCAGGGAAGCAATCAGGAACCCAAGGCAAACCTTACGCAAACTTTTGGCAAAGCAGGATGAGCCTGTCTCTGTCTCAAAGGCTCTGGAGGGGAGGAAAGCCTTGCCTCTCCATAGATAGCCAGGCACGAGGCTAGTGGAGGCCTTGCTGGGGATCCCTGCTCATGCCTGCTCAGGTTCCTGATGCTGCACTTACTTGGTTGGAGATGAGTGTGTGGCTCACCACCGGGGAAGGGAGTTCTTCCTGTACTTAAGGATTCTTGTGATCAGTTTTCCCTTCTCAGCTTCACTGACTCCCATTTCCCCCCACCTCACCCCATAAATCTTTCCAGCGCCCCACAGCAGAAGAATTACTGCTCCCTTCGAAGGGCACGCCTTGCCTTAGACAGCAGCGGGAGAGACTTCTGCCTTGGAAGCCTCTGCTAAGTACAGGCACAGTTCACTTTCACAGACCACTACCTTTGGGTTTTAGTCTCCTCCTTTCCTGCTCCACTCCCCCCCCCCGGGGGGGGGCGGGTCCGCTTTTATGGTGTAACAATATGAAATTGCACACAGGTTCAAAAAGAAAGGATAACCAGTCTAAGCAAACACTAGTAGGAGCCTTTTAGGGTCTTTGAACTTGTAAACAAGTGTGTAAATCACACGTGTGGCCTTTCGTTTTAGCTTCTACATACTTGCTCATTACCTGCCGGATGACTTGAGGAAGCTGTGTCTTTCTGTGTCACTGACCACGTCCTCCAGGCAACATTATGTTATTTAGATTAAATGTGAACCTCAATAAGTTTTATGAGGAGAGCAATGGGACGTTGTGGTCTCTGACTCTTTATGGCAGGGGCCTGCATGCACCGGTGAAGGCTGGGGATGCAGACAGTCAGATATTTTGCATAGAGCCCCTGGAGGTCCTGTTTTAGAAAACGAAGATAAAACATCAGTGAGTGACAGGTAATTGCATGAGCTGAGGATTGTTACAAGGTGCAAAATTATTTATAGCCAATATGTCTGTCCTCATTCCTTCTCTTTAGTCTCCTGAAGTATTTCTTCCTGTCGTCTCTTCATTTTTCTACTGTCGAAGTTTGTTCTTTACAGAGGACACTCCACACCTTGTTTTTTTTTTCTTGTTTTCCTTTTTTTGTTGTCTGAGACACAGTGTGAAATTCTCAAGAGAAGGTAAAAATGGAGCAGATTTGGTTCAAAGAGTGCTGTTGTTCCAGGAGGTGGGAATCTGCCAGGTTAACCCTGGACTAGCTGGGGGACCTTGGTCTACTGTCCACCCTTCCTGGAGGACACGTGTCCATGGCAGTAGGAAAGCAGTGGACTGGGGTAGCTTTGAACAGAGTTCTTGAAGAATCTGTACGTTGAATCTTATACCTTTATGTGCCTTTCTGTCTTTGTTTCTAACACTTTTCTTCATACCAAGGAGACAGTTGGTCCTGACACACACACACACACACACACACACACACACACACACACACTGTGATTTAGACTATGGGCTAACTGTAAGCAGAGAAGATGATGGAGAATAAAAGAGAAAGGGAGAGAAGACCAGAGTAGGAAAGAGAAAATGAAACCAGAATTGAGTTTGGTAGGTAAAAGGTAAGCTGTAGGATCATAAAGTCACACAATCACAAGATTGACAAAGATGCCCTGGGCAGGACTTTTGGAGGTCATTCTGGCCCAGCCCTCTTATTTTATTGATAAGAAAACTGAGGGTTCCATAAATTTATGGGACAGTGGAACATAAATTGTTGGGAACAGTGATGACAAGCAAAATTAGGTGTGTGCTTGTTTTTAAATCACTACGTGGAGCCCTCCAGATCCTGGTATTTTCCTGCTTCCTTTCACTGGCCCTTGACCTGTTCAGGCCTCTGTTCCCTCCTGTCTCTCTTGCAAGACAGTGAGCGCTACAGCATGGCTCCAGCCAGAGAAGCAGCTGACCCCTGTTTCAGAACAAGGGTTAATTGACCGATCCAGCAACAGGAACCAGTGGCTGAAATGTTAGTTAGTTGTTGTTGTTGTTTTTTCTTTTTTTAATCTTTTGCCCCTCTTCGGAGTTTCTGTGAGGGGAAGAAAATGAGAAACTTTGTGTTGCTTTAAGCCCTTCAAGCCCTCCAAAAAAAAAAAAAAAAAAAAAAAAAAAAAGACCTTAATCTTTCATTTGGTATTTTTTCTGTTAAAGAAGCTAACCACTTCCTGTAATTTAGAAACTGAACTAGTTGGGTCAGTGATGGAAATGAATGGGTAATTTGCATAAGGGGCTAATTTATTATGTCCCATGGGTATTTCTTTGATCTCTCCTTCCATTCCAATTAACGTTCTAAGGGGGTCTATCACCATATCAGAAATTAAGGGTGAAAGCAGCCATTGTTAACCTTTCTGGTGATTTCTTGATCTTTTAACCATTTCTCTCTGTGACCAGGACTTCAGGCCACAGAGTCTTTGGGGTTAGATTTCTAGGGGTGTGCTCTTTCATGATCTCGCATCAAGTGCTAAAAATCTTCTTTTCCAACTGCACAGGGACTCGGAGATGTGTAGAGTCCTGGTGGTGCATGCAATGGCTTGCACACGAGCCTGAAAGCTGCAGAGACACATGTACATACCATGTACCTCTTGGAGCTTTGGGTACGTTTGTATATCTGCGTGCTCTGAGTTCAATTTTGGGCATCTATTATATTTTTTTTTTCCTTAGAAACCAAAAAAAAAAAAAAAAAAAAACCCAAAACCTTCCTTGACAGGCATTCAGTTGTTCCTGGTGGTGATAGAGGCTATGCAGCTGTGTGTGTGTGACTGAAGAAGGGAGAGAGAACAAGTAATTTCTTCGAAAATCAATTGTAATTTACTCTTGCTAAATTGGTGAAGGTCTGCCCTGTCCGTGCATTAGCATATGACAGACTTTTAATCATTTGGTCAACTGGCCTATTTCTGGTCAATCCATGGTTCCATCTGGTACTCTGCTATCTTAGACCCATGTGTCCTCCATGGTTACTCCCTTTTCAGAGAGGGCTGAAAGGTAAGGGTCTCTCCCTCCGGGAACTCACAGCGAGTCACTGCTGTGTGTCTTTTTACTGAACAGCCCCCTACACGGTGCATTTTGCTTTTATGGCCCAGCTCTCTAGGTCCGTGTTGTGCCTTCTGATGTCTGGAGGGGAGCTTTGAGCTCTGAGAGATTGAGCATGGCTCTGAGGGTCTGGGAAGAGCTCACATTTTTGTTCCCGCGATTGGACAGCTCTTCTCTCTGTTGGCATTTGAATTGTAGACCTGGGTCCCTCGTTCCAAAAGGAGATTTTTTAGTTCCGTTTTTTTCCCCCTTTCCTGTTCCCAGCTTTTCTTCCTCTGTCTTCTACACTGTGTGACAAAGGGCCTTTAAACTTGAAATGTAAGCCAGTATCTGTTATTTTAATACTTGGCCCTGCATTCTGATGGATTCTTAATTGAGACCCGGAATCCAGAACACGCGCGCTATTAAAACCGTTCCGGCGGAACTGCAGGAGTATTAACCAGAGAAGCAATTTCTGCATTCTATCCTTTTCCGTCTCTGTGTGAGGCGGGAAGGTTTCTAAAGTAGAACAGAGTGCCTGGGGCCACTTTTTGTCATGTTGTCATATAAATAGCATTGCACAGTGGCAAAGAACTTGCATAGTTGAGTCCCACTTTGAGGTGACCTCCTATGCTACGCGTTGGTCTTCCACAACGCTGCCGCTGCCTCTGCTCCCCTTTGTGCCCCAGCAAATCGCCTAGGAAGCACCACAGCAGCCGGTATTTCTACTGCCCTCTGCACGTTGTCATCTGGCGGACACTTAATAATGTATGAAAACCAGTATTGATTGCGCCGTTGGTAGGAATACAGCAGCAGGTTTCCTAAAGTCCATGTTTATGAAATGGTTCATTGATCCTTGTTCGTCATATGAGTTCCACATAAACCCTTGATGAAGCAGGTGCCAGGAGATCACTAGATCCCAGGTGGGGGTGGGGGTGGGGGACCGCCAGGGGAGCCCTGTCTGTTCAGAGTGACAAGGGGCATCTGAATGGGGAGAAGGGTGAGTCGCTGACACTGAGTATACTCCCAGTGACAGATCTCACTGTGGTCATTCGAGAAAAGGGAGTAATTGCAACGGAAGTGAGACACAACAGCCTAGGCGTTTACGTGCAACAACTCAGTGAACCCTTGTTGAGGAGCAGGAATGAGCTCCACTGGGTGGATGTGGTAACAGCACCAGAGTGCATACACCTAAGTGTGGCTGGGCTGGGAAGACAGCCCGGTGATTGACGTGTCTGCTGATGAAGTATGAAGACCAGAGTTCACGCCCTTGGAACCCAAGGAAAAGGCACACGGCTGACATGACGACCCACGTACAATTCGGCCTCATCTGTGAGTTCTGAGCTAGGGCTCGAGACCCTGCCTCAGTGAGTAAAAATGAGGATGACTCCTGACGTTAACCTCAGGCCTTCACGTGCACACATATTCACACCTCACTAACAGCAGACCTTGCCATGCATGCATGCACACATATGCATACTGTGCAGGTATGCGCGTGCATGTACACACACACACACACACACACACACACACACACACACACACACGACAGAACTAAGCTGTGGCAGAACCAGGATTCTTATGTATGAAGTTGGCTTCAGTATTCCTGTGATGACATGTGCAGCATATGTGTTCTGTGAGAGTTCAGGGTATAACCAACCTGTAGATGCAAAAAGCATTTAATATCTATTATCTATGTCACACATACATGGTATACATATGACACACATAATCACATACATTACATACTTTGTATTATGTAACATGTAACATGTTGTATGTGTAATATGACACATGCTATGAATGTTACATGTATCACATGCTATCTGAGACTATGTGACAATATATGCTCCATGTGTTTATTTTTGATTTAGGAAAATTGGTCAGTTTGGGGCTCTTATTTTTCATCTTTTCAAGGTGGTAGAATTTTATTCCTGCCAAATGCACTCACAGATTTACTTCCCTTTCCCACCCTCTAAGAATTCGCTTTCTCTGTTTTGTGGATAGAAATGAAGAAGATAATGTATGGGGAATGGTAGAACCCACACAGCTCAGTGTAACCCTGAGAGGGAATAAGCGATTAGATAAAGTTAAAAGTTAGAAGAGTCGCTAAGGGAACTTATCCTCACTTTGAAATGCCTGAACTTATCTTCGATTTCTTTTATTAATAAATTCTGCTCACACGTGTATTTAAAGCATTACTCCCCATTCACCCGCTCTTACACCTTTCCCTTGGGTCTCTCATATTTGTGACTATCATTCCAGTCCTACTTCCATGCTTATGACTTTGGTTTGGTTTTTATCGCCCAGAGTTTAACTAAAACTATATGACCACGGGCTTATAGCCATGTGTTACACTACGCTCCCCCTCCCAGACTTTGTTCATTGCCAATATTTGTTGTAGGGCCCTGTACACCCTGACTCCGTCCAGAGCTGTTATGTACGTGAGACTTGTGTGGCCCCAGGGCCAACTGCCATGAGTTTATGATTTCCATGGCTCTGTCATGCTTAGAAGATGATGTTTTACAATCTAAAGGGGGACTTTTGAGTTGGGCTTTGTGAAATGAATAGGAGTTTGATAAATAGAGACGGTTGGAGAAGGAATTCAGGCAGAAGAGTGTCATGGATGAAGATACATTGCGCCTGGGCCATTTCCTGTGATAAGGCATGAGGCATGACAGGGGTGGACTGGGTACTTGTGTGTCCGAGCGCCAGGATAAGGCAGTGGCTGGCTGCGGCTCTCAGCATCGCTGACACTGTCAGTCGTCGGACTTACGTACTGTGGCTGTGTTTGCCTTTTCAGCTCAGTGTGGCAAAACAGCAGAAAATCTGCGTGTCTCAACCTCATTATTGAGTCTTGTGTGGTAAAAGCAAGGCAGGGCTCTCTGCATGCTTCCTGGTGGGAGAAGAACATGAGGGCCCCCACGGGAACTCCCTCGCTCCACGTTCTCTCCAGGCCGGCGAATGAGGTCAAGAGTGCCATGCTCCTGCCTCAGCTCCTGGTGACGGCAGAATGGACAGGACAGAGCTGCTGGAGTGGGTGAGGCTGTCTGCACCCGCCCGGGGTGGGCCCGGGAACACTGCGAGGCAGACAGGTGGATGCTGGGATGGATGCAGGATGTAGGACAGTAGGGAACCAGACTCTGGTAGAATTCCTGAGGCCAAGGCCCTCTGCGGAGTCCCACAGTGTGGCCGATGAAAAGAAGCCTGTCTCGCTGGCCTCTGGGAGAGGGCTTAGTCTAGACCCCTGGAGCAGGAGCTTCCCACCTGTCTTCTGTGGTAGCTACCCAAGCATTGCCTGTCCTGGGCTCAGAACAGGCCTCTCTGCTTGAAGCCGGTTGTTCAAGCATGGCTCTCCAGGGCAGGACCATCCTGCTGGACAAGTGGTGCTGGTGAACTTCTCTGCAGACTGCTGCCCCCCCCCAAGGGGCAGGGCCTCCATGTATTGGTATTTTCATTCCTTTTCTATCTACTGCTTCTCTGGCATCTGTGTACACATATTAATTACCAGGCTGTTTTCTGGGGAGTCAGGGCATTTGGCAAGGATGTCTGAGTAAGACCCCAGGATTGTCAATGTAGGAATTTGGCCTGACGGTGTGGGATGCTCACTGACCCCAGGACACGTGTCTGTGAAGCTGGATGAACAGTGGGAACTGTGTAGATTACATCCAGACTTACCAGCCAGCCAAGGTGGCAGTGTCCTTGGCTATGGCTGCTCCCTAAGAGCAAGAAACCCAGAGCCTGAAGCATCTCTGCACATGGGAGACCCACCAGGCAGACCAGCCTTCCCAGCGCTTCGACCCTTTAATGTAGTTCTTCATGCTGTGCTGACGCCAACCATGACATTATTTTCATTGCTACTTCATGGCTGTAATTTTCCTGCTGTTATGAATCATAATGTAAATATTTTTGGAGATATGAAGGCTTGTCTGTCAAAGGGGTCATGACCCACAGGTTGAGAACTAGATCTGGGGCAAACATGGGGTGGGGGCGGGGGGCAGGTACGAAGTCTTGATTGTAGTGGAGTGCAGTATACAGCATGGTGGTGATGAACAGAAGCGTGCGGTTAGCACACCTGGCTTGGATTTCGCACCCTAGCACTCACTAGCGGCATCCAGTTCAGGGGGTGGAGGAGACGATGGAGCCTACTTAGCTTGCTTTGGCATGACTGAGCAGCCTGGGAAGTGGGAAGCAGCAACTTCTCGAACGCTGTCCTGTTTTTGTTGTTATTGTTTTGTCAACTTGACGAAAGCTAGAGTCATGGGGGGGGGAAGGGTTCAGTTGGGAACCCCCCCAAGGCTATGGGGGTATTTTCTTGTGTGATGATTGATGTGGGTTGGCCCAGCTTCCTGGGCAGCGCTGACCCCGCTTCCTGAGAGGTAGAAGAAAGCTACTTGAGCATGAGTCTGGTGGGCAAGCTGGTGAGTAGAGTTCCTCTGTGGCCTCCGCTTCAGTTTCTGCCTGGCTCCCCTCAGTGATGAACTCTGCCAAGGCCTGTAAGTCAAATGAACCCTTTCTGCTTCAAGTTACTTTTGGTTGTAGTGTTTATTTACTATGACACAGACTCCTTTCCTGTGTACTAACTCCTCTCCTGCCTCAGCTTGTCATCGCGAAATGGGCATAGATGGGTTGAGTTTGAGGAGAAGAGGAGGAAGAGAGGAGAGAAAAATCACTGCAGCTGTACTGGAAATGAAAATCATCAGTTGAGAGTAGGTTGAACAATGCAATGTCTACTCACAAATACTAGCAGTCCATCTGTCTCCAGAACCCTCTGTGTGCCTGACGCTGTCCTGAGTGGTGATGGGTTAGAGTGCAGAATGGGTTAAAATGGCCTTGGGATGGGGTAAGGGAAAAGAGAGGCAGAAAAAGTGGATAAAAGAAAATTCTGGAAGGACGTATGTTTCTAGGGGGAGGAATTTTAGGCAAGCCAGGGCTTTAGTGGTAGCGGAACCACCGCAGGAATCTCACGTTGGATATATGAGCCCAGTGTGGATGGCTGTGAACATGGTAAAAAGAAACAAACCAGTGTCCCCTCCCCTTTTTGCTGGAGAAGGATTTGAAAAGGTGATGTTTGCAGACAACATGGAAGCAGTCAACGCATTGTTTTCTGTTAGTAGTGTAAGCTTTGCTGGCTCTGGATATTTTTTTCATTCTTGTCTTCCAAATTGTAATTTTAAAAGACGAGACATTTCATATTCAAGAGTTTTCTTTGTCTGAAATAAATTATTCATCAATCTACAGTTTCAGAAACAACGAACATAATACTTAATGCGCCACAATTAAGCAGGCATAGCGTCGGATAAAATTACGCTCCATGCGTTTGGGAGGCAGGCAGTGCGGAGCACCCTACATCTTGCTGACATTTGTTCCCCGGCAGAAGAACATAAAGTCAGAGACCCAGAAATGCGTTTCCTTTCTTTGTGGTGGAGGAGGGGTAACTTTAGACCCCTGCACCCTGTTTTTGACATTCCACAGCTGCTGGTCTCCCAGAGAGAAAGTGGGTCTCACTAGGAACTGTGTTGTGCATGAGGTCAGGTGAGGGTCAGAATTCCTAAGCTCTGCTCACTTTGTTTCTGCCTCCTTTGTCTGGGTTGAGATCCCGGGTGTGACTTCTTCCTTTGGATGCTGAAGGCAGCTTTTCTTGAATCCAGGCTTTGTGATCGATCACATGGGGTGTTTCTAAGGGTCAGCTCTGGAGAGTACCCCCTCTGTGACAAGAGTCCTCCCTGAGAGTTAATGCCAGTGCCGGTAACAAGGGCGGTGACCTCCATGGAATCTTCAAGCTTGAAGATTGGAGGATGTTTGAGGTGCCCTCTATTCATCGCCATCGTCAAAGTTGGTGCTGGTTGATCATTGGCAACCAATAGTAGCATGTGTGCTGGATTCCCATAAACAAGACGCAACGGTCATTTCTGGGCTGTTTTATGGGATCTTCACTAAGAGTATTGGCCTGGAGATGGGACATTCATCACACATTGCGTGGTAGGGAACCCAAACCCAAAAACTGGTGACCCGTACATACTTACACAGCTGGCTGGTGGCTGGTCCTGAATTCCAGCCAAGTCTGGGTAGCAGTAAGGGCTTTGCCGCATGCTGCCTTTCTGGTTGTTTTATAAGAACAGGAATAACTGAATTCAAGGTGGATACTTGGCTCCCTCTGGTCTGAGTATCCTGTTTATATTTGAGCAGAGAAAAATAATTGTATCTCATTACAAAGAGAGACCTGGAGGTGGCCAGTTGACTTACACGTTTCTCTGCCCCAACCCTGGTTTACTAGCTAGTGCCTGGTCTTACTGCCCTCCCAGGACTTCAGAGCTCTTAGGGTCTTTACTGCCACAAAGTCATGTGGCTTTCCATCTTTCATGCTTGAGGAGCTCCATGTTCTGACCAGTGCTTCCTACATGGGCTTCAGGGGATCCGTGGGGATCCGTGCATGAGTTTTGTGAAGTCTCCTGAGATCTCAAACTTGAGGATCCCTCCTTTGAAATGTGCTCATTCAACCGCCTGCAAATACTTCCATCAAGGTCACTAGACATAATGCATATGCGTTTCATACTGAGCTGGCCCTGTCTCTTAGCCTGCCTGGGGCAAAAGGAAGAGGTATATATATTAGACTCTCTAGGCAAGATGCTTCTATGTATGGGGGGGGGGGGAGAAGTGTGGTCATGAAATGACATCAGGGTCAGCTTTTTGACTTGACTAATTCTTCACTTGAGATGTCTTATTTGCATGCTTGTAGCCTGGAGCATGTGTGTATGTGTGAATGCTGAGTTATTTCTATGAGACTCCATGTTCAAGGGCCTCACTCCCTGGGAAAGTGGCCTCATTGTGGTGGAAAGTGCTTATGTACTAACCACTCAACACGTAGACATTTCTTTCGATCAGGAGGGCCTTTGTCTCCTGTCTGCCCTTGGCAGCGGCTTGCCCTGGTCAGGGTGAAGGTGTTTCTCAGATGTCCTGGATGTGTGTGTAATTTTGTTTGCCCTGGCTGGTCAGGAAAACAGAGCAGCCCTACCGTGTAGTAGAAGTAGACAGCACTTTACTGTTACAGTCTGTCAGAGAGTAAAGGGGGTGTGATCACATCCCAAGCATACAATACATTCTCCATCAAGAAAAGCAAGTGGACACAGGTAGAAATAGCCTTTTGGAAATGGCTCTTGATGAGTATCTGGCCTGCCGATCAAATTGGAGTGAGCCTGGAGAATGAGGGAAATCGAGTGGGTATGGGTTCCCAGGAAGGTGAGTAGCCCGAGCTGAGGCTTACAAACAGAACTTAAAGGCAGAGTGCTTGTTAAATAGGCCTCTGACGTAGGCCTTAAATGCCTGGCAAATATTTACCATCGATGTCCAATACAAAGTTAAATGTTCAGAAGGTCTTAAAATAGAAAGTTTTGTACCCAGGGTTTTATATTTCATAACTGAGCAATAAAAAAATAACTAAAGGCCCACTGCAGTCCCAGGAGCTCCCTGCATCCTAGAGAGACAATACGGTGCTACCGTGCTGGTGACCTCCCTCCCCACAGACCTCTCTTCACATGCACTCAGATGAGAACTCTCTCCACCCTGTAGTGACTTTGGCACTTTGCTCTGTAAGCCCTGACTCTCTGCCATGCATCACACACCTGTGCTCCTGGGGTGTCACCGTGAGCACAGTGTGCGATGCTGGCATTCTGAGATTTGGACTTCCCATAGCCTCCAGGATTAACAAAGCTGTTAATCCAAGGGTTTAAACTCTAGAGGGCTGACATTGGGCCTGGGAAAGCCTCTCTCTGTCACGCATGCAAGCACATGTGTGTGCATGTGTGTATGTGTGTGTGTGTCTGTCTCTCTTGCATACATGCATGTGTGTCTATCAGATTTCTGAGTTAAACTCTAAAGGTCCCATTTAATCAGTTCCTTTATTTTGCTTACATCTCTGTTCTCTGGCAAGATGGGCTATACGGGCCATTTAAGTGTTCCAGATCTGGCAACATGGGACGGTTCATGCTTTCATGTGTGTGTGTGACATTTCGTGTGGCATCTCCCGGGCCCCTCTGCTGGGTTGAAAGAGAGATACTATGCTGCAGTTGGTGTTTTTCCTGGGGAACTCTTCCTGTTCTGACATAGCACGTGCTCCTCAGTGAATTTTTAAATTCTTGGGAATTCAGTTCATCGGTGGAATTTCTAAGGCTTTGGAAGCTGGACGTTGTTCATGGTCCTGAGGACGTTGGTGTGGGCAAGACAGATGACACTGACATTTCAGTAGTGAGTTACAGCATACAGCATGATTATATTAACGCAAGAGGGTGCTGATGGCAGCCAGTGTCCTTAATAAAAACATACCCATGTGATGGTCACTGGAGGCCAAGAACAGCCTCACTGGAGAGGAGACTGTCAGCTGAGACTCTGAGTGACAAAGAACTGGCCGTTCCAGGTACCTACCCCTGTCGGCAGAGCTCATGGCCAATGCCGCTTGGCTTTGTGGTGGCAACAATCTCTACCCTGGAAAGACAGACAGAGATGAAGCCAGACCACCATCAAGTTTCAATAGAGAGCTACAGCTAGAGGTCACAGGGATGTTGGAAAATCAGGCCTGGGCACCAACTTTGGGCCATGAGGCTCACCGTCCTCAGCCTTGAAATCCTCCATCGCCGTATCTCCCTACTCTGGATTTGGAGTTGTCAGAATTGGAGACGTCATGTGTGAGTGTCACTGGAGGGGGGAGGGGTGTCTACTTGTCCCCAGGACACTCTGGGTGCACGCTTTGGAAGTGGCATTTCTAAGTGGACATGCTCTTTAGCATAGCGCTGTTCTCTTCTGCCCGGCAGATAGTCGTTACCGCAGCCCCCATATCATGGTGTCCGCAGGACCCACCCACCCATCTGATACTGGTTTTCCAGTTTATTTGCTTGTGGGTCAGAGAGTGTTGTCACTTCAAAGCACGGGCCTCGTCCGCTTTGTTCCTTGCTGTGTCCCTGATTGAAGGAAGCGACAACACGGGCAAACACTCATCCGTGAGTGAATGCGTGCAAGGGTAAATACAGTGAACAGGAGCCGGATGGGTGCAGGCGAACTTCCAAGTAGTTATTCAGCACCGTGTTTTATGGGATGCCCAGCACCTAGGTGAGCGCGGACAAGCGTGCTTTGTGGATACTGCCAAGCCGGAAGGGGTGTCTGTTAGGAGGCATCCAGGGCAATGGAGAACCTATCTGTTGTTTTCTTTCTTTGCCGCTGTGTCAACAGGTGTTGTAGAACATGGTCCCCAAGCTACGGCAGCCCACTTGCCTGAGCATCCTTGGTCTTACAAGAACTTGCGACTGCATCTCCCTGGGGACTTGGTTTTAGAGCCTGTCAGAGGTCAGCTGAGAGCATGACCTCTTGACCTTGCAGCTTATATACGTGCCCTTCACGTTGGATGCATCATTTCAGAGTCAATCGAGGGACGTCTCCCAGCAGTTCTCTGTGTCTCTTTAGGTGCAGATGGGCCAGAGCCTCACAGGTGGACACATCACTAGGTGCCTGGCAATGTGATGGTGGCAATGCCAGCCTCCACTCAGTGCTTGGAGTTTATGCTGGTCCAGTAGAGGGGTCAAGGCGCAGAGAATCTCAAGTATACAATAACCCCCCCCCACACACACACCAAGAGGTCAATGTTGCTAAGAGGGCTGCTAGCAGGGAGCTGGTTCGGTCAGGGTGGTAAGAACGTTCCAGAAAGAGAAAGAGGAGGCGTGCATGTCAGGAGGGAGCAGGAGGCAGGCCAGGATGAGATGAGTCAGGGAAGACATCTAGGGCTGGTGGCAGCAGTCGGGGCGAGGGGATCCGTGGTTTCCTGGAGCAGGCCTGCAGATGGAGCCTAGAGCTAAACCTCGGAATGCACCGTGGCAGCCACTGTCGTCATTGTCACATTTGAGAGGGACCAACTGCACCCATGTGGGAAGAGCGGGAGGGAGAGCTGGTGTTTCACTCGCTTCTCCGGAGAGCATCACGTAATTTTTCACAGGCCCTTTCACTGTTTCAGTCTTGGGTTTCCTCAACGGGAGTTGCTTTCCTGTCTGCCCGAGGACTTCATAGATTTGCAGACCCTTGAAGGAGATGCCCTAGAGGAAACTCTGGATAAAATGGGGCGTTTTGACATTCTGTCAGCTGTATGAGAGGATGGGTCCCAGGCAACTCTGAATGCAGAGTCCTAGCCCTTCAGAAACCAGAGCCTGGAGAAACGTTTGGTTAAAGTTCAGCGGGTGGGATGGGAGTCTTTGTCCTGTCTACTCATGGAAGGGTTGAAGGTCAGCTTGAGGCTGATCACCTGACCTCCCAAAGCAGTGCTCATTATCCACAAGGCTCCAGGGGAAGGTGTAGCTGTGTTTTGTCCCACACTCTTGGGAAAAGTGTGGGTATTTTAGACAAAACTTCATTCTGGAGGCTTTGGTGATGTGCCTGGCATGAGACTCCTAGGCTGCAGCTCTATGGCTATTCCCTCTCCTCCCCTACCTCTCCCCCCTGTCCCTACCAGAGCTCTTGCTGGCAGAAGTATGGGAACTCAGGTTTGGAGGGACTCAGCCTGGGAAACACTCAGTGGCTTTCCCAGGGCCTACGCCTCAGAGTCTTCTGTCAAGTATACAGGTTAAGAGGATCCCAGTGTCTACCACCCATAGTGAGCAGATGGAACCATTTTCTTCTTACCATCTTAAAAAGGAATCGCCATAGGAACAATTGGATTTTCCCTCAAGTATCACTAAATAATTGATGAAGAGTCCTTCTCGGCCAGACAATTTGGGGAACAGGGAGGGACATGCAGGGTTGGCATTCTGATTATGGCCACACATCATAAATGAGGACAGAGGAGAGGGTCGTGTAGGCCAACAGGACGACTACTTTTGTTTTTTTAAGATTTGTTTTTTTTTTTATTATAAGTAGATGTGTGTGTGTGTGTGTGTGTGTGTGTCTGCCTGTGGGTATTTGTATGTGAGAGCAGGTAGACGAGGAGGTGTTGGAGTTACAGGTAGTCATGAGTGGGGTTCTGGGACCCAAAACTTGGTCCTTTAGAGGAACTTCAGGCGTGCTCAAGTGCTAAGCCATCTCTCCAGCCTCAGTGGGTACTGTTTTAAGGAGAGTTGCAATGGTCAAGAACTTTTGAATTTGGAAGATATCCAGGGCCCATGCTCAGAAATGGAAAAGGTCCTTGTGGTTTAAGTAAGTATGAATTCTGATGTTGTGGGGATAGTGTTTGTCCAGCCTCTCTACTTTTTTTCTTTACAAAGATTTTCCATGAATGATAAAGGTATGTATGTTGTTTCTTTGTGCTGTAACCATATTCCTATTCTTGACCCTCTGTGATAAATGTGTGTGTGTGTGTGTGTGTGTGTGTTCTGTCTATAGATAGAATAACTGAGTGGGTTATGAATTATTTATGGCCGATAAGAAAAATGCAGTTATGTACAATGGGATATATATTTTTTTCACCTTTTAAATCCTACAAAGTTAACTTTGTTTGTTTTTTGGCTTCTAAGTCCTGGCCACATCCCTCAGTTTTCTATCATATTAACCACCCTGGATGGCGTCTCTGCTGGGACACACCTTACAATAGTTATTTTCCAAGTATGAATGCTTGGGACCTGATACCTTAATCTTTCCCTTCTTCCTAGGCTCTATTTTAAGTAAATAGTTTAGATCCACAGAATACTTGAAAAGAGAGTTCTGAGTCCCCATATCTACTCCACCATTAACATTTTACTTTAATGTGCTATATTTGTTAAAATCAAGGCCTTACAGTGTTATAATACGAGTACATTATTACCCTTAAAGTGTACCGTTTACCTTTATGTCATGAAATTCCCTGGGTCTGACAAGTGCGTGTCATTTTTATCTTTTAAAAAATCTTCCTTTGAAGCAGGGTCTCCCTGAGTTGGGTAGGCTGGACTTGGACTTGGCAGTCTTCTGCTTTCCTGACTGAAGTTCCAGAGGAGCTGGGATCACAGCGCACACACATGCATGCAGGCAGGCGAAACACTCATCTTAAAGAGAATGACTTCTCCTCCATTAGGACCCATCAACTATCCAAAGCTCCTCAGCTAGGGAATGGAGGTGGGGGAGGCTCCTGAGCTTATCCCCTTCATGCTAGAACCTGGGCTCCTTTGATTTTGAGTAGGCAATCACAGCTGCTCTGAGTTCATGAGCACATCGATACTGCCCTTGCAGGAGATGCTGATTCTCCTCAAACTGTGACTCTAATGATCTTTCTGCCCCTTTCCATGATGGTTCCTGCATCTTGGGGAGGGGGCATGATTTGGACATCCTATTATTTTCTCTCAGAGTTTGGGTGGGCGGTATTGGTAAATATCCTTTACATGACACACCTTGGCACAGAAGGTTCTCTCAGGCCCTCAAACATTTCAGACTGGAATGCATAGGAGGAAGGCTGCAGCCAGTACCTTGCTCC
Organism: Phodopus roborovskii; assembly: GCF_943737965.1. Taxonomy (NCBI): domain Eukaryota; kingdom Metazoa; phylum Chordata; class Mammalia; order Rodentia; family Cricetidae; genus Phodopus; species Phodopus roborovskii. Next base: position 2,729,389 of record NW_026126541.1, read on the forward strand.
TCTGAACCCTCCAGGTCCCACACTTTGGTCAGATTGGTGAGTTCTAGATGGAAGGGGTGAGGATAGAGACAACCTTGATTGTGCCACAATTCCAAGGGTTCAGACACACCTTCGGAGTTTCAGCAGACCAAGTTGATGAGTAGAGAGTGCATTTTGTGTCACTGTAAAATTCTCTCCGCATTCTTGACAAGAGTCAGCTCTCAGTCTTGATTTGCATTTCTTTAAGCTATCATATTTTCCTTGTCATCTAATATATTAACATCTCCTATTTGTTTCACTGTTATTCAAACATGGCTTTGTTTTTGCGATGGACTATGACTGTGGGTATGTGAGCCTGTGTCACAGCAAATGTGAGCTAGTCAGAGAACGACCACACCTTCTTAGAGACAGAGTCTCTTGTCATTATGTGTACGGCAGGTTGGCCGGCCGGTGAGCTTCTGGGTGTCATCCTGCCTCTGTGTTTGCTACTGCAGCTGGTTTTTAATATGGGTTAAGGATTCAAACTCAGGCCCTCATGCTTTTAATGCAAGCCCTTCGCGCACCGAGCCATCTCCTCATCCCCCAGCTTTGTGTATAAGATTCTTGGCGTTTTATAATTTTTTCCCCCAAAGTGAATACATCTTCATTTCGCTTGCAGATTTTCTGCTTAATTTCCCTCCTAATGCCTTCCATTCTCCCAGCTGTCTTCCTTGTAAACCACTTATTCTCCTTGTGGTTCAGACTTGTGTTTTCCATTCTCTGTTTCTCTGATACACCTTTTGTTTGAGGGTTCAAGTCCAGCTTCCTGCTTATTAACCGCCTTCTCTGTGTTCCATCAAACCCGTATATTGAAGTTTAAGTTTTAAATTTCTCTAGTTATTTTTAAAAATATTATTTTATAGCCTGGTGGTGGTGTATGCCTTCAATCCCAGCACTTGGGAGGCAGAAACAGGCAGATCTCTGTAAGTTCCAGGCCAGTCTAATCTATACAGGACAGGCTCCAAAGCTACAGAGAAAAAAGAAATTACAGGGTGTGTGCATGTGTCTATGAATGTATGTGTAATAGGCAGAGGACAAGTTTCAGGAATCAACTCTTTCCTTCTACCTTAGGGACCCAGGTGTTGGACTCAGGTCATCACCTTTGTTGGCAAGTGCTTGCTGAGCTCTAGCACCTGCTCTAGCCTTGTTCATTTTGAGATAGCTTCTTGTGATTTCCATTCCTCCTTTGTCTCGTTTAGTTATTAGAACCGTTCAGGTTGACCAGTTGTCACTGTCTCCCATTTGTTGCTTTCACGGGGTCTATCAAGTTCGTTTTTGGTGGCAGTGGCCTTCGGAGGGTTCCTGCATAGGGTCTTAAAGGCAACTGTCAGGGTTAATCTAGACTTGCTGTGCCGATCTCTCAAGTTTCACGGGTATACGGCTGTTCGTTCCTCATTCCATGGAGAAGCATCCTCGGGACAGCACTCTTAAGGATGTCTGCCTCTTTCTGGACCTTGTCCTAACTTATCCAGCAGAGATCTCTGGGCTAATCTTCAGCATTTGTGTCTTTGGGACCTCTGCGTACATGCTAGCAACTTGGCACAAGTTTCCTAGATGAGGGTCTGTCCCATGGTGGCTCCTCTCACCGGATCCTGTCACCATTATTCCGGGGATGAACTGCATGTTGGAATTGTCTTATCTGGGAGGCTGGCAGGTTAATTATTTTTTAAAATGCCAGATTATTCTAGATGTGCAGTCTAGGTTGCATATTGCTGCTTGTCCCTATTTGTGTCTTGGTTTCCATTTTTTTTTAGATTATTAATTATGTACATTTCCTATTTGCTCTGATGAATTTTATTTATTTATTTTTGGCTCAAATGATGTCCATATTCCTGTATCATTTCAGGCAACCATTCTGACTATATTTCAGCCGCCAATAGATAGCTTTCCAGAAATGTGCCTGGTCTTTGAATTCTTCCTGCGAGTTTTAATTTCTTTGCAAAAGATAGGTCTTTTTTTTTTTTTTTCCCTTTCTGGTGCCGTCCCCACTGCCAACCCATTTCTTTCAGCATGGGTGCTTTAATTAAAATGAATTTATACTTCGGGGCTGGATTTGCGTTAATGGCATTCCGTGCTCTCCTTTGTGTTAAGCGTTTGAACAGATTCTGTCACCAGAGAATATATCCGAAAGTCAGCCGTGGAAAGTGTTCAAGCAGTAAGACTTTAAATGCTGCATAAGAAGTGATGGAACACTTATTTGGGGGTGGGTAAAGTAAACCATCACAGAAAAGAAGTTATGGAGGAGGGTAGTTTTCCTAGCTGAGTTGAGAGAATGTTAGATGAATAAGTAAATACTCCACCATGTTGATGTGGATTGATGCATCATAGCGTATATTCAGATGCATACAGCAGGGCTGCTGAAATGGCTTAGTGGGGCTTGCAGAAGGCCTCATGACCTGAGTTTGATCCCTGGAAGCCACATGGTGGGAGAAGAGAACCAGCCCCACAAAGTTGCCCGGTGACCTCCACAGGTGTGCCATCAGAGACACGCTAATAATCATAAAAAAATAAAAAATGCAATGATACAGGATGAAAACAAGGGAAACCTTTTATGTAAATGTAGTTTCTGAAGCAAATAGAATGCAGTTTTCAAAGGGGTTCATTCTTAATTATAAAAAACCCTGTTTTCAGATGCTGTCTTCCAAAATCGAATCAGGGCACCATTAGCGAAACATTTTACTTGATTTGATTAGTTTGAGGCAATTGACATTACCCGCCTAATTGACTTTTTATAGGGGTTTGAGTTTGAAAGGAATGATCTGTGTACAGTTACATTTTCAAAATAAGCTTCTAAAACTTATGCCCCGAGTCTGGACTGTGTGGGGCGGCATCTGCATCCATCTGACGTCGCCATAGACATCTGCATCCCTACCTGTAAGCATCTGCAAATGGTTGGCTTCCCATTGCCAGTGCACAGGCTGGGGTTCAGGCCTAAACAAGACTCGAGAGATGGAGCAGTTATCGGATACTCAGGCCCCACATGCATGAATCTCCCATATGATATCTTGGAGGTTCTGGATATTTCAGTTACAAGGATATTTTGATGAAAATCATCTGGGTAATTGCACAAATTTTCCACTTCGTTCTGTGTGTAAACACAGCTGTCCTGTGACTGACAAGTTTCAAAAAATTCTCTTTTGAAAATAACCATTTTTCACGTTCGTGTGTATGTGTGTGTGTGTGTGTGTGTGTGTGTGTGTGTGTGTCTTCATGAATGTGTGATATGCCCAGGCACACTTGTAACACTTGTATGTGCTGTGGAGGCCGGAGGAGGTCACCATCAAGTTTTCTCCTTAATTGAATCTGGAGCTCACTGACTTGGCTAGCTCTGCTGGCCAGTGAGCTCTGGAGAGCTTCCCGTCCATTTCCCCAGGGCTGGCTGTGCACATGCACACTGCTGTGTTTAGTTTGTAAGTGGGCATGCTGGGAATCGAACTCAGGTCCTCACCTCATGATTGTTCAGCTTGTGCTTTGCTGATGGAGCCTCCTCCCTGGCCTCCAGATTGCCGACTTTGCTTGGGAACTGTGTTTCGGCTCATGTCGTGGATCCTTGGCTCCTGTGTGCTGTCTCCTGGAGCATGGCTGGCTAGCAAGGCTCTCCTTGTGTTCTTGGTTTTGAAGAGTCTTCTGTATGGACCTAATGATACTTCTGTACAGTCTCTGGAAGGGGCAGAACATTCATCCGTCCATGCGGTTCTGCCTAATCCCACCATTAACAACGGCGACATTCCACACCTGTGCTTCATAATCACAGGGAGTATGGGAAAGAGATCCATGTGTAGAGACTCATCCGATCTGACTAACCCATCCATTCCAGATGGTACCTGTTTCTGATGAACCTCTGCTCAGTGCCAAAGTGGAGCCTCAGCCAACACATTCTGATTCCAGTCCCAAACTCATGTGCGTCATGTGGTGTCGAGTATTAATACCCATTGAGCTGCTGCTTGGATCAGCTGAAGATGCAGATGTGGCCCAGAAAGGTCCTGCAGGGGCCTCAGCTGGAGGCTTGCAAGGGCCTGTGTTTTCCCATCACAATGAAACACTGAAATTACTCCGCTCAGATTTGTTTTGACAGATTTTGGTTCTCCAGGGTCCCTCTGTTTCTCTGGTCTCTTCCAGGCAATTCGAAATGCTCACAAGACAGTTGGACGAAGCCTGGGGGGCTGTGAACTTCTTGGTGACAGGTTCTTGGAAAGGTGTGCATTGGTTTTCTTGCCCCTGCTGTTGGTTTTACAAGTGCTTTGGATTCTTCTGGCAGAGGCCACGGTCACTCCGAGACATGAGAGTATTGTTTTGCAAAGCCACGCATTTTAGAAATGTCCCCAGTTGTGAAATCATAAAGCATCTGCTGTGTGAAGATAGGTATGCCTTCAGCAAGGTCTGGTTTGTGAGGATGGAAGGCTGTGGCATCAGTCTGTTAAGATTTAGTGCATGGCTGAGGGCGGAAGCTTTGGCTTGGTCCCAAGTCCTAGCTCCGCCGTCTTCACCAGGTCCCCAGACCTCAAGTTCACGGTTGGCTAACTGGGACATCTTCATCACGACTCCTCGTGGTTTGACCCAAAATGAACGCTCCCCTTGCTTTCCCTGACACGAGTGAACCCTGCACACTTCCGACATGCTTTTGACTGTTTTCTTCAGTCTGCATGCACTTGGTGAGTGTCTGCTAGATGTCAAGCCCCGAGATGGCGCCTCCACCCTTCTGCTTGCAGGTTGGGGTAAGGGCTTTGAGACCTGTGATGTGTGAAGATGTGATGCTTTGAGATGTGTGAAGATGTGATGCTGAGTCCAGAGGAGAGGAGACAATCTGCACACACACACCCTTTCCTAGTGGCTCCCCACACGCGTAAGGGCTCCTTTTGTGCTCTATTCCCCACGTTCCACGAGATGGCCCGGAAAGGACTAGAGGTCTAAAGGAGCCGTGTGTGTGTGTGTGTGTGTGTGTGTGTGTGTGTGTGTGTGTGTGCACACGCTCACGTGTGTCATCACAGGTGCACTTGCCTGTGTGTATGTGTGGGAGGAGGTCAAGTTCTGGTAGCTTCCTCTATTATTTGTCCATTTTGTTTTTTTGAGACAGGGTCTCTCACTGAACTTGGGTCTTGCATTTGGTCTATACTAGCTAGAGAACCGCCAGGATCTGTCTTCGGCCATACCACCCTGAACACACCTGATCCCGGAAGCTAGGCAGGGTCGGGCCTGGTTAGTATTTGGATGGGAGAACCCCCAGGACCTACCTGTGTCTGCCCTACGGGCCTACAAGCAACCACAGCTGGTTTCTGTGTGGTGCAGGTGTGTTCCTCACAGACCAAGCCATCTCTGCAGCCCGCGTTTGCTCTTTAGAGTCCTTGGCTTGGGGAAACGGGTGGGATTTGAAGCTTTGAAGAAAACCATGACAAGATAAAGGCCTCTGTGCAGATGTGGTTTGCGATGGAGTTTGGGAAGGGAAATGACACATGTTGCTGCCTTCGCTTTCACTGTGTGTCAAGAGGGCTGGGCACTCTGGGCCTCAGGAAGAGCGAAGAGGGGCCCCTGAACGTGATGGGGCCGAAGGGAGCAGCGGGCCAGCTCGCTCATGGCTCTCCGTAACGGGACTAAGAGGCAAGCACATTAGGTCAGCGTGGGGACAAGCAGTGGGCGCTTTGTTCAGAAGACATAAGAGTATACCAGCTGCTTCCTCAAGTCCAAAAGCCACTTAGACTTCCCTTGGTGGCCTGAAGGGCCAGAAACAGGACACTAGCAGGCAGAGCCTTCCCGCGTTTCGTATGACACCACAGGGAAGCAGCTCAGCCATCTGCTTGTTGACATCCTCCCCCCCCCCCAAGTGCTAAGGTTTCTTGGACCCAGCTAAACTCTGCAGACCATGTAGTGAGTGACCTCATGATCCAGAGACCCTCGTCTGCTGCATCGAGGGCCCCTGAACAGGGCTCTATTGTGCAACACATTCAAAATTGCTTTCATAGTTCCGCTCGGAGTGAACTCTTCAAATGGTTTGGTAAGTCCTGGGAGACTTGGCTATCAGCTTAAGGCTTCTGCCGTTACTGCCTCACTTGAAAATGAATCTGAAGTATAAATTATCTTTTAATGAAGAGCGGCAACCTTCTTTTGTTGGAGATGATACTTGTCTATCACTAGATAAATAATCACTTTAATTATTATGGTGGCATGGGAAACTACATTTTCCAAAGAATTTCATTCTAAATGTATGACAGGCTAAATTAGTATTTAGAAACTCCTGAAAGAAACTCATTGTTACACTACGCTCTTATCTTCTGTCCTATCAGGCGGGCTTTCTTTAATTGAACGTTATTATTTTGGACCTCATAATATTTGCTCTGGGTAAAATAACAATAACTCATTAGACCCAATGCCTCTGCATGAGATCAATAACAAAATTCCCATTATTTATTTTCCCCAAAGACCTTTAGACAGGGTACTACCAGCATGGAATAAAAGAAAGGAGTTTTATAATGATTTACTTTAAGAAGATTTTCACCTCTGATATATATCCAGCAAAGCCCCACTAGAATTGAATTGTAATAATTATAAAACAAAAACTTTGAGAAATGGTTCTGTCGTGATCTGCATTTTGACTCTCTGAAACTCAAGAGATGCAAAGCTTTTCAGTGTCTAGAACAAAATTTGTCATCATAATATGGTAGGAGGGTCTATAAACAATATTTCCAATGTAAAGCCACGAATGCAGAGAAACGTGATTAGTCTTTCTCCTCCCTCCCTCCCTCCCTCCCTCCCTCCCTCCCTCCCTCCTTCCCTCTTCATCTTTCCTTCATGTTATCTCTAAATGCATTTTCCTTGCTGTTTTTAAAAGTAGCTGGACATGATGATGATATGCCTGCCTTTAGCCTACTGTAGGGGCTGGGGGAATAGATCAGCAGGTGAGCATGCCTGCTGTGCAAGTATTAAGACCTTAGTTCAAATCCCCAGCATGCACATAAAAATTGGAGCATAGCCATACACCTTTAGCCTCACCACTGGAAGCCAGTGGGGATAATAGGAGGCTGGCTGTGTCTGATGGCTGCCAGCCTAACTCCAGGTACAGAGATAAATCCAGCCTTAAGGGAAGCAAACAGAGAGAAATGGAGCAGGACACTGTCATTCCTTGGTCTCAGCCCACACCGTGTATACCACTGACATACATGCCCACACACATGCACAAGTCAAATAAAACGAAGTAATGGAATTTCCATTCTATATATCCCAGTCTGAGCCCAGTGGAAGGGACAGAAAAGCAAACACAGAAGCTGTGGGGGCCTTGTTGCAGGGGAATTGCAAATGCTGGTTTTGCAGCTACTAAGTGCTAACATTCAGCATGGGTAAAAATTATAGATTTTTTTTTTAATCTCAGCCTTTTAAAGGAGTGGCCATTTGTTTTATATGTCAATAGTTGAAACACCAACGTGGAGAAACAGATTCAAATATTCTGCCTCAGGAAAAAAAAAAATCTGTAATGTCCCATAGATTTTTAGATTAAATGGACCAGATTAGAATAATTGCAGAGGACATTATTCCTTCATTGAGCAGATTACAACCAATTAAGTCGTAATTGTGAGCCCTTGTTAAATAAATATCCCTTATGATCAATCACCGCAGAGGGAAGACAGGTGGTAGGCTTGTCTATCCGTTCCTGTCTCCAGAAATTCTCTGTGTACCTGAAATGGTTCTGTCCACAGAGAGCTGTCCACAGAGCCCATAGAAAACATGGCCTGTGGATGGCGTGTAGCACATGTGTAAATATGCTTGGCCTGCTCTCTGTCACTTTTTAGCTTGGCACTGGGGAAGGCAGGCATGCCATGGCCTGAAGACGGAAGGCGGATGGAGGAGTTTGCTGTGTTCTTCTGACACTTACAAGATGGAGTAAATCTTTCTGATGGCTTGCGAGGTCACAGGGAGGTTACCTTGCTGGCGCCTTCCCTAGGGCCCCTCCACGTTGAAAGACGAGGCTTTCCTGTTGTCAGATGCAGCCCTGTTCCAGCAGCAGCTGCTCCCAGAAGAGCTGGCGAAAGAGTAGCTGGACTTGCATGCACTTCACGTTGTATATAATTCCGGGTGTTAAATCTATCAGAAGACTGAGCTTAATGTAAAACACAGCATAGGAACTAGGCTCCAGTGTCTGCTTTCCTGCAGTTTGGAAGGAAATGCAGGTTCTCAGGATGTCTGCTGTGTGGGGGGGAACCGGTGCTGTGAGCCTCGGAGTGGACCTCTAATCAGCAGGTCTCTGAGGTGTGGCTCTGTGACATCTGGGAGGTAGCACAGGTGTTGTGCTCCCAGAGGAGCTCCTCTCTCTCTACTCCTGACCTTGTCAGAGCTGTGGGGCTCTGGGCCAGCAAATCCCAAGTCTGCATCCATTCTGAGATCTCCCTTAGCCAGGGCTTGCTGGGGTAAATGATGCAGGAGGAGGGGCGGGCTTTGATTGGCAGCAGCAATGCCTCTGTCTTGCTACTTGGATAGAATATACAGGATGAGTGTCTGGATCCCTCAAGAGGAACAGAACTGCAGCAGAAAAAGATGGAAGGAAGGGAAGAGGCAGTCTCTCTGCCTTGTTTATTTTGATCTGTTTGTCTCCTCAATGTTTTGTTGGTTTATTAATTAGAGTGTTTACTGAATTCCTTGTGCCAGACAGTAAATATGGCAGATTGCTTAAGAGCTCAGCCTGGAACCAGACCAACTTCAGCTCTAGTCTTTCCTCAGCCACAGTTAGACATATGACTTCTGACCCCAGGTGAGTCATGTGATCTCCCTGAGCCTATATTTTCTGGCCAGTAAAATCTGGGAGACAGATCTGTATGTCCATCCATAGACTGTGAGTAAATATTTTATGGCCCAGCCATAGAGTGGAATACTATACAGTTTTAAAATGTACGCTGTGTCTCTATGTAAAGGCCTCTAAAATAACTAAGCATTTGCAAGGGAAAAGAAACATAGAATATGGGGGCTTATGTATGCATAAAAATTACGTGGATACATAAGGCACAGGGACAAATATTAGTGACAGATTTGAAAGGCAACAGCATTTTGTGAGTGCAGGGCGAGAGGGAAACTTCCCATTGTGTCTTCATATGTTTTCATAATTTTAATCATACGCTGCCTCTTAACATAAACATCACCAAGTTTTGTAAATTCCTTGTGGGGATAAAGCTGACTCATAACATTCTTATCCCAGTGCCTGGGTCTAGGTGCTCTGAGGCTCTCTTTAGTGAGGTGATTATCATTGCAGTATTGAAACAAAGTTGCTTATTTGAAGTTAAGGGTTTCCTGTTTAGCCTGAAGACAAAAAATTAGCAAGATGCACCCAGAGTGCCCCGGGGATGTTGAAGATAGTTAAGAGCCAGGCAGGGTTGTGCTTAATTTGGGGACAGGGTGTAGCACGGGGGCTCCCAGAGACACATTAGCACTTGTCTGTGTTTTCAACTTTCTTGAATGTGAACAGTTGTCGTCGGCTATTAAAATTTGTTTTTGCTGGATCTTCTTTGTCTCATGTCACACCTGTCCTGGAAGGCTATGACTTTTCTTCCCCGTGATTTCATTCTGTCTTGGTCACCTTTATAAATACAAGGTATATGCATGCTTCTCCCATTGTACATGAGAAGGTATTAGCAACTTCCATTGGAGCTCGATGGGGAACTACTCAGAGTGCCAGGTCCCTGTGCTGTGGTCCCTGGCAAATGCCTTGACCCCAGGGAAGCGAGAAAGTGGTTCTACTCAACAGACTTGGTCCCCTAGAAGGGAATGGTGTCCCTTCCTATTGTGAGCAGGGCCCCCAGGTGTCCACCTTAGGCTGAGGGTATGAGTGTTTTCTTGGGTCAGTACTAGGGGTGCCTGTGCACCCTACAACAACAACAAAAACAAGGAAAGGTCACACTATGACTTCCATCGCTCTCACCCATCCTTGGTGTCAGAGATGGGCTATTTCTTGGCCCACTAAAGCTGTCACAACAATGCTGTAGACTGGGGTGGGTGATTTCGAAGAGAGACATAGTTTCTGCCTTCTGAAGGCTGAGGTCAACCTGCTGGAAGAACAGATATTCTTCCAATCTTTCCCTTGACTTGTAGGCGGCTGACATTTTGTGGGATGTTCATGTGACATCTTATTTGTATAGGATGAGGGAAAGACAGAGAAGAGGTGCCTGTTGTATCTTACAAGGGCACTGATAATACGGGGTGGGGACTTTCATGACCTTATCCAAGCTCATACTTCCAGAGGGCTAAGCCTCTGAGTGCCATCGAATTAGAAGCCATGGCTTCTTGAGAGACTGAACACTACAGTTGAGTTCCTAACAAGTGGGATGGATGGTTTTGGGGTGAGGGCAGTGAGCAATGCTGGGCATGCCCTTCTATAGTGTGAGGGAGCAGGTTCTTCCAGGTGCTGAAAATTGGTGGTGGTGAAGGTGGTGGTGGTGTGTCTTGGATTTCTTGGATTCAGGGCTCTCAGGGCTCTTGGTGCAGACTTTCAGCTATACATTGGCTAGCCAATAAAATATTGTCAAAATTCTTTGACTCCTGGCTACAAAAAAAGGATTAACACACTTTGAAACTTGTTTCTTTTGTAAAGAAACTGACAGGCCAGGAAAAGATATTTAACAGCCTGCAGATCCTCAGACTGTTTGGAGGCAAGTTGCAGTGGCCATTGTAATAACATTTATTTTCTCTTTGATTGGCCTTGGCTGACCTCCTTTGGGACATCTTTCAGTTACTGTTTGCTTGCTGAAATCTGATGTTTAAGTATTGAATTTCCCAACTGTTCTTCCAGTTTGTGGCACAGGCTCTTGCTCTACCCCTGGGTTCTAGGCAGAGGCCTCCAGATACATATATAATTTTATGTTTCTATATGGTGGTTTGAAAGAGAATGTCCCCCATGGCTCAGGTATTTGAATATTAGGTCCACAGTTGGTGGCACTGTTTATCACATGACATGTACAGTAGCAGGGTAGAGGAGGCTATATGCATTACCTGTGACTGACAAGTATTCCAGGGATGTGATATGTGATGGACTAAGCAAGTGTGTGAGCTAGAGATCCCAGGACAGACCAAAGTACTGATACCACCAAAGTCCAACTTGGTGAGCCTTGAGGGTTTTGTGTGTGTGTGTGTGGGGGGTGCTTAATGACAGGAGCAGAAATGGCTCACAGACAGCTGTATCACCAAAGCCCACCCCAGCATGGGTGATAGCTCACAAAGCTGGGACCCTGGAGCATGCTGCACAGCCTTCAGGCAGCTCAACAGGTTGTAGTGTGTTGTTTGCCGGGCTCACTTAACGCATCCAGGCATCTCCAATGGTTTCTGCTTCTTTGGACAGCTGGTCTCTAAGTCATCTTTGCAGCCTTCTTTGCTTATCTGGTCAGTTTCAGGAACTTCCTGGAGCTGTTTTGAGTTGTTTACCTCCCTGTTTAAGGAGGAGTTTCCCTGAAGGATGGGATGTTTCAATCTAGAACGAAACTGTTACACAATATCAAGTTTATGTCTACAAAGAGGTTTTTGTTGTTGCTTTGTTTTATCCCCTAACCTGGATTAAATGAATGGGGCCAGTGTCACTGATTTTTATCTGAAGGGTCCAGAAGAGACACTTTTACTACAGTTTAGGCAGTTTCTGGTTCCCATGCCCACTGGAGCCCACCCCTTCATTTTAGTGCATCTCTGAAAAGATGTCCAGCTAAGAGTTGGTTTGATCTCAACCAACTAGGGACTGAATGGGTTCCCACAGATGAGATCCCTTTCCTGGATGAGACACACAGGCAAGATGACTGTTAGGAGAAATGCTTTAGTTGGATTGTCTGTACTCCAGCTCAGCACAGAGGCCTGTGTAGGTAGGTGTGTGTGTGTGTGTGTGTGTGTGTGTGTGTGTGTGTGTGTGTGTGTGTGTGTGAGTGATGCAGTGGGAAGGAGTCTGCCTTATCCCCAAAAGAAGGGACCTAAGATGCTCTTCTGTCCCAAGAGCTAAGAAGCCACATCCCTGGCCACCTTGATAAGGAGCTGCTGCCTTCCTGGCATCCAAGGGAAGGAATGTCAATTATGGTAAATGGCAGGTTCTTCCTCCAAGCCCCTTCTGCTGTGGTCTATGGAGAAAACCCCTACCCTCATCCTTTTTTTTTTTTGTAATATTGGCCCTTTATACACAATTTATGTTGGGAAAATGGCAAAACCAAATGTCCTTGTTAAAAGAAACCAGGAGGTGGAGTGAGATGGTTCTGTTTTGAGAGGAAGCTGGCTAGGCAGAACAGTTGCCCTGGGAAGAGGATGATGCTGGCAGATGGAAAGCAACTGATGCGTGACAGCATTGGGTGAGGTGTGGTGTGTGGTGACAGGTAATAAGGGGAGGGGTCGGGCTTTGGCTGGGGGCGGGCCTCCTGATCTAAAGGGGTGGGTGTCTTAGGAGAGGATAGTGATCTTAAAGAATGGGGCCCAGTGTCTGGGTGGGATCTGGCCAAGTTAGTGCAGTGTTTACTTGAGTGTCTGCATGTTGGAAGCTTGAGGTTTGTTCTAGGCTGTTGGGAGTTAGTCTTGGGCAATAGCTTAGGCAGGGAATCCCTCTCTTCTAGCATGCTGACAGCCCTCCGTGTATGCTCAGAAAGATCATTGACTAAATTAAAAGTAACCATGCTGGCTTGGGAAGAGGGCTGACCTGGTAAAGTGCTTGCTGCACTTACTGAACCATGAGAGCCTGAGTTCGGATCTCCAGTGCTTGTAAAAGCTGGGCCTAGGCAGCCTGTATCGGCAATCCTAGCCCTGTAGTTGGTAGACACAGGTGAATCCCTGAACTCACAGCTGAGCCAGCCCAGCTGCGTCTGGGGCTCCAGGTGTCATGAGAGAGCTTTAGCAATTGGGGAAGACACCTAGTGCTGCTGTTTGGCTCTCACACATGCATTCCTCCTCGGGTGTACCTAAGGAATAGGTACGTGTAACACACGCACACACACGCATACACATGTAAATAATAACAAAGGTCTGAGGGAGCCATTGTAGATTTAAGGAAAAATCTGGCACTAGGGAAATCCCCAGAGAGCTACAAGGATGACCCCAACTAACAGTTGGGTAGTGGTGAGGCTACCTTTAATGCCCTTCCCCGATAATGAGATTGATGACTACCTTATATGTCATTCTAGAGTCTTCATCCAGTAGCTGATGGTAGCAGAACAGATACCCACAGCTAAACCCTAGCCAAAATCCTGGAATCCAGTTACAGAGAGGGAGGAGTGATGAGCAAAGGGGTCAAGACCAGGCTGGAGAAACCCACAGAAACAGCTGACCTGAACAAGGGGGAGCTCATGGACCCCAGTCTGATAGCTGGGAAACCAGCATAGGACTGACCCAGGACCCCTGAATGTGTGTTCGTTAGGAGAACTGGGCAGTCTGTGGGGACTCTAGTAATGGATCAGTATTTATCCATAGTATGTGAATAGACGTTGGGAGCCCATCCCACAGAGATGGATACTCTCTCAGCCAAACACATGGGGGAGGGCCTGGGCCCTGCTCCAAATGATAGGACAGACTGTGAAGACTCCCCATGGAAGGTCTCACCCTCCCTGGGAAGCAGAAAGGGGGTGGGGTAGAGTTTGGTGGGGGTGATAGGGGAGGGTTGGAGGGTGAGGGAATTGGGGTTGACATTTAAAATAACATTGTTTCAAATTTAAATTAAAAGGAAGAAAAAGGAAAAAAGCCCTGATCTGAAGGTGTCTAGAATCTTGATTCAGAAGTTAACTTAGAATACCTTGGTCTTTGGCTGGAAGTAGCACAGGTTAATTAAAGGTCAGAGAAGCCTGTGGCTCCGATGAAGGGCTCTCCAGCAGCACACAGGGGCCTCCCAACTGTGCTCCCTAGGGTGCTCATGGGAGCTGGGGCTTCCCAGCTGCCAGCATTGTGAGGGACCCTGGGAAGACTAGAGGCTTTGTAGCCCTGGGCTTGGAGGTCACAACCCCTTTTTAACACCTTTGAGGAAGGTTAATGATTAATAATATGTTCCACTTCAGGAAACTCCACAACAAGCTGTAAAAGTAATTTGTAATTCTCCCTTTCTCCATATCTATGCTGAATGTGGTGTTTAATTACCCGGTAATGGCTTTTTGTTCTGAAGATTTTTTTTTTTTAAAACAAAAGTAGACAGTCCTTTATTATCATTGATAACCAGGAATTTCTTCTTCTTCTTTTTTTTTTTTTTTAAGTTAAGAATCACTTAAGTTATCACAAAAGGTTTGAAAAAATGGCGGAGAACTTGGTTTTCACTTAGGCTATGAAATTTTCAACACAATGCCTTCGTATTTATAGTAAATGAATTCGTTCAAACGGGGGTATATTTAAAGAGAAGTCAAGGCACTAAAATACCCGTCTTTAAATCACCCCACAGCCATTTGGGAGAAGTTTCTGGAGGTCTGCCAGCCCTTCACTCCATAGCAGTGGGAGGAAGGTAGAGTAGCTGCACTTTTTCATCACATTATTTCTGGACAGTATGGAGGATGTTTAATTTTTAACCTGTTTATTTTAGTACAATCTGGAATCTAGCCACCTGGTTGGGATTGTGTGACCTCAAGGGGAGCGCCTTCCTCTTTGCCTGAAACCCTCACCGGCAGGAATGATCTCTCCTAGAGAGAAGAAAGCAGGTCACTCACTCTGGAAGGACCGGAATGGTCACATGGCTCTTCTGCACGTGAGGCCACCAGTTTGATCTTAGTAATAGCATCCCTTCATCCACCGAGGACGGGCCCGTTTAGTGAGGACAGTTTCCTACAAGGGTCCTGTATGCAGAGGAAGTGTAGTTGACGCACAGCTCCGTAGAATTAGTTCTCAATAAGCTTGTGTGCCGAGGCCTTGATGTAGACGTGGGAATGTGAAGTAAGGCCTGTCACAGAGCATTAGCTTTTATCCCGTAGTTAGGATTTAAATGTATGGGTGCATTACAGCAGCTTACTTTTCTTCACTAAGCAGGTGAGTTGGGAAAAGGCTGGCAGATGCTTTCAGGTGAGATGGAAAAGAAAGCCCTGGAATCTGGGAAGGAGAAAGGAAATACGCATCAAAGGCAGACAAGGAAAAGCATTATCCAGTCAGCATAGCAGCCCTGCCCTGCATTTATCTACTACGTGTTAGAAAGATGCTTCCTTGTCAGTTACATAATCTGAATCCACAGCGAGAGAATCCACAGAGAAAGATTTAACTCTGTGCCTTAAATGGCAGCGAGGCATAGAGGAAGTATGACCTTGAAACAATGTAGAGGTGCCTGAGACTTGGCCAAGTACTCAATCATGTGATCATTTAAGGTGTGAAGGGGCAGAGGCTCACAACGTGTGATGTAATTCATGTCACAGAGCTGGCGGACACCCCAGGACTGGAAATGCAGGAGGGAGTCAGGAAATAGGTCCTAGCTTTGTGGGTACCTTCGCAAGGGCCCCCTGCCCTTGTCTGAGCTCACACCTGTTGTAAGAATCGGCCTTCGGCTCAACTGTTAGCCTTACTTTCCTGCCAGAAAGTTTCTGTGCTTCTCATTCAGTCTTAAGTGTACATACGGTTATTTATTTTTTTTTAACAGAAAATAAAGTTCAAATAGTCCTGCACAGCACCTTGAAGGCTTTGTTGATTTACAATCTGTACTGTGGTCCTAAACATTGGTAGCTTCGTCTCCAGAACACACAGCGGATTTCTTTCCAGTCAGAGACAGTCTATATTGCTTTTCTCCTTACTGAATGGTGTGTGTGTGTGTGTGTGTGTGTGTGTGTGTGTGTGTGTGTCCGCCCTTGTCTGTGTCTGTGTGCACAGGCACTCAGTGACCTTAGTGAAGAATGAAGGCTGTGGTCTGTTTACAAGAATGGCACCTGTCTAATGGTTCCTCAATAAATATTTCTGAACTAGAGACAAGCTTGTTTATACCAAAAGCTTTCGCCTGCACTTTGAGAGGAATTGGAGTTCAACAGAGAAAGGACACACAGCAGCCATTGTATACACTGGTGTCTTGATTGTAGCTCTCCCAGCAGCTTCTGAGGAGTGGGCTGCCTGTGTGTTAGACAGCCATCCTACCTAGCAGAGTGAGGACTTGTGACTGTGTCTTCACTGTGACCTTCAGCCTGAGGTTAGTCTCAGTTTCCGAAGCTCTGCATTCAGCCATCAGCACTGCCTTGAGTATCACATGGGAAAATACATGTGAGGCTTTGTTGGGGATGGGGCGGGTGGTTGGGGGCGGGGCGGGTGGTTGGGGGCGGGGCGGGTGGTTGGGGGCGGGGCGGGTGGTTGGGGGCGGGGCGGGTGGTTGGGGACTGGCGGGTGGTTGGGGATGGGGTGGGTGGCAGGTGAAGGTGCTGCTAGGATCCTGAGGTGTATCGGGCATTCCACTTCAGACAGATGAGGAAGTCTCCAGTCTCTGAAGGTACAGATGGCTGAGTGATCGCTCTCCTCAGCGAGTACAGAGAGGCCATAAAAAGTCCCTTCAGATTCCAGACTAAAAGACAGTTACAGAACAGCTCAGGGAGGAGCCCGGATGAGGGGTGTGGCGGTGATGCCTACCCTGGAAAGCCTCCTCTGGTGTTTGTGTCAGGTAAGGTAGACTGTTACTGGGTCTGGAAAGGTGGCTCAGTGGCTGAGATCACTGGCTGCTCTTGCAGAGGACCTGGACTCAGTCCCCAGCAGCCATGTGGACGCCCGCAGCCATCTATGACCCCTCTTCCAAGACATCCAGCATCTTCTTCAGGATGCTGTGGGTAGCCAGCACACATGTGGTACACATACATGCATGCTGGCATACAAGACACACATGCACAGTAAAAATAAGTAAGATCTTGTTTTAAAAGATAAACTTTTATCTAAGGAAGGAAAACAAATAGGAGAATGGACGCTTATCCTTTTCTCCGCACATCCAGCCTCACCGACAATATATTTTGAAAATATATTTGATTAAAATGTGTGTATGTTAGTCAGCTTGCATTGCCGTGAAGAGGCTACAAAGACCAACTTAATGGGACATAGGTATTTGTTGTTGTTGTTGTTGTTATGGCTCAGAGACTCAGACTTCAGACCAAGGGTCACGACGGCACCTGTTGCTTTGGGCCTGAGGTAAGGAAGAATCTCACGGTGGACAAGCTGCTCAGCTTGTATCAGCCAAGCATGGAAGCCTGTGGGGCCGCTGTGGTGGGCTCCTCCTCCTTTTCCCCCCGTTAGTGGTTACTTTTCTATTGCCATGGCTAGGGCAACTTAGAGAGAGGAAGAAGTTGATTTGGCCTTACAGATCCAGAGGGCTGGAGTCCATGTCACTGAAGGTGTGGCAGGAGCTGAGGCCTCACATCTTAAACCACATATATTAAGCAAAGAGAATGAGCTCAAAATGGCCTTCTCCCGTGACATACCCCCTCAACAAGGCCACACCTCTTTTTGTGGTTTTTTTTCAAGACAGGTTTTCCATGTGTAGTCTTGGCTAGAATTGCAGCTCACTCTGTAGACCAGGCTGGCCTCAGACTCAGAGATCTGCCTGCCTCTGTCTTCCAAGTACTGGGATTAAAGACGTGTTACCCCCCCCCCCAATCTCGGGCAAGATCTCTTAAGCCTCCCTAGAAGTTGTCACCAACTGGCGTCCTAGTATTCAGGTGCTGGAGACCGCAGTGAAATCTCATTCAGGCCAATTGAAACTGTCCACATTCAAAGTGAGAATTCATCTTATAGCTGCTGCCCCAGCTGCCAGATACCGCAGAAAAGCCATCACCAACACACCCAATGTGGGCTTCACGAATCTAAGCGTGTCTTGATCTGATTAAGCTGAGAGTTGAGATTGTCCGCCACAGTATATGAACTAGGGCAACACAGATTAGCCACAGGAGCATGGCTTTGTGTGTTCGCCTAGGAGAAAAGCCGCCCTCGTAGCTTTATGACTCATTCTAGCCGCTGTTCTCCAACCTGCGTTTTTACTGAGCGATGTCTGCCCTGTCCACTTGTTTCTTCGTTGCCTGACCCTCTGTAGTGGCATGTAACTGCTGTATGAGTCTCCTGTTGCTGCTGTAACAGCTCTAGTGTCTTAACCGGTAAGGACTGAGTAGCTCCGAGGTCTGTAGGTTAGAGGTTCATTATGTATTTCAGGATGGTGTCAGTAGGAGAGCTAGCTGTGTTCCGTGTGGATGACCCAAGGGGGATCTGTCCTTGTTTAAAACAATGCATGTTAGTCAGACAAAAGGAGCGGAGCCCGTGGACTTCTAGAAGCCACCCATACTTTTGATTTTGCTCTTTGTGGCCTCCTTTCTCCAACGTCAAGGTCAGAAATAGCACCTCTGCAACCTTTCCTTCTAATCGCAACTGTCTGGAGAAAGTCTCAAGTGTTGTGGACTAAGGTAGTTAAGGCGAGTATCATGTGTCTATTCCCATTGCTGCGGTGAAATACCTGTCAGTAGTAATTCACGGAAGGAAGGAAGGATTCATTTTGACTCATAGTTTAAGGACACAGTCCCTCATTGTGGGCATGAGTGTGAGGCGACTAGCCACGCTGCACCCAGAGTGAGGGACAGCGATGTGGATGCTGGAACTCAGCCAGCATTCTCTTTGTAGGCAGCCCGTGGAATGAATAAACGATACTACCTACGTTTAGGGCAGGCCTTCCCACCAGAGTTAACATAGAGTTAACGTAGGAGAGGCTCGTCTCCTCGGTTCTTCTAGATCCCGTCAGCCATTGTAGGGGTCCACTTGGAAAATCCAGGATCGTCTCCCCTTTGGGGCATGTTTAATCTAACCAGGGCCACAACATCTTGTACGCAAGACGTGAAGGTTCCAGAGGAGAGAAGGGGAAGAGAGGTGGGAATAAATGAGTGGTAGAGTCACCTTAATTATGTGAATCCATAACAGCCGAGACGTTCCTTAGACAGCTGTGAAAGAAGAAGGAGGTGCTGTTTCCGACCTTGGAGTTGGAAAAGGGAGGCTCTGCTCGTTTGGGCATTTCTCACAGCGTAAGTATCACTACCATGCACATGTCAGGGTGAAGGGGAGGTTGAAATCCAGGAAGGGCTGAACTCAGAGCCTGGTATATTGTAGGAAAACCTTCTGCCACTAACCGACAACCCCAGCCCCACATGGGACATTGGAACCTACTCTTCCATGTCCCATAGTCAGAGACATAAAGGCTGGGACTCCTTACTGACCTTTGGAGCTGACTGTTCAGGCTGGCTTCCTAGGAGTCCCTAGCTGGGAGATGATAAGACACCTTTGAATCTCTTTATCAGAGAACTCCAGATTTTTTGGTGTCCAGCAGAGGTATTCACATCATGCCAACCCATACCACCCAGGGCATTCTAAGGCAGCCAACTGCTTGCCGACTCCCATGCCTGGTAGATAATGGGAGTGGAGGGGGGAGAGTGGGAAATGAAGGCTTTGATTATCAGGCCTGAGAAGGTCCGTCTAGAAATAACCACATCACAGCCAGTTCTTTCGAACTCTGAGGTACATTTTGTAACAACGGCTGTAATTTGAAGACATTTCAAGCCACAAACTGGCTCCAGAAATGAGCTTTGTTCTTTATAGCATGTTCTGCTCGTCACCACACAGAGCTCTTAAAGCAACTCACTGGGCTGAGAGGAAGCAGAGGCTGGAGGCGTGCTCATCTTTGTCTACACCCAGCTTGGGCATAGTGGACGGCCGGTCCAGCCTGGGTGCTGGAAACAGGTGTGGTGCTTGCTACTCTCTCATTTCTAAGCATGTGGAGGAAATGAACTAATGGACCAGGAGATGGGATTGAGTCCGTATTTCCCAGCTGGACCAGTGCATGCCCAGAAGACATTAAAAGTCCCTGGAACATTTGCCCTCCCTTTCCCCGGTGCACTGAGTGCAGACAATTAAGACACAGCTGTCCAAGGATTCTGAGTGCAGGTCCGTCCAGAAGGGTTCTGGTTCTTGTATCTTTAAGAAGCAGTGCTCTAACCACCAACTCCCACAGTGCACTGCAGGGGGTGTGGTTTGTGAGCCAGATAGCAGAGCTCCAGGTTTATCAAGGGCAGTAGCTGCCCATCAAGGCTGCGATTTTGGCCACATGGTGGTACCTCCGTGTCTTCGACCTTAACTCCAAAGAGATGGGGTGACAAGGTCACAAGGCACATGCCTTTGGGCACTGGCTAAATAAAGAAGCACTCAGGGGCTGATGATGTAGCTCAGCCGCTAAAGAGTGCTTGCCCAGTGCACACAGTGGAGACACCAAGCTTAGACTCCAAAGGCGTATATGCAGAAAGTAGTGGTTCTTTGTGTCTGTGACTTCAGTATCCTGGAAGTTGAATGTTGTATGATACCACTTCAGGAGGGGTTGAACAGAAGATAGGGGACCAGTAAATAGATGAATGTGTCCATACCACCAAAGCCCAGATTCGTGACCCAGTGAGATTTTTTTAGGGTTCCCTGTAGAAGCATGGATGACTTAAAGGTAGCCACATCATCAGACCAACATTGTTGGAACTCTGGATTTCTCCCACCACTTGTAAGCACTCAAAAGTCTCACGGGATCTTTATCCCCCTCCCCCTTGACCATTTTGACTGCTTATGTAGGAAGGAGTCTGTGAATCTGGTACATTTCAGGTACTTCCTGAGACTTAGGAGTTGTTTATTTGGGGGAGGGGTCTTGAGCTTCCCTCCAGGATGGAATATTTTAGTTCTGGAGGGAAAATTGTTACACAACATGCAACAGGAAGGTCAGGAATTCAAGGTTGTCATCTGTGACACAGAGAGTTTGAGACCAATGTGGGCTACATGAGACTTTGTCTCACCAAACCAAACCAAACCACAACTTGGTACAAAAAAAACCAAGCACCTGGAGAGGTTGGCATGGGCTCACCTCTGGTACCATGATAGTGTGTCCATCACTAGGGTCCTCTACTTATCTTTCTTTTGGGTAGAGCTGTGCCTCTGGATTTTGTAAGTAATACTGAACAGGGACACTGTTCATAGCTTTCCCCTGACTCATAACTCGGTCATGTTCTCATTGCCCTGGACTTGTGGATCAAAGAGTATTGTAAAGAAGCAAAAAGCCCCATACACATGGGATGGGGGGAGGGGTCCTTGCAGATGACATGCAAGGCCCCTTCTGGAGGACATGTCTTTGAGAAACAGCTTCCTTTCTGTGAATGGAGGTCTGTTATCTCATCTGTGAGCTTTAGTTGTTTCTGAAAAGGCCACTCTTTGATCACGAGTGTTAAAGAGTTCAGGCAGAGTTTCTGGGGTCTGTCTTATTTGGGCAACATTGGTGCTTTGTAGACCAGGGCAGGCCAATATTTTAAAGGCGGTGGTGAACATCTTCCATCCTAGTCTGGGCAGCGGCTGGGCAGCGGCCAGGCACAGACAAGGAACTGCTTGTGCCTCCCATCGTTACGGAGCAGCAGGCGTTTTTATAACTGTTGAGTGGACTTCAGAGTTAATTACCATTTAAAAGTCTGAATAAAACAATCTTCTAAAAGCACTGAGGATTGGGAGAGTTTCACCGACTTACTCCTTTGTTAGACATGAGTACTAGATCTCCAAACACTCCAAGGATCAGTAAGTAAGAGGCCAGCGTCCAATGGGAACATAGCATAAGCCACATATACATGGGCCTTAAAGAGGTATGGCGCATTAAAGCTAAAGAAACAAGGGTGAAATCAGTTTTAATGCAGATGATTTGCCCAATTCATTGAACATACTCGAGGATATAATTGAAAATAAACAATTACCAATGAGCTATTCCACCTTTCCCTTCCTGAGGGAAGTCGTTGAAATCTTTTTGCTGAAAACATTTGTTGTTCTCACTCATTTTTCTCCTCATGCCCAGAAGTCAGCTGCACCCCGGGGCTGACGTATTGGACAGCCCAAGAATGCACAGGTACCGGCCGTGGCCCTTTGGAGACAGAGGATGTAGTATTTCATTTGGACATGGCTTGCTTGGTGCTGGTCATGATGTCCGGGCCCCTGTGCCTCTCTCTTTAAACGTGTTCACTGGCTGGAGGGCTGGGATGCAGTTGTGACTTTGCACAGTCTGTTTGTAGTTGCTGGTCACTAGCAATCAGTGTGTCTTCTCAGGATGCTGTTTTTTCTGATGTGATTTCACAGACGTTTCATTGTAGCCATGTACAGTGCGAAGTTCAGAGGGGTTTTTTTGTTCATGAAGCTATAGATCCATGCACGGACAGCCCGTTTTAGAATATCCTCAGTTCTCTAAAAAGAAATTCATCTCAACCTTGTATTTCCTTTCTCTCCTTCACTGTCAAGCACTTCCAGCCCTGGCCGTCCGTCAGTCCTTCATTCTGTCTCTAGACAGACTCATGCGTGAGCACATGAGTGTGCATGGGAATGTGGAGGCAAAGGTTTATGTCGGGATTTCCTTGATCATTCTGCATTTATTTATTGAGACAAGGTTTCTTACTGAACTCAGTGTTCTCCAGCATGGGCTACCATCCATAATGTCCCAGAGATATCCTGTGTGTGCCTCCCAAGTGGAGTACTGGGATTACAGATAGCCACCAAGCTTTTATGTGGATTCTGAGGATCAAAACGCTGGTCCTCAGATGTGTGCATCTGGCATTTATTTTATCCACAAACCATCTTCCAAGAGCAGATACTGACTTCTTTAGGGCATAGACCTAGGAGTGAAATTGTTGGGTCATATGAAAAATTCTATGTATTGAACCATTTGTGGACCTTCCAAAGTGTCTCTAGCACTTTATATTCTTATCACCAGTGTGCAGATAACTTCAAACACTTGTTAGGTCTTTTTAAATTGTGGCCATGTGTGTTATTGTTCGGTGCTATTGTAATAAAACGCTGATCCTAAGTCTTTCCTAGATTGCTTTCTGTTGTAATGAACACCATGGCCCAAAGCACCTTTAGGAGGAAGAGGGATTCTCTTACCTTGCAGGTAACAGTCTGTCGTTAAGGGATGCAAAGGCAGGAACTCAAGGCAGGAGCTAAAATGCAGTCAGGGAAGATACTGCGTCCAGGCTTCTCTGTCCCTGCTGCTTTTCTTCTACAGCCCAGGTCTTCCTTCCTAGGATGGCACCGATCATATTAGACTAGATGCTGCCCCATCAATCAGCAATAAAGAAATGCCAACAGACAGGCCCACAGGCTCGTCCAGCAGAGGTAATTCCTCGTTGGAGATTCCCTCTTCCTAGGAATGCCTAGGTTTGTGTCAAGTTGACAAACACTAATGAGCACAGTAGGCAATTTATAAAGAAGGGAGATGTGTTTTCTCACAGATTTTGGAGGCTGAGAAGTTCAAGGCCAAGTTGTAGAAGGCTTGCTTGTCTGGTAAGTCTGTTCTGTTTCCAAGGTGCTGCCCAGACTGAGAAGAGGACCCTCTGTGCCAACCAATATTCTGAAAACCAAATTATATATAAAGCATGATTTAAACGCTTTGGGCTTTGCGATACATTAGAATTCTTTCTTTGGGAGTTACTGGCAAGCTAGCTATACAAATCCATCGTGAAAATGTCATTTACACTTTATGATTTGTGTGTGGACAGTGAATAGTAGCTCACAGGTTTAGAAAAACCTTAAACTGTAGAATGAAATTCCTTTTTTTCCTTAAAAGGGCACTTGGTGGGGTGCAAGCTGCAGTGCCCACCCTGGCTGCACAGGGATGAGTTCTCTCAGGTTATGGTCCGTTCACAGCTGCAAAGGTGATTGGCGAGGTGTGGTCAGTTCTTTGCTTATCTTTATCTGTAGTGCCCATTTCATTATAGAAGAGACAAGCTCTACACACAGCCATGATGAGACAATGGAGAGAGGCTGATCAGCTACCCAGGCCTCCAAAGAGAGCGTGCTACCCTAGTGTTTGGAGTACATTCTGTGTGTCTGCTGCTTCCTGGGACTCCACACAGCTCTCCAGTCCTCTGACAGCCGGATAGAAAGCATGAGGCAGGTTTACTTGTTTACCCTCATTTTGTCTGGCTACTGAGCAAGGATTCACATGAGACAGTGTATCAAAGTACACAAGTTTAGCCTCTGAAACCAGATTGTTTCAACTTGAATCCTGGCTGGCTTTCATTCTTCAGAACTTTGGTAACTTTAGTTTACTCTCAGGGGCTATGTTTCCATGTCTATAAAAGCGCATCTTTATAGCTGTCTGGTAGAGTGATGGAGAGCATTGTCTGTCCCTATAAAGGACTTAAAATAGTACCTAGTACATGGAAAGCTCTGGAAACATACTATTATTAACGTTAATATGCACATAGGATGAGCTACTATTTTACTCTGGGCTTTGGGACCATGGCATCTTAGTTGTGATCGGTGTATTTCAGTGCACAGTAGACAGGTGCCCATGTGTTCCAGAAGCACAGGGCAGAGGGCCCTAATGAAAGAAAGGTCTTGTTGCAATATCCATTCTAGAGTGTGGAAGTTGGAGTAGCTTGCATAGATTTCTCCTTTGCACGAACGTGTGTGTGTGTGTGTGTGTGTATGTGTGTGTGCGCGCACACATGCGTCACATGGCCAACCTCTTCCCTTCTCCACTCTGTTTTGGAGACAGGATCTCTTACTGAACCTGGAGCTAACCAGAGTCAGCTGGAATGGCTGCTCTCCAGCACCTCTTAGGGGTCTGCCTGTCTCTGTATCCCCAGCTACGGGTTATTTGTGTGTGCTGTGGCACCCAACTTTTTACATGGGTGCTGCCTCCTCTCATGCAATGGGACTGCAGGAGCATACACCTTCCTGGCTCAAGATTACAGATTTTTCCTTGTTGAATTCCTTTTAAAACACCCATTGAGTGTCAATGATCTGCCCAAATTTAGAGTAGAGGCAGGCTAGAACCTGCTGTGATCTGAGG
The DNA here is from genome assembly GCF_943737965.1 of Phodopus roborovskii. NCBI lineage: Eukaryota > Metazoa > Chordata > Mammalia > Rodentia > Cricetidae > Phodopus > Phodopus roborovskii. The sequence goes on from NW_026126541.1 coordinate 2,754,146, forward strand.
CAGAGGCCAGCCTAGAGTGTGTTGTGTCTCCAGTCTTCCGTGAGCCTGTGGGCCTGTTTTGTGGTAATCAACTGTGTTAGACTGCTAGGGCAGCTTCTCAGAACCCCGACTTTAATTGTCTCTGGCTCCTGGGAGCTCCCCTGAAGGTAATTTGTGCCAAGCCATCAAAATAATGATGATGGTCATTGTCTTCTGTTTGCTTTAAAGTTGTCCATCCCGGTAATGATCACCTAACAGGGAAAGAGATTTCTTCTTCTAGACATTTGTAAATGCCTTCTTTGAATTTAGGCGACTGGGTAACCAATCTGATTAAAACCTGGATCTCTCAGACCTGTCTGAGGAATACATCTGTGATGAAATTAATCAGTTGGTTTGAAAACAGAGACAAAAGAGGGTGCTTCAGGAAGTGTATGTTGGGTGGGTGTTGGGGGGAATCAGAAATTGATGCCATGAGCCACTATAACCTTATAGGTTTCAGATGACTTATAATTCATCTGTAATGGGAAAAATACTTTACTGTGGAGATAATATCTTGGGATAAATGCAAAATCATAGACTGTGTTATGGATGTGTTTGTGGATGCATGTGAATTGCAGGGAGTGATTTTTTTTCCTTCTCAATGTAATTTAGATTAGATAAGATGACGAATAAGCTATACACAACAAGAGCCCATTTGATGTAATGTGTGTAATTTTAAACATAAAACCACCATGTTTTAGAGCTGGAAGAGACCCTTAGCCTGCACGTAGTGCATATCATTTTGCAGACAGAGAAAATGAATCCCAGAGAATGCATTGGCTTTGCCTCTAGTGTGGACTGGGTCTGAGATAGGAAAATTACCAGGGCTGATAGGGGGATTTCTGCTGTAATATAACACACAACTCTCGGCACATGCAGATACTTAGTAAAAATATACTTCGTGACTCTTAATAATTACATAAGTTTAAGCAATTAGAATGATGTCATTTCTCAGGTTCTCCTTTGTTTGGGTTATTACCATGGCTCCATAGGGTTTCTCAGCAGGTTCCAAAGAATTCAGAGAAAGTCGTGTATGCTGTTCTTTTCAAAGAAAACCATTGGTTGCCAGAGAGATTGAGTTTTATATCGTTTCATATCGTAGGGATTTTAATAGGAAGTCTACAGTATTTGTACATGAATTCATTAAGCCTAGATTAGCCCTATTATAATTACTCAGAAAGTAATCCAATTGGAAATATTTTTCTCCAGGTATAAAATACACAGTTAGCTGGGTAGCCACACTTTTCTACTTTTATCAGCCCCATAAAGTAGCAGTAGACTTGGACATAACTTTCATAGTATACAGAATGCAGTCATAAAAAGTATTATTCCTAAATCTATTTTTTTTTATGTTCTTTCAGTAGTTAAGAGCTTTATACCTCAGTGGTAGGAGTGAGATACACTAGTGGTAGAATGTCATAAAATGCTAGGGACTTTTACTAGCTGTTTCTGTCCTGCCTGCCCCAAGTCAGTGTAGGCTGAAGGCTCGTAAGTGGAGGGTTCAAGATTGATGCTGGCAGCACATTCTGGAAGTAACTGGAAGATACTTCAGGGTTGTTGTTGTTGGTGGTGGTGGTGTGATAGTGGTTGTGTGTGTGTGTGTGTGTGTGTGTGTGTGTGTGTCACCAACATATAAAAGACATTTACTGGGCACCAAGTGTTTTCAGATGGCTCCCAGTGATAGGCAAAGCGTCGGTCTTAATTTCTGACGTGATAAAAGGTGAGGAGAATATGGGAGGGAGGAACATGCCAGAACTTTCCTGGGCCTCTCTCTGAATCAAGACAAAAGGGCTCGGGCACTAAGGGATGGGATTGGTTTGGGACTTCCAGGCCCTTTGAGACAGCCCTAAAGCTTTGCCAAGGCTCATGGGGACTCTGTCCGTGCGTGCCAGGAGGAAGTGGGGGCTTGTGGGTACTGTGCCTGAGCTGTCTGGCCTTGGAGACACTTAAAGTTAATCACAGCCCTGTGGTGCCACCGAGGGAGGGCCAGGAGAGCCTGTGGAGGGGACAGTGAATTTGGCTGGGCTCCAGGGATGACAGACCTGCACCAAGGCAGGAAGGGCTCTGCCTAAGTGCTCTGTTGGGCTCAAACTTTGCTTTATTTAATTTAGCACCCAGAGTGTTTCCTCAAGTGGATTCATTCAGCTGTCCCATGTGGTCTCTTCCTCTTCTGACCTTTAGTCAGGAGAAAGCGCGTCTCCTTTGGGAGCCCTTTAAACGGGCATCTTCCGTAATGATGGGGCCGGAAGAGGTAGGCAGGGTCAGAGAATGCTGGAAACAGTGATACCTGCTCATTCTCCCTGTACTGTCATTTGAAGGTTAGATGCCACTGAGTCCCGCATTTCAAGGCCCCCCGAATAAGTCATTTGTAAGGTAATACTCAGGAGATCATACTCGAGAAGCCCTTTGGTGTTTCTTGGTAGCGTATAGCCGGAGGGTGACAAGATAATGAATTTTCTTCATGCTCTTCCTATAGTACTGTACTTGCCACACAAGTTTTCAAGCAAGTAGTGAGTGAGGTCATACTACCTCCAGTAATTAAGCTGCAGTGAGTAGAAGACCTTGCATATCCTGCGCCTTTCCACTCATGCATTACTTCAGTCTCCATGGCAGTTGATGAGGTTTCATTCATGAAAATCAGCTATGGCTATGGGCGTCGAGTCCTTCCGGCTAGTTCTTAGAGGTAACAACATGATGAACACAACGCCACCATTCAGACACGACTAAGGCATGGGGAGGCTGCGGAATTGGTCCAAGACCACGTGGTCAGATTTGCGACCTGCTTTGACTCTTTGGACCTCAGTTTTCCATCTTGCTGCTCTGTCCTGCTCTTTGTGATAATGATACCACTGACCCCACTTGTGAGCTGGCTACCATGGACCAACTTCCAAGTGTCAGAAGTTTTATGTGTGAGAGACCCTGCCTGCTCACGGCAGTGCCGAAAGAAAGAAGGGTTTTATTGTCCTGACAGAGGAGGAAATCAAGGCGGAACGAACGTGGGAGCCGGCTAGGAAGGTGGTTCATGCAGGGTTCCGCGGAGTCTTGTTTGACTATACCATCCACGTGTGTGTGGTGGTTTGATCCGCATGAGATTCCATCTGATAGTCAGTCAGGACAGATTGAGCAGTTATCCTGGTTTTGTGCCTGTTAAAAGGCTAAGTCCTGACTCTGGGTTGCTGGATGCAGTGGCCACTGTAACAGTGACTGTGATGTATCATCCCACCTTTTTTGGGGAAGGGAACATAAATGTGACAAGACTGGACTTCAGTTTTGTGAGCTTAGAACACAGGACTGTCAGTAAGGTGGACCGGGAAGACATATCCATCCCGAAGTACTCGTTCAGCAAGCTTGAGGGCCTGAGTTCAAATCCCCAGGATACATACATAAAGCAAGCCAGACATAGAAACACCTACCACCCTGGTGTTGGAGACAGGGACAGGTAGAGCCTTGAAGCTCATTGGCCAGCCAGCTGACATTGATCCCTGGCCTCCATACAAATATGAACATACGTGCAGTCTCACACATGTACACCTTGAAACTGTACACACACACAATACTTTGAATTATTTAATAGGGAAAAATAACATACACATTTTAAAATAAAATATAATTAATAGAAAAATGGAGGGCTTGTCCTCAGTAAGAGGGAGACATGAGCAGGTCTTGCTTTTCAGTGCAGGAAAAAAAAAATCCTTCCTGTGTGCTGATTGACAGCTGTAGAACTTGGGCTGGAGTCTGACTACCTCTTGACCCCTGTGCAGAGCTGACTGAGCTTAGGATACTGAAAGTGACTTACTTAATGGCAAACATGACTCCTTTCAATAAAGCGGCACCCACTTGCTCCAGCTGCTCTTCAGATCCTTTCCCCAACCCTGGTTAGTTGGGTGCAAGTAAAATTTATAGTGCTTTACTGTAAAAGCCCTTGACTTGAGAAAGGGTTTTCTCTCAGTAGCTGAAACCACAGGAGAATGGCGTAAGACAGCTGTCTCCCCAGGTGAGACTTCTTAAATGGGAGTTAAGTGCATGCATTTTCAAGAAACTAAACTGCCCTCATGTATAATTTACCCTGGAAAAGAGGGAAGAATGGGAAGAGGTATGTGATCACATTGTTGGGGAAGTAGTAACTTCACCTCCCCCGGGCTCGGCGAAGCCATGCATACTCTCTCTGTTTGGCAGATCTTGAATGCTGTGGTGTACAGGGTGGCGAGTATGATATTGCAATAATGATGAGGTTTCTCTACCTGTAGTCGGGGACTGTGGTTTGGAATGGTAAATTATTCCTAGCAGACCAAATGGGCAATAAGACTGCCATCCACTTCTCCTCATAAAACAAAGCGATAGATAAATAAAGGACAGCCGACTCATTTAACCCGCATGGCTCTGTGCACTGCTAATTATTAACCCAGGCGCAAGACAGGGGTTCACCCAGAGTGTAGTTAAATCATTTTTAATGGAGGTAAGCACTAGCCATGTGGACGGGCAATACTCAAGAAAATTTCTCATCAGCCACGTTTAGGAATCACCCAGCCTAATTGCCATAACTTATTAATAATAATAAATAATCTAGTCTTTTTATGGGCTGGGTCTCTGGGGACTCCATGCATTACGAGCTCCAGGGTTTGGATCCCTTCCTATCGGATAGCGGTGGGGGAGGGGCACACATCCCTGGCCTCCTATCAGGTTAAAAAAAGGCAGATCTGGGCCTCTTCCTTCTTGCTTCCTTCTTACATCTGAATGACCAGCTCACACATGGCCTTTCATCTGTCTCCAGGACCAGAAGGGCTCCAGGGGCCAAGGGCGGGGGTGGGGGACTAGGGGCTGGGAAACAGGCTTTCTTTGTTCCTCTGGGTGATGGGGGTTGAGGTTTACTCCCTGGGGAAGTGAGTCCAGGCAGAGCCTTGTCTGAAGGAGTTGGTTTCCTCTTTATTGGTGTCCCTGGTACCCTTTGGGCTCATCTTAGTTGTGGTGGTCACTGGCTGCTCTGGATTCTTGTGATTCTGGATCCTTCAAGGGTGAGAAATATCACCATGTCTTACTCAGTGTGGCTTTCCCTGGCTAACTTCGCCTTCCTAATACTGTGCAGTGGTATTAGGATGTACGCCCCCCACCCAAGGTCTGTAGCAAGGAAATGGGAGGTCAGAGGGGGCAGAGAATGACTGTCTGTGGTTGGGTGGACAGAAATCAAACCGCCATACTCCCATTCCAGTTCCTGATCTTTAGTAGTGAATACAGCTGACGGGTTTAGCTGTGGCCGCGCACACAGACTCTAGAGCCACGAATGGTGTGGGGAACCTTGGGGCTGAAATCTTGTGACACCCATTGGTTTGGGAGAAAGTGCCTGTGCGGTGGGTGTAACGCTTAGCTAAAGGGCATGGCTGCTGCTTCTCCTTCCTATTCACACCGTCCCGTCTACAAAGCATCCCAGCTTGAGCTCAGGTGGCCGTTTCCATCTAGAAACACAACGTTTTAGAGAGCCATGATTACAGAGAATGAGATTTAGGAGATGGCACATGTGTAGAACCTGTGTCGGCCTTTATTCAAGTTTCCATGTGAAAATGGAAAAGTTTTTGAAAACACAACAACCTCAAATAGCTACATGAACATTCAGTGAGTTTCAGGAGTGGAGACCTTAGTGGCATTTTGTGCACGTTTGTCTGCAGTGACACATACAGTAGGATTGGGAGGAATAGGGCCGGTAAGTCGGGCCTGGGCTCTCTTCCCCTCGACGGCCGCTGCTTTCCTATGATTCTGGGTTTCAAAACAAGTGTCCCTAGTCAAAATCACGGAGAGGCAGTTGAGGATTGTGGACGGATGTCGAGGCTGCATCTGTGTTTGAGAGACTAATCTCATTTCCCTGATGTTTTCAAGGTTGGAGGTTTTCGTCTGTTTTCATTAAAGGGGAATGACAAATGTCTAATTTGTACTTTGCTAATGACCACAGTGAGCATTTGAACTTTATTAAGGTTAAATGATTCTCATGCAGCCCTGGCTGGCTCAGCCATGAACGGCACGTGCAACCTTAGGGAAGGTTTTTCTTTTATCCGGGGCTCAGTTTCCTCACCTGTAGAGTAAGGTGAGACGGGGCCTTTTCCCCTCCCCCCTCGGTGAACAGGGTCAGGCAGGAGACCTAGGTAGAGTTTAAGGCCCATTGCTCTTGTCCTCAACTCACAGTCTCCGTACATAACTAATTATAATCTGAGCTATAATTGCAACATGCGTGCAACACAGGTGGAAACCGTGAGTTCCCTCTCTGTAGGGGCATTTGTCACAGTGAAGGAGGGCTCCGCCAGGAGTACACGCTGCTCAGAGGGTAGGTGTCCAACTGCGGGGTCCAAGAAGCAAGCACACAGAGACGGTGTATTTCAGGAGCTGCCCACAGCCCCTTCCTCAGCCCCTGGGCAGTGGCATCTCACCGCTGGGTCCGGGTTTGTACTGAAGACGAATTGCCAAGGCTAGGGGATACTGTAGGACATGTGCAGGGGAGGTTTGTGTCTGTTAGAACTTCCGGGTTCTCAAGCCGCTTGCATAAGTGGCACCGTATGTGCTCATCAACTATAAATACCTTTCTGTATATTTCTAATCACCTCTAGATTGCTTCTAAAATCTAACACAATATGTGCTGCATAAATAGCTTTGATGAGGTATTACTTAGGACATAATAACAAGAAAACGTGTTTACCCATGTTCAACACGGTTTTTTTTTTAAAGCCATGTCTTCAGTCTGTGCTTGGGTGACTCCGAAGACGCAGAACCCATGAGAACGGGGCCTGGCTGTGTAAACTAGAGCCGAATCGGTGTAGTGGCACCGATGCAGCCTGTTCTCACTCCACGTGGCTTTCCTCAGTCGGGAGACGGCTCATGCTGCCTGGGAATTGGGAACTTGTAAGAGTTTCTCACCCAAGCCAGAGCAACTTCGAGAGCATGTGTACTGATGAGCACAATTCTCAAAGGGGACATTGTAGGAAGGGAAGGGGTTGGCAGGGATGTGAGAGAGGGAAGAGAGGATGGGAGTGAGGGTAATTAGATTGCACTGTATATGTGCATGGGATTGTCAAAGCAAAGGTTTAATTAATGTAATTGGAGGTTGTGTGCCCAAGTGGAATGAAATCTGCAACCTCAAGTTTTCCGATCTGTTAGTGTGCCAGGAGAATGTCTGTTCTATTCATGGCCCTGGGCTCTTTGTGGCCCCATGGGAGCTGGTGTTTCAGGTGATAGTAATATGAAGTTGATGCGACAACATAGTTCTTACCTAGTTTTTAAATTAATATAAGTTTAATTGTAAACTGAGTTTACAAATATAAGGTATGTTCACTGCTAAAGATTAAAATAATATATAAGATCTCATATAAGATTTAAAAAAACTTAATTCTCAGGCGCTGTGGCGCATATCTTTAATCCCTGCACTGGGGAGGCAGAGGCAAGTGGATCTCCCTGAGTTTGAGGCCAGCATGGTCTACAGAGTTAGTTCCAGGACAGCCTCCAAAGCAATACAGTGGAACCCTGTTTCAAAACACCAAAAACCAAAGCAAAAAAAAAACAAAAAACAAAAAAACCCTAATTCTAGCCACCAAAGATAAGCAACATTGTTGTGACCATTGTCACAAACCTCTCTTAAGGTAGCATGCATGGGCGCACAGGCACATAAATGTGTTCGGGATTATATGCTCCATCTTGGCATCTGATATTTTCACTTGAAGTCAAAGTCTTTAACTATAAAAAAAAATCAAAACTCTGTGTGTATGTGGGCATAAGGACATGCCGTGACATCTATGTGCAGGCCAACGGATACATTGTTTTCCTGTCTCCTTTGCATAGATGCCTGGGCTGAAGGTTGGGTTGTCAGGCTTGCATGACTGTTGGCAGCATCCAGTGTCAACACTGTCAACAATACTGCGATCAACCTCTCTCTAGGTTTCTTTTGTATCTTTAGGTATTTTGTTGGATTAAAGTTCTATAAGTGGCAATGTTTGCCCAAGGAATGCAGATTGAATGTTTCTGTGTATGTTACCAAGCTATCTTCTAGAAGCTTCCTTTTGAAGCCCTGCAGACAGAGCAGGTGCTTCTTCTGTCTGGGTGTGTAGCATGAGCATGTGAGAAACATCACTGGTGATTGTGAGGCCAAGCTCCTGTGTACGTAGACGATGAGAAAAAGTTGATTGCATGTAAGGAGTTTTTCTGCCTGCTGCTTGTCTTGTCCCACCACCATGCCAGCCCCAAATAACGCACAGAGACTCTGTATTTGATATTATGCTGTTGGCCAGTTACTTGTTTCTTATCAGCTAGCTCTGTCTTAAGTATTAACCCATTTCTATGTATTTCCATGTGGTCTTACCGAGAACGGAGGAATGGCGGTTCTGCTTTCTCCAGTCTCTCTATCTTGACTCCTCCTTCCTACTTCCTCTTTCCTCCTTGTCTCCTAGTCCCTCCTATCTTCCTTTCCTATTGGCCAACAGTGCTTTATTCATTAACCAGTATGAGAAACATATATACATAATGGCATCTCCCATCATTTGCATGTGTGCCTATGGTCACTAAAAGATGTGGAGGAAAACACCACTCTTGACTAGTATTGCTAAACACGGAAATAAGTCGAAAACTTGCCCCATCAGGGTGGAAAAACAAATGGTAGAATACTTATACTATGTAGCCATGAAAATGACATGCCCTACCGTGTATTACAAAGTAGCCATGAAAATGACATACCCTACTGTGTATTAACAATGTAGCCATGAAAATGGCATGTCTTACCTGTATTACAACGTGACCGACTCCCATCTGCAGTGCTGAGCAAAGAAGCCACACATAGACAAAAATGTTGCTTAACTATGCATGCATACTAGACTCAAAGACAAAACACACTTGTCATTGGAAGTCCGGCTGGAACAGCATGTATGCATTTGTGTTTTGTTTTGCTATGGCTGCTAGTGACAAAGTACTTGGCACATAGCAGACGCTCAGATATTTGTGGAAGGAAAACCGCAAAAGCGTGAATACTTACTTGGTCATCTTTCTAACAGACTTTGGCCTAGGATTCACTGTGATGACATGGTGTTCTTACTAGTTACGAGTTACAGTGTGTAGGATGTATACATGCTTTGTTTTACGATTTGAATATGACTCTGAATTCACAGGCCCTTCTATCGTCTTCAACTGATCAGGTAGCTTTTTAGATCTTGACAGGATCATGAGGGCTAGGGTTCGATCCTGAGCTCTTGGTGTACCAGCCTTGTGTCCATTACCTAGTCTTCTGGAGACTCTGTTTCTCTATGAAAACAAGAATGATTACAGAGCCTGTTTTGTAAGAGTGTTGTAATGGTGACATCATGGACATAGAGCATGTCATGTTCACTCTTCCCAATCATACTGCTCATGTTGGGGTTTAAGAGACAGAAGAGTGCAGAGTTTGTGAGTATTGAGCCGTGATTCAGACCCAAGTGGTCTCTACCTGTGGCCTGAACTTGGTGCACAAGGGAGAATATTTATCAAAGCCAATGTGAATGAGCTGATTGTCATGATTTCTTCTTCACTATTACTAACTAATGTTCTCCCCCCTCTCTCCCTTTCTCTCCCCTTCCCTTCCCTTCCCTCTCTCATTTTTCCTCCTGCCACCAGATGTTTTCCAGCAAGGTAAGCTTCACTGCGCCTGGTTGTCCTGTTGGCTATGTTCTTTAGATGGTGGACTCTGTTCTCTCTGAGCATGTGTCTCTAGAAATTTGGGGACCCAATAAGGATGGTGGCCTGAAGTGCCACCATCAGTCTCTTTGGGGCTCTGCATCTCCCTCTGAACCGTGTTTGGGTCTGGATCTGGGGTCTAGACATGTGGGGAAGAGGACAGGGATGACATGGTGCTTGGAAGGAGCAGGTATCCCTGGAGGGGTCTGTCCTTCAAGAGCCCTGCTGCCTTCAGAGGACTCCCTAAGCCAGGTCCAATGGATGCTTCTTTGCTGAGCAAACATGTAGTCATGTGGGTGTGGCCAGGGCAGTTTGTGTCCTCCAACCTAGCTCTATCTCTCCAGCTGTTTCACAGGTCTGGCGAGCTGGAAACCCAAGTGTTTTGTCACTGGTGTCTCTGGCTGGGGTTTGTCCAAACTATGTGTAGACATTGTGCTTTGGAGTCATGACCCGACTAGAACCTTCTAGATGCACATGATGGGGGAATTGCCTTCCAGCCTAGTTTGGGTAACAGTGGCAGGCATGTGTTGTTAGTATGCAAGCTGGGAAATATGTCTGCTGCATCTTTCTGGAACCCAAAGCTGGTTTACAGTAAAGCCTTAAAAATACACCCAGGCGTTCCATAAATAGCTTCCAAATATTCTTAAAGACTCCAGTTTCCCCCCCCTTCCCCCCACCCCACAACTGTTATTTCGCCCCAAACGCGCAGTTCGCGTTACAGAGAATATCTGATCTCTGATAGAAGACAGGTTGTGGGTAACGATGAGGGTTCTGTTGTGTTGTCTTTTAAGAAGTCTGGAGTCGTAGACCTGCTTTCATAAATAATTCAAAGAACTCCAACAAGCTATAAGCAATAAGTTCCATTTGACTAGAGACTAAGAGATGAGCAAAATTGAAAAGGTGTCATGGCTGTCGTGTAATGAGAATGCCATTGTCGGAACCAGTTTCTGCAGTGAGTTCTGGTCCTTGACAAATTGGGGGCTCAGCAAGGGAGCCAGCCCCTGCATGTGAGCTGCAAAACACGACCCAGCTCCCAGCGGATATTTCTCCCCTCGGAACAAAGAGCGCTTGAGTTGGGAATGTGTGTTTCAAGGCCATTGGTGGGGGGAGGAGGAGAGCCTCCCCTAAGGTCTCCTTTTCTGTGCACCACGGCTGAGCCTTCCTGAGTGCTATAATTGATATAAAGAATGGCTAGCACACTGCTCATGTCAAGTTTGTGTCCTTTTTTCCATCAGTCATGGTATTGGATTGATGGGATTTGCCTGTCAGTTGCAATGATACACACAAGCAAAAGTTATAATCATCTACAAATCACTGGCTATTGAGACCTAATAGCATCTGAAAGAGGAAGAGGCCCACAGCCAATAGCTGTCTACCCACCTCGGGCGATGGAGGCGAGGTGGCAGCATTCTCCCGAGGGGTTACGAGGGCCTGCATCCCTGAAGAGAACGGATGTGCCTCTCGATAGCCGCCAGCGGCCTGTAGCTTCTCAGCTGGGATTTGGTGAGCCCTCCCCATCTGTGTAGGGGTTTGGCTGTCTCGGTCTTGTGCAGATCTTGTGCGTGTGACCAGAGCTGCTTGGGGTCCATCTGCACAAGTGCGCTGTCCTGCAAATACTGTTTGCTGCAGATGACGGATCCCTCTGGATATTTGTGATTCCTGGGCTCTGGTTTGATGTCATTGTCCCATTTAGAACTATGCATCCCAGTTACAGTTTCTGCTGGCTTACCACCGCTGACTCCCTGGACACATCTGGTCCTATATTGGTGTGTATGCAGGCAGCAATAAGTGTACTTAGTGTCCAGGGTGGAGAGAGAGTGGGAGGGGGAAGTGGTAGTGGGGTTTGAGGGGGAAGAAATGGAGGAGGCTAGATTTGATGAAAGCATTATATTAATATATGAAATCCTCCAAAAGAATACTCTTCCAAATGTATAGACCAGATATACCTAATTTCTGTTTATTGGTTTTTAATATTTTCCAACTTTGGTGAAACTTATATGCTTTATATCCGTATTTTGTGTAGTGAATTTTTGACCTTGAGTGCCAGAACTTTGGGTTTCGCCATTTGTTGTTGAGGTACTACAGTCCACAGAACGTTTTTATGTTTGAACACACACATAATATTCATCACTGGGTCAATGGAGTTACTGTGAATTATTTACATGGCACTGCTCTTAGAAGACTACTTTGTACTGAGACACCTCAGGAATGATGGCTAAGAGCTTACAGAGCTGATACCCACCACCCTCCCAGTGCTATTTGCTTCCTGCCACTCTCCCTAGGAAAGTACTGCCCAGGTAATGCTGGCGGACGTAGCAGACCAAGCCAAAACATTCTACATCCTGTACACAGAGTCTGAAAACATGGTCATTATGTCCCCAAAACTGGGAGACATGCCTTGTGGCAGAAAGAAATGGCAGAAATCTAGTGTTTGCAAGGCGAAGGATGGCTCTGGTGTCCTTTTCTGAATCCCATTTCATGGTGCCCACTGACAGTGGCCTCTGCCTTCCTGAATGTATCCTGTGGTTTGTTTCAGCATCAAGAAGAGAGGCGCGTCTGCCTGCAGTACACATGTGTGTGCTTGTGTGTGTATGTGTGAGAGAGAGCATTCTGTGTGTGTGTGTCTTTGTCTAAGTGTGTATGAGTGTGTGTGCGCGAGTGTCTGAGTGTCTGTGTGTCTGAGTGTGAATGTATGTGTGAGTGTATGTGTGTCTGTGAGAGGGTGTGTGTCTCTGAGTGTGGCTGTCTTGTGTCTGAGTGTGTGTGAGTGTATCTGTGTGAGGGTATCTGTATGTGAGGTTGTCTGTGTGTATGTGTGTGTGTGTATGTGTATGTATGTATCTGTGAATGAGGGTATCTGTGTGTGCACGCGCATGCGTGTGTATGTGCATGTGTGTTACTGAGCACCATGGCAGGCAGACATGGGAAGCAGGCATATGTTGACAACATCAGACATTCTCAGAGGAAACACAGGTTTATTTCCTCTGGATTGCATTATCTTTTATTTCACTACAGATCAATCTTGTTACAGTAGGTGACAGCCCGGCAGCTACTGCTGGGCCTTTCAGGGCTGTGTGTGAGGCTCGTGTTTGTGGGAGTGCGTTTCTCTCTTGATCCTGTGACATTTTACTTCTTAGTTTGGTGCTTTTGTGTAGATAGAAATGCCACCATGTGTTGTGCTGCTGGGCCGTGGCATCTAAAGACGGTCAAGGACCAGTAGACCCACAGCTGAGTCTCTTCCAGATACAGAGCCAGGGCCAGAGGACCACACTTCCTGTTACTCACAGAGCTCAGGAGCGTCTGGTGACTCTCACAAGCTCCCACGAACCACACAATAGCTCTTCAAGCATGCACTGAGGTACCACACATGGACACTCGACTCCACTCTGCAGTTTCAGGGCTGTTCGTGCCAGTCATTTGATGATGGTGAACAGGCCTGTGGGCATTTGCAAACACTCCCACACATGCATACATGCTTCATTTGAAGCTGCTGAAGCACCTCTTGACTATTCACTCATCCGTAGATCCAACCTTGATTTCAAAATCGAACAGAAACTTAGCAAGCAGCTTCAAAATCAGAACACCGTTGCTCGGTGGGTTTTTTGTAAATAAACACGGGAGCATCGTCTAGATTTAGCTGTTGAGTTAATTCTCTCCGTGCTCAAGTCGCTGCGTGAGCTGAGACCGAAGAGACAAAGATCCCCTCACTCCAGCTTCTGCCTGGGGTTGGGCTCTTGTCGTATGTCATATGTCTACACCTGTGAATAGGTTTCAGGTACTTTGCAGGCCTTGATGACTGGGGAGTGAGCAATACAGTCGCTTGTCATTTTCATGGGTCTAACAGTTGGGCATGCAGGGTAGTTGGTACCTAAGGAAGCAAGGGAGTGAAGTATTTCAGAGTGTGTCAAGTGAAGGAAGTGTTCAAGGGTGATACTCGGGTGCCTGGGAGGGACCCCTTATGTGGTGTGGTCAGGGAGGGACGGTGGATTAGTCGTTCCAGACAATTGTAGGGGAAAGGTTTGCAAAGGAAGAGCCCGTGGGCAGTTACCCAGTGTCCTGGGGAAGCTGATGTGGCAGGAGCTGGTGAGTGGAGAGAAATGTGTAGAATGGGCATGGAGAGCGAGGTAAGAGTGAGGTCTGGGGCTCAGGAAGGAAGCTAGAAGGGGCTGTTCAGTAGAAAAGTGGTCGGGTCTCACAGGAAAAAAAAAATAGCCTTTTCGGCGGTAGAGCAAATAAGCGCAGAGGAGCAATACTGATGTACGAAAACCAGCCTGGTGCTGCATGCCCATTGGGCCCGGGCCCCTCTGAAACCAACACCCTGTCCAAGTTACAAAACCTCCTTTCCCCAATACACATGCATGAACACGTATGTGAGGCATGTGTCTTACTTGTGTGGCATGGTTGGTGCCCATGTATGCCTTTTGCATGTTACATAAATATCTAGGTATCTCTCCTCAGACATCCACAGGCGGAAAATGTGGTCAGGCATGCTTGCAGGCCCACTGAGCATGTGGCAGATTATTTTTCTTGACATTTCCCCCCTGAACTACATGTATTGGTGGCTGTTTACAAAGCACACACGTTGTTTCAGGTGTTGCGAGCCATCTAGAGAGACTTGAAGTGATTGGGAGGATGTTATGTATAAGTACTGTTCATTTTATATAAGGTCTGAAGCACCTGGGTTTGGAGTTCTCCAGAGGGGCCTGGAACCCAACCAACAGATTCCAGGGCATGGCTACATAGGCGACCCCTGGGTTGACCCCTGGATTCTCATGCCCTTTGGCCACAATTCCTTAGCTCCCCATATCAGACAGAAACCATGCAAAAATCTGGATAGCTCTGAACAAGAGGTTTTCCAAGAGCAGCCAGAGATCCAGAAGTGGACGAAGAACTTCAATCCTTGGGCTTTTATATAAAGCTTAGACAAATGAACCAAGACCTGCTTTGTGCCAGGAAGGCCTCTGATACTCTGGAGAGCATAGCTCTGCTTGCAGTGGGGTTACTTAACTTTGCACATTGGGACAGTTGCATAGCTTGGTTCTCGCCTGTAAAATACAAGGAGTGGGGAGCCTTCCCTGATCCTGTCCCGACAATAGTCTTGAAAAGCTGTCTGTGGAGTTAGTAGTCTAAACATTGCCCTGTAAGAGGCTGGGCTATTATTGGCCCTGTCTTGGTGGACACTAAGCATTAAGTTACAGAAGCGGCTTCCAAAGTCTAGTTCAGCCATTTCGAATCATCAGCTCTTGCCCATGCAGATGAGTACTGGGATTCACAATGGATGGCGATACTTTTATTAATGTGAAGAGAACAATAAATCATAGTTCGGTCTTTGGCAGCTAAGTCAAGCTTGTTAATTGTTGGGTGAGCTTGTGGTGGCAGGAGACCACTATCATTTATAATAAGCTCAACCTGAGCTCTTATGCATATTTCAAACTCACTCTGTGGCCGGATCTTAGGTTTCTCCAGCCACTTCAGAAAACCCATCTATTATGAAGAAAGCTTTGACCCCTTAGCATAAATTATGGCTCCTCTGATAATGTCTTACATTATGAAATACTGTTTTCTTTATGAGTGTGGGATTTGGGTAGGTGAATTAAATCTGTTGTTACTGTTTTTTTTAGCCAAATGTGCTAAGTTGTTACTCATGACTATTGACTTGTGAGGATATATTAAGTGGGAAACATTTGGTTCCCTGGCCACACTGCTGTTTATGCTAATGTTCGCTGTGTAGGCATACCATTTCCTTATTCTGCCCAGAATTAATAGAATATTCTGTGCCATGTAGGAAATGCATCTATCTTCCCAGCACAAAATGAACAACATTAGCATTAAATTTTACATCGATTCGCAGTGTGTGTGTGTGTGTGTGTGTGTGTGTGTGTGTGTGTGTGTGTGAAGCCATAGCCATATTTAAGTAATCACATTCTCGATGATGCTTTATCATGGACATATGTAGGACATTCTGTTGTGCTAGGTGATTTTGTTCTAGGTGTTTCTTTCAGTCCATCTGTTGTATGTCCACTCTGGTTTGGGGTGAGATGGTAGTCTCTTTCCCAACTACCCAGAGTTTCAAAATTACCAAATCGGTAAATGTGAAAATTTTGATTCTTCAGTTGAGATATTTGCTACTGAAAAGTGCGGTCTTTCCTTTGAGCTTTTATTGAGGAGTTGGGTGTCACAGTGCACAGTTACAATCTCGGCACTTGGGAGTCTGAGACAAAAAGAAGCCTTGGGATGATAATGCTGGAGTTTGTTGATTCTGAGCACGGGCCTGCTAACTTTGCACACATACTCTGTTGAATTTACTCATCATCAATGCTATAAAGTGAAGCCGATGCAGGACGGAATTGTCGTAGTGATGGTTACATAACCGGTGAACCGAGAGCTGGGTCTGGGTTTTTATTTTGTTTCATTTTTTTCTTCTTAATGATGGTCTATTTTATGGAACAACCTGAGTTATAAGGACATACGAAGGTAGCATAGAGTGTTCTGATGTACTCTGTGCTTGGTTTCCCCTGCAGTTAGTAGTAGGTGGTGTTAGAGGCTGACCGGGTTATGGGCTCCACCCACCTGACTGAGAATATACTTTACTTATGAAATCCAGCTTGAGAGACTGGTTTCTGTGAGCACACGGCCAGAAGCAGGGACACGTCCTTGTCCTCATCAAATGCCAGACCCCCTGGTACCTTAATCTTGACTTCGCATGTGTTAATACTGCCATCCGGGGAGTTGTGTACATTGTAGGGGTCAAACATTCAGACTGGGGGAGGCAGTTTCTCAGATTTTCCTTGTTTATAAATGACTTGATAGTTTTGAGGCATACTCCTCAAATGGATTGTGCGATCGCCTGTGCTGGTATTTGGTGGATGTTGTCTCTTGTGGTGAGGTTTTACCAAGTTTCCCAGGCTCCCTTCAAGCTCCTGGGCTCACACAACCTTCTGTCTGCCCTTGCTGCCTGAGGCTGAGCTGCAGGCTTGTACCTCTTACTGGCTGCTGTTTGCTCTTGATTACACATTTCACGGGTTATTTACACGTGTTTGATGTGCTGCGCGTGTGGAAGTCTGAGGACAATTTGTGGGAGTTGCTTCTCTCCTTCTATTCTGTAGGTGCCAGGGATCAGATTCAGGTTATCGGGCTCGGTGCCGGGTGCCTTTGCCCCGAGAGCTGTCTCTCCCACCCTGTTTCTTTATGATCAGTCTGGAGCTGTGGACTTTTGCAAGGAATAGCCCAGACAGCGGCAACGTGACCTCTCCGTCCTGTCATACCAAGGGTGCACACCACCGCCATGTGATTTATGACTATTGATATGCATCTGATCACTTCACTGAAATGGAATTTGTCAAATTCCTCATCTGTAAAGTGGCAGCTCTCTGTCACCCCCTTCTCCCGGAAGGGTTCTCCGCCAAGTCCACCCCAAGCGCAGCTACGCCTCACGGCATGTATCTGAACGGGTTGTTCTCTTACATGTATCTCCCCTTATTTGGTACTCTATTCATTAACCTATGTATATTTACTAGAATGTATTAGTGCTATAAAACACTTGTAGTAATTTATAACGCCAATTAATGTTGAACTCGTAGATATTTATTTTATACTCCGTGTTATCACTATACTATTAATTTCCTTGTTCAGTTTGCTCCAGCTTGGACCACAGGGAACTCCTTGACATATTAATAATCAAGGGTTGTTTTTTTTTCTTTTACACATTTCTATACTGTATGCGACACCAAGAGATTTTCCAGGGTTATTTCCCAGCTTAGTCTCCCAGTCTTTCCCCTCAGGTACCATGGTTCCTTTGGTAGGAGAATGAAGCTAGGAACTAAAATCTGGGTGTGGCTTTGCTTCTTACTACTGGAGAATGATTCTGTTTGCTCCCTCCCAGCTGACAGCTCAAATACATAGACATAGTGTGTGTTGACCTCTGAAAATATATGCATATCTGTAAATATCTCTGTGTTGACCAGGTTGTCTGTGTTAAATTAAGTTCATCCCACAGTGCTCTCCAACTCGGTCCATTATCATAGAAATAATGCTGGCCTCACCCCCTGCCCATGTCCTTAGGGAGGTTCCCCAGGCTGGGACTTGAGCTCAGGTTCTTTGGCGATGATTTTGTTTTTCTACCCACTCTTGCCCCAACACAGACTGAAGGAGCAATCGTGGACTCCTCCCATTTTCCAGGCCTAGTGTGACCACACAGGCAGGAAAGGGCAGGCTCAAGGGTCCCCCTTCTGCTCCCACACCTGACACAGCCTTCATTCCTGACTCCTCCAACAGTCTAGCTCAGAAGCAAACTTGGTTTGCATGGCTGGAGTGGAAGCTGGTTGCTCAGAGACCCACCTCTGAATGTGGCCTTTTTTCCGCTTGAAGTTGGGTGAGCCAGCGCAAAGGCTCCTGTACCTACCTTGGATGAATTCATCCTCTTTGGGGACAAATACAGAGCTGCCTTCAGTCTCCAAACTTTTTCTCAGGGTAAATGGTGAGGGTTTGTGTTGGACAGGGGAGTTGTTGCATACATGTGGTTAATGACTAAAAGGACTGCAGTTTTGGAGTGTGAATTTTTAAACTTTCCTTTTTTTTTTTTTTTTTTTTTTTTTTGATATAGGGTCTCACTGTAGGCTTGGCTGGCCCGGGACTCACTGTGTAGAGCAGACTGGTCTCAGATTTGAAAATGCCAATGAGAAATAAGTTCATTTATCATATAACATTAAGAGACCAGGTTTTGGGATTTGAAAAACTGTAGGGAAATGTTTTCTTTATTCATCTGGTTTCTCAAGAATTTTCCTTGCAATAAGTTATCAGGATTCTTAAAGAAGGGAGAGTGGATTGGAGATGGGCACTGTGGGTGACACACTTTGCAGCCCGACACCTCCAACTTCTGAGCATCGGTTGTGTGAAGTGCGGTTAGGCGTCATCATGGGAAAGAATTGGGCCCTCTGCGGTGGCCAGCACCAGCAAGGCTCTTCCCACTTACAGCACACCTCACTGGTTTGCTGAGCACACTTCTCAGATTCATGTCTTCTTCCTAGACTCAGACTGACGGCAGACCACCAAACAGTGACCGTTACCATTTTATGGAAACTTTGGTCACTGAGCTGGTTGCTTCTGTTGGCTGTATACAACCGATATGTAGGTTATGTGGCACACTCTGATCAAGAGGTGGTTTGTTGCACTGAATGAATGAGGACAGCAGTTCAAAGTGACAGGTCTTTGCTTTTGTTAGTTTTTAGCTTTTGGCTTCTGGTCAGCTCCTGAGAGCATCTGCTTACCGAATCTTCTTTCCACCTTTCCAATGAGCGTCAGGTTCCAAATGACCACTGAACTGACCATGTGGAGTTGTTGGCAACTTCTAATAAATTAACTTTGATGGTTGCTCTCAGTTGGTTATTGTCAGCCTCCAGTGGCCTTCTACTATGCCCCACTGGTCAGTGTCCAGGACTTCATCCCTTCCGCAGAACTTTGAAACACCATCGTACTGTATATTCATTAACAGTTGTTGGGCAAATGCCATGTTGATTAGGAGAGTTGTCTTTGTTGCCTTATGACCAGTCTTTAACTTGGATAAGAAAATCATTCAATTTGCTTTTTGCCTAACATCCTTTCCATAGTATAAAATAAAGAGCAAGTACTAAGTCATTATGAAATAACACAAAGCAAGAAATGTGCATTAAAATGATATGAACATATTCATATATATAGAAAAAAACATAACCTCATTTATTAAGAATATATTCCAGTATTGAACAGCAAATTTCAATAATGCAAAAGCCGCAATTATTTTTGCACCAACCCTGTCTGGCCCCACCTGTCCATTTCTCCCATGCTTTTCTCTCTGGCTTCCCTTCCCAGAAGTCCATGCTAGGGGACAGCCCACTCTGGGTGGAAGAGCTATTCTGACTTAGAGATCCATGCGACTGCCCTATCCATCTGGTGGACAGGTGTTATCTGCTTCCTGATTTCTCGTGACATCCTTAGTGCACCTGTCACTCTCCAACCTAGCAGTCAAGGGCTGGGAGCTGGCTGCTCATGTCATCCCAATGTCCAGATCATCTCAGTGTGGGGCTTATTGGAGGCTGTAGGGTATCCCAGGCCATCATAGTTGCCACAACATGTAGTCTGAGTTAGGGTTTCTATTGCTGTGATAATGACCTTGACCAAAATAATAATAATAATAATAATAATAATAACAACAACAACAACAATAATAATAATTGCTGTGATAATGACCATAACCAAAATAACAACAACAACTTGGGAAGGAAAGGGTATGTTTCATCTTACAGCTTGTAGTTCATCATCCAGGGAGGTCAGGGTAGGGAGCTCAGGGTAGGGAGCTCGTGGCAGGAACCTGGAGTCAGGAGCTGATGCAGAGGCTGTGCTGCTCACTGGCTTGCTCCTCACTGAGCAAGGTGATAGCTGAGGTTATCTTTTGAGAAGCATTTTCAAGTTGATTAGAATGTGTCGTTAGGGCTGGGGAGGAGGCTTGGTGGACAAAGGGCTTGCTGTACAAGAACCAAGACCTGAAGGATGGATGGTTTCGAAGGGCGGAGAAGGGCTGGATGGATAGAACAAGAGCTGACCCAGCACAGGTGGTGAAGGGTTGGGAGCAGATTCTGGATGCAGGAGACGAAGACATGCATGCTACTGTGTTTACAGCGTGTTGCCAGGGTAAAGAACCTGAGCGGTTCTGGGCTTGGATCAGACGAGGATAGTTGCGGAAAGTCCACGGTTTGTTTACTGTTGAAAACCCTGTGTTCTCTCGTGTCCGTGAATGATCCCAGTGTGATTGAAAAGATTTTTGTCTGCTAAATGAATAGTATTGGTTATTGAATTTCCCTGTTTATTATTACTCCTTTTATTATACCTCTCGTTGATCAGTGTAGGCGGTGTCCTGCTCCTGGGTTGATGAGATCCCAATCCATGAAAAACCAAGTTTGATATTTCAGATAGCCCAAGCTATGAGTTCTTTGGTTCTCTTGCAATCTAGGCAGCAGAGCTTTGAGTAGTTCCCTGAAGCCCCGCCCCGCCCTAACCACTGTAGCTTTTCAAACAGAGAAAGGCATCTAGTATGCACAGCAGTGTCCCATGGTGGATGCATAAAACAATAGTTACGCGTTTATTTTCATGTTTACTTGGCTTGTGTCAACAAGTGTTTGTCTCATCTGTTAACTTACTGCCCGTAGTAAAGCAGCTACGGGCTGAATGTCTGTGCTTCTCCCAAACTCCTGTTGTCTTTCTAGGCTGTCTTATTGGGAGTTGGGTCTTTGGGAGGACAATTAGTCATAAAGGTAGACTCTTTACCACAAGGGCTCGAAGAGGCAGAGGGGAACATCTGCTTTCAGCCAGCTGTCATGGGAAGACAGCAAGAAGACAGTCCCCTGCAAAGGGGCAAGGAGGCTGTTACCAAGTCACTAAGACCTGACCCTGTAGACACCTTGGTCCCAGACTTCCACATTTCAGAAATGAGAAATCAGTATTTACTGTTCAGTAAGCATGTGTGGATCATGGCATTTTTGTTAGGGTCACATCCTTAGCAATCCCTCGTCTTATTTTCCAGGTGCTGACATAGTTCGGGATATTTACTTTTATTTTTCAGAGGGCAGACAGCTAGACTCGAGTCTGAGCTCAAACCCAGGCAGCTGGTCTGAATTCCTAATGCCTGCAGCACAGTCGATATGGAGAGACTAGGAGACCGAATTGGTCTTGCCAGTGGTCAGGATTAGCAGAATTGAGTCAGACAAGAGGTCTCAGCCAAAGCTGCAAGAAATAAAAGCATCTGTACGGGAATAAGACACACATGTACACATTCTTACAGCAGGTGAAATTGTTAATAGCCCCAAGTAGGGAAATGCAGATTTCTATCAGCAGGAGAAAGGGCCACTACAGATGTCCTCAAGCACATGTATTCCTAGCATTTGGGAGATGGAGGCAGGGGGATTTCAAGTCCAAGGCTAGTCCAGGCTGCAGAGTTAGACCTTGTTTCAAAATAAAACAAATGAACAGAAACAGCAAGCCATAGGCACTAGAGAGATGGCTCAGAAGCTAAGGGTGCTTGCTGCTGTGGCAGAGGACTGGAGTTTGGTTCCCAGCACCAACATTGAGTGGCTGACACCACTTCTGACTTCCAGTGTGGTGTGCATACCTACACGTGCACACACACACACACACTCACGCACACACACGCACATGCACACATACATACATGCACACACATTTACACGTATACACTCACACATGCACACACTCACATGCACACTCACACACATGCACACACATTTACCCATACACACTCTCACATGTATACACAAACACATGCGCGTACACACACACACACACACACACACACACACACACACACACGAAAGGGAGAGAGAGGCAGAAAGATTAAAAGGTATAATACCCTGTGAAAGAATCTCTTCCCAGAAGACACACAGCTTGGTTCATTTATATTAAGTTCCAAATACTAGTGTGATGGAAACACTCACACTTCGGTTGGTTCTGGAGCCATAGCGTAGAGACTCGATTGGGAGATGCAAGGACCCTCTGCCCTGATGGTGATGCTCTCTGTCTTTGTAGGTTTGGGTTATAGAGTCCTATGCATCTGCCCAAACTTAAGACTTGTAAATTTTGCCTTAAAGGGAAAAAAAGAAAAAGTGGATAAGAACCGTGGTGAATGATGTGCCCACGGAAGCAATAAGGGGCAAGTGTACTGATGTGTGCAGATTGCTTTGGAACGTATCCAAGAAATGCATGGGCAGTATTTACTGCTGGATGGAGGGGAAGTGCACAGATGGAGAACTGTGTGATAAAGCACGCATTCACTCCGTTAATTATGCTAGGACAGAAGCGTTAGGTATATCAGTGCACATTGTGAGACTCGTCAACTTTGCCCCATGTTTGAAAACTTCGTAGTAAACGATCAAGGCAAAGGAAAACAGACCCTAGTTGGTCTTCTCTATGTGAATAGAGAGTTGTGGCCTCTGCAGTCATAGAAGCAGAGGTCAGCCAGAGGGAGTCACTCCAGTGCAAGGGTAAAGGCCTGGAGCCCCGATACAGAGCCTTGGGTGAGGAGGAGGCACAGACCACAACACGTGTGTGTTAGAGATGGTGGCGAGCAGGCTGTGCACACACATGCAGCGGCCCTGTAACTTAGGGCACTGCAGTAGAGGGTTGCAAATTAGATGGCTTAAGGTAACACAAAGGAGACATGCAGTCCAGGTTCTTACTGGTGGCATTGGGGCCATGGTGTCACTGGAGAAGGGAGGCGTCCATGCTCTGATGTTGTGTCTGTACCACATCCATCTTTTTGTCATCATATCCATGTCCGCGTGTCTCTATCTGAGGGCACCGGTATTTATGAATGTAGAGCCCGTTGCACTCTGCCATGGCATCTTAACTTTGCCTGCAGAGATTGGGTCTGCATAAGGCTGCTTGCCAGGGTTGAAGGTGGGGCTTTGGGTGGATGCTATGCAACCACGGGAGATGACAAACTCAGCTGGTGGTGGCGGGTGAGAGCTTCAAGGACTGGGTGGAAAGGCAAGAAGATTCCCTGCGGATATGGAGGGGAGCAAGTGTGATTGTTTTTAGAATGCCAGGGGGAAGAAACGAGGGCCAGGGGCAGAAGGCAAGCAGGTTTGCATGCAAGGACAGTTGTTTCAACCATGCCCCCCCCCCACTTACCTCCTGGATCTCTTAAAGAATTAAAATGTAAATCTCAGAAATTAAATCCATGGGTGCGGTGTGCACGGAAGAGGCTTTCGCAGAACAGACAAAGCTGCTCTCCTTCCTTGTTAAACAGCCACACATGGGTGGGAAGCCGCGTCTGTACGCACGGGTTTTATTTGAGGTGGATTAAGTTTCGTGATGAACGAATCTCAGAGGTATTGCAGGTGCAGCTCTCATAAGCTTGCAAAAGTTCACCTTATCTGAGGCTTATCCAACCTGAGGAAATCTTTCAGGCCAGCTAGAGGTTAGGGACCTCCAGGAGCCGAGTCAATATCCTGTGTCAGGAAACCACCTGTGTGGGGGGAGGTCTATAAATTAAAGTTCTCTGGGACCAGAGACCTGATGTGGCTTTGAGCTGCCTGGGCTTGGACCACCCACTCTTGTTGATGGATGGATTTAAAGGGTAACCGCCCGGCCCTTGTGGGGAGGAGTTTGTGCAAGCCTCAACCTCATCCAGTTTTCACACCAGCTCTCTGGGTCTGGCCCTGGGCACCTGGTGCTCCTACACTGCCCTCTTTCCTCTGGGGTTTACACCTGTTTACCTTGCTCAGGGACTCTCTTAGGCCGCTTGGACCTGTTGTGATATTTACTCAGAGCTCCAGAAGCCTCCTCGTGAAGTTTGTATAGACAGGGATTCTTCAGCGATCCCTTCCCTGGACAGTCTACTGTGAAAATGATCTTACTTGCTTATTTTAAACTTCCGTATCATTTAAACAGCTCCCCCCAACCCACACCCAATAATTGTTTACTTTAAAGCTCAGATGCTTGGAAATCGTGTTGACTTGGTGTAATTGGGCTCCTATCTGAAAATACCATAAAAAGTAGTTTCTGACAATTCTGGAGTCTAGGAAATTGATGATCAAAGCTCAGTGCTAGCTGAGTTGGTGTCAGGCAAGGCTCAGTGTATGGCTGATAGATGGTGAATTTTGAGCTGAGTTTGCACAAGGCAGAAGGAAGGGGCTTGCTGGGGCTCCCATGGGGATACTAATCCCATCTGTGGGAGTCTGCTCCCGTGGCTTAGTCCCCTGCCAAACACTCCCACCACCTAATAGTATCCTGTTGGGTCTTGGTTTTCAACCTTCTTTGGATGTTGAAGGAACATGAGATTAGAGTCCAGGGCAGGTAGGCTTGAAATGAAAGCGTAGATTTCAGAAGGCTCTCAGTGGGACTGGTAAATGTGGAGAGGGCAGAGAGAAGGCTGAATACAGAGGCAGAGATTGGTCAGTGTCCTGCTTCCTCCAGAAGCCAGGTGATGCCTAAATTGTTCTTAGTCCCTCAACAGACGCAATGCTAAGTAGTTCCCACCCATCTCTTCCGTTAAAATATTCACTAAGTGGGTACGAGGACCAGCTTTGTTACCAGTGCTCACAGCTTCACCACACGGAAGGCCAGCCACACAGTAGGTGCTCAGTGAGAACCTGTCAAAATGATGGACCCTGTGATGTGACCGAGACAGACACCAGCGAGGTTTATTAATGAGCTAATGTCATACTCCCAACAGAGTGGTCACTCAAGTCTGCGTTCTCTCCCAAAGTTCGGGTTTTCCTACTGTTCTGTGTCAGCTTAAAAAAAATTACTCTTAATGCCTTTAGCACAAGTGTAATAATCTCTTCTCCTATTGCAGACCTTGGTTTTATGAGGCTTTTGAAAAGAACCTGAAGGTCATTCAAAGTTCATTTTGCTGAATGGAACAAGCAAATCACAAGGCGAGAGAACTCCAGTCCAAATCAGGAAGAAAAAGAAAATAAACGTTAGGTTAGGGTTAGCAGACTGTGGTCCCCTGTTACCACTTCACTCTGGACTTTCTTGGGGACAGACTGGTCTTGCTCACTCTTTACTCTCCAAGGCTTGGGACACAGTAGACAATTAAGGGGTACTTGGGTGGATTTAAATCTGGGGCTTGTGTGTGGAGGAAAGAGCCATCGCCTGTGTCGTCCTAAAGCTCTGTAGGTTTTATTTCTGAGACAGCGTCTCTCACTGACCTGGAACTCACTAGGTTGGCCAGGCTGGCTGGTCAGTAAGCCTGAAGTATCTGCTTGTCTCTGCCTCCCCAGTGAGAGGATCATAAATGTGAGACATCATTTCTGGTTGGTTTTATTTTATTTTTTAAGACAGACTTTAGGAATTGAACTGTGGTCCTTATGGTAGCAAAGTTCACCAACGTAGCCATTGGCCCAGACCTTGAATGGATGGCCAGATGGATATGTGGTGAATAAGTGGCTGAGTATCTATCTGGCTTATAGACCACAGTGAGTGCTATTCTGAAAAGGACTTTGTTACAGGATCGAGAATTCTTTGTTGCAACCTTGAAGGCACATGCCCGGGTTGCTCTCTGTTCTGTGTCCTGGCTTTTGTGTATCTGTGGCTCCTCAATGTCATGGGTTTTTGATGGCAGCCTAGACTCTTTGGTTTTTCCATTCACACTAATTGTAGTTGTGGTAACATTTAGAAATGTTGTGGCTACAAAGTGGCATAGTCATAGGACAGTAGATAGGAGGTGTGTCATGTCTGATAGTTGGGTGTTGGCACGCCTCCTTGAAGAGCCACCCTGTATGGGCTCGTGCTCTGTGAGATGGTGGTGAACTATTTACAGTATTCTCCTCTGCTTTTGTATCTCTCCTTAACTAAATTTTAATTCTTTTCTTAGCCACAGTGGCTCCTATGTTCCCACCTGCTCACCAGATGTACTTAATCAAGGTGGCATGGTTAGCTGAAGAAGGCTGGGATTTCACTGAAGACAGGCTGTAAACTTAAACTTATACGGAATTGCTAGGAGTCAGATGAGGTTCTGAATGTCTGTCTCCCTGTGGGTTTTTCTTGGCCTTCCCTCATGTAGTCCTTAGTATGCCATCCACAAAAAAATGTTAATCAGATATCCAAAGCCTATCAATTTAAAGTACACAAAACTAGCAATTGGCCTACTGTGCTCTAAGACTGAGTCTGGCTAAGAAAATCTATTAAGAGAAAAAGCTAAAAGTAAGTGAATGAGACAGTTTCAATTGAAGAGTGTTCACAGGAACACAGGGGAAAAGGTTCAACAGAGGTTGGCCATGGAGAGAAAACAAACCAAACCAAAACAATAACAAACCATAAATTTCCTGCAGGAATGGGTAAACTATGGCCAGTGAGCTCTCTGTTCTCTTTTTAAATAAAGTTTTATTGGAACACAGCCGTGCCCATTCATTTGTCCATTGTCCTTTATTGTTTAGCAATAAAGATGGATGCTTTCCACTGTTGTGGCTGGTGAAAATGTTTACCACCTGTCTCTGTGCAGAAGGAACCGGGAATGGAGTCTTACTCTATGGCTGCATGCCTGCTTTCCCATGTTTTCCCAGCAGACTTCTGGTCAGCAGCCATAACCAAAGATAAATTGTGACAGTGGTTGTGAGTTTGTGTGGGGAGTGATTAAGCCCTTGGTGAATGATGAAAGGAACCTGGCTTGTAGCAAGCAATCACTGATGGCTCTTCAGTGGGTCAGTCAGTGGGCTTAACTTGTCAAAAAAGTGAAACACCAAACCCATTGCATTGAAGTCACTTGGGAGCCTTCTTTGTGTTCTAATTATTGAAGACTTGCAGTCCAAAAACTTAGGCCAAGTACATGTCAGACAGAGGATTACGTTCTCAGAAGCAGGACCCTTGATCAAACTAAATACTGTGTGGTTAAGTTAATATGGGCCAAAACCATACCAGAAATTTTAAGTGATTTCTTGAAACTGCCCTTTTGAGGTCTCCAGGATATGTTATGAAGTGCACAGGTCTGTGTATTCATTTGCAGTGGGGGGGGGGGGCTTAGCAGTAGACCCAGCCAGGTGAGCAGGGTCCGGAATGACTCACTGGAAATGGCTTTGTGTGCTTAACTGTCCATTGGGTGAGTATTTGTGAGGTTATTTTTAGGTGTTCTATTCTTATTTATCAGTCAACTTAGGCAACATCGATTGACCTAAGAGACCTGGTTTGTAAATAGTGAAACAAGTCCACTGGAATATTTAGAAACTACTTGCCGCATAGAGACAGAAGAATAAGAAGACAGCAAACTATTAAAAACTCCCTGGTCATGCTATTGCTCCTTAAGGTTTTATAATGAGCCTTCCTTTTATAGAGTGTTGACTCTTGATTTGCCTTTTGGAATGAGGTCTGCCCAAGGAAATGGGGGTGGGCAGTTGGATGACCCAAAAGCAGATGCCCACCCCTCGCTGGGGGTGGGTCTAGAGACTACGTCCACCACCCTGACCGTCACTGCCTCCTCAGCTCACTGGGCACAGGGTTTTCTTACCAATAAAAGTAGGATTTGTGTCTCTTAGGAGACAAGTCTTTCTTGGCTGGTTCTATCAGAAAATACGAAACAGATGTGATCCATGGGGAAGGTTGGGTGACGTTCCTGTGAACTTGGGACCCCACGAAACCCTCTTTCTTGCCCTCACTATGAAATTGTTTCCCCTTAGTCTTCCCAAAATTGATGGCTCTATTTTCCTTTGACTGGTAAAGAGTATGTTAGTAGATTTTTTTTTTTTTAAGAATCAATGCAAAAAAAAAAAAAAAAAAAAAAAAAAAAAAGAAACAAAAAGTCCAAAGTCTTAAACATTCTTTCGACTTCTCCCGCCCAGACTTTAATGGCCCCTGGAGTGGGTGTAGAGGTGGCAGGGGTCTTTTGTGCTCTCCCAACCTGCTGTTTGTACAAGTGGCTGTTATGACTGCAACAGCATAATTGCTTTTAAAATCTCTCAATAATAAAAAGAAATCTGTTTTTATTTTGTAATCTCAAGTCTCCTTAACTTCCATCTTTCCAGCCACTTTAGTAATTTCTGGAAATGAACCTCACAGATACACTTTCCCAGGCTGGCCAGTGAGCTTGGGCGTTGGCGGCTAAGGCAGGGTCTCGAGAGGCTGAAAAGTCACAAGTGAGCTGAGGCAGGGGGATTTGCCTGTTAGGTAGCAGCTGCTTGTTCCTTCCCTTGACCGTGGTGGGCAGGGTGGGGCATACATGTAGAAATGTGTTTTCTAGCATTCTCCAACGGTGTCAGTTCCTTTGGGTTTCGAGACCGAAGGGAAGCATCTCTGCTCTCTGGTTTTCTATGACACACACAGGCGAGGACCACATCTATGGTTTGGACTCTTTCTCCCAGTGGAAGGCCCAAACTCACCCTCATGCAGAAGTCTATGTTTCTGAGTCTTATCTCTTAAGAAGCTTTACCCAGAGAGATGCCAGGCAAGGTGGGCTAGAGCTGTTCACTTGGAAGAGAGGCCTCCCCGTTGGGTAAAGGAACAAAAGATGGTCTCTTGGTGTGGATTCAGCCTTCAAGCAGAGTCAGAACTGTGTTTGCCATGGGCCATTTGTAAGGCCACAGATGATAGGGTTTGGAACCGCCCTAAGAACAGACTTCAGTTAGGTTTGCCAGGACTGCTGGTGGTGGGTTAAATGGCATGCCCTTGTGGTGTTAGTTTTGATTATTACCCTGACAGCATTTATAGTCACCATGGAAGCATACCTTTGGATGTAACCACCTTGAGTGTTTTCAGAGGGTTTAACTCAGGAAGGAAGACATACTCTGAATGTGGGGCAGAGTTCCATGGCCTGGGGTCTTTGGCTGAGTAAACAGGAGAAAGTACACTGAATGCCTGAATGCGGGTGCTGATCACTCTTGCCTCTGGCCAGATTCCTTGCGTCACTGCCACGATGCCTTCCCCGCCGTGGTAGAACTGGACTGTGAGCCAAAATAAACAAACCCTTCCTTAAGTCGCTTTAGTTGGGTATTTTGTCATAGCAAGAAGAAAACTTGCAGTTGGAAGTTTCTGTCATGCTCCGTCCTATACAGTCCCAAATAAACACATAGAGGCCTATGTTCCTTATAAACTGTTTGGCCTATGGCTCAGGCTTCTTACTGGCTAGCACTCTCTTAATTATTAGCCCATTTCTATTATCTGTGTCTCTCCACGTGGTCATGGCTTACTGGTGATACCCAAGCCTCTTGCTTCCTCAGCAGCTACATGGCATTTCCCCAACTCTTCCTCCTCCCTTTCTCTATCCCTTGTACAGATTTCTCACCTGGCTACATCCTGCCTATTCATTTGCTGAAACGGCTTTATTCATCAGCCAATAAGAGAAACATATATTCACAGCATACAGAAAAAGTAACTAACATAGGCCTAACACCCATGGGCCTGGGGCACCAGCTCGAGCACAGGCCTACACAAGGGCTTCCCACAGGCTACACACCTCACTGCACATCTGTATACACCAACTTCTAATGATCACTTTCCCATGGGAGCAAGTTCACATGAGTGAGTGTGTGTTAGCATAGATACTTCTGGTCTTTGGGGACAATGGCTGGAAATGCCTTGCAGAAGAAGGACTCCTAGGTGAGTGAAGGAAAGCTCTCCAAGTCACTGAAGAAGTAAGTTACTCCTTTGGTCTTACTAAAGGATGAGGGGAAGGCTTCCCTAGGACCCTGTGGTGGGGGCTGACTCTTGCCATCACCTTCTCTTAGCCTAAAAGCAAAGAGCTTACACTTCCCGCCTGCTCTGATGTTGGGAATGCCTGGCCCCAATTTTCCCTTTCACACGCTTTAACTCAGCTGAAAAACGTTTTCACGTGTTTGGAATTTCAAAGAGACAGTCTAGTTAAAATCTTGCAGTTTCTCCTGGCAGTGCCTGAGTTACCCCTTCACGCCGCCGGAAAGAAAGAAAGGGTTGCAAAAACTCTGCAGAGAGTCGGTTTTTCACAACACAGCTGCCCAAAAGTTTATTGCTTGGTGCTTAAAGAAAGCCATTCTGATTTCATTTTCAAGAAAGTTGAATTTAAAGCTCAGAATATACTTTATAATTATGCCACTTACTTGGCAGCATAAAGGGAAAATTTATACGGCCTATCAATGTGAACGAACAGGGCCGAGGCTCCAGGCTTTTACCGTGATTATGTATACCTGTATGGGGGCTTTGTGTGCTTACAATTTGAATCATTTATAGATGCACACTTGACAGAGTTCGTGCGTAACTAGTACTGTGGGCTTTTTTTTTTTTTTTTTTTTTTTTTTTTTTTTGCTGACTAAATGATAGGCAAAGCAATTTTCAACAAATGTCTCCCAGTAGGCTCTCATCACAGAAGCCTTGTAATATTGCTTTTTAACCTTACCATTGGCAGCTATCCAGAAATTACCGCATTGATACCAAACTGCCATGTACCAGGCTGTTGCCCTTTTCTCTCTGGGAACCTGGTGAACTCCCAAGTAGGAGCCAGCTCTTCTACCATTACCCTGGTCCATCTTTTATGAGTAGATCTTTTCACCTGGTTCTTGTTCAGCTGTAGGTAGCGGAGCACACGAGAAGTTGAAAAGGGCAGCAAAATGGTTGTCTGGGTTGGGTTATTACGGCTTTAATGCATTCAGTTATCATTTGGAGCATTGTCGCCAAATAAATGATGCCCATCGGTGGGTGCTGTGGGAGATAGAAGGGCATTGGGTTCTCTTCTCTCCCCTTGGGCTAAGACAAATCCAGCTTCCTTCTCTTGGCGCCCACCCATTTTCTTCTTTCAAGGCATCTTGTAAATGACTTTCGGGGATTGACAGGTCGTGAAGGACTGGTTGGGGCTTCTAGAGAAAGGCTGGGCATGAGAAGACCCTGCAGGTTCCTTGCACAGGAGCTGGTGTGGACGAAGGGAGAGAACCAGCAGTAGCCACTCTTGCGGGGAGCTCCAAGAGCAGCCAGAGTACTGGCTTACCCGTCTCTGTGCTGGCATCAGAGGCCGGAGACTTAGGATGACTTCCAGGGAGCCCTGTCGAAACAGGGTATGCGGCTTGGTTCCGTGCACCAGCATAGAGAAGGGATGTCTGGTGTCTGATGTGTTCTGGAAGTGTGACTTCAAATGCTCACCAGGTTTTAAATTCACCTGTTATGTGCCATGTGTGAGCCCTGTGCACTTGGAAGGTTTATGTGTGTTTGTGATGGCCGGGCCATCTCCGGCAGTTGGCTTGGTGTGCAGAGAAGGCTGCACCTTGGTGTGTTGAAAGAAAGGGTATTTTTTTCTCACTCAGCAGGGAGATGCTGTGATCTCTGCATGCCAAGTTGCCAAGTTGGCTTTAAATTCCTCCACTGTGTCTAGTTGCTGAACCTAGCCTTTTCTCCCCCAGCTCTTATCTCCCTGTCTACCTTCCTTGAGATTCTCTCTCCTGCAGCTTAGAATGCCTCCCTGGGGGACATCTGTCTTCTCATGGGGCAGCATGCTCATCTTCATGGTGATCGCCAGGAGAAGAGAGATCCAAGAACCATCTCTGGCCTTGACCTTCTAAATGGCCAGTGCCTCGAGTGGAGAAACAGATAACTATGACATATCCTCGGTTCATAGGAAACTGTCTTTGGCGCGGAGACAAAGTATTGTACAGGATGAAATTGGAAATGCAAACTGTAATAGAAAGTCTTAACTCAGAGCACTGAATACAACAGTGGAAATCAGTGGTCTCCAATCTATTTTCTTTTGTTTGTTTCTGAGACCTAAAATACGTTCCATTTAGTAATTATGTGAGTGAGTGAATTTATGTAATAATTCCTATATGGTGGGCAACAAAGGGAGAGTTAATATAGTCCACTGGTCTGGTCTCAATGGTAAGCAAGCTCCTAGCACAGCTGGGAGAAGAGAGCTGAGGAGGTGGAGGGGGCAGAGGAAGGCACAGGAGAGGGGAATCCATGGGCGAGCAGCTGGGGCTGAGGAGATGCAATTTCTTCAGTAAACAGAGTGCTAATCCAGGGAATTCCTCAGAGGCAGTCTTCCCTGTGATTTGGATGGAGAAGCACACTGGTGTCCAGGCATCATGTGGGATAGGATCCACCCCCTCAAAGGACTGTCTTTTACATGAGGACAGCTAGTCCATCTTTAGGTCTTGGAAGAGAAACGACTTCTCCAACTGCAGGTAAATTTGCTAAATTACTCAGGTAGATTCAGAAAAACCCAACCCTCAGGGATGCAGAGATGGCACAGTAGAGAGGAGCTTGCAGCACACAAGCCTGAGGACCTGAGTTCGAATCACCAGTGCCCATGCAAATGCTGGGTGGGTGTGCCAGCCTACCTGTAAGCCCCAGTGTCTGAGAGGAAGAGACCAGGTTCCCTGGAGCAAGCTGCCTGGCCTAGCTGAATGAGCCAGCTCTGGGTTCAAGTGAGAGACCCTGCCCCGAGATAGTAAGTACAGGGTGATTGATCCAGAAGGGCACCTGACAGAAATCTCTGCCCTTCGCAGGCATGCACACAAATGTTCACAACTGTGCACACATGTGCCCACACACGTGTGAATGTGCATATACTCAATGTGTGCACAACATAAACAAATGTACAGAAAAGCAAAATGCCCAACCTTTAAAAATGGTGGCGATGTGCACACACAGAACGTCGGTCTTTACCATTTGTGGCTGTAGTCCAGGGAGCCTAGTCATGCCTTCCCGCCACCATCTCTACCAGCCAGCCAGTCCTGAAGTTTTCCATCTCTAGTGACGGCTTCCCTTTCCACTCCTCCCTCCAGCCTCCTGGCAACCACAGATCTGCTTTATATCTCATGAGCTGAACCTTGCAATGTTCATTCCTGTGTGGTGTGTCTGGCTTACTTCACTACTGCTGGCCTTGTTAGTCTGGGATCGGAGAGGGACTGTAGGTGTCCTTTTCCCAAACCTCAGCTCTTTCTGCCGCGCTGATCTCCTCATTCTGGACACCACAGGCTATGACCTCTACCTAACCATCCTCTCTGAAGCTGGCCCCTCCCCCTTCCTTGACCCTTGTCTTGCCTGCCTACGGTCACGTGTCCTTTGATGATCATGTTGTGTACAAGCTGTGCTTTCTCAACTCTTTGGCCATCTGTCCCCTGGATTCTTAGACCTGAGAGGGTAGAGATTCTACAGCCTGGGTTTATTCCTAGGGTATAACCTACCTCCAGCACTGCTGTCGGGAACTCAGTTAACAACTGAAGAGGATTGAGGGTTGTATCTCTGCCTCTGGCCTTGGCCCTGGCTGTCGGGATCCTTTTGAGTGTCTGAGTATAGGGTGCCCCAGAGATAAATGCAAACTTAACACTTCTAGTCTTGGTATGCTCTTTTCTATCTCCCTAAGTCTTCCCTGGGAAATGTCTGGCCCTGGAAAATGTCTGGCTTTGTAAGTCCTTGACTCTCATGGGCAGACAAAGTTCATTCATATTCCCATGTGACCGTGTGCTTAGACAAAGTAAACAAAGTTTAATATAGACTCAAATAAAACACAATTAAAAAGCAAAAATGTGCCACGGAGAAGTTGGCCCGGATATTCATACACTAGATGAAATGAGTTTTGGATGAGTTCCTTCATTGGATTATTCACACCACTAACTTTTAGACTATTATAATTAGACTTTATTAATATTAAAAAAATAAGATACCAATTTTCAGGCCTGAGGGATCAAAGCATAACTCCCTGAAGAACCCTGAAGTCTTGGCCTGTTCATTCTGGAAGGTGTCTCACTGAGGATCCCACACATATCATTCAGTGCATGAAGGATGTAATTGCAAGCCAGTGACATCAGGGGCCACCCAGAGTCCCCAGAGATGCTGAGGGAATAGAATGTTGGGCTACAGCCTCTTGGCCTCCAGCAGGCATTTTTTTGAATAAAACAATGATAGTTAAATATGAAATATTTGCATAATATTTACATTCAGGCAGAGTCGTTTTCTAGACTCTCTCCTTGATGCCTTCTTTTCTTTCTTTTTTTTTTTTTTTTTTTTTTTTTGGATGGATATGAGCATTTCTGTCATTGTTGGTCACAGAGGGAAGGACTTGTGTGTGTGTGTGGTGTGTGCCAATCATTGTTGGGCATCGAGGAAAGGGCATGTGTTGTACAGTCACATGGGTAACCATTAGTGTGGAGACTCTATAGTTTTATTATGTAGGAGTTGGGAATAAAACCTGCTTTATCTCTCCAGAATCCTTACCGCTTTGAGAAAGGGCCTCTTGCTGGACTTGAAGCTCCTTGATTAGGCTAGGCTGGTTGTGGTTGGCCAGTGAGTTTCAGGTGTCTTCGGTCCCTCGCTGCTGGGCTTACAGGAGAGAGCTGCCGCCACTGGCATTTCCTTGGATCCTGGGACCCTGGTCCTGCATCCTCATGCTTCTCTGCACACGCTTCGTTGAATGAGCTGTGTCAGACCCTCCATCGTTCTTTCTATGCCTTTTTGCCTTTATGGCTCTATCACGCATTCACACACAGAGCCTTGACCCCTACAACTTCATGTTAGCTGAGCACAAGTGTGAAAGTCCTCGGGAGTGAACCCTGGAGTTCCAGATGAGGGCAGGAGATGCCTCGGAACTTGCTTGCAAGCATGAAGATCTGGATTTGGGCCTCAAATCCCAGAGATGATGGAGCACACTTGTAATTCCAGAGCTTGGGATGGGGGATAGGGATAATCAGATTGCTTCGGCTCATCAGACAGCCAGCCTCATCTACTTGGTGAGCTGCAGGCCAGTGATAGGCCTCTTCTCCATAATAAATAAGTGGGTGACTCCTGAAAGTAACTCCCTAGGTTGACCTCTGGCCTTCACATTCATGTGGACACAAGTGCATATATTTGTGTGAACATATGTGTGTTCTCCGGCACCTTAGAGCTTCCTGGGTATGGCCCAGGACCAGGGTATGGCCCTGAACATAGATGGTGTTTCAACCTCCAGTATCACAGCTCAGTGAGACACTGCTTGAGGAAAGAAGGACTTGAAATCTTAATACTCTGAAGGCTTTGGATGCAAATGCCAGCGGAAATTGTTTTATTTCCTTGGGAGGAAGTCACATTCCTTATAAGTACCGGAAAATTTTCTCTTCTGTTCTGTACACCTGAAATACAAATAGAAGAGTTTGCTTGCTATTAATTAAGCAGATGATAGACGGCCTGAAAATGAGCATTCAGCACCCCATAGTCTCCTCCTCTGTTTGCAGAATACTGAGATAATTGGATGGGAAACAACATGGCATTTAAATGTGGACTTAAAAACATTCCCCTTTGCCTTCTAGAAAGAGGTAGCCAGCCTTTCTGACTTCTGCTGCATCTCAGGCGAATGTGCAAGGCAATCATTTGTCCACGTACCCTCGTTCTGTGCATGTGTGGGTTCATTTAGCTGTTGGCAAACCTTGCTTAGTGGTGCGTCAGTAATTAGAGGCTGCCGCCACCGTCGCGTGAAGTAATGTGGCTCCTCTCTCTTGTCACTTAGTTCCTTGGGGCTTTGTGGGGACAGAGCGAGTCACATTTTATTGCTGGTGAAACACAGACCCGCTTAGAAGTGGTAAGATTGTGCAGGCTGCGTTTTAACCACCTCAACTTCCGTTATTTCCCAGACACTGTCAGTGCCAACACTGACTGCCCTCTGAGGTCGACGCAATTGTTAGGTTTTTCTTGTGGCAAGTCACCTGACAAAGGAGACTTCCAGAAGGAAGGGTTTATTCTGGTTCGTGGTGTGAGGCTTACGTCCATCCTGACAGGTGGTGTGGCAGTGAGAACAGCCTGGCTTTGTAAGCAGGCATTTGAGGGATTGGACCGAGGGCTGGAAGCCGAGAGAGATGTGTGTTCAAGCCTCCTGTTTTGGATTCCATCTGTGTCCCCAGCCTGTGAGATGGAGCTGCTCAAACTTGGGGTGGGTCTTCCTTCCTCATTAAAGCTCTTGAGGACACAACCTCACAGGCATGCCCTGGGGTGCATCCCCTGCTAAGCTGATAATCTGGACCAATCATTGAAGTTGACACAGGGACTTCTGTCTCTGCTTCTCTTCCTGAACCCCGCATGGGGGCCAGGGCAACTGATGGAGTACTCCTTCGTGCCCTGGGAGAAAACTTCCTTTATCTCTTTCTCCTCCCCAAGGAAGGTATTTGAAAATGAACTGTCACCGGGTCTTGGGACGGGACATCAGGAGCTGGCTAACAGCTACAACAGCAGCCTTGATGGTTGCAGGGACCCTTCATTACCCTGGTGGTGTTACTTGGGCTGAGAAGAGAACCCCCCCCCCCCCGGCAAGCAGTTATTAAGAAATTCCTTCAAGAGTCACACATGAGGAGAGGGACAGATGATGCGTGCGGGAGACGCGGAGCTCCTGAGAGCTCCAGAGAATGGGGCTCCGGAAGGCCTGGTTGGTGAACTCCTCAGTGCTATGACGAGGGTGGCTCTGTGCCCAACACGTGAGAGGGAGAGGGAGAGAGAGTGGGGATGGGGAAAGCCTGCACGTGATTCACAGAGGCATCGAGATCGTGAGCTGATCCCTGCAGCTGCGCAGAAGCCTGAGAATGTAAGGTTTAGACACTGCTCGGCAGATACCGCATCTCCTGGGACATGTGCGGTCTGAGGGAAATGAATGTTCTAGTGAGGACTCCATACATTCTTCCTGGCCCAAATGGCAAGCTGTTCTGGCACCCACTGTTCTGGGGCTCTGGCTCAACAACCATAAACCAGATAACTGATGTAGCCGGGTTTCCCCCGACCTCTTGCTTTGAAGCAGCTTCGTGTCCAGGCTGAGCAGATGTGCCAGGGGGCCTGGGGTCTCTGCTCTGACCCTCTGAGGACACACTTCCATTAGAGCTCAAATAGCTGGCCAGGAAGCTCAGCTGCAGCATTGACTCTTCTTCATGCCAGGGTCTGGCAAGGGAGCCAGCAGTATCTGTAGCCACTTGGTTCCACCAGGCAGACGGGGCTTGGTTTGGGACTCTACCCAGAGGTGGCAGGTCTCTGCCAGGCCTGACAACAGGGTGCATTGCTCCTCTGGGGAAGCAGTCATTCACCATCACCCTGATAAGTGATGGAATTTCTGAGAAGAGGGTCAGAATCTAGCCATGCTGGACCATGGGGCCAGGGAGGAGGCTGCCCTCCATCTTCCCATACCGTGTGGTCCTTCCCGCTCACGATTGGCCAGGAGGTGACTGATCCTGGAGGCCCCAAATCTTCTAGGTCATTGGCAGGTGGCTGTCACTGGAGGGTCAGTGACGCTGGACCAGACTCTAGACAGTGGAGAGGCTAACGGGCCCAGTAGTTGCATTTTGTGACACACAAGCAAGGGGGTCCCTTGGGTTTCCAGGTGGGGCGGGCCTGCACCCGGTGAGATGTCCTCTGAGGCATCAGGAACCGCCAACTGCAACATCGCCAAGCAGTGGAGTGCAGGTTGGACAGCTGAGGCCATGGCCCCGGGTTGCAGAAGTCTCCCAGAGAGGCAGTCATCTGGACTTGCCCCCAGGGTCAGGTGGTGAAGTTAGCTAAGTGGCCAGGGGTACTGAAGAGCAGCAAGCATACTTCCGCCCTTTCTGCTCGTGCCAAACCAGGCCCTGTACTCCAGCACAGATGCACAGATCAGCCAGGCCCTATACACGAGCACAGATACACAGATCAATCTGTGGCCGTGGTGTTCTACTAAGAGGAAACAGAGAGAGCCAGTGAGGAGGAGGGGAAGGAAGACTGAAGACAAGTAACACACAGCCGATGGATATTGGATCCTGGCTTGCGAGAGCTTTTAGATGGGAGGTCGGAGTTGCTGTCTACCTACACGCTGTGTCTTCGATACTGATAGTACGAGAGCGTGCTGCTCTGCTCCCCATCAGCCACGATCTGTCTCTCCGTTGCCACAGAGAGCCAGGCTGGGGGCAAGATGGTAGACTGGCCAGTGTTCGCGTTCGCTTTTGACTGGGGTAGGCCTTGACTCCAGAGTGAAGTGAGTATCACAAAGTCCCAAGCGGCCTTGGGCTGAACGACGGGGAGAGGAGACAGCTGGGATTCTTGTGGAAGAGCTTTCTAGAGTGTTCAGCTCTGAGGAGGGACTGCGGGGACTAGAACCTTGGGACGTCCTTCGTTCACGTCGAACATCAAAGCACAGACCTGAGCACCTCAGAACAGTGCAAGAGTCACAGGTAGCCTGCTTGGATGTATTTCCCTTCGCATATGACTGCTGTTCTCAGCCTGGGATGTTGCGGGTTGCCCTGCTGCGACACCCCTTGAGGGAGGGGGTAAGAAGACGCAGCACCCACGACTCCCAGGAGTCAGTGCAGAGCAGAGCATTTATTAAGGAAGTTAGACACGCCTTTATACCCCGCCCCCAGGTCCTGGTGGCTCAGGCGGCTGACACTGCTGTGTTGTCCTATCCTCCTTGGAGTCTCTGGGCCTGGTGTCTCTAGGTTGGCAGTCTCTCTGCTAACACAAGCTTGGCTCAGGGAGGAAGAGCCTGCCACACATGAGCATGCTCATATGGGCTGTCCTGGGAGGGGGCGTAATGTCGGCCAGGGTAGGCTGCCCACCGTTCCTCCTACACTGGAGTCTCCACCCCTTTAGGGGTCTAAGGACCCTTTCACAGGGGTCACATACCAGACATTTTGTACATATTCACTTACATTGTGATTCACAACAGCAGCAAAATTACAGTTACAGAGTAGTGACAAAAGTAGTTTCGTGGTTGGGGGTCACCACCACACGAGGATCTCGCAGCTTTAGGAAGGTGGAGAGCCGCTACCGTCTGAGAGGAGCACCCATAAGTCCGGCTCTAGGCAAACGACAGACGGTTAACTCCTGAGTTGTTCTGCAGCTTCTGTAACATCTCCATTTTCAGGGAAACGGATCAGCATGGTTGTGGTGGACCCCTTACCACACAGAGCTCCCTGAATGCTCTTCAGCTAATGCTCCCAGTCTTAGCATTTATACCCAAACTCTTAAAAAGTGAGCCCATGGTTTCATATGCAACTAGCTTGTACCCTCTTCAGAAGCTTTTGATTCTTAGAAGAGAAAGAAAGAAGGGGTAGGAAAAAAGGAAGGCAGGCAGGCAGGCAAATAACTTACTGAGGTGTCGCTGTGACCATTTCACAGACACATAAACTGAGACCTGCGTGCGGTACAGAACTCGTGCTGACGTAGGTGGCTGAGTTAGGCCTTCCCCTTATCTCTGGCCCGGTGACCTCAGTTTTCACAAGGTGAGTGGTGACTGTGCCTATAAGAGTCTGAGGGTGTTGCCCTGGTTATAGCCTTGGAGCAGAGGCAGGGCAGTATGCCTTCTCCTGCTTTCTCTCTTGGCCCTCTCATTTTCATAGGTATGACCGCACACAAACCATTCCCACTCTGTGTTACTCAGCACGAGGTAGCAGCACCTCCCACACTTGCAGAGTAATACTGCAAGTGTGCTATTCTTGAAGACGTGAGGATAAATTCGTACAGACATGGGGATAATAATGTCTTTTTACCTAGGTTCTCAGAAACGGAGTCCAATAGGTTCATTTCAGTCCATTATTATCGCCTACCTCAAGGGCTTCATCAAAATCGACGTACCAGGAAACACGTTATTTACGGAGGAGTGAGGAGCGGTAGCTTCATGTACTGAATGAGGAGGAGGGGCTTGATTGGACTTCTGAACCTATGACCCCTCCTGGCTAAAATGATGGCGCTATAAAAACTAGTCAGAAATGGAACAAAGGCGCTTTCTAGAAAAAGAGACTATACATGCAGTTTCAAGAGGATTCTAGAGATGACATCATTTGAGGGGGTGGAATAGATGTCCAGAAAGAGGGCATTCCCATGGAAACAAAAGCTTGTCATCTTGGTGGTCCCAACCCAAAATCAAAACAAAACAGAAACATTAGTCCCCCCTCGGGGGGATAAGAAATAGCATCCTCTGGACCCAAACAAAAGCCTAGGAGTAGAGGTTCAGGTCACTCCAAATCCTGTGTTCCAGTGTGATAGCTTCACAATTTGTTAGCAACAAAACCAAATTATAAAGGTTCGGCGGGAGGTGCAGGTCTTTCAAGGAACTCCACCACAGACGCCATGGAGAGGGGCGAGGGGGAGCAGGGGAAGGTGGAAGAGAGGGGTCAGTGCCGCCCACCGGCTGGAAGGGAAGCTGGGAAACACAGTGAGCGTGTCAGCTTTATTCCCAGAAGAGCTAAGAAGTCGGTGACCAAACTTGACAAGACTGGGTATTGACTGAGGCAGGTACATGCCCTTAATTATATCATCCCTGTTGTCTGTGGTGGTGTTTTTGCTGCACTTTTGCTTGGTAACTGAGTGACGACAATGATATTTGATACTGACGAAGACCTTCGAGTCAGAGTATTTATCACACCGCCCAACTTTGAACATATGTCAAGGAGCACAGATGCACAAGAGAAAATTTTTTTATTTGTGAGGGCAGTCTAAGTATTTGGCTTTTATTTATGTCCCCACATGCTACACAAATAGCTTTTCTGTCCAGTGTGCTGGAATTTATGCTGCAGAGTCTTATTACAATATTGTAAATTGAACTGTGTATGAATTTTCCTTTGGAACTGATGGTTTTTTTTTTTTTTTCTCTTTCCTTGTCTCAAGTGTTCACCTCAACTAGGCACTTTAAAATCTTCCAGTCAAAAAGATGTTGCCTGAATTAATCACTTACTTGTTTGCAAAGAAATATTTGCTGACTAGCATGGACTCGAATAATGATTATTAAGGAATCTAATTCATTCGACAAAGTGTGTATTGCCAGAGTTACAAACTCACAGAGGAGGAAACAGAGTATCTCCTTTTGTGTGGTCTGTGTGGTGGGTGGCATCTTGCTCGCACCAAAACCAGGAGCCAGTGCTTGTGGCAGCCTCTGGGACTTGAGAACTCCAGTTTGTATTTTCCCTCCCGGGGCACAAGAACTGCACCTGTGTGTGGTGTCTGCTCCCTTCTGAACCCCTAGCTTATCCAAACTCCACCCATCATTCCAGCCCCAAGGCACAGTCCTTGCTCTCAGACCAGTTACCCAAAAAGTCACCCTGTCTCCTGTCCCCACGTCCTGGCTCAGGGTTCTGACTGAGAAAAGGGGAGGAGGGTATGATAAATGGCGAGGAACAGAAATTCTACCTGTGTTCAAATCCTGCCTCACCCACTAACCAGACGTCCAGGCTTGGGCTGGCCACTCCATCTCTAAGTCCATCTCCTCATTATTGCAGTGGGGATGAAGGGGCTTGACCCCAGAGAGGCTAATGTCTGTGAAGCTCTTCAGCGCTTGCTCAATGTGTGCTTGATGCATTGTGCCAGATCTGGAGAGTGGGGCCGTTTGGTTAGATTTGGGCTGCCTCTTGTTTTCTCCCTGGCCTGGGGACAGCTTCCCTCTGCTCAGGGTGCTTCCTGCTTCCCTGTGCACTAACGAGCAGGGGCCCGGTGGGCCTTGGTGCTTACCAAGGACAAAGTGCCGTGCTCACCGGGCCTCAAAGGATGAGCAGCCACTGTCACCCTCCCGAGACCTCCCTCTGCAGAGGACTCTTTGCTGGCTGCTGTCTTGCTGGCATGAATGCTTCTCCTATCTTAATCCACCAGGCTGGCAACACCACACATACCACCACAGGTGGCTCACGTCAGTGAGAGGTAGGACTGCCCTACTCTGGGTGGCCGGGATACCCCGTGTCTCCAGGGCACCC
Source organism: Phodopus roborovskii (assembly GCF_943737965.1). Lineage (NCBI taxonomy): Eukaryota > Metazoa > Chordata > Mammalia > Rodentia > Cricetidae > Phodopus > Phodopus roborovskii. Next base: position 2,795,938 of record NW_026126541.1, read on the forward strand.
TGGTTTCCTCCCTCCGTGGGATATCCTGTGCAGTGGCTCATTAGATTTGAGCCTGTCTTTTGCATCCAGTTTTGCAACTTTGGATCCATTGCTTAAACTGCCGAGTTGGGTTCCTGAAGCAGTGTAGTCTCTACCTGTAGAAAAGAGTAACTCGGCCTGTCCTCAAGAAGCTTGACAACAACTAAATAATAATAAACTCAAAGTGGGGGCAGTTACCAGTACAAGACAGTGCATACTCTAGGAGTTGGGGGAGAGCAGCATGTTCTTAAGAGCTGGACTGACCAAGGAAGGTCTCTCGACACCATAATGTCCTTGTGTTTAGGGTTTCCCAAACATAGTTTATAGTTTATCTATAGTTCAAAAGAGTAACTATTCACCAGTTGTGAAGAATCTAAGCTCAAATAAGATGCATTTCGAATCTCGGGTAAGCAACAGACACAATGACGGTCTCCTACTTTTCAGAGTGTGCAATTTATGTGTGGATACTTGGAAAGTCAGATTTCCAAAGCACACCTGTGGTGCTGTTTGACCCCATTGTTAGTGGATGTGACAGAACAGAGCTCTGTAAGGTCCCTCCATTCCTGACCCAGCTTCTGCCATGAGCCTGGGCTCCTTGATGGATACCATTCATTCATTCTGAGGCATATTCCTTTCTGGCTCAGGTTGGCAACATTTGGTTTTGTTCTGGGATTACTCCAGCATGCATGTGTGGGAGGGTGTGGGTGGCCTTTAATTGTTACCAGGATTGCGCTGATACTCTGAGTGTAAGTTTACTGGGGTTTCTGCTTTAGATAACTATTTTTTTTAGTGGTGCTTCATTTCTCCCCCTAATCGACACCTCCTTGATGGCGCCCGCATCCTGTGAGGAACGGCACCGAAAACTCTATGTCCACACCACCCTTTTGTGCAGTCTCGCACTTGTGTGGCTGCATTACATCCCTGTCAGATGCCAGCTGCCTGTGACCCAGATCCCTTCGCAGCTTCAGAGCGCTGCTTCTAACTCGTCATGTCTGTCCAGCCTCCCCAGACAAGGCAGACTCCCCCAGCACTCCAGTCCCTACCTCTTCAAGTCTCCTTTGGCCTTGAACTTGTCTGGTGTAAATGCCAATATGGCTCCGGGGTCTTTTCTTTTGGTTCGGGATCTCATTCGTTTACCCAGACATTGCATACATACCCCAGTGAGCCACTCACTCCCTGTCTCCTGTCCTCTGTGTAGCCCTGGAGTCCAGACCTTCCTGTGGCCCGGCCTGGATGGGCTCCTGTAACTGTCTAGTCCAAGGACCCCACACGGCTCCTCACTGTCTGGTCAGAGGCTGTGGTGTTCCGCCCAGCGAGGCCTTCCCTTCGTCTCTTGTCCCATCTTCTTCTGAATGCTTTACAATCTAGAGATACCAGACTTTGTATCCATCCCTAGACCTCCCAGATGCGCTACCAGCCCCTGTCCCTTTGTTTCTGATGCCTACGGTCTTTTTCACTGTGTCCTTGGTATAAACCAGTTCACCCAAAAGTCCATCTTTATTTCCTGTGACTTCAACTGCCGCACCGCAGGAGAGTCCCTTAACTTTTCTGCTTCTCCGTCCTGGAACTCTCTCGGGCCTACCTATCACTGGGTGTGTTGGATTTGTAAGCCTGGTGCCAGGTCCTCTTGTGCCCCTGATACTGCTGGACATGGACATTTGGAAGAGTGGCCAGAGGGAGGGAAGGAGGAAGGAAGGGTTTGAGAGGGCAGCTAGGGAGGAAGGTGGCAGGGACATAGGACAGACTCAGGCTAGCTCTGCAGCCGAGTCTGCCCCATCCACCCAGTGCCTAGCATCACCTACCACTTGACAGTCTTGTTTAAAGTAAATTATTTGTAGATTGACACATGTTTATGGGGGAAAAATCATTTAAAATTCCCCGGCTGTAAAAACAGTAGATATTGTGTTGTGTTTCTGTTTGTGTTAGTTTTCTTATAAAGATCTTTTTGGATATCTTTGAAGAAGAAATATTAATGTGTTTGCTGGGCTGTGTGTGGTGACAACTGTCTGCACCAGATACCATTGGCCCATGTTTTAAATTTTTAAATGAAATAAACACGCAAGACAAAACAAGCTAACATCTACTTAGGAAGGGAGGAAGGGAGAGAGAGAGAGAGAGAGAGAGAGAGAGAGAGAGAGAGAGAGAGAGAGAGAGAGAGAGAGAAGGCAAGCCCTTTGGTACCCAGGTGGGTGTTTCTTGTCACCGGGACCCTAACAGGCTGAAATGGGCAAAGACCCACTGGAAAACAAGACAGGAACCACTTTAAAAAATAATAATAGAGGAAGTGCAAGAGGACTTTTCATTTCCTCCTGGATTTTGAGAACCAGTGCAGCTGGCTAGAGTCTGTTTTCTTTATTACCATAATGACGTTTATATCTTGTAACCATGGTGATGTAGCAGCCTCCCAGTGAGAGGTGGGAGGTAAATAGCCCCAGGGTCCAGCAGTGCCAAACAAAGGGACTTCCAAGGAAGGCAGAGGTCCAGGCCAGTGACCTTCACTCATTTTCCTGAAACTTTGAATTTCCTCGCAGGAAGCAAATCTCACAATGAAATTCTAGATGAGAGTCCCAGGCATGATTGTAGTGAAAGTAAAATCAACCAGCATTAATCTCGCCCTTTAATGATCTATGCATGGTAATCCAGCATAGTGTTTTCCCATCTTCTGTCCTTGGCGGAAGGCAGCCCGCTGAGCTCCTGCTTGCACAGGCTTCCTGATAAATGTCAAACCATCTTTGGGAGATGGCACGTGGTAAGACAGCTAAGAAGTCTTCACAGATTTCCTCCAAGACTTCCTCTTGTCCCAGGACAGGGCTCCATGTTGAGGATGAATCCCAGGATGCCTTCTGCAGCAAGCACACAACAAATGCTATTAAACCTGGGGGAAGCTGACATTTTTGCATATCTCCTTCCCTGTGATGGACTCAGGTGAAGCACAGGTTTCCTAGCAGAGCCAGGGATACAGGGTTCCCCTGAATGAGATTTCATTTTGTGTCCTTGGCTGGGGCTGTGCACCTGCTGCCTTAAATTGATTAGGGCAGGGCATTCGAAGGCAGGCTCCGGCTTTTGTCATCTGTGTGGGGAATGGCATGCAAATCTTTTAAGGAAAAAAAAAAGTACAATAAATCCACAGCTTGCTTGGAGCCTTTATGTATTTATGTATTGTATTTTGCTTTCAGTATTGAGAGAGGAAAATTGTATTTTAAAGCTTATTAAAATGTTACCCATCTAGATAGTTTTTAAAGATAATTTATATTAGCGCTGGTGCATAACCTTTTAAATTAATAATTCACAACTGTGACTGGAGGCTTCAGTAATCCTGGTAGTATATTATCTGACTGCTCCACTGAGAAGGTAGCACTTACAGACCAAGGTATAAAATTGAAAAATCTAACCCATTTGGTAGTCTGTTCTCAGCTAGGAGAGCCTTCTCCAGTGGAAACCTATTAGTGTGAGAATTCTGATTTCTGGAATCAAATCTGTTTTGGGTCATTGTGGAGTTTTATAAGCAAGCCTCTGTGGCCTCACTCAACGCTGAAGTCTTCAAGTAGGCAGACTATTGATTTTCAGTGGGAGTTACTGCCCCAGACACTGAAGAATGGGTCACATGACTAAAATTTATAGGTTATTAAGGAGAAGAATGCAGGGAAAGGACTAGTTGGAAGATCCACAGAATTAGCTCATTTTGTGGGTTAGAATTCGCTTAGCACTCCTCTCTGAAATAGAGAGATAGCTGAATCCAAAGAGCTACCAAAACATACTAGAATCAGACCTGAGCTTGCAAGGGGGAAGGGTTTGCAAAGAAACAGCAAAGCACTTTTTCTTTTTCTTTTTGGGGAAGACTAATTTGTCAAAAGGAGCGGGATTGGCAGATATGGCCAGATCTGTCTTTTGTTTGGTTGGTTTTTTTTTTTTTTTTTCCTACACACCTGGAAGAAACAAACTTGTCCAGTGCAAACTAGACAGGTGTGTGGCAGAGAGCTGTCTAAAGTCTGGAAGCGAGCTCGGTGCAATGCTTACGTTGTCATGCAGGCTTTATGCCTGACTGGGGATCCAGGAATCTGACAAAGTCCGCGTGGGTACGTTCTAGCCTCTGGCAGACCACAACTCGGGTTGTGGTCTAATCTCTGTCATGCAGAGGAAGCTGCAGAGTCATCGGAAAGGCGTTTGTGTGGAAGCAGTAGCTACACATACGGGCAGATGTACGTCAAAATATGAGGTGTGTCCTATGCCAGAGGCAGAGTCTCCCAGGAAAGGCCACACCCAGCGAGAAGACACTCACCAACCGGTCCTCTACCACAGACATCCTCAGAGCGTCACGGACCAGACAGGATGAGCCCAGCATCCAGGAGAAGGACCTGCCTACAGCTGGGGGTGGGCTCCACAAGCAGGGCTGCCTGAGCAGACACAGGATCAAATTATCCATCATGGGAATGCATTGCGATGACGCAGAAAGCTGATGACGTGGTGGGCTTCCAAACACGAGTATTTGAGTTTGATGAAAGTGCATGCGCCCCAGTGAACAGCGCCTCCTCGAGGGCAGCGCCGCTGCCCATGGCTCACTAAGAGTCTTCACGTCAGATTTACGTCTTCAAACCTCACAGCTGTCTACAGGGCTCTTGTGACAGTCAAGGTGTAGATTTAGACAATTCAGTCCGTGGCTCTGATTTACCCAGCTAGCCCCTTGTTTCTTCTGAGACTCTCCAGTAGTGACTGCCCAGCAGGGTCCCCGCTCCCCACCTGCACACACCCCTGTATTTTGGGGGTCCTGATGACTCTCCAGTCTTTTTCATACTCCAAGCCAGTGGCCCACTTGAATTTCTCTCCCATGCCACATCCTCCGGGTCTCTGGCCTTCACCCTGGACGCCCTTTTGACCCTCGGCACCCTCTATGTCCAGCGCTTTCTTCCTCCGAGAGGACCACTAATTCCACTGTCTAAAGAGTAAACCTTTGTGTGCTCCATGCCGGTGGAGTACTGCATCCCTTCTCATCTCCCATGAACTCCGGGTTCCGGGTTCCCTCTACCTGTATTGAGAGTGGATTTACTGTCACACCAGCTCCCAGGCTGCTAGCATGTTCGGGTAGAGGATGCTTGCTGAGTTCCAGAGCTGACCTTTGACGGCTACCGTGCCCATTGTCTTGAGGGAACAGGGCAGCGGGGCTTAGGGTCCCACAGTGAGAAGCAACTCAGCCCCTCCTCCTGCTGCAGAACTCTAAGGGTTGGAAGATAAGGGTCTGAATCTGGCTGCAGATGATCAGCCTGTTCCTATCTCCTACGGAGTCCCTAGGCTGAGGGTAGACAAGACTTAAGTGTGTCCAGAGGCAATGGTTAGAACAGAGTGCTTGGGGGGCTGGCAGGGTCCCCAAGGGAAGAGAGGTTCTGAGCTGGGTCAGGAAACATGCACAGCCTGCCAGTCTTACCTCTTCCCTTGCTCTGCCTGTCTGCTGAGTTGGTGCGCGCCGTGGCAAGCCCTTATTGAGGACACGTGTGAGCGTGAGTCAGGAGGCAGGGGATCCTCCAAACCTTGGACTGCTGGTGAGACCAGCGGGACCCTTGGTCTACGCACCAGAGGAATTTGAGAAAAGCTACCACCGAGAACTGCTTGCAGGGTCCCACATCTGACAGGCACCACCATTCCAGCTGTGTGTGCTGCTCCAGAAAGCCTAATAAATCTGCTGATTTAATTATACTAAATTACTTAATCAGAGAAATTTTATGCTACAAATTATTACTTTAATAAACCAGAGAGAATAAAGAAAAATTTCTTGAATATCTTTGGCAAATCAGTCTAGGCATCCATTTTCAATTTAATAACTAATAGTGGAGGAGATTGAAATAGATGTTATTACAGATTTTTACAAGGCAAAATATATTTAAGAAGGATCAGAAGGTTAATTAAAATTATAGTTGAGGCTTGTCATTACCCAGCCACTCTTTCTTCTGCACAGTTGCTTGAGTTTAGCGTCTGTTTGATAAAAATGCTTAAAATGGAATCCTCATTTAAGAGAGAATTACACTCAGTATTATTATTTTTTTTTTCTGGGCCTGATCTCATGTACCTGCGTCGGAAATAAATGCATAATTAACCCTTTTTCATGATAAATTAACATTCATCTTCCTAGGATTAGTAGGAAATAGCATAATACAGGGCAGGGTTTGCTTTCATTCTGATCATCCCAGGGGACCTCTGACACTCTTAAAGGATTAGTGAGGCCTGTGATTCATTTGTGTGCCTGTGTACATGGAAATCGGATGTGGGCTCTGACTGACAGGAGAGCCGGGATTTGTAATGGACAGTTTTCACAAGTAAACATCAGAAGGTTAGCCTGAAAACACTATGAAGATGACTTTGGAGTCATGGCTGGGGTGTGTGAGTGAGAAGAAAGTGTCCTATGTACTTGGGGAATTTCCATTGAGTTCTGGCGGGATCTTTAGACAGAAGGAACCACCAGCCGTTGACATCAAAGACACATAGGACATAGGCAGTCAGGGGAGGCTCTTTGTCTGTCCCTGCATGTCTAAACTGGGGGTTTCTTGCTTATCTGAGACTGGGTTCAAATTCACATAAGCAGTATGGTTGGTTTGTTTATTTAAAGTAGGGTAGGATGAAGTGGAGGCTGGAATTCTAAGACTCTTAAAAATCCTTAAACCAGAATTCCCCAGGCGTTGGTGGGTGTGGCAGTAACTGCCATCAGGCTGTCCTTGAGTAGGGAGCTTGCATAACAAGTGCTTGGAAGAGGGTGTGGAAGTTCCTTGTATTTCTTCACTCAGCAAAGGCTTGGTCTAAAGCATGTGGAGCCATCCTTTGTTTGAGTACAAGACCCAAGTCACACTCCAGGGAGTGGGTGTGAATCATCTCTGTTGAGAATGTAAAAACCAAGAGTGAGACTAGTGTGAACAGTGAGGCGAGTGTGAGCAGTGAGACACTCATGAAGAGAGACAGGTGTGAAGAGTGAGTCACTCACGAAGAGTGAGACAGGTGTGAAGAGTGAGACAGACAGGTGTGAACAGTGAGACAGAGACAGGTGTGAAGAGTGAGACAGAGACAGGTGTGAAGAGTGAGACAGGTGTGAACAGTGAGACAGAGACAGGTGTGAACAGTGAGACAGAGACAGGTGTGAAGAGTGAGACAGACAGGTGTGAACAGTGAGACAGACAGGTGTGAAGAGTGAGACAGAGACAGGTGAGAAGAGTGAGACAGAGACAGGTGTGAAGAGTGAGACAGGTGTGAACAGTGAGACAGACAGGTGTGAACAGTGAGACAGGTGTGAACAGTGAGACAGAGACAGGTGTGAACAGTGAGACAGAGACAGGTGTGAAGAGTGAGACAGAGACAGGTGTGAACAGTGAGACAGAGACAGGTGAGAAGAGTGAGACAGAGACAGGTGTGAAGAGTGAGACAGGTGTGAAGAGTGAGACAGACAGGTGTGAACAGTGAGACAGACAGGTGTGAACAGTGAGACAGACAGGTGTGAAGAGTGAGACAGAGACAGGTGTGAAGAGTGAGACAGAGACAGGTGTGAAGAGTGAGACAGACAGGTGTGAACAATGAGACACTCGTGAAGACTGGGATCCAGGAAAGGGTGAACTTTACCTCTGCTTCCCTCATCATTGCCATACACCTAGTAGAGGCTACAAAATAAAAGGGAAACGCTCCTTGCATCTGTCTGCCAGTGAAGACAGGCTCAGCACCACACACTGGGCAACCCCAGGCCTCCCCTCTCAGCCTTTCACGGAGGTCTCTGGAGTCCGCCCCTTGGTTGATCAGTGGTGAGAATCGGCTTTGTGGGTAGGGAATTTTGTTAACGTTTGAAGGTTGAGGATGCGGAGTCACCTTTGCAAGGCAGAGTTGCTGAGTGAGTTGGCTCTGTCCTTGCTGCACATGGACAGTGGGCCTCCTCGGAATTAGTTCTGTGTCCTGGAGTGGAGACAGAGCATGATAGTGGTGAGGGCAATGAGCGTGGTTGACATCAGCCAGGAGACATTGCCAGTGGAGGGAAGCCGGCCCACTACACCGGCTACAGTAGGGCAGGGCACACTTAACCGCCCCATCCGGAACCTGCATCTCAATGTCCAAAGGGGAACTATTGACGTTCAAAGCACTGAGGGATTGTTTACACAGCAGGGTCATTGAGGGTTTTATATTTGGGAGAAAAATCTTGTGTGCATATAATCTCCATGCTGGATGTGGACTGCATCAAGAAACAGCTGGATCAAATAAAAGTAATGATGAATAAAACAACCCAGCAGCAGGCCAGACCCATGAAAGATGCAGCCTGAGCCTGGCAGCAGCCTCTGCCTGGCAGGCAGTAGGCACGGGAAGCCCCCTGGGGATCTTAGAAGACTCCTCAGGCCAGCACTTACCCCTCCCCTGTGGCCATAGTGGAGTTGAAGGGGACTTGAGCGTTTATGTCAACAGTTCTCGGGTGCCCTTTCCTCTGAGGCCTGGTGAGCAAGTCCAGAGAGGGTAGACCAAAAGGGTACGTAACAGCAGGTGGAAATTTTCAACAGGAAATAGCTGGCCTGGAAGGGCATCTGGTGGGAAGGGTTTGTGCAGTGGTCGGCAACACGTGCCCTTTCAGCTCTTTGAAAGAAGCTTCCCTTGGCTTGCCTCAGTCTCCTTTTTTCAACTGAGGCAGTGGGAGGCACTTAGAGGGTGCTCCTGCAGCCTTCCAAGTATCTGGGTCCACAGGTGCGTACCGCCGTGCCTGGCTGGACTTCTCGACTCAGCCAAACTCAGAGCCCCATACTTGCACAGGGCTTAACCTCCTGAACCATCTCACCACCCCAGGTCACCGTTTCTTACTTAAGAATTTCATGTTTCAAGGGTGAGCTCTACAAAGTGCCGTGGAGGCTGCAGATTTCAGAGTGGTGATTTTATAGGGTTTGTTACTATCACACATGGTGATGTGGATTGCTTCTGATTTCCCAAAGGTGGAACCTAGCAATCCCTGGCTTAAACTCAGGCTGCTGTATGGCAAAGGCCTTTGTGTTATGACAATGCCAAATGAGAACTTGGGAACAAAAAGCGGTGAACTTGGCTACAGCTGGTTTTATAAATAAAACCACGGAAGGTTCTGATGACATTTTGTAACAGGCACTGGACTGAATCCCTGGGGATGGCTCAGAGGATTGAGGCAACATGTGCCCACCTGAGTAAGGATGCGGCCAGGGACAGACTCTGGGCATGGATGGGGTGGGTGAGTGCCGCATGCCAGACTAAGACGGAAAAGGGAAGTCTGGTGAGAGAGTGCCTACAAGGTGGGTGATGCTCAACCATTGATGGTGGAGCTGGGGAGGCCAAGTGGGGCCTGGAGGCAAGGGGTTGACAGGAGAAATCTTGGGGAGCTTTTGGCAGATTAGCAAACCTTGGGCCCCTTGCAAGGAGAAAATAAAGTTGTAGTCAGTCTGTGATCTGCTACGCATTTGAGGGGACACTGCTGGATTCTGAGGTTCAGGGGGTTGTTAGGCTCCTCTTCCTATCTCCATGGTGGGACAGTGGAGTGGGTCGTGTCTGGTAGCTGCAGGTGCTTGGAGGAGATGTGGTTGTGAATGTTTTTATGTCCAGTAAGCGAGGTGGGAGGGGGAGGAAGGGAGAGGGAGGAACTGCTCAGGCACTGTTTGGAAGATACAAGTTTGGGCTGATGAGATTGGGTAAAGGCACTTTTTGCCAAAGCCTGGTGCCCTGATTCATATCCCCAGGGACCTGAAGGGAACTGACTTCCACAAGGTCAGAACCGCACATGGGTGCAGCAACAAGTACACCCTTACATAGCAAGCATAAATCAGTGTGGTTCTGCCACGGAGAGACCCTCCCTCCTCACTGTGGGCTCTGGGATTTCTTGGGCCACGAGACTAACTAACATTGGCCTATCACCTCGTCCTGGTTAAACGCAGCTTCCAGGAACACACAAAGTAGTCTAGCTGTTACAACCTGCGAGGGAGGAGCCAAGACCATGCCATGAGTTACAGCCACCCCTCAACCGCTGAGTAAGAGCTTTCCTTTGGTGACATCCTCTCGGTTCTTAGAGAAGAGACGACGGGCCAGGTGTGCTTAACGTGTTAAAGTGACTTCTCATTATCCACAGTAAAGGGGTCCTTGAGACTTGGCTAAGGGGAGCAGAGAGGCTCCGTGTGTGCTCCGTTTAGAATTCTGCCATGCCTGGGCTTACAATGTGTCTGTGGCAGAATGATTGACACCACACAGAGCCACTCTGAAGACATCAAGGCTCTGAGATTGCCTCTTAGTTGCCCCTGCTTCTAGAGAACGCAGACTGGAGGGTGTGTCTAGAGCTCAATAGACGTGTTATTAAGAGCTGTCTGCTCCTCCTCAGCTGGGATGAAAAAGTAAATATTGGAAAGGCAAGTGGCTACATATACTTGGAAAAAGCAACAGTTTTGTGAGAATTGTATAAAAGGATTCATATAAATGGTTTTGTGAGTAGGAGACAAAATGCCCGCAGTGCTTTTAAATGATCTTCCTGGCAGTGGCCGTTGAAAACAAGTGAGGGCTGGTTTCCCAGGGGCAGTGGCTGCAGCTGGGCTTACACTGTTGTAGTGCTGGGTAGCCACTGCTTATGGGTGGAGGAAATACTTTATTTTTCCAGTGTAAGATCCTATGTGACTTTAATAGTATGAATTCTCTCAAGTCGTTGGTGAATAAATTTGCACACAGTTTAACATAACGTGGGTACATTAAGTCGGATTTGGCATTAAAAGGCCCAACACCAAATGGGGGTCTGAAAATAAATGCCACATTCTCCCCAGAAGCCTGCTCACCCTGAGGCCATGGGCATTAATTTAACCGAATGAGGAAGCCATTGGGGCAGCTGTCGGGAGCTTATTTGATTTGTGAATAAACAATGCCTTCATTTTAAATGCTGCTCCCTCTTACCCGGACCAAAGCAGGACAGAGAGTACAGAAGGGACTAATTGGTTACACAAAACCCACTGGAAAACAGTCAGTGATTTTTAGGGTCGCTGTTAGACTTTTGTTTTTAAGGAAAGTGCAGAGCTTCAGGGCTCCCCAACCTCTGTGTGTGTGTGTGTGTGTGTGTGTCTTGTCTGTGTCTGTCTCTGTCTGTCTGTCTGTTCGTCTGTCAGTCTGCATTCATTCTTGTATATGCAGAGGCCAACCTTGGCTGTCATTCTTCAGACACTCTACTGTTTTGGGTTTTTTATTTTTATTCTTGTTTTTTGTTTGTTTTGCTTGTTGAGAACTGGTTCTCTCCTGGTTCTCTCACTGGCCTGGAACTTGCCAAATAGGCTAGGTTGGTTGGCCAGAAGCCCCATCGATCCATCCACCTGTCTCAGGCTCTCGGGGGCTCGGGTTACAAGCGCAGGTCATATACCTTGAATTTTTCTTACTGGGTTCTGGGCATTGAGGAGAGGTTCTTGTGTATACACAGCAGAACTTCATCAAAGAAGCACTGTCCGCACCCTTAGCTTGCTGATTTCAAAGCTCAGCGAGTAGATCGAGGCCCTGGGTTCTGCTCAGAGTTGATAAGGTACACTCAAGCTTCCAGCAAATGACGATGAAGGACTTGAAGGTCATTCAGGTGCTTAACACTTGGGATTGTCAGCCTGGAGGGGTCAGCGCTCTGTCGGTGGCCAGCAGGGCTGGTGTGACATGGAGAAGTTCCCTCAAGGATACTCTGGACTGGTAGGAGTGATGTCCCAACGGAACACCAAGGGTCCCAGTGGCAGAATCAACAAAGTATCTACAGCAAGTACTTGGTGAACTGGACGAGTCCCTCATTTATCACAGCCCAGTGCTGAGAGACACAGATTATAGACTCCACTTGAGACCCGAGGTCTCCCAGACAGGGAACCCGGGAAGAAACCTTTGCTGTCATCTATGAAGCCTGTGATATGATAGCTCACCCTAGCCTTTGATTCACTAAGTCCTCCATGTCCAATCCTGCCCTGAAGAGGGAGCTAACAAAGGCACATGGCACAAGCCTTTGAGCTCTACGCACCCCCATCAGGCCATCTGATGCTAAGTGAGTCAGCACAAGCCAGGACAAGACAGAGGAGGCCATGTAGGAAACGGCCCTGCCTCCAACCAGTCGGTTGTACAAATTTTAAGAGGCAATGCGGCTTGGGATTCACAGTTAGCAAGTCACAAACCCAAGATGAAATGGGCCTTGGAGGCGTAAGAGTGTCGCTGGAAATCTGGGGCTGTGGATAAATTGTTTTCCAACAATGTCTTCAATTTGCCGAGAACAGATCGACTTGACGGTGGTGACAGGCTATGGTTTGGCTCCCGGTGTTTCTCCGGCAAGTGTCTGATGCGTGGCACTTAGCTCCTGGAGGATGCACCTGGATGGAGGCAAGGAGGGAAAACACTGGCATGGATGCCCGTGGGTATTTTACCTCCCCCAGTCACATGCGTTAATGGAGCCTGAGGTTACGCCCTCCTCGTGGGTTTTATGGGGTTTTCTTTCCTTGAGAGCCAGAGAATAACTCAAGGTGTTTAGTGACCTCCTTTACGAGCAGAATCCTCTTATGGGTCATTACATTGATTTTTCTCCTCATCCAAGCTCAGAGTTATTAAGAGCAGGGCACATGACCTTTCCCACACTGCGGACCAGAGGTCATCTGCCAGCAGCAGCATGTGATATTACCACAATGGCCGGCCACGGCCACAGTGTGGCCATTAAGGCGAGCGAGCAGAGCTGCTATCTTCACAACTGTTTTCATTTGTAGGCATGTGTTAAGATAGATCACAGGGGCCAACTCCATCCTTGTGGATATGGTGTTGTTTATCGCCCAAAAGTAGTGCAGCCCTGGGCAAGGTTCTCTAGATTAAAGTCCTCTTTGGAAACGTAGCTTGTTGACCATCGACTTCACTCTTTGTCGTCAGCATTCACAGTATAAGGCCAGCGCAGTCCTTCGGATCAGTGTGTAATTGCTCTTGTAATAATCTGGTTTCCAGGGACTGAGGAGGGTGGCCCACTAGGTAGAGTGCTTGCCTGCAAATGTGAGGACCTGAGTTCAAGGCCCAGCACCCAAAGTTAGCGTGGCGGTGCATTGCTTGTAATCCCAGCTCCAAGGAGGCAGAAAGGGCCCGTTAGCTGAATCAGTGAGCTCCAGGGTCAGTGAGAGACTGTCTGTAAACACAAGATGGACGAAAGTGCAGAGTTGACCGCTATCCTCCGTTCACGGACACACAGACACACGCGGACATGTGTCACTCGTTGGTTGGAAGTCAGTAGGTGAAGTGCTATGTCGTGTGTATGGGGGTGTGCATGTGTGAGCACTCCCATTTTCCGGAACCTCCACAGATGGACTCCTTAGGTAGAGGCTGTCATGCCTGGGCACAGCAGCTTAGAAAGAAGGAAGCCCAGAACCAGTGGATGGAGGCTTACTCTGCTGTAGTCGTCAGAGTTTCTGGGAAGCTGTGAAAGCTGTTGGGTCTCTTAGTCCTCAACACCACCCCCGCCCCCAGGCACCCTATGTGAGAGTCTCAAGCCAATGGAGAAAGACAGCAACATTGCTCTGCTAGCGTCTCTCTGATCTTAGGTCATTTCTATTTAGACTCTAGTCTTGGATCTTCTCCGGCTTAACCACCTCCAGTTGGTTCCATGCGTGCATCAAAGGGGCCTGCCTGGATTGACGCATGCTTGTGGAGCCAAGCACGGTGCCTTTTAGATTTGCAGAGAACTGATAAAACACGCTTCTGTCAGCCCTTGGGTTAATCCCAGCAGACATGGAAGGGAGGCCGATCCCTTAGACCCTGAACCTGAGAGATAGCTGGCAATCAGAAGCAGCCGGAAGACATCGGATAATGTATGAAGTTGGAGTCTGGAGTCTGTGATGTTTCTGCATGTGTGACGGGAGCTCAGATGCATCTTCCTTTTGATTAAGGACCAAGTGGTCCTTCGCAGGAAAGTCGACAAGTATGTTTCTGCAGGTGTGGCTGCGTTCAGCTTTCTTCTCTGTGGTGTGTGTGTTGTATATATGGTCATGTGGGTGTGTCCACATGTGTAATAAGCAGGCGTGTGGAGGCCAGAGGTCAACACTGGGTGTCTTTTGAGACATGGCCTCTCTAACTGAACCTGTATCTTTACTATTCGGCTAGACTGACCAGTGAGTTTTGACAGACCTTCGGGTCTCTGCCTCCCTAGCGCTGGGATTATGGATGCACACTGCAGTGCCCACTTCCTTTACACGTCAGAGTTGGTGGTCCAAGCTCATGCTCACACAGCAATCCCTTTACAGACTGAGCCGTATCCCTAGCCCCTCAGCTTCTTTCTACATGGAGGGGAATTCCTGTTCTGTCTTGGCTACAGAAACGGCGCTGTATCCCATAGAACACGGTAAGGCTCGTCAGGAAGAGATCTGTACGTCTGGGCGTTAGGTGACCTGAAGGGCTTCTGAATTCCTAGCAGTCGGATATCAGGAGCCTGGCAAAGCAGGGTGCCAGCCACAGAGGTGACTTTGCAGGGGTCACACTGAGCATGCCCAGGGTTGCGGAAGGTTTCCACCTTCACTCATATCTCTCTCACAGATGATGTGCAGGCTACCAGGGCTTCCCCTCATCTCCCAGTAGGCACAGCCTCTCATTCCTGTCCCTGGTTCCACTTTCTAGGTCTACCTCAGGGGCTGGAAAGCAGCCACTGTGCAGCCCAGTCCGGTGTTTCCTGAAAGAGACACAGGGCCTAGAGTGTCAAGGTTCCTATTCCTGCATGGATTCCCTATGAGCAGTAAATTAAGATCCTATCACCAGAGGATTAATAATGCATTGCTGTTATTGACAGGTGTCTTCCCTCCCAAGCATCTCAGGAACTCGCTTTGGCGTGCGAGTGGCTTCCCGATCTATGCGTGGACCCATGCCGGATGGTCCCTGCCACTTGGGGGTTGTCTAAATGCATGATTTGTTAAAGACAGTGCATCCTTCTGTGAAACATATATTGCCCATTAATTGGCCATTGATCTCCAGCCCATTTAGGACAGTTATTCTTACTGATAATTGTATGCCTTTGTCATGTTGTATAATTCTGACTCTTAGTTTATTGCTTGTGGGTTATTGTTTCAGCGTAGGCACTTGAATGATGTCTAATGATTTCTTACTGACATCCATCCAGCAGATATTCCTTATGCATCTGTGTACTGCGACTGAGAAGAAATGCCAAGGACATGAGTATCCAGAGATGGATCAGCTATCTTTGATGCCTTCAAGGCATTTTTCTGTCTGGTTGCAGAAGAGCGACACACACCCAAATAACCATCCTGGAAATGTGCTGAACAGGGTTCTTCTGCAGTGTTAGTGGGGCTGTAAAAGGGTTAGTGTGGTTTTGGAGAGTAATATGATAATATCTTTTAAAAATTAAAAATAGCCTACACTCTGACTCCTCTAATCCCCTTTCAAGGAATTTTCTAGGAAGTCATTGTGGGAACCTGAAGTTATAAATTCCAGAATGCTTATTTTTAACAACTAATAAAAACCAAGAGACAAGAACCGAACGCCGTTTGTATTCAGCAATGGGGGGCTGGGGAATAAGTAATAATTTTTACAGCGGTGGGGAATGAAATTGATAATGGGGACGAGACAGTTCCATATCTCCGTAGGGCAAGGCCTCTGATACATCGGCTGGTATAAAAAAACGTAAATTTCACGTGACTCATAAAAGTTAAAAAAAAAATAAGTAATTGTTAGTTATAGCAGAAGTCGGGATGCATTAACTCGTGCTGTGTGTAAGCTGTGGAGTTATGGGCAGTCTCTATTTCATTTTCTGGGTGGAGGGCAGGGGAAAATGTGGGGGTGGGGAAGAGGATTGCCAGCACTTTCCACCTCTTGTGTGGCCACCCGTAGTCATGACAACATGGGAGAGGTGTACCCGGTGGCCGGGTTCCTGTCCAGATTCTTTCCCCACACCTGCTGGCCCAGTGCACACCCGCTGGCCCAGTGCACACCAAGCCCTTTTAGAGTGTGCCAGCCAACCCTGGGGTTAACCCAGCCTGACCCAGGACCCAGGCAACTGTGGGCTTCACACTCCGAAGTGAGCCCCCTCACTCGGGCAGGCCCCTAGACGGGAGACTCCGTGCATGTGTTCAGAATAGCATGTCCCCTGCTCTCCGTCGTTCTCAGAAGTCAGTGTTAGTGTGTTGGGAACATAGCGTAGTATCCAGTGTTGCCTGTGAACATCTGCTGCATAGCGGGATATAAAGGCCGTGACAAGTTCTGCAGTAGTTCCTCGCGTTCAGTTCCATTTAAATCAGGATGGGTCACAAGTCTATGACCCAGGAAACTTTCATGGGACCCTCATCTAATTCTGAAGAGCACACAGACAGGACTGGAATGAACCGGGCCACAGTGGGGCTCATAACTCCGCCACCCGTGGAGGGGCAGGGTCATCAAAAGATCGTCTCCTAGAAGTGACTTTCCCGTTCTGGTCATGTTAGGAACTGCATTTCCCAACATTTCCAGCCACGCTCTGTGGCCTGTGAGTTTGCCCCTTGGTGTCCAGTGCCATTGTACTCAGGGCAGGCAGCCGAGGTGGCTCTGGGTGACAGCTGTCTTCAGAATGCCTCTTTGCTGTGCTCACTCTGGGTGCTCAGGGTTGAGCCTCAATTGCTTCCTCATTCCGAGTGGCCTTATTCTGCTGATGAGTAATTGCACAGCCATGTCTAGTTACAAGTTGACTTTGTCTGGAGAAGTCGTCTTCCTACCTGTGTCTGACATCACTTCAGGACCTTCAGCTTCTCTCTCATCTGGCCAGCGGTGTAACTGCCAGAGAAGCCTCCCGGAGCCTGTAGAATGTCCTAGAAGATCAGATGAGGTGCGGCCGCCTGTCCTTCCCTTTGCAAAGTCTTTGCTCGAACGGTTCACTCAGTGACTTTTTGAGCCGGTATCGAATGATCTGGTTCTCATTTTCTGGGTGTACCAGATAAGCTTAGCATCTGTGAAGGCCTTTAGTCTTCTCAGTTGCTGCTAACCAGGGATTGGGTCCTCCTCCCCGTAATATAGCGGTGCACTTTGCACCCTGCTGTCCATGCCGGGTATGTGGGGGTGAGTCTGATGGGAATGTACAGTTTAGGGGCTGTACTGCTGATGTGGGAACAGCAGGGCATTTGCAAACGGGACTGGATAGTGGGGATGATCCCGGAGAGAGATGGGAGCCTTTCCTATAAGGAAGTCTTTCTGATTCGTCAAAAAAGTGAGCAAACACTAGACAAAGGCTCTATGCTCAGACTGAGTTGTTTCTATAAAAGCAGGGTCGATTGAGCATGCCAGAGAAGCCCCATTGCTAGCTCTGAGATTTGTTCACGCATCTGGTCGCTGTTCCCACTCTTACGCTAGCTATGCTGACATCCGTTGTACATGACACTAGGAATACAAAACCGATTGAGGTAGTTCTGTCGCAAGGACAGTGCTTTGGGGGTCACACACGCTGCCCCACAAACGTTGGCACTGCGGTGGTGTGGTGCAGAAGCTGTACCAGGGTGAGGAGGATGGAGAAGAGCGTCAGAGGGGAGGAGGGAGGAGGTGGAGGTCCTTCACTGGAGAAGATGGCAGAATAGCCTGGGCAGGCAAGCGATGGTGCTCTTCAAGGATGGATAGAAGTCACTAGAAGGACAAGCAGAGCTCAAGGCATAGAGGCGCTGTGCTCTGAGGCGTGAAGGCACGATTGAGCAGGCCTCTGCACCCTTCCCAAGGGCTGGAAGGCTTAGGTCTAAAAGAAGACAGGGGTGATGGCTCCCACCCTGCTGACTGTCACCTTGATCTCACGCACACCGGGCCTTCCTTTCGAGCATAGCCAGGTGACCCTTTAGAAAGGTGATGTCTGTGGCATACCCACCCTTCCTGTGCATCCATGCCCAGATCCAGCAGTCTCAGGAGGTTGACCCTTAAAGGAAGTCACTAAAGTCTGCCTTGGAAATCCACCAGGAGGGCAGGCTGAACTCAAGTTGGCCGACTGATGAACTTGGTGTGAGCTCACCCAGGCTGGCTAGAGGGTGTAGTGAGCTTTTCTCTACAATCCTAATGTTTGAGAACTCCTTTTGTGTGAGTTCCCATCTTCACTCACCCTTCCTGGGAAAGCAAAGCTAGTTGCAGTTGAGTTTGTTATGGCCTGAGTATCTGAAGACAGCCCAGTGCCTGAACCCTGGAGGAAAAACCTGGCTCTGGAAGGCAGACTGGTTATAATTAGCAGGCAGGCATTGGTGATCCTAGGTTTATCAAGAGGCGTGCCCCTTGCGCCACACTGCGGGGAGAGATAGTGGCCCCGCCCCCTAGTTTGGAAACACAATAGGGACAATTCCAATTAAAGAACAAAGGGGAGACAGCGAGAGCCTGCAGTGAAATACCATCTCTAATTGGGTTTTACTTCCACAATAGCACAGATTAAAAGCAGACCATCAACTTAACCTTTCCATTGGCTGCCTTTGTCAGCCCCAAACAGACAGTAACATGATTTATAGTTTCCTTTCATTGTAGTTCTTCACCATCTAATTGGAATCAGATCATCAAAAAAAACTGTTTCATAAGCAACCTGGAATTGGGGTGTTTGTTTTTTTATCAGCGAAGGAAATAAAGAATGGATGGGGATGGCAGGCTTGTTGGATCAAACCTAAGTGCCCCGTTGCAGGGAGGTGTGGCTGGAGAGTGGAGTGGGAATGTATGGCTCAGTTTAGGGACAAAAGATGGTTCCAGTTCTTCCAATGCGCAGGCCTCTGCTTACCCTCAGAAGGAGACAAACAGAATACATTCTGGGGGGAATTCTTTGGAAAGCTGAAGAAAACCATTTAACCCCTAACTTCGTTTGAAATGGCTCCTAATGACCTGTAATTTCCTCCGTTGAAATGGTCCCATTACATCAATCACATTGATGGGGCAGTGACAGATTATTCTCATTAAATGGAATATTCTTTTGTTGTCCTTCCCCATGGACCGTGAGACCAAGAACAGGGCATCCGTCTATGGCTCGAGCCCCTGTTTTTAGTGTTACGCTCTGCTCTGTGCCCTTGGTCTGGCGCGAGGGTCTCTGCTGCCTTTCAGAGGTCAGGGAAGATGGTTGGTTGATTAATTGGGATAGCATCTCATTTAGTTCCTGGTGCACATGTAAGGCTGACATGGCACGGGCCTTCCTTCTACTAAGTAGCTGTCTACGGAACCTGCTCCAAAAGAGAACTTCCCCTCCCCTGCGAACTTGCCGGATTCGCCACCCAGAGCAGGTCTTCACACCCATCTGTTTTTACTGCACCCTCTGTGGCTCTGGCTCCAGCATGCATCCGGTGTGAGGACTGGGTGCCGTGGGGCCGGCTGTTTCCTCTCTGACAGCCAGAAGCTTCCATTTTTCATGAGCTTCTGGGGAAGCAGTGCCCTCCCGGGGTCTGTCTGTATTGCTGTGTTTTCCTGAACCTGACTGCTTGTGTGTGTATGGTATGTGTGTGTGTGTGGGGGGTGGGGGCAGTTGCTGAAACTGAATGACATGTAAAATCACTTTACTGTCCTTGGATGTATGTGTTTGTATGCACGTACATGTGCACATGCATGTGCGTACATGCTTGAACATCGATGTGGAAAGCAGAGGTCAGCCTTGGCTGTCATTCCTCAGGTGTCATCCACATTGGCTTTGGAGATGCGTTTCTCACTGGCCTGGAGATTGCCAAGTGTGTGAGGCTGGCCTTGGAGTTCCCAGGATCTGACTGTCTCAGCCTAGTAGTGATATGCCCCCTCCCCTCATAGTGTTGACCACGGAAGCATCAGGGACCAGGGTCCATCTCCTTGGAGCAGTTAGCCGCAGCAGCAATTACCCGTTGTTTGCCATGTAACTTACTTACTAAGTTATATTGGGTCTGGTGGAAACCAATAGTCACACCATCACCTAGCATCCATGTGGGTAGGTTCATCCAACCAGCTGTGAGGGAGGCATGGCCTCCTCAGTCCTGGGATTATGGGCACATGCCACCACCCATACCTGTCTTTCGTTTTACATGTGCTCTGTGGATTGAACCCAGGTCCTCGGGCTTGCACAGCAAGCACTGTGACCCATTGAGCCGCCTTCTCCCCGGCCCTTTATGTTACCACGTCTTATTCATCCGTGTTTATAAGTTTCTGTGCTCTGGAAGGTAGTTCTGTTTCCCTGGGGGCATTCCCTAGATGTCTGCAGGTGACTTCAACAGATCACTCCCTTTCTCTACTAGAAGGTAAAGGGGACAGAGGGACTCTGAAGCCCTGTGTTTACAGCAGCACTGACTGCCATTGTAAGGGTGTGGGAACCCAGAGACTGTGTCTAATGCACGTTGTTCTGCTGTGCTTTTTTTTTTTTTTTTTTTTTTTTTTTTTGCTTGTTGTGTCTATGTGGTTTTACCTGTTGTGTCTAAATTCTGTTTTTAATATGGGAAGAACAACCCATCTTCCCTATGATTGATACAGGAATGAGATGGGTTGAGCTAGATGACTCACAGAAATTCTGAGAAGTGATTAACAATAGCATTATATTTAAGGTAATTGTATTTGAAGGTAACAAGTGCTTTAACTTACTGTATGCAGTTTATAAACACTCCTAGAAGAGCTGTGATGTACTGTATTCATGTTCCCTGGACACCTCTCAGCAGAGTTGCTTTGAAATGGCCTGTCTTGTGTATGGAACAGTCCCAACTGATCAACACTGGTAGCCAAGGGCACCAAGGCCAGAGCCTCTGAATCTGGGAGATCAGCAGCGACAGGTACACTATTATCTTGTAGGGATGCCTTTGTCTTGTAGGGCTGTTCTCATCTTACAGGGATGCCCCCATCTTATAGGAATGACCTCATCTTATAGAGATGCCCTCATCATCTTATAGAGATGCCCTCATCATCTCACAGGGATGACCTCATCTTACAGGGATGTCAGCCATCTTATAGGGATGCCCTCATCATCTTACAGAGATGCCCTCATCTTACACAAAGCCACGCCCACTCTCTGCTCCACTCTGACATGACTTCCGTGTCAGTGCGCAGTAAGCACTTGCGACAAAGATAGTAGGAACTGATGCTGTGAAAGTTAGCTTGGAGCGAAGCTCTCAGAACAGTAAACGGACCGCAGGTACACAGCAAGCCTAGCTCAGAGTCGGTTACATAGTGTGAGGATCCCCCCCCCCAGCAACCCTGGACACGTACAATGAGCACACTAGTAGGGAAACATTTTAAACAGTGAATGTAGCTCTGTGCATACCACCCAGTCAAGAACTGCAGCGCTCCTGGGATTGAGGAGACCACCACTTCGGTAGTGTACCCCGGAGGTGGCCTCTCTGTGTCTTCTATCAGTGTGGATCAGATTTGCCCTCTTTGAACTCTGTGTTTATGAAATCTTGTACCATGAACTTCCTGAAATTGACTCCTTTTGTTTAGTACTTGCCAGTATTGTTACACGGAGCACTAGTTTGTTGATTTTCATTGCTGTGCATGACTGCCCTATGACAACACACAGTTATCAATTGTGCAGCTGTTGGGCTCTGAGTGTGATCTAGGTTGGGGCAACGAATATGCAGCAATGAAGATTCTTGTATGTGTCTGGTGCCCATATGCATGCAGTGTACATACACCCCCCTCTGTCTCTCTCTGTGTGTGTCTTTCTCTGTCTCTCTCTGTCCCTGTCTCTCTCTTTCTTGCTCTCTCCCCCTCCACCTGACGACATTTACTAGGTCATATATTTGAACCCAGCCTACTACCGATAAGGAGCTTTATGTTTTTGTTTTGCCAAGTGTCCGATGCTCCTGCTCCCTCCCAGCCGGGCTGTGTATGTGCTGGGTGATGTATGTTCTCAACTTACGTTTGCTTTCACTGGCTCTCTTCATTATAGTCACCTTGGTGGGGCTGTAGCTCTACAGTGCATGTCCCCAAGGGTGACTGCTGGTGAGCACTGCTCCACGTTCTGTTTTCCTCTAGTCAGAACGACTCGGATGTTGTTTCTTGTCAGTGCATGTCTGGTTCTGCCTGCTCCTCTGCTGGGTTGCCTGGCTTTTCTCTGATGGATTCGTAGAATTAGAGGAAATCTTCTGTCTCTGAATGTCTTACAAACATCCCCACCCACACAGTAGCTTGCCCTTTTGCTGTTTAAATGCTATCATTTGATCAGCAGAAATTTGTTTGCTTAATGTAGTCCAATGTCTGAGTGTTTCCCTTAAACCAAATGATATGTTTTATGGGAGGTATCTATACCTATCCTGGCTCACTGTTAACCTGTCCTGCCATGTAAGTTCTGGGATCTCCCACAGGAACCCCAAAACAGAGCATGTTTTAATATAAATTGATATTGTACTTCCATAGGGCTTACATAGTCTTCATGCCAGTACTCTGTCAATCAATTTGTAATATTTAACACAATATGAACACTGTAAATAATGGTTGTGAACGCTGTTGTGCTGTATTGGGAATTATGATGCAACAAAGTGTAGATGTTGAGACAGATTAATTTTTTCTTAATGTTTCCATCCCTAGTTGATTGAATTCACAGATTCACCCTGAAGATACAGAAAACCAACACATACCCTCACCCCATTTTCTACAGCCTCGTTCATTTTATTTTAGAGTAGGCAGGATCACAACTCTTCAAACAACTCTGCAGTAGAGTAAATGGAAGTCATCCAAAGACGTTACCTTAAAGGGACGGAGTAGGTAGCACTCAACCAGTCAGAAACTGTTGTTTGAATAATTTTACAATGCCTGGAATACAAAGTCAGGAACCCTGACCCTGGCCCTGGCCCTGGCCAGGTGTCCATGAGAGATCACTCACCATGCACAACTGTCATGGTCCTCATTTATACAAACCTCCTTCTGCTCTGGAAGGTTCCAGTAAGACGCACAGACAGAGGCAAGTGTGTCTTACTAGTGGTAGCCTGAGGGGTCTAGTAAGGGTACCAGTAGGTGTCCCAGTCTCTGCATCTTCTGAGGAGTTTTGTGTCCAACTCCTAAACTTGCTCTCTTGGCATAAGACTGGCACAGAATGCTAGCTCTGCAGTGTGACATAAATCATTTAAGTGCCGGTTTCTAATCTGTAAAACAGATTCAATAAGGAGGGGATTGCTTAGAACATTGACTCGCTCAATGGATGGATGGGCAGATGGATGCATGGATGGATGGGTGAGTGGCTGCATGCATGCATTTATGTATGGATGGATATATGGATGAATATATAAGGAGAGCATAAATGTATGGCTGGGGTTGGGTGAGTGGAGGGATAGACGGAAATTGGATTCGTGGATAAGACGGATGGGTACAGATGGGCTATTTTGATAAATCATTGAAACCAAGTTTATAATATACTGACTGTGGGGCTAAAACAGGGCAGAAATGTCACTAAAGTCCCTAAGATGCTGCAGTTGCTGACCGCTCAAATGTCGTTAGCTTGGTGAATCTAATGTCACGGAAACAAAAATAAATGTACACTCTACTGAGAAGACCACAGTGTAATATCACCTTGTGGTTATGGTGGCAAATCCATGTGTGCAGGTTTCAATGTCACCCATAAAAATAAATAAAATAAAAAAATAAAATAAAAACTAAAAGTCAACCCAGTGCTCACAATGCATCCCAACAGACTGCTCCTGAGTGGGTATTGGTGCTGGTCAGGGGGTGCGCGGGGGCATTTATGATGTCACAGTGACAATACTGCTCTGGTTACACCGTGTTACCAGAATAGCCTCCATGCCGGTGCCCCTGCTCCCTCTCTGAACCACCTTAAGTCACCACACCCACTTACTCTTCACTCACAGACGATGTGGCCACTGCACAAGAATGGCATTATTACGTCACTGGGAACGCTTCAGTGACTTGCCCTGCGCTTAAGACTGACACCCAAACTCTGGCCCCTGAGGAGTCTCAGAATGGTTTGGCCCTCAGAAGCCTCCTGGACCTCCCTGTTGAGCCACCTTCCTACCGTGGGCCAGACACAATGGCCTCCTTTCTTGCGTCTCGAAACAAGCAAGCTTTCCCCAGCCCCAGGCTTGCTGGACTTGGGCCTCTGACTGTCCTATAGCAGAGCTGTAGTGTCCACATGATCTCAGGTTCACGCTACTCCCTCTGTACAATACATTCTGTCTATACAGCTGATTGCTTGCCTTGCCTCTCTCTGTCTCCTCCAGTAGACTCTGAACTCCAGGCTTTATTGCTTGAGCCTGTACAAAGGGATGCTCAACCAACCAACAAGCAAATGGTTGGTCATTTGTTTAGCCTCGGCCCACTGGGCCTCCCAGGTCTTTAAGGGTCTTGCTCCTCTCTCTTACCACTTTCCGGAAGGTTCTGGCCTCATTCAGGAAGTGACATTTGTCCATACCAAATGTGCCTGCCCATTCCCGCACCTTGTGATACGCGTCTACAGCATCTCACCCTGGCGGTACATCTGTCGCCGGCATTCTTACCCAGTGGCAGAGATTTCTGCTCTGCTGCCGTGGGCTGTCCGTCATGCTGACAGTCCTGGGCCACATCTAGGCCAGCAGTTGTGGTGTAGTTGGTGGCTTCTCCCGTTTGACCTTACAGGAGGTGGAAACATTCCCAGCGCCCTCTCCCAGGGGCTTTCCTCATTCCTTCAGTTCAGGTCATAGAAACTTCCAAAGCTTCTCATTGGGACGCCTCGTAGTCAGTGTTCTCTTGGTTTCTGATCAGAGAAACCGGCTCAGGTTGCTTAATTCTCAGAGTGAGATAAGAACCCAGACGTGTCCATGGAAACGGATGAACAGAAAGCACATCTGGGGCCTGTAAGGGCCTTGCCTGGGTATCTATTCTGGGAGTAAGCAGTCCATAGAGACTTTCTGATACCAGATTTCTGGAAGACAGCATGCCACTGATGCAGATGGTGGTCCCAGCCTCATCAGACGTGCCTCTCGGGGAGTGTGCTTCTTAGGAGATGTGGACCGTAAGGGCTCAGTGGGGGAAAGAACTGAGTAATGCTCAGAGACGTTTCCATGTTCCTTACCCCAGAGACTGCAGTTGGGAAAGGAAAACGGGCAGTCCTGATCTGGACAGTTTCTGAAGAAAGGCAGGACATCAGGACTTTCTTCTATGAAGAGCATGAGCCGACAGTAGACAGTGTTACAGGAAGTGTGTGTGTGTGTGTGTGTGTGTGTGTGTGTGTGTGTGTGTGTGTGAGAAAGAGAGAGAGAGAGAGAGAGAGAGAGAGAGATGGATGTCTTGCATGTGGTGGGCCAGGATTGAAGAGGCATCTTCAGGAGACACAGGAATGAGCAAATGAATAACCAGACCTTTGGGGAGGTCAGGGACTCGAGGTTTGACTCTCAGTTTCATTTGCTTAGGTTCAAGTCCCAGCCCTAGTACTGATCCCTTCTAGCCTTAGTCAGTCAGCTCAGTAATTTTTGAGGCAGGATTTCATGTGTCCCAGGATGCCCTTGATCTCAGATCTGGTAGATTATGTAGCCGAGAATGACTTTGAACTCTGGATGGATCCTCCAGTCCTCCAGTCTCTACATCCCAGGTACTGCTGGGATTACAAATGTGAGTCGCACCCGGTTTGCATGGAGCTGGGGAACCAAACCAGAGCGTAGGCATGCAAGACAAGCATTCTGCTAACAGAGACACACCCCAGTCCACCCTCACCCTTAAGGTGAACACACAGGAAAGTGCCCAGCAAGTAGAAGCAAGCGCAACAGTTAGCCTCCAGTCAGCTGTGGCCTCAGCCGCCACCCAGGGAAGTCATCTTAGGAAGATGACAAAGGCGAGTCCTCTTTTTCAGCACCCTTTGGCCTCTGGGACCCATAGTAGGTCTTGTTTCTAATGATCACACTTCAGTGAACGGTGAAACCCACTCCTCAGCCCCGACCCTGAGGAATGTAAGCAGAAGCTGAGGGTCGATTCCTCCCTGCCTGGTGTCTTCACTGACCCTCTTGCGATGGGTTGTTTAACAGGTGAGAAACCGCCAGGATACCCAAACGTTTGGCTAGTATGAAGCACCAACCGTGTGTTAATCGTCTGCTGTTGAGACCTACCTTTTATTCTTGAGTGAGCAGTTTGTATGCGCGCAACTCAGCACCCCTTCAGCTCTACACTCCCTTTGATCCCTAGCTTATTAAAATATGCAAATCTAAACTGTATCTTATTAATGGGATTCTTTGTGTTCGAGCTGTGGGGGTCTGAGAAACATTCCTCCCTTCCTCTAATGTATTTGGATTTTTAATGTGAAAGTGAGGGAGTGTGGAAGAGCTCAGTTTTCTGCAGGCCATATTTTCTAATCAACTGTTATGAAAGATTTTTTTTTCCTTTTTATTGTGATGCTACTTCTTGCTTTCTTGGAACGCAAGGAGGTAAGGAGTAACGACTTCATTGTCAAGCCCCACGTAGTCCCAAGCATGTCAAGATCTTTATTCATTTGCTGTTATTTCTTCAACATGACAGTGGCTCTGGCTTACAGGAACATTCCGGATGTATGTGTTAAAGATGTACCTGATGTTGGAGACAGTCAGTCCACACAAGTTCCCGGTGAAGATCTCAGGCATGCATCCCCCCTGCCTCCACAGGCTAGCATGATGTGTGTCATGCTGTGCGTGTGCAGCTGGTCCCTTGCCTGGTTGTCAAAAGCAGTCTTTGCAGCCTTTGAGTCACTGTGTTTTTAGAACATCTTTTTTTTCCCCCTTAAAAAAATTAAGCATTTGAAGTATAATTTGAATCAAGTTTAGAACTGATCCCCTGGGATCATGTGTGTACAGATGAGTTTCCCTCACATGTCCTGTTTCCTGCCCCAGCCAGATCATATCTCGATCACCAGTGTCTCCTCACCCTCAAATCAGCTTCCTCCTCCTGTTTAATGATTCTGTTTCTTAAGATCAAAGCTAATTATTTTACAAAAGCCATCATATGGAAATGATCATTTTATATTTACAAGGCTGTCAATATGTTCCCCTTCCTACCCTAGTAAAGCTCTTTCTGAAATACCCTGTGTGCGTGTGTGTGTGTGTGTGTGTGTGTGTGTGTGAGAGAGAGAGAGAGAGAGAGAGAGAGAGAGAGAGAGAGAGAGAGAGAGTCAGGGTGGTGTAGTGTGGAAAAAGGAAATGGCCTGTTTAATAGTCAGCGTAAAGGCCATGGGTCCATGGTACTCTCTCTGAGCCCTGCGTCCCTATCCCACCTAACTTTCCAGATAGCCTGAGGTGGTTTGGACTCTTACTATGGTACACTCGTTTAGTAGATGGGGACCCAGAGGTTGAGCCTAAGAGCTCGTGATGTTAGGGGTCAGACTTGGGGTATAGCTCTGTGACTCTGGTTATGGGGCTATTTGTAGTGGGATAGTCACCTTGTTGGCACCTGTGGCACAGACCACGCCCATTGGGGGTGGAGACAGGGCTGGGCAGGGCATGATGTGGGGGAACTAAGGCTAAGGAGGGGACTCCAGAGAGCTCTCTTACAGGGACAGGGGCACTTCAGAGGCATCCTTGGGAGCAGGAACCTGCTGGTGTTCATCTGTCTATGTTGTGAGTTATTTCTCCCTGAATAAACATCTATTCGGCCTATTTGTTTCTCCTGATCCTTATTAAGCTTCAATAGCTATTACCTTTACCACTGGCACCATTTGGGTCTGGCTAAGGGAGGACTTGAATTCTTCCCTGGTCCTTCCCGCAGCTTGCTGTGTGTCTCCAGGCCCACATGGCCATCTTCCCCATTCGTAAATTGGAATTTTAGACTAGGTTGTCTCTGAGGTCACATTCAGCCCTAAAACTTTTATCATTCTTACTGTTTTAAAATGCTTTCTAAGGTGCCACCAAAAGGCAGAAGGCACCCTCCCACACACACACACACACACTTACACACACATGCTTGCACACGCATGCTTACACACACATGCTCGCACACACACTCTCTCACACATACACACAGAGTGCATACGCGCACACATCATGTTCTCACTGGCAGTGGATTAAGTCATGGTAGAAAGATTTCAGCTGTCATTTCTCATCACACCATTCATTTCTGGTAGGCAGAGATTGCTGTAACTCACACACACACACATACACACACACACACACACACATGCACACACGTGCGCTACCTGTGGCTTTCTGACACCTCCCGCAGTGTCCGCAGGAAGCAGGTATCTGGGGGAGGAGCATGGTAGGTGGGAACAAGGGAGGGCCTATTTTTACCCAGAGCCTCCTGCCTGTCCCCCGGCCCTAGGAAGGAGGCCTCCTTGCTCCCTCTTCCCAGAGCCAGCGCGAGCAGTGGTTCATAAAGAAAGATCCGGCACTACTGAAGCATTGTACAGAAAGGCTTTGATGGGCGTGCTGCGTGAGGGGCGTGCTGCGTGAGGGGCCGCAGGTGCAGATTTCTGTGACATGTACCAGCTGATGCGAAGTGACATGTGGTGGCAGAGTCCCGCTTGGTGATACTGACTTCTTTTGTCTTGATAAAACCGGTTGCCCTTTCTCCTAGCGTTCAGGGCACAAGCTGGTCTTTTCTGAACCTCTTAAAGAGCAGACATTCACCGCATGTGTTTTCAAATGCAAGGGAGCAGGATAAATCGACAGCCCCAATTACGAGGGCAGATGAGCTTGACCTTGGATGATTGACAGCTGCCTCAGGAGCTAGTCATGCGCTCTCCATCAAGGCCAGACAGCTCATTCCAAGTCATTTCCCCAGGTCTCTCCACAGGCTGGTTCCCTGCACGCTTTAGGATGGGCACACTGAGGGTTCTCTGCCTGTCTCTAGTAGAGTGTTGCATGTAGATAGGAAAGTGTAAACAATGTGAATGTCTACACAAATACCAACCCAGCTAGCTATATACAACCCTCATACCCCCTCATCTCACACACACACACACACACACACACACACACACACTCGTTACACATCCAAAAGTCATCCCAGGGGTGGATCTAGTTTGAAGATTCGGAACCTGCCTTACTCTCTCACCCCTCTACTCTACCATGCACCCCTCCCTACCCAGCCCCCAGGTCTGAGGAGAGGACCCAGCCATGGGTTTAGATGAATTTACAGAAGAGATGTCCACTGGCTGCAATTGCTGATGGACATTTTTATTCCCCCCTCCCATCCCCTCCCGCCCAGCAGGGTGGTACGGGTCTCGGGCATTTGAATACCTCTAAGGGGAAGTTGAAGATAGAAATTAATTGAGTTTGAGATTGTCTGGGTAGGGGTTCCTATAGTTTATGAAGAGACATCAGACTAAGGCAACTCTTACAAAGGAAGGCATTTAATTCGGACTGACTAGTAGTTTGAGAGGGTTAGTCCATTATCTTCACGATGGAACATGCCAGCCTGCAGGTAGTCCCGGCGCTGGAGAAGGAGCTGAGAGCTCCGCATCTTGATCTACAGGCGGCAGAAGCAACTCTGTCACACCGAGGAAAGCTTCAGCAAAGGAGAAAACTCAGAGCCCACCCATGGAGTGACACACTTCTCCAGGAAGCCACACCCCCTAATGGTACCTTTCCCTATGGGGGCCGTCCTCTTTCAAACCTCCAAGGGTGCATGAGGCTCAGGGGACTACAGAGTGACTTCCAGGAAGCTCACAGTCAGGACAGGGAGGTCACATCGTGGCGGGGTGTGTCTCGGGTTGCCCACGCCTGATGTTGGCAGCTACCGAGTAAACCGAAGTTTGAAGTGTATAATGTCAGAAGCTCTTGGAGGGAAAAAAAAATTCCAGTGAGAAAGCAAGACTGATTGTAAGTGATTCCCTTCTGGCCGATACTAGCTCACACTGTCCTGAGGGGAAGGAACTCGGTGATGAAGTCCATATAATTCTAAACACACCACTTTGTCCTGCCTGAAACCCCACATTTCCTTCCTCAGACAGCCACCTCTGTTGGAAGAACTCCCTGCTACAGACAATCTGGGGTTTGTCCAGACATCGGATGCCATGGCCCCACATCTTTTTTATTAAAATATTCTATTTTAATTATGTATGTGAGTTTGTGCACAAGGCCAGTGCCTGTGGGGCTGGGAAAGGCATTGGACTCCTGAAGCTGGAGTTATAGGTCCTTGTAAGCTGCCTGACATCTGTGCAGGAGTCGAACCTGGGTCCTTTGGAAGAGCGTTATGTGCTCTTACCCATCAAGTTATCCTTGTTGACTCATATTTTTATCCTTGGCTGTGCACATGGATTGGTAGATATGTGAGTACTGTGTGTGTGTCTGTGTTGCCCGTGTGTGCCTGGGGCTTCACTTTTTTTATATAAACTTTAGCATTTGATGACCACCTGCCTGCTTATCAAACACTGTTTTGAAATTTCTCTTTTAATACATTGCCGTCTTACTCATTTTTTTTCCCACTGCCAATTACATCGGCTACATTATTTCACTGTGTGACTGTACTATAATTGATATTTCCTGTCTCCTGTCAGTGAGCGTTTGGGTCAAAATAATGACTAATTGGAAGTAAACAACCGAAATGACTGTGTGACACACTCAGGTGAGCGAAGACAGATTCCTTGTAGTGAACGTCTTCAAACTCTTGTTCAAGAATTTGTTAAAAGAATTGTAGAAATCTGTGCCTCCTCTTGCATTCCTTAATCGACAGCTGAGATGCTTCAGTGTGAGTTTGTGTAATCTGAAAGGTTGTTAATTTGCATAATACTGTGATGTAGATATTTAAATGTAAAGGTAAGGGTCATAATATTTAAGGACACTAGTGAGACCAAATAGGATAAAGACGGAGCGCTGCCATCCCTTTAAGTAATATGCCTCTAAGCTGCTTCCGATGTCGCCCAGTGGGGAGTTAAGTAGAGGCCCTGGGTCCCATCCCCAGGGCTAGGATTCAGGCATCTGTACAGGCCCGCACTTGGGGTTCTGTCAGGATACACCCTCAGCTGCAGCCACTGAGAGCACCATCTGTGCACATTCACTGTGTTCCCCTTTAAAAAGGCCCCGCCCACCTCCCATTATTTTCTCCCTTTCTGTCTGTTCCCCCTCTCTTCCCCTCCCCCTCTCTTCCCCCTCCCCCTCTCTCCCCCTCCCCTCTCTTCCCCCTCCCCCTCTCTTCCCCCTCCCCCTCTTCCCCATCCCCCTCTCTTCCCCCCTCCCCCCTCTTCCCTCTCTTCCCCCCTCCCCCTCTCTTCCCCCTCCCCCTCTCTCCCCCTCCCCCTCTTCCCCATCCCCCTCTCTTCCTTCCTCCCCCCTCTTCCCCCTCTCTTCCCCCCTCCCCCCCTCTTCCCCCCTCTTCCCCCCTCCCCCCTCTTCCCCCTCCCCCCTCTTCCCCCTCCCACCTCTTCCCCCTCCCCCTCTCTCTCCCCTCCCCCCTCTCCCCCTCCCCCCTCTTCCCCCTCCCCCTCCCTCCCCCCTCCCCCCTCTTCCCCCTCCCTCTCTTTTCTCCTCTGTCCTGCCACTCATGTCTCAGGAGGCTGGTGTCCCCACCCTCCCCTTTCCCTAATTAAAAAAAAAATTACCCATCTTGAACCCTGTCACATGGCGCGTCTTTCTCTCGAGTGCCGCATTTCTCTTTCTTCTTAAATCACAACACCCAGCGCCACCCAAAGCGGGGGGTGGGGTGTAGGGGGCAGGAGGGTTAGCAGAACACACTGAAATGTAATGTAACCGTTACTTCTCCAGACGTAGAAACCGGAGGACACGGACATCAGCTTCACACGGTTCACCCCTCTGTTACATTAGACGCTAGACCCTGTCTCGGAACAATCAAATACAATATCTTCCGTGGCTGTCTTAATTTGAAATTCATTCCTTTTGCATCCCCGGAATTTTATCTGGATGCACTGTATTCTTTCCATGACAGCTCCTACTATCAGTGGCCATGGGCTGTGTCTCCCCGTCCCGTGGCTCTGTCTGAGCACCATGTGACTGACTTCGGAGTTCTAGTCTTTTGCCGCTTCAAGACTTCACACGTCTTTCCCTAACCTGTGCCTCATCGTTTTGTCTCAGACAAACTTGACAGTTTTTCATCCTCATATGGTTAATTTACCAGTATTTTCTCTGTGCTGTGAAAGTACTTATGTCCTGTTTCAAAGTTTCTTCTCTTGGGCTTATCGTCCCCATGGGTCCCTTCTAGAAGTTTTAAAGCAGTGTTTTATGTTTTAATGCTTTCAAGTATGAGTGTCTTAGAAATTTAAATTTATTTTTTATCTTTTGTGTGCATCTATGATGCCCGTGTATGTATGTACATATGCATGCATGTACTCATGTTCATACGTAAGAATGTGGGTATGCGCTTGCCTGTGTGTTTTTGTGGAGGTCAGTGGGTGATCTCAGGTGTAATTTTCACCTCCTACTTCATTTGATCCAGAGTCCACATGTTGCTCCCCTGGTGTGTAAGCCAGGCTAGCTGACCCTTGAACCTTCAGGGTCCTTCCCATATCCACCTCCCGTCTGTCACAGGAACCCTGGAATTATAGATGTGCAGCTCTGCCTGAGGTTCATGTGACTCTTGGTGGTTCAAACTCAAGTCTTCCTACTTGCATGGCAAATGTATTTTGCCAGCCGGATGTTGGTGGCACACACCTTTAATCCAAGCACTTGAGAGGCAGAGGCAGGTGGGATCTCTGTGAGTTTGAGACCAGCCTGGTCTACAAGAGGTAGTTCCAGGATTTTTCCCACACAGCTGCTTCCCTAGCCCTAGAAACCTAATTTTACACTATTTGAGGAAATACACAATTAGTTATTGCAGGGTTGTTTTTAAGTTGCTTATGCTTTGTCAACTAATATCTTTTGCTAAATTCATATATAATTTTGCATATATATATGACAAACAAAAATACTTGGACATAGTAGCTCCCAAGATTTCAACTAGAAGGAATTACTTTTATTCAATTCCGCATTATCTTATATTCTCTATATGCTCAGGGCATATCATTTATACAGCTAATATTTATCCACTTAAGCTGAATTTCAGTGTGGTCCGTCATGGAATAATAGGGGCAAATTTTATGTTGCCTAAACGCCAGAATAAGTAACAGCAGGAACCCTGTGTGTGAATGAATGACACCAAATTATCAATGCACATTAGACCTCACATTGGTATTGGCGTACCCTAAGCTTTTATAGGGAGAAAACTTATTACCACACCTTCATTTCCAGGACAGCATTCTGTTTTGGCAGTGTAATGTCTCTTATGATCTGGTCTGGCAGAAGCATTTGGAAGGAACGTTAAAATAAAGACTTGTGATTATTGCCCAGATCCAACTACAAAGCCAGACTGGAAGTGAGATCCCTGCTTGAGGAGATTCCTACATCTAGAGACATGTAAGCGTTCTTCATTGGTGGCCTGGCATTCATTTCTGCCAGTATGAGCAGTGGTGAGGGAGGTCTAGCTCAGCCCATGTCCCTCAGCAAAGATGATCTGTCTCAGGTCAGAACCTCGAGTGAGAGAGAGAGCACGCAGCCAGAACCGGAACCCTTGGGTTTGTCTGTTCCAGCCCTGACTTCTTCTTTGCGCATTTATCCTTTCGCTCAAAGATGCTAACTTCCCGACCAAGGCTTTTCCAGCTTGTTGGACTGCGAGTCAGACTTCCCGTGGCCACTGTAGGGAGGGAAGACTAAACCAGGAAGAGGAGACTTGGCTGCTGCTGTCCTTTCCTTTCTATAAATCTGAGTAATATTCAGGTGGTGTCTGCAAGGCATGGATAGGTATCTTGTTATCAGCTCAGAGCAAAGGGATGCTTACAGAAATCTGGCTTGTAGTTGGAGCATAGAAACGGCCATCGTGGCTGTTTACAGGTTGTCTTGGATACTCAGCCAGTTGTTCCCATACTCGTTATGCCCATGGATCTGTGGGCTGGTCTTTCTATGCTAAAGACACGTAAGGAATTTTATTCCAGCACAATTCTTAGTGGAGTCACTGGCCTTCTAGAGAGTAGGGGGGAAAACCATGGCGCTGATAGATCCAGTTTGAGGATGGCTCTGCCTAGTGTTCTGAAACCCAGGCTTTGTACCTGTTCATCACAAAGTCTCCCCGAATCCCCCAGCTTGCCTTCTGCTGTAATTCTATTTGAATGAGCGCACACTTGGAGTATATGAACCGTACAGCTGGTTTTAAGGAGGGATAAGTCTGAGATCATCCTCCCTCTATCCTGAATGGCACAATCATTTTTTATTCCATTCTGCTTGGCCCGGGAAGCAATTAAAGCTCCCATAGTAAGAAGCATTTTCATCAAGTAAGGCATTAAAAATACCAGCCTGTCAGAGTGGGAAGCGGACCTGGTCTTTACCACAACTATTCTTCAACTGCGCTAGGGCATGACGCCGTGAATAGCATTCATTTCATGCAGGGGAAAAATAAGGCCAGCTTTGGCTTTAATCTTTATTATGAGGGCCCTCGTCTCCGCAGGGATGGAATGAGTGGATGCACCCCACTTAGTTTAAAGTAACAGATCTATAGTGAGTTGTTAATTTGTAGGTAAATACGGGTTTTCCACTGTTAATGTTCCTTGATCCACACAAAGTGGCTATATTAATACTGAAACATTATTAATCAATAGTTGGCTCTTTAAAAATACATCAGTAAGACTACCCAATTACCTTTAAGTATACATCAAAGGACAGCTGAGCAATCTGACATACACTCAGACTCCATTAGAAGCTACTGGACAGATTAATTAAAAATTTTTTAGTTACAATGAACTCTTACACAGTGGCTGGAAAAAAATTGCTTTTGGTAAACAAACAGTTGTGGTGGATTGAAAACTTGAGAACTTGAGAATACATTTGGGAACCCCCGAAAGGTCTGGTGTATTTCAGGGGTGGAGCGACTCAGGATGGCTTCGTTTAACTTAAGCCCAGCATGTAAAGGGTTTTCATTGTGACTGTGAGCTGAAGGATGTGCAGGGTTTCCCTCTCGGTTATGGAGGGAAAGGCAATTCCCAGGTATGACATTGAACATCATCAAGGGGGAGGTGTTTTCACTGTGCACCAGTGAGGCCTCACTTTGGATTAAGAACAATAAATTGAAACACTGTGAGGGATGCGACAGGGCCCTGGCTGTGTCCTGTTGTGTGGAACCATCCTTGAACTTGATCATTAGGGTAAAAACAGATGCCCGCATTGAGCTGCCCCACACTTCCTGGTCCCTGCCTATCCCTCGGCCAGACTCTGTGTGCAGGGGTGAGTGGTCCTTTTTTATTTTTTTATTTATCTTGTCATACAGCAGCAGAGGGAAGCCTTCTTTCCCCCCGAAGTCCTTGCTAACAGCCCAATCTGTGAAGATCACTGGTCTGGTACCTGCTGTGGGCAGAAGACCAGAAGTGTGAGATTGCTCTCCATCGCCTCACATGTAAACCCAGGAGACAGACCCTAACCCTGTAAGTTATAATTAGAACACCTCCCTTACTATACAACACACCACCAAGGCCTGGATGTCCCAAGGAGGAACATGCCACCATGGTATTCACTCTGTAGTCTCCCTTTTCACTGGAGGGGTTTGTCAGCAAGTGACAGGCTTCTCCCTTCTATGGAAGGCGAACCTGAGACTCAGAGTTAAGCATCACATACCCACATCACTCGTTTTGGAAGATAGCATCTTCTCACCAACCTCAGTGTCTGTCCCTAGGCCATTATCTAGCACTGGCTGTCCACCGAGAACTGTGCAAGGTGTGATTGTCATTCAACACAAACGGGTTTTTTAGGTGGGCATTGGTCACCGTGTGAGGCATGCTCCCTTCAAGTGCAAGCAGTCAATTACAGCCCAGAGGTTTTACGGCTACATTATTACCATCATACTATTAGGTCTTCAGCTGCAGAATTCTGTTTGATCGATCCGTGCCAGGACATTGATGGATAGCTTTGTTCTTCAAATGTCAAAGATGCAGGGCTTGTGTACTTTATGTGTTTACTGACACACCAGTCTTGGGTAGATACCTTTCCCCTAGGTCACTGTCAGCTCTTGCGGAGGTCTCACAGAGGACTGCGGGACGTCTGATCACATTTTAAGTTTCCTTTCTCACCTCTCTCGAATTCAGAAGTACTACTGAATTATCGGCACTTCAGAGAAGTATTCCCTGCTCAGAGAAGACTCTTATCTGAGTAAAGAATGAGAGTAAGAACTCCCTCCCCTTTTCCTCCTCTTCTTCCCATTCTAGTATGCAGATGCCATGCAGAAAATTGGTGACCAATTTCAGAGTGTGTCTCCTATTTTTAGAACTTCGTTTTTCTGTTTGACTTTTAAATTGCTTTAGTGTAAGGGGTAAGGTTTTTCCTCCCGCTGCTGATCTTGTCCCGCCACCGCGCCAGACCTAAATAACACACTGAGACTCTGTATTTCATATAATGCTGTTGGCCACATACTAGTTTCTTATCTGCTAGCTCTGTCTTAATTATTAACCCATTTTTATGTACTTCCACAGGGTCTCATGTTACCGGGGAGTGTGGCAGGCGTCTCGTCTCCCCAGTCTCTCCATCTTGACCCTCCTTCCTCTTCCTCTTTCCTCCTCGTCTCCTAGCCTTCCTTTCCTATTGGCGAACAGTGCTTTATTCATTAACCAGTATGAGAAACATATTTACATAATGACATCTCCCATCACTTTAGTGTGTGTGTGTGTGTGTGTGTGTGTGTGTGTGTGTGTGAGAGAGAGAGAGAGAGAGAGAGAGAGAGAGAGAGAGAGAGAATCAGTTCTCTCTACCTGCCTGTGGGGCCTGGGGATTGAACTTAGTGGTGAGTGTTGTGACCTGCTGAGGCATCTGGGTCTTACTGGCCTTTAACATAACTTTCCCAAAGCCATATATAATTTTCAGTGTTTCTTAAATCCCTGCCTCTGAACTTTGTAAACCTTAACCACACTCTGATGCCTCGGCATCTCCAAATGCGGCCCTGCACTGAACAGAAGTTTCCATGTGAAATCCTTCCAGGGAATGTGGGAGACTCTAAGGGTGAATATTTTTTTTAAGTAAAACTAATAACTCTTAAATCTGACATGGAGTCTTCTGTCCCACAGAACAAATCAGCCGAACACTTGTAGAAATTGTAATTCCCCTTCAGAAAGTCCCCTTGGGCTGCTGTTTTCTTCCCATCCAGGAACTTCTTAGAAGGGACAGCCTGGCCCACAGGAATGGCAGCCTCCTTCCCAAGTCACATGGTGTCCACTGTGTGGGCTTCGTGTCCCTGCTTCAGCGGTGACATCCAGCTGCGGTTTGCACCCCGGCTCCTCCCCCAGTTTTCTTGGGTAGACTCATCCACTGCTGCCGCTGGGGGAGGGGGTCAATGAGATCTTTGCCAGTAGCTCTTTCGTATGTATGTATGTATGTATGTATGTATGTATGTATGTATGTATGTATGTACATACGTACACACACAAGCACGCACACATCTCAGGAGATGTTCAGTATTCATTTCATTTCCTAAGGCCAGAGTGCACAAGGCCAATCAGTACCATGTTGGGCAGTGAACACAAACCCACAGAGATGAATCCTGTGACTCTGTCTGAACACAAGAACGCCCCCGTCCCCAACACTGAGCCTGCTTCATTAGTACAGGGCCAGGGATCCAGGACATCCTGTAGTTTAAACAGCCACGGCGGCTGTTCAACGCTCAGTGGCTTCTGCACAGAAGGGCAGTGTGTCTGGCCATGCTGAGATGGGCAGTGTCTGCTTCCATCCTGCAGAAGTGCCCTTGCTAAAGGGTGACCCTGTACCTCTGGCGAGTCCTGGGGTGCTGGCTGCAGCATTAGCATTGACCGGATCCCGGGTGCTGGCATTGGATGTCACTGTGATCTCTCCAGGCGCAAAGCTGATGGAATCACCCTGACCTCCACACTCACTTTCTGCTGCAGCCTTGCCCAGAGTTAAATGGAACCATTCATGTGGACATTTCTCACAAAAGGGAGCCGCTGTGCTACCTTTCTCTGTTAGAAAAAGGCTCGCTTTGAAGCTTGAAAGAATTCCCAGCAGAAATCATGCTTTTGGGCCTCAATTGCAGTTGTTTTTAACAGGAGGAACCTGCAAATGGAAATATCAGCTTTGGGTGTTGGCACAGTTCTAGTTGAACCCTCGATCTTTAATTTACACAGTGCCCATGCAATCAGGAATATAAAAGTTGGCATTCTGTGTGAGTGAGGAGGTAAGGAAAGCGACATTCTAGAACCAGCAGAGAGGGCTCAGTAGACTCCCAGCATCCCATGGATAGGAGCCAGGTGGGGGAGAACCTCCCTCCCTGGAAGAGGTGGCTTGGTGCCCAACGCCATGAGGCTAGACTCCACAAATCCCTTGGGAGGCAGAGCTGAAGCTTAAAGTTACCAAGATTAGTGGAAGCCCTGAGTGAGGAACTTGGATGTAAAATTTCCAGGTCCTAAATGGTCTTTGAGTTAACCAGCATCGTCTGTCATATGGGGATCTAGCGGATCAGAGGGTACATGTGTGAATGCATTCTGGATTTAAAACTTTGGGAAAGTAAATGAGCAAGAAGACTCCCCAGCAGCCGATGCAAATGGAACAATGCTCACTGGGTCACTCAGATGTGTGGCTAGACACAACCCCGACTGTCCGCTGCTTCTGCAGCTCAGGGAGGGATGTGGCCTCCTGAAATCAGGTGAGGGAGGGTTGTCCTGCTGACCAGCTTCATCTTCGGCCACCTTGAAAGTATGCACACTGGAGACGTTCGGTCTTTCTTTTCTGAGACATAGACAAAGACTGCATTGTCAGTTGGATCTTCCTGGGATGATGGCTGAAGGAATGGATTATCAGGACTCACCCCCTAATGACCACAGCCCTAAATATGTGTCCAGAACCAACTGGAAATGGAAAGCCAGGATTTGCCATGGCGATAAGTAATGGGTTTATATCATGAAAACTCATTCAGTTTCAAATTTGACTGTTCAGGAGTCCTGGGACCTGTGTGGAAAACGCAAGTTCTTAAAGGGTAGCCAGGCTTGGTAACTCCTGGAAAGAATGATTGGAACACTAAATCTGTTATACAAAAGATAAATTATAATATTCACCACAAACAGGAGACTACTATAAAGCCCTTAACCAAACAAATCTTATTAATGTGGCTGGACAGGAAACCCTTGACTGTAATGAAACATCATTTTGCAATATTAACTTCAGGACTAGGGATATGTCACACAAGCCTGAGAACCAGAGCTGGGGAACCCACATAAAAGCGGGGTGGGCCTGGCCACCCACCTGTACCTGCATGTGGGGGAGGTAGAGGTGACATCCTTGGAGCAAGCTTGCTGGCTAGACTAGCACAGTCAGTGGATTCACGCTCTGTGAGAGACCCTGCCTCTCACTGTAAGGAGAGTGATGGAGAAAACATTTGATGTCAACTTCAGGCCCTCTCATCACCTGCATGCAAGCCTATGCACACAAGAACACACAGGGAGGCCCAGTCTCTCTCTCTCTCTCTCTCTCTCTCTCACACACACACACACACACACACACACACACACACACACCGTGTACATTGTGTACATTAGATAAAAAGGTAGGCATAGAGTTCAGAATCCATGTATCTGACTCTAATGGCCATTTCTTCTCCACCAGCCCTCGTCTTGGGGAACACAGACACACTACTCCAGACATTTGCCCAACCAGAGGCTCTCTTTCCATCCTGACCACAGCTACTGGCTACTACTGTCTTTTGTGAACACAAAGCCCTTTAAATGCAAAGTGTTGCTATTATTATTCACGTAGCTTCTGTTTACCTTCCCAAAAGAAACAATTGAGCTGGAGCAAATGAGTAATGGTTCTGGAGCTATGGCTGTGGAGTGACTTAATGGGGAATTAATTGGGATGCAGGTGAATGCATATAGGTGGCACAGCAGGTATGTAAGTAGGCTCGTGGGAGGAAAGGCATTGAATTTTATGCTCTTTAACTAAAAATAAAGACTTGATATTTAGCTTATCTTTGCTGAAATCCATACTGTGAGGACCCTGACAACCACCAGCATCATCAATGATTCATTATCCCGGCATCATCTCAACTACTTAACGGGATCTTCAGTGTCTGCACCCTGCCTGGGCTTTAAATGCAGACTTTGTCTTCTCTCTGTGTCTATCAGGTAATTTTTTTTGAGAGTTTCAGGTACAAGCAACCCTTGGGCCCCTGCCCATCTTCTGGTCATATCCATGTCCTCCAGTTTCACAGACCCAGTACTGTGACTAGATAAAAGGTTCCCAACACAGTCATTCAAGCAAACATGCTTCTTCCAGGCAACCGCCTTAGAAATACTTAACTCCAGGATCTTCTGGTAGAATACCATTTTGAGAATGCCTCCTTAGGTAATTGCTACAGAACTCGATTTGTCAGTCACCCACAGGAACAACAAAAACCTTAACATGGATCTTCCTTCCCTTTTTTTCTACTCATAAACACCGTCCAGTATCACCGCTTACTTCTTTCAACACTCAGCACTAAACACTTAAGCATCAACCCTGGGGCTGGAGAGGCAGCTCAGCACTTAAGAGCACTGGCTCCTTGCTGCAGAGGACCCAGGTTCAATTCTCAACACCTACACGGAGCCCACACCATCTACAACATCTACTCCAGGGGATCTGATGTCGCCTTCGGACATCTGAGGGCAGTGTACACAGAAGGTGCGCAGATTCACATGTAGACAAAACACTCATACACTTAACAGTCGTTTAAAAAGCATCCGTAATGCAGACTCAGGGTTTCTCACAGACATTGAAGAGCAAATCCCAGACTACTAACAGAGACCTCCTGAGGTCTCCAGAGAGCTGGTAGCCTTCTGGGGGTAACATTTCTGCTTCCCATCATTGCCTACCTTTAGACATAACCTTTATATATTTTAATTAAAAATTACATTGTTTTCTGTCTTCATTTTTCTCCCTCTTAATCCTTCCCATGTAGCTCAACTTGGTTGTTCTTGAAATCAAGGCCTTTTTTCTTTGTTGTGTATATGTGTTTGTGAATATATAAACACAGCCTGCTGGGTCCACACAGTATTACTCATGTGTAGGTGGTCAGGAGGTCTCGTCACTAAGGAAGATGGGTTCTTCCCCTTCTCAGCATTCCTTAGTTGCTTCAGTTCTTTGTCTGTGGCTGTTGCCCGTGATTTTTCTCCCTCCCATGTTAGCATGTCTGTTGATGTTGTACTTCAGATCATGTTTATGCAGCCATATGATTGAGGTATGATGGGTGTTGCTTCCATGTCATTTCTGGAAGACACAGCCTTTTAGTAGATTTCTATCGTGGATAAATAAGAATCAGGGAAAACAGATAGGCTGATGGGTTTACTCAGGGAGAAATCATTCACAACAGAGACAGATGACCGCCAGCAGGGTCCTGTCCCAAGGATGCCTCCGGATGCTCTCTGTCTCTGACCAGAAAGCAAGAGGGGTCCTCTGGCTCCCTGACCCCAGGCCTAGTTCTCCCTGGTCCTCACCTGTCCCCACCCCCCAATGGTCAGTGCAACAGGTTTGGGCGGGGTGAATATCTCACTACAGATTTCCTGGTACTTTGGCTTTTAACAGCTTTTCTGCCTCCTCTTCCAAGGTGTCCCCTGAGTCTTAGGTGCAGGATTTTTTTTTGCTGTAGATTTATCAGTTGGGACTGGGAACCACATGATTACTTGTTCTCTGTGGTTTTCTGTAAGAGTCTTCTTGCAAAGAGAAGTTTTTTGTTTTGTTTTGTTTCTGATGGATGGTGAGAGAAATATTTATCTGTGGGTACAAGAATAAACATCCAGGAACAGTTAGGAATTTTGCAGGCCTGATAAAGTGGCAGTAGTAGGTTCTTCTCTAATGCCCTTGACCCTGGGGTAATTGGCCAGGTTTTCAGGACTGGCAATGATTTCCCTCCTGTGAATGGACGT
Source organism: Phodopus roborovskii (assembly GCF_943737965.1). Taxonomy (NCBI): domain Eukaryota; kingdom Metazoa; phylum Chordata; class Mammalia; order Rodentia; family Cricetidae; genus Phodopus; species Phodopus roborovskii. The sequence goes on from NW_026126541.1 coordinate 2,837,609, forward strand.
TACGTCCGATTAGAGAGCTGTTGGTTACTGCCAAGATACAAATGCCACTACAACACCCTTGTGGTGATCATGCCATTCTGGTCATTGCTTGTGGTTCATTTAAAAGTACAGACACGTTTTCTCACGGACAGCTTTTTATTTGACAGTGACCTAGAAAAAAATCTTTTAATCTATCCCCACTCCTTCCAGTTGGCCCTGTCTCTGGCGACAGATACCGTGGCAGAACACATGCAAGAAGGCTTGGAGTCTCGATTAGCTGGCCCACATCAGCTGTCTTCCCTGAAGAGAAGCAGCCATTGAAATCGCTAAGGATCAGTAGAGCTTGCACATGCGGGATATTAGAGGAGTAATATTTTGTACTCCTTAAAATGAATTAGGTTTATTTTATCATGCAGATCCTTCCGATAGTTGAAGTACTCATTAATTTTACTGCTAATGAGATGTTAGCAATTAAATGTCTTTAATTAATGAAAATCAGACAAAAGCAAGGGCTGTTGACTGTGCCTTCATAAAATACGGGAAATGTTCGCAGACCTCACTGTATGTGATGTCTGTGGAAAGACCGCAGATCTGAGCCACTGTTCTGGTCCGGGGAAGTCATTAGGAGAGTTTGCTTTGGGAAAATGAGGAAAGCAGGCACATTTGGATGGCAGAAGAGGGTCAGGGTGGGCCTGAAACTGAAAACCAGCCCTACATGAAATAGCAAATTTCATGGTTGAAGATACAGCAGGATTAAACACAATTAATAGTTCTCTAGTGTGGCTGAGTTCTGGGGTAGGCCCTGAGCACATAATTAGATTATTAAAAATGGCCTGTCTTAGGCCCACTATTTCTAAATTGAAATCCAATTATGCTTTTATGATTTTGCTAGAAAAAAATGTTTAGCTGTTTTGCTTGAGTCCGCCTAGAAGATCATTTCCCCTCTCCCTCACCATTTGCACATGTCACAGTACATCTCCAAACAAATCTGACCTCAATTATCTTGGAATCAATCTCACATTAAATAAAATGTATTTTAATGAGTGTTTTTATGTCTAATATTATAATCATGCCTCCAAACTTGAGGAATTAAAGGATGATGATAGGACTCTTTCCAGAAAAAAATTATAATCTTTTTTAATGGGAGGCATGCATATTTCAAGAGAAGACTAAACATGCCATCTTAGGACTTGCAGAGGCATCATGCCCAGATATGTGCCAGAGTGTGCTACAAGACAAACTCGGTGCCATTTGCAGTGACTGGCAACGGGCTGTAATAAAGCAGTTGTTTGTAGAGAGAAGGGCTCCACCATCTCATGCACTCCCGCAGTGTGGATTTAAATGCTGAGTTAAATATTTATGAACCCGGGATTTTTATAATTGATCATTCTATGATTTATACTCTGTAATTATAATTAGGTTGAAAGAGATTCTAAAAAGCCAGTTCCCTGGTAGCCAGGGCTATTAAATAATGCTAAGCTGCCAAAACAAAAATTAGGTGGGAACCCAGCCACCGAGAACTCAACGCCTGTCCCCATGTCTGAAACACGGGGAGGTGCTACACCTTCACCAGGCACATGGCCTGCAATGCCGATTCCCACGTCGGCTGTGACTGCTCCTCATGCCTTTGTCTCAAACCTGGTTGAACGTAAACAAATAGGAAACTTCGAGGAGCTGGTGTTATAACAAAGGGTAAAGGTCCGGGGAGATTGGAAAGGTTAATTAAAATGTAATAATCACATTTGCTGAGACAGCACTTTTAGTCACCGTGGCCGCCAGCCCGTGTGTGACTGGCACACCCCTTCTTAGAGACATCTGGTTTTTAAGGAATGGGAAGAGCTGGGGAGGGAATGCAGTGAAGGCACGTGACTGTGTGTCTAATGGCAGTCTGACGGACCGAGAGCGCCCTTGACTTGTGGTCAGCGTTGGAAACTGTTTCCACCAGGTAGAAGAGTTATTTCCAAGTTCATATTCATTCACAATGTTGTTCCTGTTCTCGCCCGCAGTGGAAGCTTAGGTACGGCTTCAGGCTTTGTGTAGTTGTGGTGAATACAAAAATGTGGGGCCGTCAGGAAATGCACACTGTGTGATACAACAGGTCTGAACCGTGTAAATGGAAAAATGAGCTCCAAACAGCCGGCACGTGGATTTTAAATGTTAATTTTTTTTTTTTTTTTTTTTTTTGCACCTCGGCTGGAAAAAGCCAAACTCATGAAGGATCAATTACAAGGGTCACAGCCTGCCTGATCAGATTTTGCCATCTGATCCACTCACATATCAGATGACTATCAACGTGGGCTTCCAGAAAAGCTTGGATACCCTGGGAAGAGCTTCGCGCCTGTTGCTCACTTTTCATTTGCTGGGCTAACACATTAGAGGGAGCCCATTGGAAGGAGAACAGTAGTTGTGTTAACGTGGCAATTAATCAAGTCAGAAAGAAAGACGGGATGGGTTGTGAGTTCCGTTCTGCAGCCCCACAAAGAAGAGCCGGAAATTGGCAAGCCCTTGTAAACAGCACTCTCTGGCTGTGTCTTGCAAACTTTCTGACTAATCCATCATATCTCACGCAGCCCGTGCAGATTTTAATATACTTACTGCTTGACTCCATCGCATGACCTGCAGAAACTGATCGCTACTTGCTTGTATCACTGCTACAACTGGAACAGCACCGACTGGGTAGCTGGCACTGGAGTTTTCTAATAAGGACGGCATCTTTTCCTGAGTGTAATGCATAGAGGCTCCTGGTCACAGTAGTGGCCTCTTTGCTTTGGGGATTGTTATCTGGGGGAAAGGTGGTTCCTTGCTTCAGAGAGTTTTGAGTTTGAGTATTTCTCTCAGGCCATTGTGCAGCCCTGACATACTTATCTCCCCTGATGGGGTCTGCTTTCAGATCAAGGTTGATTTGGGGCCCATGAACTTCCTGGGTCAACACAGAGGGCAGTGGCTTTGAGAGCGTGGAGCCTCTGCCTGTGGTTTCATTCTGTCCTTCACCCTCATCCTAAATATTTAAACTGATAATTTGAAAAAGCACATTACATTGTACATTAAACCAGAGGTTTTTGAGGATTGAAGGAGCTCCATTTGTCATTTCTTGCAAATGGGGGAAGAAGGTCCACAGGGGTAAAACTGACTTACATACCGATGCACAGATGGTTGGACCATATTTAAAACCCAAATCTAGTCAGGCATAGTAACCCATGTCTACAGTCTATGGTAGTTGGGTCAGGAGGATTAGGTTAAGTTCAAGAACAACCTATGCTACAGACATATTCAAAAAGCAAATAGATGGTAGATAGATAGATAGATACATAGATAGATAGATAGATAGATAGATAGATAGATAGATAGATAGATAGAAAGGTGATAGAAAGTAGGTATAGATAGATAGATGATAGAAGATAGGTAGATAGGTAGGTAGGTAGATAGACAGACAGACAGGTATTCAGACTCCAAACCATTACTCATTAGCAGCACATGACTCTGCTTTGGGCTATAGTTCTCCAATTTTGATGAATGTCATTCATACCATACCCAAGAAATCAAAAACTCCCAATCAGATAGAGTCCTACTGGAAAGACTTCCAGTGGGGGAGAGAGAGAGAGAGAGAGAGAGAGAGAGAGAGAGAGAGAGAGAGAGAGAGAGAGAGAGAGCAGCCTGTAACCTGCGAAGTAATGCCATGGTTATGTTGAGATTCATCATGAAAAGCTGTTTAAATGGCATCCCCCATACTACAGTATGGGGGCCCAGGCTGGAGAGGAGCACATTAGTTGAACACAGCCTACTGGCATATGCCCTGACCCCAGATAAAACAGGATTTCTAACAAACAGCCTTCATTCTGGGAGCATTCCCATTCAGCCAGCACCCCAGACATTCCACCAAGTTAAAGAATGAACGACACCAGATGGCAGGAGAGATTAGAGGTGGAGGGGAGGGAAGCAAGATCATAATGCTGAGCTCAAAAACGGGCTGAGTCCAGGATGGCACTAAAAGACACCGTGAAGCTATCTAAAGCTGCCCCGCACCAGCAGCAGAGCCACGAGCCTAGAGGGTAAAATGGGGAGTGTTCCTGCCCCTCCATGGGGGCCTGGGGGATGGAGGTGTGGAGCCTGCCCTGATGCCAATCATCTCCTCTTTCCTCCCTCTCTCTGCCGCTCATCGAGGTGACATTTGTTTGCTTGCTTCTAGGAGATCATTTCCTAATGCAGCACTGAGGTTCAGCATTCTCAGGCACTGAGGCTTAACACTCCCTTATCTGTTCCGCGATGGGGAGCATTTACTAGAAACTTAGCCAGGATTTGAGAGATCTGGAAGTAAGTTTTGTGAGGGACTCTTGAGGAGAAGCGGCTGAGAGAGGTACAGTTAGTTCATAGCTTCCTGAGGTAAAAGGGTGGCATAATGTAAATTTATTTTTTCTGAATATTTTACTATGAACATTTGCAAACCTATAGAAAAGCAGAAGCATTTTCATAGTCAACACACCACAAGCATTTAGAGGCTACCCTCAACATTTTGAAGGTGGTTGTTTTGGGGGGGGGAGCTGCTTATCTATCGACCCCTCTAAGTTTTTAAAATGAAACTGTCATTATCTATCCTTTAAATACTTCAGCACACATGTCATTTACCAGTGTTCACCGTTGACCTAGTTCCTTTTGGGGGGTGGGGAGAAATATTTAAATATTCACAAACCTTTGCTACCCCTACCCTCTGGTTTTAACCTAAACTATATAACCAGCTGGTATCAGCGTACAGAATATTGCAATGAATCTAGAAAGTTCTAGCTCCTTCCAGCCAATTGGTATGCCCTCTCTAGGAGTAATTTGCCTCTTGTATTTGCCTAGAGAACTACATAGAAGGTACTTTTCCTCTCCCCCTGCAGGCCAGTGTAACCCGTGGCCACGGCCATGTGTCACAGGGCAGAAGTATGCCTGCAGCCCAACACAAAACGCTTAACTTTCTCAAACCTGATAGTGATTTTCAATTGTGTGGTTCTCAAGTATGACCTTTGCAGGTGGCAAACGTCTTGTCACAGTGTCATAAGGCTGGGCGCGTCCTTACAGGTCCTGGGCGCATCCAGGCCTAAGGCTCTGTTTCCCTCCCAGCGTAGTGTTTTTGTGATTCATCAGTGCCATTGTATATGCTGATAATTGGCTCCTTCTTGTTTCTTATTCCTCCATGGTGTTTCATTGTCCGCCCGTCTGTCCATGCTGTGGAGTACTGCCATGATTGTGTAAAGGTGTGTTACATTTGTGAATGCTGCGTTTGCTTGATTATGTGGTTTCACTTTGCCTGCCTAAAGCGCTTGATGGGTTTAATAAAGAGCTGAACGTCTGGCCAGCAGCTAGGCAGAGAGAGTATAGGCCGGGAGGGCAGGCAGAACAAGTACAAGGAGAAGTCCGGGCTCAAAGTACAAGAGAGAGAAGATTGAAGGAGAAAGACAGGGACATGCCTGGGGCCAGAAGCCAGGCAGCGGCCGGACAGACAGACAGATGGACGCTGGAGGAAGCAGGAAAGTAAGATATACATGAAGGAAGGAAGGAAGGAAGGAAGGAAGGAAGGAAGGAAGGAAGGAAAGCCCTGAGTAGATAAACAGATTAAAACAAGAGCTACGCTAAGACCGAGCAACCATAACTAGTAACAAGCCTCTGTGTCATGATTTGGGAGCTGGTTGGTGGCCCCAAAGACAGCCTGTAGCCCATCCAGTCCTCTGGCTCTCGTTTCTGGCCCTCTTTTGTGGGTTTGCCCTGAGCCTTTGGAGCTGTGTCAGTTGAGTCTGAGCCCACTATTACACTTACTCTCTGTATCTGACCAGCGGTGGCTCTCTTTAATCCTCTCCATGTGTTGCAAAAAGCAGTTTATTAGAGAGAGAGAGAGAGAGAGAGAGAGAGCTGCATTTGTGTAAGTATATGGATAAGTATTTGGAATATGGTTAGAAATTACACCAAAAAGAAGGGTAGTGTATTCTCCTCTAGGGTGTGTGGCCTCTTCTTCCAAGGGAGTTGGCTGGGTTTGCAGTACCAGTCATGGAGTCCCTTATACTGAGTGGGTCTTCAGTCCAATTAGACAGCTGTTGGTTGCCCCAGAGATAAGTGGCACTACTACACCATTAGTGGAATCTTGCCTGGCCCGTCATTGCTGTGGCTCAGAGGCCTTACGGCTGCTCCTCTCACATGGGACCTTCTGATGCTAGGAGAGTTAGTCCATGATGGGGCTTCTGTGGTTATGCTTTGTGGTCTAACAAAGCTTCCTGAAGATCAGAATGCAGAGCTGAGCCACTAGTTAGCCATAGAGGACAGACAGTGGTGGTCACACCTTTAATCCCAGCACTCAGGAGACAGAGGCAGATGGATCTCTTCAAAATCAAGGCCATCATGGGCTACACGAGAGTGAATAAGTCTAAAAGAGAAACAGAGCTCACAGCTTTGATCCCAGTAGTTGGAATGGCATAATTTAATCCCAGCACTAGGGAGGAATATAAAGTGGGAAGATACAGGAGCAGTCTAGGCAGTCTGAGGTTTGGTGGAAAGCATGGCAGTCTGTCTGGATTCATGGAGACAGGATCTTCCCTTTAGATCTGGGGGAGAGGTAAGAGCCAGTGGCTGGCAAGCTTTGCTTCTTTGATCTTCAGGCAAGCTTTATTAGGTCATAGACAAAATATCCCCACAGGCTGCCAGGCTCGTTCCCCCTCAATTCCGTCTAGCCCCGTGTGGTGTCTTCAGCAATGCAAGTCCTGTTTGTGGTCATAGGTTCTTCCCTTAGACATTTTTGTGAAATCAAGGTCATCTTTGAGTAGGATGTAGGTGTGGTTCCCATAAGACACTGCCTAAGTTTTCCCCAGTGTGGTTGGACAGATAGAGCCTTCACATTCACTCTGCATTTGAAATTGTTGGACTTTGGTTTTAACAATTGTGATTACTGGGTAAAACATCTTGTTGTTAGATTTTTTTTTTTTTTTGCATAACTAATGATGTTGAATACTTAACGTGTTTATTGGCCATTTGCACACTTAACTTCTGTGACAGATATGTTAAAATATTTGGTGTGCTTTTCAGGAGGGTGCTTTCTTTTCATTGTAAGGTTTTAAGCATGAATTAAATTCATATTAATTCATATTAATTTAAATATGAATTTTTTAGATGGTGGTACTTTGTCTGACACACATTTGTGACTATTGTTACAGAATTCCTTCCCACCAGCCGGTTCTTGCAACCACTGGGGTCCCAAATGAGCACGCAGAGACTTACATTAATTATAAACCTGTTGGCTAATGACTAGGGCTTCTTATTGTCTAGCTCTGTCTTAATTATTAACCCATTTCTGTTAATCTGTGTGTTTCTACATGATCTTATCTTACCAGAGAACACCTCACCTGTGTCCTCTCTGCCTATACTTTCCAGAATTCTCCTTGTCTCCTAGTCCTACCTATCTTCCTGCCTGATAGGCTTTTCATCAACCAATAAGATAAACATATATACAGAAAGACTACTCCCATAACACTATTTTCTCATAAGGCCTTCTATGCACATGGGTTTTTTTGTTTTGTTTTGTTTTGTTTTATTTTTTGTTTTTAACCAGTGTCTTATGCCAGCAGAGTTTTTTAATGTCTGTGAATTGTAACTTAGAGGAAATTTTTTCTTGATGTTACTAGTATATTATATGGTCCTACATAATATTTGTTGACTGCGCAGATTATTTTATTTTCTAGCAAATTCACAGATTTTAGCTTTTGTATTTATTCTGTATTGATTTTATGCATGGTGTGAAGTGGGCGGGGTTGATAAATTGGAATTTTGTCTTTCTACTCTTCTGTCAATAGTACAAAGATACGCCCCCCCCCTTCCTTGGGTTGCTTTAGTATAATTTGTTTTTAAGACTCAAGTAACTGTGGGTGTCTGATGTAAACACCTTCCTGAATCCTGTCTTCTGCTCCAGTGTTCAGTCTGTGGGTGTCTATGCTACACCACAGCGACATGACGATGTCCGGGCATCTCTGCTTCATCCTCTTTCAAGTTGCATTTATTACTCTGTATCACATTTATGCGTAAATTTTAGAATGTGAATGTCAATTCTAAGACATGAAGGTTTAGAGGTAACTGGCACATTAATTATTTTGGGTCTTCTGGTCCATGAACATGGTATGCATCTCCATTTATGCGTCTCTTTAATTTCTACCAGCAGTGCTTTTGACTTTTCAGTATCTAGATGTCACCTGTGTTTTTATTTTTTGCTATTTGGTACTATTGTAAGTGACATTGCAGGTTAATTTGTTTCAGGTATCATAGAAAAGGGATGGATGTGTTAATTAGATTGGTTTATTCATACCACGTGCACGTGTCGTGCACTCATGAGGGCATCACACTGAACCCTATGAACACTAGTTTGTCAGCTAAAATCAAACGTGTGGTGTGCAATGCTGACTCTAGACATGGCATGGCTCTCGCAAGCATCTAGGCAGCAGCTAAGACTATGACCTGCTCAACATTTCAATCTGGACCAGGGAAGGGCCCAATCAGAGGATCTGTTGGAAATCAATGGCTGCTGAGGGAGGAAGATGCATCTCTTAGGAATGTGGCCCCTAGTAGGTTGTCCACGCCCCAGTGGGGGGCCACACACCCATGTGTGTATTGGGAGCAGTAACAGGACTCAGGAGGTAATTAATAACAAAAAAATAAACTTGTGAACTCAAGAAGGTACAATTGATTTTTATATTGTCTATCTTTGACAGCTAAATTTAATTCTAGTAGTTGTTTCATATATTCCTAAGGAGCTTTCAAAGTCTTTTGCAAACAGGGTGTGCACGCATATGTGTGTGTGTGTGTGTGTGTGAGAGAGAGAGAGAGAGAGAGAGTGTGTGTGTATGTGCTATGTTTGTGTGTGTGTGTGTATGTGTGTGTGTAGAGAGAGAGAGAGAGAGACAGAGAGAAGTATGTCTTCTCCTCTAGTACTTTCTATTTAATTCTGTTGCTTTATTGCAAAGGCTGAAACCCTCTACTGCGGTATTGACTGTGAATGATAAGGATGTGTGTCCTTTGTCCCAGATCATAGGCAGAGACATTATTTTACTACAAGATATGATGGTATCTGTGTGTCATAGCTGCTCTCTCTCAAGCTGAGGAAATTATTTTCTATTCTTAGTTTGCTGAATATTTGTATTGAGTGAGTGTTGAAATTCACTGAGTGCATTTTTTTTCTACTAAAATAATGTATTTTTCTTCTTCTTGAATTCTGTTACTGCGTGGAATCACATTGATTTTTTTTAAACATCAGATTTATCTTGGATCCTTGGGGAAATGGTGTGCTTTCTTCTTAACATACTGCTAAACAACTAGCTCAGATTTGTGGGAGAATTCTTTTTACATCTGTGTTTGAAAGGAGTGGGAGTCTGTTATTGTGCTTCTGTTGGGTTTTGGAGTTTGGATTTTGCTGTCTCATCAAGGTAAGAAGTGTAGTGGAAATGTTTTGTGTTCGTAAGGGTCAGAAATATGTGGAAAGTCACACACGACCCATGAGGTGGAAATAAATTGGTTTTGCCCCTCCAAATGTTCCAGGCTATACACTTTGGAATTTGTCAAAGGCTTTGAAATAATGGTAATGAGATGGTGTGCTGGCCAGGCTTACGTGTGGAAGAAAGTAGGATCAGCAGAAAGTGAGGCAGTCATAGCCACTGCTAAACTAAGTTAGCTGTGGACAATTGCTTCAGACATAACACACTTCCTGTTTCCACTTGTACAAAGCTTTTCCTTTAGAATATTGCTTTTCTTTGTTTTATAACATTGAGGAGGAGGAGGTGGTGGAGGAGAAGGAGGTGGAGGAGGAGAAGAAACTGGGCAGAGGTGATGGTCCATTCTGCAAAGTATTGCTGCAGGAGTCTCAGGAACCGAGTTCAGGTCCCCAGCACACGTATAAAAGCCAGTCTCAGCAGGATATGACTATGTGATCCCAGTGCTGGGCCTCAAAGAGACAGACAGGTTTCTGAAGCTCTCGGGCTGGTCAGGCCAGCTGAATAGGTACTCTCCAGGCTCTGTGAGAGATCTTGTCTCAAACAGTAAGATGGAGGGTTCTAGAGGGAAGCGCCTGACACTGACCTTGCTTCCACAAATGCATGCAGATAGGTGTTACACATACTCACACAGAAGAAGTTAATAGTTACGAAATTCCAAAGAATATATAAAAGGCAACAGTCTTTATGAGCAGGCTTCCCCACCAGCCTGGTCCCACAGCCGTGCCAGCCCCAAATAACACACAGAGACACTGTATTAGATATAAAGCTGTTGGCCGGTTACTAGTGTTTCTTATGGGCTAGCTCTGTCTTAAATATTGACCCATTTCTATCAATCTAAGTGTTTCCACATGGTCTTATCTTACCGGAGAGAGGGTCTGGAGTTCTTCTTTCTTGGTCTTACATGTCGAATCTCTTACTACCTCCTCCTCGAATCCTCTTTGTCTCCTAGTCCCGCCTATCTTGCTTTCCTATTGGCCAACAGTGCTTTATTCACTAACCAATAAGAGAATCATATTTATAGGATGACATCTCCCATCAAACAGTGTTATGGGAAGAAAAAGTATGCACCAGCCAAGTGTTTCCTAAGTTTGTATGTTGACGTGTAGATTACTTTGAGAGATAAAAGAAATTTGTGGGTATCATAAGTTGACTTTTTATTTTTATTGTAATGTTATCTCAGAGTTGTAAACAAAAAGGGACTCTGCTTGTTTTCACACAATTATAAAAGCAACACAAGTTAAACAGTAAAAGGTCAAACTTTGAAATCAAGGGAATGCAAATGAATAGCGTGAGTTTAATATGACATTGTTTTGCTGGAACTGAGCAAATTCTTGACCATCAAATGACCCCGGCACCAGATGTAAGTGAGCATAGGTTCATTTTCGTTTGGCAGGCCTGAGATATCCAGTGTATGTGGTGACATCTTCTCTGCCATTTTCTCCATTTGAGATTGCATGCACTGTTGGGTCATCTGTCACTCGCTGCGTTCCTTACGTGTAAACCACCTCTGTCTCAGCTATTTTTGATTTATGCAGAATTTAGGAAAAAAAACTTTCGCTAGTTATCGGTGGCTATACGATGATACGTAAGGGCCTACTCCAGATGATGTGGAATAAGAGATTATTAATTTATTTTGAGATATCATGAAAGCATTCACAATTTACAAACTTAGAGGACTATAGACATGCAAAAAACACAAATTATCCTTGCATCCAGCAGCCCAGCATTCAACATCTCCAGGGCTCAGCTGTTCAAGTGCATAGCATGCCTGATGCCCCAAGTGTTATCCCTGGCACCATGCAAACTTCTTGTGATTCCAAAACCAGAGGTTTAAGCAAAAGTATTAGAAGTTCAAGGTTTATCCTCAGCTACAAAAGGAGTTTAAGGCCATCCTGGGGTTCATAAGACCTTGTAATTAGAAAAGAAATTGCGGACAGTGATAGCTCAGACCTTTAATTCCAGCACTTGGGAGGCAGAGGCAGGTGGATCTCTGAGTGCAAGGCCAGCCTGGCCTGCAGAGTGAGTTCCAGGACAGCCAGAATCCTGTCTCAAAAAGCAAAGGAGGGAGGGGAGAGAGAGGTTTTAAATAGAAAGCTCTAAGTATTGACCAGGGCATTTCCCACCAAGAGTCCTAGATTCTCAGAGTAGGGCAGTGACATGGGCTTGGGAAGAGCTGTGTGGAGAGCACATCGGGAGTACTTGATGAAGTGGCAGGCGTCTCTGGAGCGGCTGCATGGCTCACTCTGAGAGGCTAGAGGGCCTGCTTCCTGCACTCACTCTGAACCTGCAGGTCTCAGAGACCACACACAGAGGCATGGACCCGGATGAAAGTACATGAAAGTGCCTCACAGCTCCGTGCAAAGTAGAGTAGATTCCCATCTGGAAACTTGGTTAAAACAAGGCACTTGTTTTAGCTACTTTGTGTGCCCTTTATGTTTGTGCTCTGTAAAAAAAAAACTGTTTCTGAGGTTCTGGTAACAATATCTGATACCCAATCTTCCCTCCTAGGAATTAAAAGTAGTTTATTACATTTTGATTTATTTTGTGTGTGTTTAGGGAAGGTGAGAGAATGCTATGGTGTGGAGGTCAGGGGACAGTTTGTGTTCTCTCCACGCACCATGTGGGTTCCAGGCACTCAGTTCATCATGCTGGGCAGCAAACACCTTCACCTGCTGAGCCATCTCAGTGGCCCCCTAGCAAAAAACGTAAGAGTAAACACAGGGTCAGTAACCTTGGATGGGTTCTCATAAGGAAGACCTCTCAACTTGCAGAACATACTCAGCTTGAAGCTGGAATTCTGTTCTCATCGAGTAGCAACCACCTCCTTCCTCTACCCTCAACCCAACAGCCTTCTGTGAGTTGGGGCGTTTATCATCGTTAGGCGAGTGGAATCACGTTTGTTTTTCCTTCGGATGCTGACTCAATTCACTGGGCTTAATGTCCTCAAGTTCCTTCTATATTGTCACAGTTTGCAAGGCTTTTCATTTTTCCTTTTTATGGCAGAGTAATATTCCACACACCCTTATAAACCCACTGCCGTACATTTCAGCCCCACACGGCCCACCAGGGTGCTTTCTTTCTTGTCCGTTCTATAAGCTCTTGCTGCTTCCCAAATAAATGCCTTCCATCAGTTGAGAATGGTGAGGGACCGAGCTTGAGTAGGGACTTGCTTGGGATCTGATCCATAACATGCTAGTTTTCTGCTAGTCACTGGCATAACTGCTTAGCAGCTGCTGTGGGCCACTTCATCAGTGGGTTCTAGAAGGTTCCTTCACTTCACTAACTCTAGAGAAACCCCTTTATATGGGTTGTGACAGTTACTTCTAGGTGTTAACTTCGCCACAGCCTGGAACTCCCCAAGGAGAGTCTTCATGGAGTTAAGGTCTTTTCAGGCTGCTCTGCAGGTGTTTTCTGGTGGCTTGTCTAAATTGTAGATTGTAGGAAGACCCAGCCCGCCAGAGTGGAAGTATTCCTAAGTGAAGGAAAGTAAAGCTACCAAGCACCGAGCATTCATTTCTCTCTGCTCTTGGCGGTGGGTGTGATGTGAGAAGAAGCTGTTTCAGACCCATATTGGCTTCTCCTTGAAGACAGACTGTAAGCCTATCTTCTGGAATAGTAAGGCCAAGTGAGCCCTTTGCAGTTTTTTTTTTTTTTTTAATTAGGGTGCTTGTTACAACAACAAAGAAACAAGAGCCTACAGCACCGGGTGGTGAGCCTAGAGCTCTGGTCCCCAGTCTAGAGCGTGGGTCCTGAGCTCAATTCCCCTTGTCAGTTTACTTGAAACTTCCCCATTGACCCAGGCAGCATGTGCAGCCTCCCCATGGAATCTGCTTCCTGGAAACTCCTACCCAGGCCACACAAGAGCAGCCCACAGTGGGCAGCGCTGGTTTTTCAAGCAGCCTGGGCATGAAGAGCCTGAGCAGAAGGCAGCATATGCCCTTTGTTATTTCTTATGCCTGTGGTGTGCAAGCCCAGAGAAATTGTATCCAAAACCCTAGCTGAATTTTCCTAATCAGGAACTTCAGTGTCCACAGAGCCTACATTTTGAGTGTGGTGAGCTCAGTGGTAATTGAGGTTTGCAAAATGTTATGTGCCTTATTCTAGTGTTCTTCCAGTGGCCCGTGAGCCGAAACTTAGACAGAAACTCTCTGGAGTTGCTTCTTCCTGTTTAGAGAGGCTGGCATAATATTTTGTCTTCTGGGCTCAAATAACCATGTAATTACTCTGTAATCATATAGTAATTAGTATGTTCTATACGCATTTATTACATAATTATATTCCTGGAGGATTGCATTGCAATTATACTTGCATTCAGCATATCATTTTATATGCTGTATCACGAACAAGTATATAATTTGTTGCTGTTTTCTTTGATCCTGATTTCAGTTTACCAAGCAGGAACTGGAAACATTTCTCCGGTTGCCCTTTTTACTAGTAGCTGGGCAGGAGCCCGAGTTCCCCAGGCCTGGATCCCAGCTCCACAAAGATATCTAGGGATGTGTAGGGTCTACTGTAGGCTCTTAGCCTCTGCACCCTATCATGTTCCCTTTGTCATGGACTGTTAATGTTACCAGGTTTGAAACTCGGTGAATTCTAGAGTGTATGCATGGCCAGGTGAATGGCGATGGGCCAGCGCAAATGTCTGTGGGAACACTCGGGAGCCAAGCCCTGTGCTCACTCCTCTCTCTCTGCTTTGCAGTGGAGCACATTTCCAAAGGGAACAACTGCCTGGATGCGGCCAAGGCCTGCAACCTGGATGACACCTGCAAGAAGTACAGGTCAGCCTACATCACCCCGTGCACCACCAGCATGTCCAACGAAGTCTGCAACCGCCGCAAGTGTCACAAGGCCCTCAGGCAGTTCTTTGACAAGGTCCCCGCCAAGCACAGCTACGGGATGCTCTTCTGCTCCTGCAGGGACATTGCCTGCACTGAGCGACGGCGGCAGACTATCGTTCCTGTGTGCTCCTACGAGGAACGAGACAAGCCCAACTGCCTAAATCTGCAGGACTCCTGCAAGACAAACTACATCTGCAGGTGAGTGTGCCAGCAGCCGGCGATTGACGAGGGAGCTTTGGCCCACTGCTCTGGCTCCCAGGCCCCTGTGCTGCTCCCAGGACGGGTGGGAGCCCTGAGTGGAGCGGTAAGAGTCTGACCTCTGCAGCTGCAGCCTGGGAGGTGGATCATGTCTTTAACTGGGGAATGCTTTTGAGACAGAAGGGGGAAGTCCCCGGCTAACAGGGAGCCCTCTAAGGTGAGGGACGCCCACACCTGGGTGAGGCTAGGCTGTGGCATGTGCCCACTGGGGTCCCCAGGGGATGCCAAGCCTGGAAAGAAGCTTGCCAAGGATAGAGACTCTGGACCTGCAGGTGTGGCACACTGGAAGAAGCCAGACAGCGGGAGTTGGCTGTGCCCAGCCTATGTGTGTGTGTGTGTGTGTGTGTGTTCTGGAGAAAGGGGTGCGGGGGTTAATGTTGTAGAGAATGTTCCTTTCTTGGGTTGACTATTTATTGGTTTATTTTTAACATTTGGAGGAGTCCAGAAACACATTCTCTGTGGGGAGGAAGGGGTGTGAGGGTGGGGTGGGGCAGGGGGTGGAGATTGGGGGATGTATGGCACTAATAGGTCCTTCCCATCCCAGTCCCCAGCCCTGCTGCGTCCTTCCAGAACTTAGAGCTAGAACGCAGTGGGCACCAGTGAGCAGAAATTAGCTCTGCGCACTGAGGCTTGCTGTGTCTCTTTCAGAAGAGCATACCGAGCTGTAGACTTCGGCGGGCCAGCATGTCTCTCTTTGTCCGCGGGGTCATGTGCAGGGGACTTCAGAGCCTCTGAAAATCCCTTGTGCTAGGTGGGCAAGCGATGGGTGAAGGCACAAGGTGCTTTACTTGTTTTATAATAATAGATTCTCTGTTTCTAAAGACTAGAGATCAAGACGGAACATGCGCCTGGTGTGTTAGTTCTGATTAGCTATTAATCTTACTCTGGCGGGATGGGACTCCATTCTCCCTTTAAATAAACTCTAATAATAATGGAAGGAAGCGAAAGTCCTCATGTATAACTGTCTCGTGCTAAAGATGTTTTCCTCCCGCCCTCCCTCCCCCTTTTATTCTTCCCTCCCCCCTTTCTGTACATGTGTATGTACACACGCATGCGCCAGGCTTGTCTTTGTCACATGAGTTCTGGGTTCACACTCAAGCCCTCTTGATCGCAGGACGAGCGCACCGACTGAATTTTCTCCCAATGCCTTGTTAAATAGTTTCTGAGAATAATGGCCACACATGTGTGTGCTGTTGTTTGCTTTGTTGAAAGAAGTGATCTGTTGTTCCTGGAGGGGCTTGGGTGAAGCATTACAGGGGCAGTTGATGTGTGGAGAGGACCCACTCTACTTCCCAGCTACCGGCCCCACAGGGTCGTCTTGGGAGAGATGGGTTGTCCTGAGCATAGGGTAGGCCCCAGCAAACCAGGAACCTGGAAAGCAAATGTAGCTGAGGGCAGGGAAGGGATGGAAGGCAGACCTCACGTGAAAAGATGGGAAGGCTCGGGAATTCCGAAGAACCCTTACCTTTGAGCAGAAGGGATCCCCTTGTGTGAACAGGACTTGACTTCTAGTGTGTTCTTTGGCTTAGAACCTGACAGTTCAACCCTAAGGTATGTTCATACCCACTGCTGAGTAGAGAAAGGAGGCCTGGGCTCTGAGTCCTCCTGGGGAAGTAAGAAGGACATCTTCCATTGAGTAGTGGCTGGCCAAGGAGGCGAATTCTTCTCTTAAAGATTTCTGTTGCACACGACTTCGGGGAAGGTCTGTGGAACACACCTACCAGGCATCTTGAATTTGCACTCACACACTGCCATGATCTGCTTGTAATGATACACTCCTTGGATTGGTGTAAATGTGTTACATCGCTCTGGACTCCCGCTCAACTGGGGAGGAGAACTGGGAACTTGAAGACTTGGGGGCCTCCGGGGAAGTGGCAGGAGAATCCTGCAGATAATACGATGGTCTGGCTGCTCTCTGGGACCTCAGCCTTTCCCCACACAAGAGCAAGTTCAGGAAACGGAGAGACACTGCCATGGTTCAGCCGACAGGACCGAAGTGGAAATTGCAAGACAGTCCTTGCCTGAAAGTAACCCTGCCAAGGCCAGAGTGGACAGAAGCCATAACGACACAGTGGGGTGGCAGCCCTGTGGGCACAGTGACATCTGGGGTGGTGTTGGCACCACTGTCGCTGATGTTCCCGATAGGACCCAGAGGCCATGTGAGAGCCAGAGCTAGGCCTACCAGGGAGCCCCACCAAGGGAAATTTCTGTCCACGTGACTGATCGTGACTGATGGCTTTTCTACCCTGTCTTGAGCCTCTCCCCGGAAGGTGACGTCTCTCTCTCTCGGGTGTTACCTCTTTAAGTTATCTAGCCCATGACCTCTTTCCAGAGCCTGGATTTACTTCTCAAGATCACCCACTCCTTGCCCAGTGTGGGTGAGTGTAATCGGAGCCGCCACATTGGCTGGCCCTGTTTTCCTTCGGTAGATTTTATTAATCTTGTCTGTAATTTTATGCTGTTACTTCATGCCTTCTCAATCCAGCTTAAGGAAGCCTCCATAAACCTACCCAGGGCAGCAGCTGGTGGTGGCTGGAGCCTGGGGCTCTGTGGGCTCCCTGCTGTAGTCACCTACCCCTCTAAGCCCAACCCTGACTCTGCAGAGATGGCTGAAGGGCTTGTGTGTGTGAACATCCCTGACTGGAAGGGATAGCAGCAGGAAACACCATGTGTTAGCCACACCCTCTCCCCCCAATCTTCAGACTTTCCAAAGAGCCCTTCCTGGCTTAACATCCTTGCCTATCACAGAGCTGCTCAAACTGATTAAAACATGCTTTCCTACTGCAGCCTTCAGGTTTCCTTCCCAGGGGTCCCAGGGTACCTCTGCATAAAACCCACTCTCTCTGCCTTGAGCCTTCAAACACATACAAAGCAACTTTGTTTTCCTTCCCCCCTTTCTTCTTTAGTGAAACTGACAGGCTCCTTTCCTCTTGGGGTGAATGGGGAAGGAGTAAGCTTGACTGCTCAGGCCTCCAAGCTTCTCTGGAGCAGTGCACGCACCGCACCGAGGAGGTGTTAAGAGATAGATGGCTGTGATGAAACCTGAAAGATCCTCGCTCCTCCCCTGGAGCACAGCGGCTCCCCTGGAGCACCACAGCTCACATGCTGGCTTCCTTCTGGTTGTTTCCCTTACTGCCCGGAAGGCTGACGGTTCCTAGTGTGGCCCAAAGGAAGCGCATCCTTCATTACCTATGCAAATTACGCTGTATACATTATTTAAATTTATACTCTGCCTGCTCCTTCTCTTCCTCCCAAATTCCAACATTCAAAGTTTAAGCTCTGCACTTCAGGTCTGACTCAGGGTAGCAGAGATTTGCTTCGGTTGCTCTTGGCTCTCTAATTAATCACTGGGGTGCTTGGATTCTCTCAACGCCGGGAGGGTGTCCTCTGTAGCATGCAGCTCCAGCCATCTCTGAGGAGTCACGGAGGTGATGCCATCCCCAGTCTTCCTCCAGTGCCAAGCAAAGAGGGAGCCCACGGCCACCTGTCTGTGGCCTTCATTACTGCTCCGCATTTCCCTTGTTGAGCGGCTGGGGATGAAACTATCACTCTGTGTGAGCAGCAGAGACACTGAAACCTTGGGTATCCAAGTATGCACTAAGGCATTGTGCCTCAGAGGGCTGGGGTCTGAGGGCCTCAGCCAGAACCAGCTGTCCACCATGGACAGTGTCCAGGTTCCCCTTTGCCTGGCAGAATGCCCCTCCGGGGTAAGTGTTTTCTCTGCATTTAGCAATGCTGGGTCATGATTACCTACCTACTTCCCTCTAGACTGTTCTAGTAATGTTGAACATCAGAAGGAAGCTGGATGTGGTGGTGCACACCTTTAATCTCAGCATTCAGGAGGCAGAGGCAGACAGATACCAGGCATCTGTGTGTTTAGTCCAGCCTGTACTCATAAAAGTAAAATAAATAAATCTAAAGTATTTTTTAAGGGAGGGAGTCAGGGGCTTCAGTACCTCTGTCTCTGAACTTCTCCTGGCCCTCTGGAGATATTTCTCCTCCAGGGGCCCAGCAATAGTGTAACGAGAACTCTTTCCTGCCGGCCTGGTCTCACAGCCATATCAACCCCAAATAAACACACAGACACTATATTAGTTATGAAACAGTTAGCTGGTGGCTTGGGCTTCTTAATGGCTAGCTCTGTCTTAATTATTAACCCATAACTACCAATCTATGTATTTCTACGTGGTCTTAACTTACCGGAGAATGCCTGACTCTCATCTTCTCTTCCTGGGCTCATGTGACAACTCTTCTCTGCCTACACTTCCCAGAATTCCCCTTGTCTTCTAGTTCCACCTCTCCTCCTGCCCGGCCAATCAGTGTTTTACTCATCAACCAATAAACAAACATACATACAGAATGACATCTCCCATCACTGTAGGTCCTCATAGTCTACAAAGTAGTAGCTTGATGAGATCGCCAGGTATATGGTTCTTCCTTCCCTACGGACTTAGGATCTTATAATTACATCTGAGACACCCAGGAAATTGTCACAGAACCAAGAAGGCACCTGTCCCTTGGTACAGCTCTAGAAGAACCATGCATTGCGATTTCTGAGCTCCTACTCTAATTAATGCCTCATTTGCCATACATGGGGTGACCCTTTTACACATAAAGAAAGTGTGGCCTTGTTACCTAGTTCAGTGGCAGGTGAGCACCTGTTTAAGATGAGAGAAATGTTTCATTACCAGGAATGAGGCCCTTTGTGTACCCTAAGCCCTGTGGGTCCCATCGACCAAGGCTCTCTCTACTTCCCAATGGAAATCAGACAATGCAAGCTTTTGAACTGGGGAAAGGAAGGTTCGGGAATATGAGAGAATATAAGTAAAACGTCTTCCAGTCCATTTGAACAGCTTTCATTTCAGGTGAGTACACAAGTGTCTTTAGCAGTGCATTCCGAGTGCCAAACCGCTCGCTGGTTCTTAACGCACCCCACCTGGGAGAGCCTTTCTCCCCATACAAGCATGTGTCTGCATGATGCAGATTCGTCAGACCTTGGAAGCTAGGCAAGGATCTCCAGCTGTCCCTTGTCTTTGTCAGGCGAGGAGAGCCTTGCTCTTCTGGACCTCACTGAGCTCAGGGATGTGTGAACCGGATGCGGACCGCTCCACTGTCTTCCTGTAACCCTTTCCTTACCTCTCTTTTGGTAGTTTGTCCTCCTGGAATCAGTAGTTTCATAAAAGCCTGGGTGGATTCACTATGCATTCTCTCTCCATCCAGCGCTCACACGCTTGCCAAGTCCAGGAGTTCTGCTGTCTCTGCCTGGGCCTCCTCACTACCACCACCCCCAGGCTGTCCACGCCCTTCCAAAGTCTCTCTCTTTGTTGGCCTGGAGGCAGAAAGAGCCACAGACTCCTTTTACTATATGAGCCTACTGTGTTGATTTGGGGTCTGGAGGGAATCTTAGTGCCAGAGCTTTCTTTCCCGTTGTTGAGCAGGAAAGCGAACGAACAAGAGCATGGATGAGCAAAGGCCAGGAAGCCAGAGAGTACAGCCAGTGTCCAGATCATTGGTGGCTACGAAACAGAGATGGTGAAGCTGAAGGGGAGCATGGGGGTTGTGCAGGGAATGGAGATGGGAAGCTCCAGCCTCCAGCAGCTTGCAGAGTACTAGATTTTATCCCTCAAAGATGACCTAGAGAGCATCAGAGGAGGTCAGGTGGGCAGGGTCTGGAAAAGATGGAGGCCAGGTGGGTGGGGTTTGGAGAGAATGGAGGCCAGGTGGGCAGGGTTGGGAGAGGACAGATTGGAGGTCAGGTGGGCAGGGTCTGGAGAGGATGGAGGCCAGGTGGGTGGGGTCTGGAGAAGATGGAGGCCAGGTGGGTGGGGTCTGGAGAGGACAGATTGGAGGCCAGATAAAAAATTATTCAAAGTAAAGATGAGCTTTTGGAAAACTTCACTGCCAACTAATGTAAGGAGTAAAGTTTTCCCGCCCGCAGCTGGTCTTGTCCCGCCACCGCGCCAGCCCCAATTAACACACGAAGACTCTCTATTAGATATAATTCTGTTGGCCAGTTACTTGTTTCTTATCAGATAGCTCTATCTTAAGTAGTAACCCATTTCTATTAATCTCCAAGTGGTCTCATCTTAGTGGAGAGAGAGCCCGCCGGCCTTCTGCTCTGTCTTCCATCTTGACTCCTCCTTCCTACTTCCTCTTTCCTCCTTGTCTCCTAGTCCCTCCTATCTTCCTTTCCTATTGGCCAACAGTGATTTATTCATTAACCAGTATGAGAAACATATTTACAGAATGACATCTCCCATCAAACTAATGTAATTAGTAAATATTTGCTGAATAAGTAAATGAACGAACAAGTATAGAATGCAAATAGATATCAGAGGCAAGGCTGGCTAATGGGGAGAATTTAGAACTGGCTCTGTAGAGGCTGCTGTTGCAGTGTGCAGTAAGACTTGTCCTCCTGGACAGGGTGTGAGAAAACAAGGTTTCCAAGTACTAAAACTTGGGATTTCCAAGTTTGTGTTGAAAATACCAGAAGAGGGAGAGAATCAGAAGGTTGAGCAGTTTTAACAAGGAAAGCACAGTTGTTAGTGGTTTTAGTTACTCAAGGGGGGAAGCCTAGATGGACAGTGGATTTAGCATAGAGAGGGTCCAGTCCTCTGTCATTCTGTCCTTGTATCCCTCGCTCTGTGAGATATTCCATTCATCTGTCTATCTGCTCATCCTTCTATGTGTTGTCTATTAATTGCATATCCATCTAGCCACTGTCTATTCACATATCCATGTATTTACCCATCTGTACTTGTATCCTTCCACCCATCTGGCCCATACTTACTGAGAGAGAATAAAAACCTAGAATCTCATTCACATTTCAGAAAAGGAGGCCAACACACAGCTTCTATCGGGACTTGGTAGTCTGTGGTCAGGAGGCCTCGGAGGACTTTGTGAGAACAGAGATAAGAACTTCAGTAAGGCTTCCTAGAGAAACCACCATGTGAGGGAGGTCACGGGTGAGTTGCATGGAAGAGAACATTGTAGTAGCAAAGCCTGGGGCGTGAGAAGGTGCAGCACAGCCCAC
Organism: Phodopus roborovskii; assembly: GCF_943737965.1. Lineage (NCBI taxonomy): Eukaryota > Metazoa > Chordata > Mammalia > Rodentia > Cricetidae > Phodopus > Phodopus roborovskii. The sequence continues at coordinate 2,859,217 of NW_026126541.1, forward strand.
CCTTGGGTGATGATAAGGGCCGTCAGTAGACTATCCTCGTCACTGCTGGGACCACACTCACATGGCCGTGCTGGTGGGACCAGACCAACGTGGCGGGGCTACTTCTGTCTCTGATCACGCCACCTTTGCTGGTAGGAGAGGGTCTACAGCCCTCTCTACAGGAGAGAATCTAAAACAGAGCTAAGCAAGCTTACCATCACCAGTTGCAAAGGATTCCTTTTTCTGACAAGACTACAGTTTGCACACTGTTCAGCCTGTCTTCCTGTAGTCCAGACATACAGGATGATGGTCCTGGGTCCAGACGCTCTCCATGGCTCAGTAACCAAGATTGCCTTGATTTTAAAGACTTTCCATGGAGATTAGGACATACTGTCCATCCGAGCCTCTTAGCGGCATTTGAGAAGTGAAAACGGCTTCTCACATAACAGATGCTCATTAAGTTCTTGCTTTAGCTCATTTCCTTCTGAGTGTTCTCTGCTTATCACCACTTTGAATGGGTACTCTGTGACAGCTTACTGCTTCTGAAAGAGTTGTTCCCACAAATAGGGAAAGTTATTAACTCACTGCTCTGGGCACACTATCTGAGTGTCGGTGACATTTGACGGCCTGGGTGCTGGACATACTGGTCATGTGTTTTTCTTCCAGATACTCGGGCTCTTTCTGAGGGACCCCACCGCGTTGCCATTAGAGTCCAGTCCCTGATCCTCACCTAGCTGACAGGAGCTTTGTCTGTGCTTCACAGGGCTTAGGCGAAGTGTGTGGTCACACGGTGACACCAGCTCTAAATAACCAATGTGTCTGCCCCACTCCTGGAACGTAACTAATAGGTTTGCCTTCCTGACTGCCCTGTGCCCCAAGGCCACCTCATTCATTACAGAAAGTTTCTGTGCTAGAAGATAGCATAAGGCTATCCTATCTTAATACAGGTCTTGGGGATGTTGTAGTGAGGTTAAGACCTCAGGGTCTTCCTAAGCACTGAAGGACGAGGACGTGAATGGGCAGGTCTTGGGGCCACGGATGTCAGATACCTTGTCTACATCTGTATGCATCTGAGGGAGACCACGTTTGAACGCCTTTGCTGCCTCAGTACGGCTGGCTCTTCCTCTTCAAAAGAGGCCCAGCAGTCGGTTCCCGTACTCAACACAAGGAAGGCCTCACAAACCAGGATCACATCCCGTTAGGCCCACACCTAAGCTAAGCAGATACACGCTGTTCTTCCCAGATCCCCACCTGATTCCAAAGATGGGGGCTTCCATTTCCCACAGTCTCTTTTCAAAGCTGCTTCACCCTCTGAGCAAAGAATGGGAAGAATGGGAAGACGTGAGACCTCCGCCTTCCCAAGGGCCACGGGTAAGAGACATCCCCAGCAGACCCCTGCCCTCCTCCAGGCCCCGCCCATCAGGCCCCGCCCTCCTCCAGACCCTGCCCACTGCCCACGGGGTGGGGGGCATCTCCAGCAGACAGACTGCTTGCTGCCTCCCAGTCTGGAACTGTGCAGCTTCCAGAACACGGTATTTCCTTTTTCAGTCATGCGCTGTCTCTGGTGGACGTAGCACCTGCAGCCCATGACCTGGGACATTCTCACCCTTGTACCTGGACCTTGTCCCTCCCAGTGTCCTCTAAGTTAGGAGTGGGGCATGTCCCACGAATGGGGAGGACCTGTGGAGGGCGGGGTAGCCTGGTCCTGTGCAGCCAGTGTGCACTCTCCTGCCTTAGATTCTGTTCCTGGGATCCTACCTGAGCCTCCGCTGTGTAGCTTTTACCACTGAGCATGGGCCTGGGTCTCACACACAGACTTACTGTTCTGCTCCCACCCCATCTCACGCTTCCACACCTCCAGGGTGTCCTGTGGGGCACACTGACACTTTCGTTTCTATGTGCATTTCCAACTCAGTGAATAGGAAATTTCTCTTTAATTTCCAAAGGTGATTAATTATGCAGAAAATATCACACCCAAGGAAAACAAGAATTCAAAAGAACTATCAACATGAAAAGCCCCACTCTGCTGGAGCCTTGGGATTTTATTTCCTCATCACAGTTGTCAGTGTCGAGCAAGTAAGGCAGACCTGGGCTTCCATTGCGGCTATCATATGGCCCTGCTTCCCTGCCGTGGGTGGGACCGTTGACTCCATCCTCACAAGTCTGCACGAGGACAAAAAGAAGCAAGCGTAAGGGCCGGTAGCTGCTACAGAGCACGGAGAGCTCCTTTCTCCTTCACTTTCTTCTGCAAAAGCGTCTAGACGTAACGTTTCCGTCCCATAGCAACGGAGACCTTTAGTGTGGGATGTGCGCATGGGAGAGGGGGGGCAGATTCCGACTGCCTAACACTGCGTACCCGCACGACTGAGAAGCACGTAGAAATGCCAACAGTTTCCGGAGCTGACATCACCAGGCTTGGTATGATCCATAGCCGTCTTTTCCCCTTTGGTGTTCAGGCCTCCAGGAAAAGTGGGAGGACGGAGGCAGGGAACAATGTCTAGAGGTGTCTGCGGTATGTGTCATTTCTAGAACATCTCTTGTAGAACATGCAGTTATTAACATAATATGGACAATAAGATGTGAGCGGAGCTGGCCACGGTGGTGAGGCTCACTATTGTTGAGGGTGTGTAGGCAGGGGGCCATGACTGGCGGCCTTGTGGGCATGTGAAGGCGGCTGCAGTGACCCAAAGGGGCCACCCCAAATAGGGGGCTCTCTGACGTGGAGCTGTGTGTGAGTCACCGTGATGAGGGGCCAGGCAAAGGGCACTTGCTGACTCGGGGATGGCTCCTACACATCCCTCGTCCTGGACGGGTTCAAGCACTGAGTCATTCCATCGCCCCATTGGGGAGCAAGCCGCAACGAGAGGCAGATGACTTGTCACAAGGGACTCAGGAGCCTGGGGATATCACCACAAGAATGTGTGAATGGCAGTAGCAGTTGAGGCTAGGGTTAGGGAGAGCAACATTTGCTCGGCATTTGCATTGTCCCAAGTATTGGGCCACGCTCTTGCCAGCAGAGGTGGAGTGGGAGGGCTGAGGATGCGAGAGATGAATTCACATCTGTGTCACCCGAGCACTGTGACTGGATTTGCGCTCCGGAGGCCTGGTGGGCTGCCGAGCCGCGCCGCCCGCTGCTGTGCAAGGGGCGCCTGTCTTGGAAGCTGCCCCTGTGTGTCTGCCAGCCACACTGAGCAGGAGTGAAATGGAGGCTGGAGGTGACTTTGATTTCACTTTTTATTTAATCATTTTCAAAGGGAAAAAAAAAATGCTTAAGTAAGAGACCTAAGCATCTTGTACCTCTTGGAAACATATTTCATTTCTCATTAAAGTAACAAATCTTCAGCCTTTTTGGTTCCTAGACCTCTTTACACTCCTGAAAAAAACTCACTGAGACTCCCAGGGGGGTTTGCTTATATGGGTTAAATCTATTAATACTTCCTATATTACATCAAAGCTGAAGGAATGTTTACATGCTAATGGAAAGCTCCATTTGCATTTCACTTAAAAATAACATCAAGAAGCCTCCCGTGTGTTACTTTAAATAACAGGGTCTGTTTGCTAGAAGTATTTCTCAAATACAGCAACAGAAACAAGAAGAAATGCATGGGAGGGGTCTCACACTCTTCCAAACCCGTGTCTGGAAGGAGGACCTTCGGGTGGCTCCTTCATTCAGTCTGTGGCGTTCTCACAGCAAGTGGCCTCTGGCCAACCCTGTTCCGTTCTCTCCTGACAGTGAGAGACGGAACTGCATTCATTTGACTGCAGAAACAGCCACATTGACCCCAGTAGGGTTCCGTGCACAGCGGGCGCCTGGATGGACTGTGTAAATTTGGGGCTGGAGTCTTGGGTTCCTAGATACCATCTTTCCCAAGATCTCTGAACTGAGGCATTGTGTGTAGGCAGGCACCTCTATCCTGTGTCTGACCTGCGTATAGGCAAGGTGTGTCAGGGTCTGTCTGTGGGAGCAGGCTCAGAGCCCTTCCTGGTGCATTCTGGGTAAGTGCTAAGAATGCCAGGCTTGGCCATCAGACACGCTGTGCTCTGGGGCTGCCAGGCAGGCTCAGAACAGGGACCTACACTGTATCCTCCTGGGAGAAATGCCCCGCTGAAGACAGCACCTTCCTCGGGGCCCTTCCCTTTCCAGGGTCCTAGGGGATCACCACGCATTGACTGTTTTATGCTGATGGTTATTAATTCTGTGTCTAGAAATATTTGTCAAGGCTTTCTTCTGAGGCTGGGGCTTGAGAAGGTTCCTCAGGTAAGTCCCAGGCTCAGAGAAGGGGTTATAGCCCGGCTCTGCTCTCTTTGCTGTGTGTGTGTGTGTGTTATGTGTGGTGTGTGGGTATATGGTGTATATGTATGTGTCTTATGTGTGGTATGTGTGTGCATGTGTAAGGAGTGTGCGTGTGTGCGTGCATGTGTGCGTGGGTATATGTATGTGTCTTATGTGTGGTATGTGTGGTGTGCGCATGAGTGTGTGTGTGTGGTCTGTGTGTGTGTGTATTATGTGTGGTGTGTGTGGTGTGTGAGTGTGTGTGTGGTGTGTGTGGGTATGTATATGTATGTGTTTAAGGCTACAGTTAACCTAACTCAACCCCTAGAATAGGAAATGGAAGATTCCTGTGATTACGCAGTTGGAATTCCTCTGGTAGTTAGTTCCCTGACTCCATCTAACAGCTTGAAGCTTCTTAGGACAGGGATCTGGGTCCAGGAAATCCCTTCCCTTGAGAATGCTGCAGCAGAGGAGTCAGATGCCGCCCTGGGAAGAAGCCTCTCTGTAGGGGCAGGACGAAGGCCCAGAGGTCAGCCCCCAGCAGGACTGCAAGCTGAACCATGCTCACATAGGAATAATGCCTTCCCTGCTATACTCCTCTTTTGTTTCAGACTGGCTGTTTGCTGTGTTGTGGCTGCTGGTGACTTCATTTGGTGGGTCGTCAGGATTAGGGGGTCAAATGTTTTGTGGGGCTCGGGTTAGAGAGGAGTGGGTTACCCTGAGTGCTGGGGAGGCAGGTAATGTGGGTATCTATGGCACTACAGGAGAGACTGTCCTGTAGCTCTGAGAAGGGCCACTCTGCTGGGATAAGTTCTGATGCGGGACAGCTGGCATGGACCAGCGCATCTACAGCCCAAAGGCCAGTGCTGCTGCTGGTCTAGGGTTCAGCTGGGAGAGCTACTGATTTAGGAAATGCTGGCCAGGTGGTCTAGGCTTGAGGTCACATCCTCCTTTGGGCTGAAAGGTTGAGAAGGAACACACTGAGATGGATGTTGCTGGGATCTGAGCCTTGGAGGGAGGGGTTGGGGAGGGGAGGGATCTGCACTGTCTAGCCAGTTGGACGTGAACCGTGGAGAAGACATGGAGGCCATGAAGTTAGTTGTGGGCAGGAAGAATAAGCAGGAAACCCTTGATGCACTAAAGGAACTATGCTTGGAAGGCCTGGGAACTCACTGGGAAGAGGTTTAAAGTCAGGTGATGCCCCTGTCAGAGGACACTAAGATGCTTGTGTGTTTGTTGGCTTTGTGTCCCTTGACCACAATATCTCAGGGGACAGCTTAAAGGGAGAAGACATTATTCTGGCCCACAGCTGCCGAAACTCGCACTGTTTCTGGCCCTGCGGGGAGACGACATGATGGTGATGGGAAGATGGGGCAGAGTTTGTTTACTTCATGGTGGCCAAGACACAGGGCGGCCTGGGACAAGATGCAGCTCCCGTGGACACAACTCCAGTCAGTCACTTCCTTTAAATTGTCCGTATCTCCAAAAGTTTCCAGAACTGAAAATGGTCCCTCTAGTTAGGGACAAAGGTTTCAACACACGAGTCTTTGGGGGGAAATTCTTCTTAATTCCAAACCATAACAACGTGGTAGCCACTGACCTGTTTAGTTCCTTTCGGGGCTAGCCCCATTGCCTGTCAAACTATGTCGTCATTTTGTGAGGAAAGGAGGAGACAACCAGGTGTCCATAGGCAGAACCTGGCCTGAAATAGGAGTCAAGTCATCCGAGTTATAATTGAAGATGTATGCCCAAGCAGAGGGTTTGAGGACAATAATTTGGAGAGAAGCCCGGTTGCAAAAAAATGGCCTTCGGAGCAGTCTTTGTGCCCCGGGGGGAGGAGGGAAAGCTGCTCTACCTGGTTCCTGTGTTACTTCCTCTGTGGACATGTCTGTGGTTATCAGGGGGGAGCATGGGCTGGGCTGAGATTGCTGTCTAGACTTCAGGAAGGGGCATGTCTGGGTGTCCAAGAGGTACCACCAAATGTCGTCTGACTGGGTTTTGGATACCAAGCGTGCAGCAGAGACCTTTCCTTCCTGCGTGGCAGACAGGCTCAGTGTTTTCCTCCCTAGGCAGAGGATACTGGTGTTGGGCACTTGCAGACCCTGCTCAGAGAGATGGGGCCCAGTCCCAGGTGACCATGGCATCTCCATGTAGCTGTGTCACCGGGTTGTATTTGAGCCTTACTGGCAGTGGCAACAGACGCTACATTGTTGTGTCTTTTGACTTTGAGCACTGTCAGACTGTGCCCACGAACCCTGTCATTACACTTTATTGGTCCCAGTAAGATCACTGGTAGACATTTAAATCAGATCGAACTCCACTCATGCAGGGTTCACGAGCTGAGCTGACAGATCGTGAAGTCTTGGAGGTGACTGTGGGCTTCTCCTCTCCTCCAAATCTGCTTCTAACTCTAACCAGGCTCCTGACCGGGCTGATCTGGGCCTGGCTGGGACCCAGGGTGCCAAACTGTGAATGAAGGTTGTTGTTTGTCAAATGATGGTTGTTCCCCGAACACCATCAGGTACAGCGGCAGATGCAGTTACTGTAAGGACAGTTTGGAGCCGCCGCATTGGGATGACGTCTCCTCACCCGAGCCCGTTGTGTGGGTGAAAGTACACACCCAAGCCGTCCATTATTAAGCGCTGATTAACCAGCAGTTGGAGCCCGGTGTTTGGGACTTAGATTTACTTGCTCACACATCCAAGCCTTTACCTGCTTTGTTCTCTTCTTGGTTCTAGGCCCTTCTTTCTCCCGGTGTTGTAAAAGTAGAGGCTCGCACCTGAAGCAGGCACCCTGCTTCAGGCTCCCACAGAGAAGAGGCTTGGTAGGGGCCTTAGTGGTGTTCCCTGCCCCCTGTAGGATCCCATCCATTTGCTACTACAGCAAGCTAGGTGAGGGACCCACTTCTAGAAAACAGCTTGTACAAAACGTGGGACTTGGCTCCTTCATCCTTGAGAAGCGAAGAGGGGATGCTTTATATGCAGTCGAGAGAGCTGTATATAAAATGCAGGTAGTGGTGGGCGGGATGCAAGACCTGAGGATTCGCTGGAAGGGGAAACTGTCTTCTGCTAGCAGGAGCAAGTGACTCATTCCCTTGATACACACCCCGGTGAGTGCCTGCCTCCTGCGCAGTTGTGATATTCTCTGTGCCCTGTCTTGGAAGAAATATATTAAAGAGCGGCTATTTGCTAAGCTCAGTGTCTGTTGACTCTAAAACAACTTGCCTAAAAGAAAAATGGCCTAGTGTATATTTACTGTTGAATATAATTTTCCTTAGGAAGTCTGCATGCCCATTAAAGATTAATAGGGGACCTTATTTTCATGTTTCTGTTTAAGGTTTGTTCATAGGAGAGTAGGTCATTAGCCACTCAGGCATCCATTTCTCTCTGCTTCTTTCTTCGTTCCAATAATGTGATGACAGTCCATGGGGCAGAGCTTGGGGCCCAGGCTCCACAGAGGAAGTTAGTGCTTGCCTTTGAGAGTTATGGCAAGAAGGAAGGGCTTTGCAAATTATGGAAGTTAAGAGAGTTATGTAATTTTAATTTTTCATCTTCTGGGAACCCCCCCTCCAAAAAAAAACCTCAAGGCTCAGCTGAAGAAAGCAGCTTTTGGGATAATTTCTAGAATTTAGCCCGTTTTCGCAAAGCTAATTAGAGTTCAAACAGACACTTTAACTGCAAACATCATAATACTAAGTTCCGGGTCTCTCCACACCCTTGTGAGAGTAGGCTGCTCTCCTCCTTATATAACACAGGCCTGGTGATCAAGTCTTAAGACCATTAGTGCTCCATGTATGGGAGCTACATTCAGAGCTTCACTGTCTGAGTGTGTATGGATTGTGGGCTTCTTGACCCATAGGACACTGATGTACTTGTGGGCTCATTGGACAGTAGGATGCTCTGATATCCTTGAAGATGGCGAAGACTTACCAGAGAAAGTCCTTTGTGCTCTGTTGAAGGGATGAGCCTGGCCTGGTCTGTCATGGTCTCAGTTTGAACGCATGGACTGTGGCCTGGTCAGGAGTTAGTTATAACTAAGTTATTAGCAGATGAATTCTACAAGTACCACAATGGTCATCTAAACCCTAGCATTTATTTCATAGAGGTCCCAAGGCCAGTGTGGAGTCTCTGGCAGGTCCAGATCTGAACTGCAGACACTGGTGTGTGAATGGAGTTTCTTAATTAGTCCAGATAATGAAAGGGCGGAGTCAGATATGGAGGGAAACGCTGAGAGATTGGAGAGAAGGAGCGAGTCACCGCACACCTCACCTCCTCATCATCTCAGCAGCGAAGAGAGCAAATTCCTGTTTCTCCCTGCTTATATCCTGTTTCTGCTCAGCTACCTCACTTCCCGTCTGTCTGTACAGACCTCCAGAACTCTGTGCTTAGCTAGTGGCAAGCTCCATTCTCTAACACCCAGACAGGCTTTATTTGTGCAAGAAAGATACCGCCACAGTGGTGCTCATGAGTTTCCTTTTGCTTAGGAGTCAGGAACAGCTGTGAACAGGTGCAAACTGTTAGATGGACCTAACCCCTCCTCCCCCAGTTTTAGCTGGTGGATTTGCTGCCATTCACCTCAAATAAGTAAACTTTAGAGAGATTAGGGTGCTTCCCTGAGGTGTCGTGGTTAGTAAGCAGCTGAATTTAAATATAATTTTTTACTCCATCAGCAAATTTGATACTCAAAACTCCTTCGCTGTTTGCTTAATACGTTGCCGCAAACCTGAATGATACGGAATGTTCTTCTGTATGGTCGGAAACATGCCTTGCTTTTATTGGTTGATGAATAAAGCTGTTTCAGCCAATGGCCAGGAAGAAAAATACCGCCAGGTAGGAAACCCAAACAAAGACGCAGACGGAAAGAAGGCCAAGCGAGGGAGACGCCATGCAGCCATCAAAGGAGTAACATACGGGAGCATTCCTGGTAAGCCACAGCCTTGTGGCAATGCAGAGATGAGTAGAAATGGGTCAATTTATAATAGAGAGCTAGCCAGTGATATGCCTGAGTCATTGGCCAAACAGTTGTAGTTGATAACAAACCGCAAAGTGTTATTTCAAACAACATGAACTCATTCTCTCAAAGTCTACAAGTCCCAAGTCCTTAGTGGCTGCACTAGGCTGTGGTTGGGGTACTTGCTGGGCTAAGTTTTTTCTGTATGCCCGTGCCTTGCTCTCATTTCCTGATTTCTTGGCTTATAGGTCTGTCTGTTGTCTGCCAGTCTGTCTGTTGCCCTCCTTAATGAGACCTCACTCTATAGCCCAGGCTGGCCTTGAATCTGCCATCTTCCTGCCTTGACTTCTTGAATTCTGGGATTGCCCGCGCATACCACCACACCTGGTTTCCTTACCTGCTGTCCTTTCACACACAAGGATCCCTGTGGTTGCCTTGGCCGCAGCAGCAAGCTTCCTTTGCCTGGTGAGTAAGGCAGCATTCTCTCAGGCTCTGAGGATCGGAGTGTAGACAACGTTAGGAATCAAAATGGCCCACAGGTCAGTTCATCCCTCCACATGTGGCTTCCTTACACATGCCCATCTTGTTTAACTCTTTGGCATCATGGAATGCGTCAGTCACTGACTTTTCTCCCAGGGGATGGTATAGACCTCGCCTCCAGGTGTGTAGTTCTTGCCCAGCCAGCAGAGATGTCTGCAGTCTGTACAGGGATGTGTGCAGTCTGTCTGTTGGCCCTCAGTCCCCTCACTGGTAGTTTCCTGGACCCTGCTGCATGGCAGCTACACCAGAATGTACTTCAGACAGGTTTCTGAGATAGGAGTGAGCATAAATAATTAAATAAAGCCACAGTGGGTGACCCTTGCTGTCCAGTGTCCCTGAACAGCTGATGATGTGAGATTTGAGTTCGAAGAGGAATGGGAGGCCGCTTCTGAAAGTCTCCCCTGAAGACACGGGGGAGGGCTGCTGAATTCTACATATCTGGAGCCTTACAGTGCAGCTCTACTGGTGAAAGATTGGTTGAACATCTAGATTTCTATTTCTCCCTGTGGCCAAATTGTCACAAAAACTGATTTATTAATTTCCCCTGCAGAAATATCAAGGGCTTATGAGCTAAGACTTGCTCTAAAGGGGTTTAACGTATTTGTCACCTGTGGTTACCTCAGCAGACAACTGTTGGGTGACTGAGAGTGTTATGATTGTCTCATCAGCCAGAAAGCCTCCAATTTCTCGGCTCCTTCAATTTCTTCCTTTAAAAACAAGGACGCGAAGCTAGATTTTTTTTCTACGCTAATAGACATAGCATGGCATGGGCAATACAAACAACTTTATTTGACTTGGAGATGCGGCACAGGGCTGTCTGTGCTTGTTCTGTGCTCCTGCTATTGTCTGGAGTTTGTTTATATTGCAACTATCAGTTTGTGCATTGAGAGGAACCCACTGTGGGAAGCTGGAGAGGGAGCCCTGCTGATGGGGAACTCTGGGACACCAGATCAGAGGCCTGTGAAAGCCACTTTCTGGTTGGAATGGATTAGCAGCGGACCAGCAGCGGTAACTTACTTTGCAAAATTGCCAATGAGAGAGTAGCTAGCTGTACAGCCATGCCAGCCACCTGGTGCGTGCTGACTGATGGCTGTCAGTGCTCATGCGAGGTAGCTTCAGGAAGAATTGTTTGGATGCTGAGGGGACTGCCCTCAGGGGGCCACCGCAGTGTGATGTGATCTGAAAGGGTAAGAGTGTGCCATCTCTGCAGCCTGCCTTGTCTGAACCCGGAAAGCTTCTGACTACAGAAGACATGGGCAAAACTGCAAGGTGCCCACGTGCTGCCTTGAACACCTTCCTCGGGCTAGGCTCTGTAGAGATCCACAGACCAGGCATGGGGTATGGTGAGGGAAGCCTGTGTGCGATCCATGGGCTGAACTCTTGCCCTTGGGGCCTCCAAGAACCTTGGTAGCGAAGCTCAGGGGACAGGAATAGTCAGGATATACCCATGGTTCTGGTCAGTGTCTTGGAGCTTCCTAAATACCAGAATAGAGCTGAGCAGGGATTTGGGGAAACAGGGATTGAGAACTGCTTAGGCACAGAAGCCTTCCTGATTCTGGAAGCAAAGCACAGGAATGTCCCAGAGGCTGTTGGATCTAGCAGTCAGCACGTGGTCGTTTTGGCCGAGTCTAGTAATCTCTCTCTGAGTGACAATTTCAGGTAGAAGCTCATGAACCCAAGTTTCAAGAGGCTCTAGCATTTGCAGCAGGAGCGTGTGTATCTGACCAAGGACCCCTGCTCTAGAAAGGCTGTGCTTGGCTCTCAGGCTTGGCTCTCAGGCTCACTGCTAGGCAGCAGGTAGATGCGGGCTCAGCCCTACAGTTGAGTCCCACAGCCTGCCTCCAGCCTTTGCTGCAGAAAGCCAGTGAGGAGAAGAAGGTACAGTGACAGAAAACAACGCCTTCTGCGGAATGTATTTAATACAGGCTCTGATTTCCTAAACGATGCTTTCCAGATGTGCACTGCAGTGGGCTGCCGGAGCACAAGGGCTAAGGTAATTTTCTAAAAGCAGAAAGAGGAAAGATCTGTTTCATGTCACTGTATCAGACAGTTACCATCACAGTACTCCAGCACTGTCCTCCCTGGGCTAATATTGGAAGCTTGTTTTTCAAGATGTTTTTATTCTGCATGAGATATTAGAAGTGGTAGCGAACTTACTGATACTTAGTCATTGAAAAATGTCTTTCTCTCTGCATCTCTTCCATAAAGTAGCTTCATTTAAAACCCCTTCATACCACAGGTTCTTAAGACCGAGAAGGCCGTAAGGGACACTGTAAGATGCTTTGCTTTTGGGCTTCTCGGTTTTGTTTTGAGTCAAAGTTGATGTCTCTAGCTTCACAGATGTAACCTATTCCTCCTGTGTGACAGGAGGGCCTCTCGGGGAAAGGTATGCTTCTCCACTTGGGTTTTTATGGTGAAAAGTTCACATTGGGATTGTCTGGGGACTAGGAGAAATGGATGAAGGAATAGGAACAAAGCTGTATCGAGCATCAGGTGTCAAGAAGAACTCTGTAAATGCCAGCCATGTAAAGCGGCTTTCCTGGCATTGGCTATCTTCCAAGTGAAGAAAGAAACTGAGGTAGAAGTCAAGTCACCAGCTAACGGGTCAGAGAGGGGATCTGGAGTAGAGAGGTGTTCCCAGAGCAGAGAACCTTCTATGGGCATACTCATTGAGAAGCTTCCATCAGCCAAGTGATGTGAATGGAAAGCCTAATGTTTAAAGGTTTCCAGAAACTTCATAACCTCTCCCTCTCAGATCTCCCCAGGTTCTCACGTAGCCCAGGCTAGCCTCAAATTCACTATGTAGCCGAGGATGGCCTTGAACTCTTAATCCTCCTGTCTCTACCTCTGAAGTGCTGGGATTATGGCCATATACCAAGCCAGGATTCCAAGTGTGCTAGACATGCATTCTACCTAATTCAAATTCAAGATCTTCATTTGATAATCAACCCCTTCCGGTGTGTGGATTCTGGTTGGCTCCAAAGAGCCAAAGGAGGAGAGCATGATTCACAGAAAGGGTCACCCTCTCTAATGTAGTTCCTCTTGTGCATGCCCTGCCCACACATATTCCTTCAGAATATATAAGATACATGTGTATCTTATATCCCAATGCTGCCTCTGAAGGCAGGGGGACATAAGGATGAAGTCTGCAGGCGAAGTCTAAGGTAGGTGACTTCAGGGCCCCAGCGAAAGGAAAATCAAAGTCTGTTCTTGACCCCTGCAGAGCAGTTACAGACATGTGACAAGTCCTTCTCTGAGCATGCCACCTGTGGCCACCTGCTCTGGCATCCTGAGCTTGTGAGCCCTGCCTTGTGAGCTGGATGAGGCGTCCTTAATACAAGTCCTGTTCCAAGTCTCCAGAGGAAGTACAATCATGGTTAATGGCAGAATCGATATGGGTGTCAACAGTAACACTGGAAAAACAAAAAGTAGTGTTTTGTTGGTGTTGACCTTAGTTTGTTTGTGGCAGCCTTGTGTCTCACGTGCTGCATTTCTGAGATTGCCAGGAGGAACCTGCAGAGCACAGGTGTTAAGCAGTACATTCAGCAGTTGTGGGCCTCGATCCCATACAGCATCACAGCTCTTCACCCAGGCTCAGCATAGCTCTCACCCAGGGGGTGTGTCCCAGGAGGCAGTTAGAGGCCTTGCTGACCCACGGGTGCCTACCCTTTATAGCACATTTCTCCTAAGTTACAGAAAAAGTAGGGAAATGGCACCCTTCCCCACTGTCCAAAGACCATCTGCCGTTTAAGATGCTTCAAGACTTTATCATTATAATCATTTTTCTATTTCCAGTTAGCAGCGTACTCCCTTAATGTGCTATTTTCCACATCAACCACTATTTTTCAGATTCCCTAAGAGCCTCGTGGCATTTGCCAGCCCTTTCTTCTTTAAGGGCGGGGGTGGGGGTTTCTGTGACTGAGGGCGATACATTTCTACATTAGTACCTATTCATTTCCTTTTCATTTTCTCAGAGAAAAACAATCGGCGCTCATCACCGCCGTAGTCATGGAGATTTCGCGTCTCCAGAAGAAATCCGTCGGTGGAGTTTCTTTGTTAATCCCATATTGGACATTTATGCTTCCTGGCAGAGGAGCCACTGAAACCCAGTTACAGCATGATTCATCACTTAGGGCCTGAGGTGGAGGTGTGTTCACGCACTGTATCTGAGGGCTGCCGCAGCTGTGCATACAGCTGGTGCTCATGTGGTGAATGTTCGCTGGGTGATACATGAGCTGGTGGTCTAACCACCTACCAAAGCTTGAATTCTGAAGACACTGTGTACTAGGAAGAGCCACAGCTACAAACCCATAGCCTGGTTTTTCCACCACAACACCATTTCCCAATCTATTGTTCACACTCTGATCCTTTCTGAAGCTTGGGTTCCACCATCTTGATACATTCTCGTCTTTTCTCTGTGTCCCAAGCAGCGTGGGTATGCATAGGCCTCAGCCCATCAGCTGAGGGATCTATGGCCACCCATTGGTTCTAATTATGCCTTTGCCCATCAGCTCAGAGATCTGAGGAAAAGTCTTCACAGGATCCTATGCCTCTAGGATAAAGTCCAAACTCAGTTCGTCCACTCTTCCCCTCCAGTAGCACCTGCGTCCCGTAGCCTCGCAGTCCTCTGTGAAAGGGTTAGCAGTATACCTGAAGTGTAATTCTGGGGATCCTTGTGGTGCTGGAACTGGACAGAATGTGGCCATCCCCCAAACCCAGCCTTGGAGTTCACAACCTGCAAGGGTCCACACTGACCCTCTCTCTGACGCAGCTTCCTCCTAAAGATAATGGGGACCATGCTACATATTAGTGAGGTGGTTGTGGAGCTGAATGTGTGAGTATGTGTTGAGCACATACACCAGCACACAGAACATGCAAATCCTTCACAACCGTTGCCCTGGATTACGGAAACACGATAATAATGTCGCCTCCTGCCTGCCACAGTCTTCCTTCAACTTTGTCTGAAAAGTGTGTCCCTCCTGTCTCAGGCCCTGGAGCTTGGCTTTTCTGAAGCCATTGCAGCTCTGGGTTGAAAGCATTCGCAAGGGTGTTAGTGTGTGGTTTTAAAAAAATCCAGGTTCTGCTGACCCCTCTTTTCCTCTGGAATGAAGACTTAAGTATAAAATTAGGATTAAAGTATGAGGGAAAAAAGAGTAAGGCCCGGAGGTGGCAGACAGGCTTAGTGTATGAAGGGAAATAATCCAAGCTAAGTGTTAGGAAACGCCACAGGGAAACATGTTACTTTGTGTGCTAAGACATTAGAAATAAATAAATAAAAGTAAAGTTAAAAAAAAAAAAAAAACAGCAACAAAATATCTGTCTCACTAGAGTTGTCAGGAAAAGTCTAGGCCATTTGTAAAAATGTTAAATTGTTGGTTTGTCTTTGGTTTTGGTTTGCTTAGCAGCCTTTCTTAGATGTTTTGGGACTTGCTGACTGTGAGGGAAAAGCCTGTTCTACCAGCACTTAGGAAATGGAAGCAGGGGGATTGGGAGGATTGGGAGTTGAAAGTCTTTCTTAGCTGCAGATCTAATTTGAGGCCAGCCTGGGCTACATAAGACCCTGTCCAAAACCAAAACAAAACAAAAACAAAAAACAAAACAAACTGAAACCAAACAAAACAGCCAAGGTATTATAATAATCCCTTTACGGATTCTGGACCTGAAGTTAAGATAAAGACAAGGTCTTTTTCATCCTCATATTGGAAGCACAAACACAACATCAGTCACTGAGCTCGAACACACCTTGGCCAATGCATGAGACCCTTGGCTCCCAACGCTATAAGTTGTCTTAGAGGACAGTGATGGAGGTGTTGTAAAGGAATAATTCCTGTCTTTCTTTGGAAAAGGCTGAACTTGGACTTTAACCGGTGCCACAGAGCCTTATTAGGCACAGAAAAATAGGAGTAGAAGCCTGGCCCAGAGGATTTGTTCTGGGTGGCCAAGATACAACACAGGCTTTCCCATGGGACCAGCTGCATCGTTACAATTCTTCAACATGATGTCTATCTATTGTTCATGAGGAACCTGCTTTGTGGCATTGACTGGTCACCACATTCTGATGTCGAGCAGTTCCCACAGTTCCTCAAAACGGCCCATATATCCAAAATGCTGACTCCGGCACACTTTCTTCTATTGGTTTTCCCTCTTTCATAGTGGGAGCCCCATCATCTCCAGCTGTGGATGTGAGGAATAGGTGTGGGGTATATCTGACAGAATACTGCCCGTGTACCCTCCTGGACCCTGAAACGCTCTGCCCATGGTACACTGGTCCTGTTTCCAGGGACACAGAGGTTCTCTTTTGGGGTTCTTGGTCTCATTAATAAAAGAGTTTAAAAACAGACTCAGGAGGAGGCTCGTCAACAGTTTATTCAATTTTAGAGTGTAAGGGGAAAATTACAGTATAGGTTAGGTGGGAACCCTGGCTGTGCCAGGAGAAAAGGTGGAGGGAAAAATCATGTCTCTTAAATTAGCCATGGAGTATATTTAAAGTTAGAAGCATTCTCAAGGGTGGGAGGGGTGATGAGTGGAGAAAAGAGCCCCAATCGTCTTACGGTGTAGTGGCTGTGTGGCCTTCGGTTGCCCCTCCCCCTGTGTTTCCTCGGGGGGGGGGGCGCTTTCTTGGCTTCTTGGCATGTGCTCTGCTTCCTAGATAATCCCAGGTAAAGTGGAGGCTTCTTGTCTTCCTCTGAGTACTGGCTTCTTCCATGCTAACCTTGCAGCTGCTTTCTTCCGTTCCTAATCTCTGGTCCCATCTTAGCCTTGCTGGCCTCAGAGCCTGGATCTTCGTTCCTCTCAAAATGCAGCCACGGTGTTCTGCTTAGAGCTGTATGTATTTTGTCCGATTCTCCCAATCAAGCTTACAGTTTATGCAACATACTGATTCAATTAGCCTTTCATTCCGGGGTCCAATTGTGAGTCAATTCTTGGGTTGTTAAAGTGAGTCTGGTGGTGTTAGCCTGTACAGAGGAGAGGGGCTGTAATCCCCATCACGATGCCATTGTTAACAGTGTGATCCGGAGACTCAGTCACATTCCAGAGTGGGTGATCACCGAGGTTTGGCCACCACCGCCATCTAGGTTCTGTGTAGAGCTGTCTGAACTGGAGTTGAGCTTTGCTGAATGAGAAACCCAGGGCCATTAAAGCATTAATTTCATGGCCAGAATTTTTTGGTTTTTTCTGAAATTAACACTCCATTCGAGCTGAACGCCGTCTGACACAGTTGGGTAAACCTGAGGTATCTTTAGAGATTTCCTGCAGAAAAGAAATCCTTTAGCTGGACTGTAGAATTAGCCAGGTCCTGTGCCATTCCATGTGCTCAGTACAAGGTAGAGGGCACCAGCGAGGCCCTGGCTGTGTTTGTGGTCCAGGTGT
Source organism: Phodopus roborovskii (assembly GCF_943737965.1). NCBI lineage: Eukaryota > Metazoa > Chordata > Mammalia > Rodentia > Cricetidae > Phodopus > Phodopus roborovskii. The sequence continues at coordinate 2,876,330 of NW_026126541.1, forward strand.
TCACACTTTCAGAGCCTCGCCTGACCTGGTGGGGGAGGGGTGGTGTCCAGGGCTGCTTAGTGTTAGCCTGCAGCCCTGCTCCAGACCTGTGCTGGGAGACTTGCCAGGGAGTGCTGGCGTTAGGTAGAGAAGATGAAGCAGATACCAACACCTGTCCTCCTGAGGCCCCTGGAGATGAGCCCACCACCCAGAATGCAGAGCCCCTGCAGTGTACTGTGAGCTGTGACCACTGGCAAGGCCTTTGCATGAGCTCTCTAATTAAAATGGTAGCAAAGATCCAGGCATAGTAGCTTATGTGCATGATCCCAGCACATGGGAGGCTCAGGCAGGAGGATGACAAGTTTGAGGACAGCCTTGACTACATAGCAAGACCTTATCTCAAAAAACAAAACGAATCCCAGGACGCCCCCCCCCCAAAAAAAACCTAGAAGAAAGTGGGCCTTTACAAGCCTGTAACTCCTACATCCATGCCCAGCTCAGTGCTGCAAACTCGGCTTCCTGGGGTCTCGTCAGGCTACAGGAATTACAGTTTCTCTTGTGCAAGAAGTAGAATCCGGACTGGGCATGTCAGCAGCTGAGCTGAGTGAGAGCTGAGCTGAGTGAGAGGCTCCTTGCTGGGTACGCACATCCCCAGGTTCATGGTGCTCTCCTGTAGAAACAGGACTGTTCTCTGCCGAGATGGCCTCACAGGAGGCTACTTCTTATTCAGGATTTCCCCAACAATATCCCTTCGAAGAGCCTGAAACAGCCCCATGCCAAAAATTAGCCCTCTATGTCCCCATACCAGTGAGTCCGGGGCTTCTGAATCTCCACAGTCAGGGCTTCCTGGTGAGTGTGCAAGCCTCTGGAGAGTTCTGGGAATGCTAAAAGCCACATCCTGGCTGAGGGATCCTGCAAACGAGGCCAGCCACGGGCCTGCCCCTGCCGTGCCTCACCCTCCCCTCTTGACTTCCCTGTCACTCTCAGAAAAACCAGCTCTTTCCTGGCATGGGGCTGGGGACAGCATGGGACTGGAGTGGGGATAAGGAAAGACTCAAGAGACAGAGACATGCATTTTTCAAGGCTCTAGGAATTATGGGAGCAGATGGGCTGTAGGATCTCATTTTGATGCCAGGAACATGTTTCTGTATAAAGTAAATATTTTCCCACTGTGGATCTCCGGTGAGCGTGTGGAGAAGCATATTTCCTAAAGATGCAAATAAGTCTAGTCAGAAATAAATATTGAATGGAAACTTCAAAGCCTTTAGATTTCTCTAGTTATAGGCCCTGAAGATTTCTGTCCAAACAAGCAGAGACACACAGGTAGTTGAAGGCTTGGGGAGGGGCAGGTGGAAGGTTGAATAAAGAAAGGGTATGCCCATATTTTAGGGTTCTCTCTCTCTCTCTCTGGGGGATGCGGGGTGAGGGAGAAAGCAAGGGAGCACAGAAAGTCATATTGACAAAGGAATTACTGTTACATCTGTCCAAACGATGATATTTTCTGTCTTCATATATATTTTGTGTTTGTCATAGACACACATTATACCTTATGTATTTATGAGCTATGGAGGTGACATTTCAACACATGTGCATATGCAGTGTCTAATGATTTGGCTAGTTGGCATGTTCATTACGCCAGAGATGTATCACATCTTTGTACTGCGAACATCCAAAATCTTCTCTACTAACCGTTTTGAAGTCACAACTAAGTGTCAGCAGCCACAGGTGCTTCCTGAGCTGAGAGCCTTAGGAAGTTGATCCTCTGACCAGCCACACCCTGAGCCTGTTACCAGCATCTTCCTGCACCCTCCCCTCACTCCAGAGGCCTGGGGTATTTTCAGCACGCCCCCCCCCTTTCTGTTGCAGATCTCGCCTCGCAGATTTCTTTACCAACTGCCAGCCAGAGTCAAGGTCTGTTAGCAGCTGTCTTAAGGAGAACTATGCAGACTGCCTCCTGGCCTACTCAGGACTGATTGGTAAGACCGGGGATTACAGAGCTGTCTATTGCAGGCTTCGATGTCTGCACAAGAGACAACTTCCCAGTAGCCTCTGTACTGGAGTTTGAAGATAGCTGGGAGGGAGGGAGGGAGGGAACAGGATTGTTGGGCATGAGGGAGGGGGTTAAGGGGGAGGGAGGGAGGGATAAGGGGGAGGGGGGAAGGGAACAGTGCCGGAGAAAGGAATTGGGGTAACTATAGAGCAGGAAGGCTACATATTCTGAAGGGGGTTGGGACAACTGGAGCAGGGGATCCACAGTCATGGGGGAAGAAAGCACTTCAGGCACTGTCAATCAAATCAAGGAAAGGTAGAAAGCAGGAGCTTGGAAGTCGGGAGCTGCTTCCGGGAAAATGGATTCCTCAGCATGGCGGAGCTTCCCGCCATTATTGTTCTAGATCATTTGACTCCTGGCGTACAGGAGATTGTTGAAAGCTAATCTCCCCCCCCCCCCCCCCCCCGTAAACAACTGTTCGAAAGTAGAAACAGTGTTTTCCAGTTTGGGAGTCCTGTAGTGCTAGGAGAGCCATATTCTCAGTATTCTAGAGAATAGTGAGATTAAACAAGCCAGGAAGAGGCTGACTCACATCCGGGGTAAATAGTGCTGGCAGGAAGAAAGGCAGGTGTCCCATGTATTGGGGACAGCTGAAGCTTCTCTGTCAGGGTTCCATCACAGTTGGCATTTGAGACGTAACGTTGAAGGCTGTGGAGGGTGAGAGAAATCACAGCTGTCATACGGCCCTGGCTGAGCGGCATCTCACTCCTAGGGTCCATGCCAGTCAGGTCCTACACATCACCAGCGGGGACTCCCTCTCACCTAGAACGACAGCACAGGCTAACCTTACTGTCAGAAGAGCCTTTGGCTTAAGTGAGTGTACAGTGCAAAGTGACTTCCAGTTCTGGACACCCCAGCCACTCCCAACTTTTTGCGAGGACCCCTGTGCTCCCTAGTGTAACCCTTTAATACTCTCACAGTTCCTCCGGGAATATACCAGCAAGTGTACGTGCCCTCCTTAAGTTAGAACTGTAGAAACAAACATATTCATGCCCTCCTTAACGAAGGTCCTAGTCTCTACCTGGGATTGCATATACAATGATGGAATTGCAGAAATAACAAAAGCAATTAAGGCGTAACCACTGTTTAGAAAGGAAAACTAAAGCCAGAGATGCTCCCAGAAGACAGTTAAGTCTCTGCAGATGTAATCACTGTTAGTACTTCAGTCTGTGTCCTTCCAGGAGTTCATGCTCGTTAACTCCCCTGTGAGCCGCCAAGGAGAGTGACTGCCAGCGTGTCTGTGAGATCATTCCCAGGCTTGGCAAAGCCTTCCATGTCTCAGGATGATGAAATGGAAGGAGCAAATGGTAGATGGAGTGTGTTGTGCAGGCCAAGAACTGTTTCTCTCCCAGTCTGGGTCTCTGCTACACGGTTTCCCGAGGAGGCGGTGGCGCCTGACTTCTGCCTCTCCCACATGTCAGGGCTCCCTTGTAGCATCTCGGGTCAATGGCTCTGACTTCCTCATTCTGTTCCCAGTGTCTGGTGAGTTAGACCTCCCTGTATGATGCAGATTAAATTCTCATGCGGATAATGAGATTCAAGTTCAGAAAAAGTAAGACCAGTAGGGCAAAGACAATACATCCTTGACGCCTTGACCCCAGAAGAGCATCCCAAATCTATTCTGCTTATAGCCAGACTCATCCTCTGGATTGCTGACCGATTTCTTCTTCCTTCCACAAAAGCAACTAAAAACAGAAAGTACTTGGCGTCCATGGGCATCGCCTGGTGTGAGCCACCCAGGAGAAGACATTTGGGTTGTATTAAATATGAATGCATTGTACATTTCCCCCAGTGGAGAACTCGCCAGAAAAGCTACAGTCATAAGCAGGAAGGTCCCACACAGCATTTCTGTGGGAACTGCTGTGGATCCTAGACCATACCTCAGGAGGCCTTGACTGGAGAAACTACACTGGCTTTTTCTCCCTATTCTTCTTTTCTTTTATTCTTCTTTTTAAATTGTATTTCCTGTAGCTAAGGATGCCGGTTCTCCTGCCTCTACCTCCCAAGTGTGCTGAGATTACAGGTGTGCGCCACCAAGCCTGGCTTTATGTGATTCTGGGGAATGACCTACAGGCTGGCTGGACAAGAGCTCTGCCCGCTGAGCTATACCTGCAGCCCTGTCTCCATGTCTTTCACACCTTGGATGAGTTTATTTAAATCAGTGGAGAATCTGGGAAAGGACGCCTTTTATGTACATCTGTAGACACTCAGGATGTGGGGACCTTATGGGAGGCATCTATACTCCTTCCCTGGCCATTTGCCCCAGAGGAAACTGGATTAAAAGCCTTAAGAGAATTCTTAAACTGTGTGCACCCAGTACTATTTATGAAGATTAATGGCATTTTCAAGAAAATGCAAGGGATTTGGCAACTCATGCATTCTGAGTTAATTCTCGCCTTCTCCATGACATCCATACCATTTGTGCGGGAAGAAAATACCCTAAATACAGCCCAAGGAGTTTGCTTTTAATTTTTAAAGTAAATGCATAAATTATTTTATGTGCTCAAGATAAATTGCCAAGAAAATGCGCCGCTTAACGTAATTTCCCACCCGGCAAACACGGCGTCTGTAATTAGCCGTGGCGTTACCACCCTCAAGCCAACAACATTTGTTTCTTTTTAGGCCGCAGAAAAGTCCATGTCAACGTGGAAAGACAGCATGCCTTGTCTTCTTCTCTTCCAGGCACAGTCATGACCCCCAACTACATAGACTCCAGCAGCCTCAGTGTGGCCCCATGGTGTGACTGCACCAACAGTGGCAATGACTTGGATGAGTGCTTGAAGTTCCTGAATTTTTTTAAGGACAACACGTGTCTCAGTGAGTTCTCAAAAAACAAGGAGCATGCATGCATTCGCGTTGTCCTCTTTGAGTGACAGATCTCTCTGTTATGTCCCTCCCTCTCTCCCTCCCCTTTCCCGAGGGATGGCGGTGACTCTTGCTTATTTTGGCACGCTCAGTGACACAGCGGGGAGCCACACAGGTGATGAGCTGGGTGATGCTGAGACTGCTCCCAAAGGCCTATGCGGACAAGATATCCAAATTACCGGGGGTGACTTGAGTGGGAGAGAATACTTCTACCCACAGATCAAATTTCCATCTTGGCAGCCCGCACAGAGTTCATTCCCGGGTTCTGAAAACCTTGCTGGAATGTACAATGTGAAAAGCTCAAACAAAATGGACAGGACAGGCCTCCAAGGACTCTGCAGGGAAAATCAGAATGTTGACACCAGCAGTCCCTTGCGTTGTCAGGGCTGGCTCTGAGCAGAAGCCATGGATCTATCTTGATGGGGGAGTCTGGCCATGCCACAGGGTCACTCAGGATGCGGGTTATCGTGAGAGCTGAGCTGAGCTCTTGTGAACAGGATGCTTGTGTTTAAGAACAGGCTAGTTACTATTGTGGTACTCTCTAGGCAGTTTAGATCATGCTTCACAAAGAGATAGGGATGTGCGGATGTGAACCCTGGGCATCACCAACAGGACTTCAAAAGCAGAGCACCAGGTCTCTTGGGCACACAGCTCCATGGTGGGTGGGCATGCTCTGGACCGCTCTGCAGCTGAGACACACACAATGCATATTGTAAGGAGTATTGTAAGGCGTATTGTTTTTCTGCCTGCTGCCGGTCTTGTCCCGCCACCGCGCCAGCCCCAGTTAACACACCGAGACTCTGTATTTGATATAATTCTGTTGGCCCGTTACTAGTTTCTTATCGGCTAGCTCTGTTTTAATTATTAACCCATTTCTGTTGATCTATGTATTTTCACGTGGCTTCCTTACCGGGGAGTGGGGCAGGCGTCTGGTCTCCCCAGTCTCTCCATCTTGACTCCTCTTTCCTCCTTGTCTCCTAGTCCCTCCTATCTTCCTTTCCTATTGGCCAACAGTGCTTTATTCATTAACCAGTATGAGAAACATATTTACATAATGGCATCTCCCATCAGAGTATAGAGTCCATGCGGTTTCATTCTCTATACTCCACACAAGGCACGCGAGAACCCTAGGAGACATGGGTGTCATATGCACGTGACAGCTGAGGAGAAGAGGTAGTGTTCTTACCGACCCAGAGTGGCGGAGGTAACAATCTACAGCTTCGATCCTTGTGCATCCCCCTGGCTCCAGAAGACCTTGTTCATGGCTGGTATTGAAGGAACTATTACTACAGATGTAACCCTGAACATCTGGGGCATGGTCTGACTTCTTAAAAGAGGCGTCAAGATTCAGCCACGCCCCTGGAGAACTCTTGACAAGTTCTGTACAAAGTTATATGATTATTGGCTTTTGAAGAATTAGCTGGTGATTTGTCAGCTATTTGGAGAAAATTTCTCCAGCATTTCGCTGAAATTTCCTCATCACCTCCTCCATGAAAAAGTAAAGTTCAACTTGCTTAGTAGGTGCAGCTGCAGTGCCTGAGGTTGGTTCTCCTAAAAATAAAGTCATCTTGTGAGTTCTTAGGTAGCATTCAGACCTACAAAATGTGCCATGTGTGTGGAGGCATTCCCTGAGACATCGGGTGTCCAAGCATGTTACGATTGGGCCTCTTGTTCGGGATTCATTCGTGTTATGCATTATTATTCTTTCCACTTCTTGTGCTCTTCTGGTTGAACACAAGTTTAAGCAAAAATAAAGCAATGGAAAATGTGTTCCTCCGAGAGAAGATGAAGTTGCCCCTCGTTGGCGACATTTTGGTGAAGTGGAGGCTAGTCTTTTACATAAGACTGACTTTTACATAAAGACAAATGCCAAAGGCAGCCAGCAGCTGTCATAATCGTTCCATTTATCCTGGTTTGGATGGGACACAGGGCTGCAAATGCAGTCTCTTACAGAAGGGCTTGACCTAGAAGCTGTTGCACTCTCCGGATGGGGCTCATACCTAGAGGCTTCATTGCACCTCCCTCCAGTTAAGCCAGACTTCCCTCAGATCTCCCTACCATCAACACAACTGTGATCGGTTGTTTGTGTAATGTGGGAGTGGGAAGTGGCCATCCTCACACCAGTTCATGGCAGACGGATGTGAAGAGGGACACAGGACTTGTGTACAGAAAGCAGAAGCGTCCTCTTGGGGGCCTCCCTGGGCCACTTGATCTAAACACCAGCTGCTTTTCTGCAGGCTGCCCTTGCCTCAGCCTTTGCCATCACTTGTGTGTGGAAGCTGTTGCTTTTCTGCCTTCCTGCTCTGAAGCTCTGCTTGTGGGTGTGGCTTCGGTCTTCTGTTGCTGCCATCCCTGGAATTTAGTAGTTAGATCAGTAGCGTTTCAGTGAATGAGAGGACAGAAGGCCACACTCCTAGGAAAGCAAGGGTGGTCTTCACAAACGACAGCCCTCTCTTGACTCTCTGTGTCTAACAAGGGAGAGCAGAGGGCTGTGTTGTTCGTGTCCCGAGGTCACTTAGGGAACCTGATCTGCAGGCTCACCCTCCTACATGTTCTATGTCCCTCTTAAACCACAGGACCTACTAAAACTACGAGCTGCGTTTGTATTATTTGGAGGCTGTCTGTTGCAGAGCCCCCAAAATGAGAGTCATAGAAAGCAAGCTTTCAGTTTTGCTAAACTTGAAGGACAACACTTTTGAAGCAAAATGTCACTTCTAAGAGGAAGATTAGGCTTCAGTTACTCTGTCTCGTATATCAGAAACTGCCAAGTAAGCGTCATGTATTAGCAGTCTGCACGTTCAGGTCCCAAATGAAGGAGTTTGATTTCTTATACAATGAATATGAACAAAAAAAAAAAAAAAAATCCTAAATCCAGGGCAAATCCCCCAAAGACCTGATTAAAAACTGTTTTTTATTCATTTTGGGAAGGGAACAACACACAACCAATTTACACTTGCCATAAAAACAGTCTAATCCCATGAAATTATAATAAGCTTTGAAAGTTTCACGTTTCAAACTTTTCATTTAGACAGGGCTGTGCCTATCTAATTATGCAGATCCTCTTTGGAAGACTGGAAGCAGAAAGGAGAGAAATAATCACACCGAAATTTTCTCTAGATATCGATGAGGTTTAAGGTACATTCTTCTTCTAAGGAAGCAGGCTGCATTTTGCTGCCAAGTGAGTGTTAGAGTAGCATCAGCTTCAAGGTAAAGAGAGAGATGCTAGTTAATTTCCATCCAGGATAGAGTTCCCATACGGCACAGGTATTTATTTTTCCTTGGGAAAAAAAAAATCTGTGGCTAAGATGCGACCTCTGAGTTTGAGGATGTGTTTTAAAGGGCTCATGATAAAGACTTGCTTTGTTTATGATTAGTAAGTGTCTCACTCAGTGTTTAATAAGTGCATCCATTTTTGAGCACCTGATCCAAGAGATTGGGTCTCAGAACCAATCAGGTGATTGGGTAGATGGGTGGCTGGGAGGATGGGGATATGGGGATGGGTGGATGGGCGGATGATGGGTGGGGAGGTGGAAGAGTGGACAGGTTTGTTCTGAGACACCCAGTGCTATAACCAGAATTCTGCTCAGGCCTCTTTGGCTGTTTTCATCCTGCATGTTATGCTTGCTCCTTGCCTCTGAAATGGGATTTTACTATGTTTTCCTGCAGAAAATGCAATTCAAGCCTTCGGCAATGGCTCAGATGTGACCATGTGGCAGCCAGCCCTGCCAGTACAGACCACCACTGCCACTACTACCACCGCCTTCCGGGTCAAGAACAAGCCCGCAGGGCCGGCAGGGTCTGAGAATGAAATCCCCACACACGTTCTGCCGCCTTGTGCAAATCTGCAGGTGAGAGGTGGGTGGGGTGGCTTCTGGGAGAAAGCGTGCTCAGCGCCACTCAGGCTCCAGTCATTTCTCAAAAGGATCTTTGCATGTGCACATGCATGTGCACATGTGTTCATGTGCACGATAGGGAGCCCATGTGCGTTTGTGAGGGAGTCAGAGTGCAACCACAGTGTCCGCCTTCTTCCGTGCTGTGAGAGCCAGGCTCCTTACGAGCTTTGGGGATTGCCTCTGCTCCCTGTCTGGTTGTAAGAGTGCTGGCATTGCAGATCCAAGCCACCATGTCGTGTCTGGCTTTACATGCGTTCTGGGGATCTGAACTCAGGTCTTCATGCAGGTGTGGTGAGTACCTCACCTACTGAGCCGCCTCTCCAGCCCAGATGGTATCTGGGAGTTGCATTTTAAACACTGTAAGAGGCGATTGTGACGTCTCACAGAGTGAAGAAAAAGACGGACTGTGGAACTGACTGCCAGCTCCTGAAGATGCGACTTTGGTCAAGGCTCTATAAAATGAGGAGTCTGGGCAGATACACTACTAGTAAATTTTGTGGGGGAGGGGGTGTTAGTGTAGAGTTTTGTTGGCTCTAGGTATCTTCTGTGTTCTTGATAAACAACAGCATTATCAAAGAGAGAGTGTTTTCTTGGCTTGTCGCCGCCACAGCCATTCAAACAACGTGCAATCAGAGGCAGTATTACTAGCTGTTATGTAGAGTCCCAGGGAGGTTAGTAATTTACAAGGCAACACCAAACGCTGTTCCGGAGTAAGAGAAGATGCCACGGCGCCATGAAAAACCACGTGTGTGCACAGAGTATAGTGAGAATGGCCAAGAAACTTCTTGAACTGACCCAGGTGTGTTTGAGTTGAAGCAGGGTATAAACACAGCGTTTTCCCATCTCTGGTCAGAGGGCATACTGGATCTGTGGCTTTGTTGAGTTGTCATGGTAGTGAGTATTCAACTGTCAGCAAGACGTTAGTGATTTGGAGGTTTGCCTGGGCTCTTTACGCTTAGACGCCTTGGGTGCTCTTGTGGTGGTTGATGGGGAAGGGCAGTTAGTTACTGTGACATGGTGATCCAGTTCTTGCATCTGAGGACACAGGCTTCTGGAAAATCACGTTTCTATTCACGTCTGCAGAGCTGGTGGGTCACAGAGGCAGTGCTGGGAATCCAAGCACATCATCTGTCCACAGTTGTTCCTATATGCCGAGGGAGAGGTAACCACACGGTGACCGGGGAAATGGGTGGTTCGCCTATTTGCTGTTGTTTTGATTGTTATAGGGTCTCATGTGACACCTACGGACCTTGAACTTGCTATGTACATAAAGGGGGCTTATAGACACGTGCCACCATGTCTAGTGCATTCAGAGCTGAGGGTGGAACCCAGGGCTTCTTCGAGTGTGTTACTTTCAAGCCGCTGTGATGGGACCCCGCTCTTAGCATAAGAGTGTCTCTCCCTTTCCACCTCCCTGGCAAGGGTCAGCCCCTCTGGACCATTCTCAGTTCTTACAAATGCTGTCTTCACCCACACGTACCGTGCTCTCTAGAGCGTGTTAGGCAGGGTTTCCACCTAATCTGTATGGCACTACCTCTGAGTGCTCTTCATCTGAGTGCTGGCCTCTGTCACCTAGGTCTTCTGGGTCCCTCACTCCCACACACGGTGTCAGACATGTTCACTCACGCCAGACAGCAGGGAGAAATCAGATTACACAGCTCAAGAGCAAGCCCGGTGCTCTTGGGCTCTCAGAACCACTTCCTAAGCACTTACCATCTTCAGATCCCCCCCTCTGCAGAGTATCTGAGCCAGGAGGCCGTGCAGGCAATGGTCAGAGGCAGCTACTGCTCCGTTCTGCAGCAGGGCCCTGAGTCTGAAAGAGGAAGCGATGTGTTGAGTCTCCCGGGCTGGTGGAGGTGTATCTAACATCAGGAATGACAAGGTCTGTTTCTGGCCAGGGCTCCGTGCCTGTTTGCTCCCTTTGTGCTGTACAACACAGCCAGCCTTTGCTCTCTGTACCTCCCACCCTCAGAGTCCAGCCAGATGAAGGATAAGACCTTGTCATCACAGCCTGACAAGGTGGGCCAGGCATGCTTTCTGGTCGGTAAGGAAGGGAGCTTGTGCTTCAACAAAATCTGCAGCATTCTGTACACATTTAGATACACAGAGGGTGACTCAGGTGCCACCTACAGTCCATCAGTAAGTTTCCTCGGACTCAGAAGCTGCGTAGACCTTAACATTCAAAATCAGAAACAGAAATTCATTCCTCAGTGAACACAGGCTAGTAGGCAGGCTGCACCTTTCCCACAGTTTGAAGAAGGTCACATGGGGTAAGTAGGTGACATCTCAGATTGGAAACCATGGCCTTCCAGGTTCCCTCTTCCCGTGAGTGGAGAAGACTCTTTTAGCTGCAAAACGTGTCCCCTGCTTCTCCAGTCCTTTCCTTGTTGCTAATTCCAGCTCCTGACTTGGGTTCTTGTGGTGCACATCTCAAGTCCAGCACAGATGTGCCCAGCCAACCCTTCCTACCGGGAGGGCTCTGTGGTACCGCTGTGTAGTTGCCCTGGCAACGCTGAGCACACCTGAGCAGCATTCCCCCTGAGCAGCATTCCCCCAGAAACCATTCCTTTCCAGTCCCCATGTTAGCATAAATACAAGAACAAAGGTAAAATTCAAGTGTGATGTCTACCTCGGGGTTGCCTCTGTTGACTTCTCAGGGGTTTCACAGAGCCTGTATTTACAGCTGAGATGTAAGATGAGGGTGTTAGCACGTTCGTGCTAACTCTTGAAGCCTCATCTTCCTCGTCCAGGGTTCGTGAGTATTGCCTAGCTGCTGGGCAGTGATCATCATCATGACAGATCCTTAGTCAGCTGATCACCTGACCCATCTGTTAGACGGGGTCTGGGGCGTGCTAAGGAGCGCTGATGGCAGACAGAAATGGCAGATGGATAGTAGTGCATTTCATGCTTTGGAATGTCACCGCTCGCTCCCCTTCCCCCTCAGAGCACCCCTGCGGGGCTCACATTGCAGGCACACTTTCTTTTCACGGAAGAGACAATTGAGAGGACAGTGACTTCACCTCCACAACCAGTGTCTGGGGCAGGCTCGCCCCAAGGGCAGGGTGTCGTGGCTCCTGGACAACGGTGTCTTTCTGCGTTAGGAGTGGTCAGTGAGAGGACACAGAGGGCGGGGAGGAAGGAAGGGGAGGCTGCCCTAGTTCCTGCTGAAGTTCATTCCAGGAATGAAACAACGGCAAATCTAAAGTTCACCCTTCACTCATTCCTACTCCTGTCTTCAGGTCCAGGACACGGGGGGCAGAAAGTTCTGTAGCTCGATGACCTCGTTAGGGCAGCCTACATGAAGAAGGGGGTGAAGGCTAATCTGAGGTCACAGATTGGGGCTAGAGACAGTGACAAGTGAGTGGCCTTCACCCTGAGGACATGGTCCCTCTGGCTGATTTAGGGCTGAGCTCAGTGCAGGGCTCCCAGGAGGCACATTCTCCTCAGATAACTGCCTTCCCTTCGTGCCTGCCTGGCTGCACATGAATTACCATTTGCCTGGGGGAGTGGGGGAGGGGGAGGGGGTGGGGGAGAGGGATGGGGGGAGGGTCCTGGAAATATCTTCGAATAGTGTTTGTCCCTGCTGCCCTGAGTCATGACTCAGAATTAGAACTTACTTAAACCAACTGGGGATCCACTGGTACCAGATCTTGAGACAGTCAAAGACCTAGGCAGCCTTAAAGATCAACTCCTTAGAGATGCACCCTCTTGTAATATTTTTAAATACACAATAACATGGAAAGACTCTGTGGGACTGGAGAATCTGCCTTAACATTTGAGATAGACTCCCCTTTGAAGGAAAGGAAAAGAGTAAACATACTTTTTTTCAAAAGTCTGCCTAGAACCAACAGCAGGTCTGCATGGGGGGGATGGGCGGCTCTGGGCCTGGTGATCATGGGCTCATGGGTCGCTGCTGCGGAAGGCTCTACTTTAAAAAAAAATTTTGATTGATTAGTATAAAATGTCAAGGAGATGTCCAAGTGCTGGCCCCCTGAGGTGATAAAATACTGGGTTTGGGGTAACCCACCAAGCTCCCGTGGCAGGATTAATTGGCAGCCTAGTAATAACAAGCGTCACGCAAGCTGTGCTATTGTTAGCCTATCCCTCTGACTTGTATGAAATGGTCACACAAGAAACAAAGAAACCTTAATAATTCTACAAATTACTTCATCATCTGTGCACTTGAGTGGCCTGGCAGCTGGAAGTTCTTTGAGTATTTAAACCAAAAGAGTGTACTTGTCGCTTATTTAAAGTAAACATCTCTGGGGATGTAAATGGATATTGGAAAGTGTTTGGAATCACTGTGCCCTCTTATGACCAGCGCCTCCCTCCCCAACCCGGTGAAGACCCCTTGATGGCAGTACCCAAAGACCTCTAGGATCTAAATCTAACTACAGTAGAATTATGTTGGGTGTCTGTAGGGGAGAGGGTCCCAAGCCTGCTAAAATCTATACCCTATTTACTTTTGGGAAGAAGAGTCTCACTTTGTACTCCAGAGTGACCTTAAATTTGTGTCAGCCTGCTTACCTCGAGTGCTGGGATTTTAGAGAAGAGTTACTACACCTTCATCAGGTCCTATATGTGATAGTGTATGTGTGTGTGCAGTTTCGTGTGCAGGCTTGTTGTGAGTGCAAGTGAACATGTTTGAGTGTGCACATGTAGGGCAGAGGTCAGTCTCCAGTGTTATTCTAGACAGGGGACGACGCTTTACCTAGAACTTGTGGTTAGGTTTGGCTGGTTGGTCGGTGGACCCCAGTGGATATTGGTCTGTGGTGCTGGGATGACAAGCATGTGGCTGCTTATATGTAAGAACGCTCTGGTGGCCAAACTCAGGTCCATGGTGTTTGCATGGCTTGAGTTTCACTCACTGAGTTACCTCCCTAGAAAACAAGGTTTGGTTTGGTCTGAATTTTCTCCTGGGGTTGGTTGACTCCTTAGTGATGGTAGATTAGTGGGCTGATGCTACTACAGGATAGCCACTGCAGCCTTCAGACTGGGCAGTGATGCAGTGGTCCAGAGAGGACCTCATCAGCACAGATCTAGCAGGATGGCTGGAGAACTGTGGGGCAGTTGACCTCTGTTAGAGTGAACAGTGCAAGCCACCAAGTTAGCTTGCTGTGAGCCAAGTGAGTGTCAGACAGAAGGCCATCAAGTATTCACCCCAGGTGTGGGTCTCCGCTGCTCATCCTTGAGATCCTTGAGACAGATTCTAGAAGGAACCAGCAGAGTGGCTGTCTGAGGAGAGATATGTTAGTCCTCTGGGCTAATTTTTGTAAGAGAGATTCCTGTCCAAATCATCAATGCAGAGCTGGCTCCCTGCTGCCCCTGCACCCTGATGTGGGTATCCTCAGTGGTCTCTGACTGTCAGAGCTCATCAGCACCGCGTGGCTCTCAGCAGGAACACTCAGCTCTCTCTGTGTGTGCCCGAGGGGAGGAAGGTACACGGAAAGGCTGTGAAATCACCACATCTGAATCTAGGTCTACGCTTCTGGTCTCCCCTCATGGTTTGGACTCATTTCCTTCTATTCCAAAGGCAGGGTCTAACGGCACTGCAGGCTGGACTCTGACAGACGTCACCTAGGAGTCTCAGATGGCTCAGAGCCATGGAGGGAAGACAGTGCACTTAGCTCTTCCCTGTTATGCTTGAGAATATTGAATATGATCTATATTTAGAAAAGGTCCCCCTCCCTCTTCCTCTCCGGTACCTTATGGGACCCAAATGGAGTCCATTTGTTCCAGATAGGGCCTGACCATTCCTGAACTGATGTTTGAAACTTCACAGCAGGAAGGTGATTATCCAAAGCTGCTAAATACCTGGGGCTCTGCTGGTTGTGACCAAGTGCAAATTTTTAAGTGTTGAGTTTTCAAAGGAAAGCTGCCAATGGGTGTGCTGTAAATCATTTGTGCCGGCAGACTGACCCCATTATGTCAGCTAATCCTGGAAATACAGGAGGTAAATTTAAATCTTCGAGCATGAAGCACTTAATCAATATTCTAAATGTTTTTCTTGCAATTTATGCTTGCAGAGCAATGGGGTGCTCTGGCGTCCCGTTAATCTTCTAATGGTGAAGAGACACTCTTGAGAGAGGCCAGGGTGGTAGGGTTTGCTGGAGATGTCTAGTGCAAAGACAGCTCCTAGAGCAGAGGGGAGGGGGCTCCTTTCTACCCCAGGTCTGTCTGGGGGCAGGGTGTTCAGACCTTCGAATTTACCTGCTTCGCCCTTCCCAAGAGGCTAGAGTAGACCCCAGGTTCTTCTCATGCCTTCCTTTTGAGTACACTGGACACCTTAGGCATTAGCTTACTAGGAAGAGTCAGCCCCATGGAGTTAGGTGGGCCTGAGCAAGAGTACTGGCTACCGTTTCAATAATACTTTGTGATGAAGTATGTTCATTAACTTCTCTGGATTTCTGCAGCCAAACCCAACCAATGATTTGAGTTTCTTGTATTGATGAAGGAACAGTACACAAGGCCAGCCAACCCCCTGGCACTTGGCGAGTGGCAGCTTCCTGTCGTGATGTATGCAGTGCCTTGGAGACATCTTGGGAATGTTCAAGCTGCAAAGGAGAAGGTTCCAAGGATGCAGGAGGAGGCAGCAATGGGGGAAAAAGCATGTTGAAACTCCCTAGGTTTCATTTGTTTTTTAACTTTGTTAGAGGATTTGAACTAAGTGTCAGTAGACAGTCCCTACCAAGGGGTAGGATGTTCTTTGGACTCCAGGCCAAGAAGGATTAGAAACCCAAGGCAGAAAGAAAGGTCCAGGTCTTTCTTGACACTAGGAGGCTCCAGATTCCATCTTGGTACCTACATAAGTCTCTCCAGAGCTCTGTCCTAACAGCCTGCTCCTCAGTAGAGTCAGATCCCATCGAGCCTGGGCACAAGAACAAGGTCTGTCTGCCAAGGGCCTCGATGCACTTCTAAGCAATGTCAATATGGGGAACAGGTAACATAATTGTTAGCAACAAATGCTCTTCATTACAGAAAAGATGGTGTCTGAGAACCAGTCCCGCCTCTCAGGTTTCACAGCCCAGGACTGGAGCTGTTCACATATTTATACATCACTGGTTATAGTCTTGGAGAACGGCTTATATTTATAAACTCATTTACAAAAAGTCATCCATCACAAGCTCTTAATAAATAGCACACGTGAAATCATGGGTTCAATTTAGTGATGCATGCTTTTAATCCCAACTCTGTCGAGGCAGAAACAAGACAGTCTTTGGGGACTACTGGTCAACCATCCTAGCCTACGTGGTGAGCTCTAGACTAGTGAGGGACATTGTCTCAAAGAGAAAGCAGAAGGCTGCTTGACAAACAAAACCCAAGCTAACTTCTCTCCTGCACATAAATAATGCATACGAGTTTATCTTTACACACATATGCGACCCACGCATGCTCCCCTCACACACATGCATGCACATGTACACACACATAAAATTCGAGAGACCCCAAGAACAATTATAGAGATAACTTGAATCACTTCATTCTGTTGTGGTTTGGTGTTAATAGTAAAGTATATACAACACTCTCCATTAATAAGCCCAGAGTAGCTCATGAGGTCAGTGCCGTTACTCTCTCCATTTTCTCTTTCTTTCTTTCCTTTTTTTTTTTTTTTATAAAGATGAGACCTAAGAAGCAGATAGCCTTAGTTGGGAAAGGAGATACAGTAAATTGACATCTTCTTTATGCATTCAAAATGCCTGTCCCATATTACCTAAATCAGAAGACTTTAAACATTTCATTTCCCACCAGCATTATTCATCACTATAGATTAAATCAGTTCCTAAATTCTTGTTGAATATCTGACAGATTGAAGTGTCAGAATGGCTCATAAACTAGCATAAAGAAAAGTAATGGTGACTGTTCTGATGCCAGCTGGTGTACCACAACACAACTCAATCTTGACGCTACCACCAAGAGCTAGTGTCAGGCCATAGGTCCCATCCAGGCTGGCCTCTCAGCAGATGTCAGCTGCACTCCTGGGCTCTGCTCTTGTATGCAGTCTGAGCAGCTAGTTGCAGATTCAGGCATCTGCAGGAAGCTTCATGCCCTAGAATGACTCGTGGAACTCAGCAAATTGCTACACTTAATAGCTTTGTTATAAAGGATTCAAATCAGGGCAGTCAAATGAAGGCACAAATGCTATAAGACCAGAGTGGGCTTTGGTCAGGGATTTCTCCTGACAGCCTCCCCCGGTGAACTAAGTGCAATTTATTACCTTTTGTAACACGAATGTATTTACCAGGCAAAAGGCTGGCAACTCAGTGGTTGATGTTTCTATTGGAGTTGCATTAAGTAGGCATAGGAACAGAATCATTGGCCCCACAATGACTGGACATAATAATCTTTAGCCCTCCCCAGATAGTATCTGAAAGACAGGTCACTTTGACCTTCCCTGACTCAAAGCCTAAACCCTAGAACCCAAGGTTGGGTTTATTGGCTAACAAATAAAGCACTGCTAGCCAATAGGAAAGCAAGATAGGCGGGACTAGGAGACAAGGAGGAGAGAGAAAGAGTAGGGAGGGGTCGACATGGAGGACAGAGAGAGGGCAGAACTCTGGACCCTCTCTCTGTTAACAGGAGACCACGTGGAAACACTTAGATTAATAGAAATGGGTTAATATTTAAGACAGAGCTAGCCAATAAGAAATGCTAGTAACTGGCCAACAGATTTATATCTCATATAATGTCTCTATGTGTTATCTGGGGCAGGCAGAAAAACTGTCAAAGAATTCCAAGGGTTTAGAGGTTATCGTTCAGAAATAAGGAAAAAAGCCAATCAAATACTTTTGTAGGAAAACATACCATGTCAGAGTTGATTGTTTAAAATGTGGTGGCAGTCTTAGAGACATGCTGCCAAAGGTGTTGAAAATGTTGCTGTCCTATAGCCATGGAAACCAGGGCAAGTTACCTTCTTACCCTGACTGCCCCAGCTTCTTTACTAGTGATATGGGCGAGAGGGTAGAAGAGCCTCCTGAGGTATTAGTAGGATCCCTTGTATCCTGTCTCTACAGCTTGCTTGGAGCTGTGAGGACTTCAGGATTTAAATTGTGCAAGTTTTTATTTGTAATAAGTGGCTAGAGGGAGCCTGCCAACACTAAGAAATACTTGACTGCCTTCACCCCACCCTTACTAAAATGAACTGCTCCCAGGGGCCAGGCGTTGCTTTCAGTTCCGATTCCCAGGGGGTTTCTGGTCTTGGTGACCTGTGCAGCTTTGTACATGTAGACTTAATATAGACAGGAAGAGATGAGACCATGTCACAGCTCCAAAGTCCCATACTTGATAGGAAATCAGTATCTCTCCTGGCATCCTTTGCTGGACATGAGTTGTACCTCTCTAGGGCAATCTGAGGGATTTCAATCAAGATTATTCAGGACAGTTCTCCTGGGTCAGGCTTTCTCGGGGTTCTACTCTTGGTAATTTGGTCTGAATAATTGTCATGAGGGATGTCCTGGGCATTGTGGGGTATCGAGTATCATTCCAAAAGCACCTTTCCCCCATCATGACAACATAAAGTGTCCCCAGACTTGCCAAGTACCCACCCCTTTCGGGATAAACCTAACCTTTCTGAAGACTGCCTCAAAATGCCCTCACCTTCCTTCTTATGTGGTAAGGTTCCTAGAGAGATGCCAGAGAAGACTGGTGTATTGGAACGAGCCCTCCCTTGTGGCATAGGCAAGAGTTAAACGGGCGGGGGCTGCGGCTGCTGCTGGCCTTAGTGTAGGAGAGATGTAACAATGGTACAGACCAGCTTGGACCAACAGAAATTAACTGTCCACCGTTCAGAGGGAGGCAGATTGGGTCTCTTGCTCAGTCTTCATGAGAAAGGCATTAAGTTCCATCTTGGGGCTGTGTCCTCAGGACCTCGTCAGTGTAACCGCTTCCCAGACCCCTTTCCTCTTGCTGCTACCGCATGATGTGTCCGGGTTACAACACAAGAACTGGAGAGGAAATACCTCAGTCAGTCCCTATCCCTGCCCAAACCATACATTTGGGGCTTTAACTTGCCCCAAAACAGCATTGTGCCTCCAATTGGTGCCCGTCAGCGACACCATAGGTGATGCCAACTTAGGCTTGAGCTGGTGGCATTCACGGACACGCAGGTGTCCACAGCAATCTGGGGTGTCACTGTCAACTTCCTTCTAAGCAGTGCCTGTGGCCCTGTGGCACACTGTGAGTGCGTTTCAAAGGACTTTCGACTTAGGGCATAGTGGGTGACAGAGTTGGTACCAAACCGAAGTAGGGTTCCCCACAGGTGGACGGAAGGATGGGGGTTTCGGAAGGGTTGGGGTTAAAGGACAGGTTATAAGGCCTCCTGACAGAGTTGCTGAGGAGTCCTCAGTAAACTTCATAGTTCCTAAACACTAGAGGCCTTGGATTTAAGGCAGTAGCAGCAGCCTTGGGGACACACTGAATCAGTCGATGGCATCAATGTCTTTCTTTTGTGTTTGCTATGACATAAATACCTAGGGAGAAGCAACTTCAGAAGGGAAGGGTTTGTTCACAGGTGGAGGAGATACAGTCTGTCACAGAGAGGAAGCTGGGAACCGGAACAGGGGGATGTGATGAATGCTGGACCTCAGCTCACTTCCTGCTTGTTACTCATTCCAAAGCCCCAGCCCTTAGAATGGCGTTGCCCACAATTAGAGTGGATCTTCCCACCTCAGTTAAAAAGGGCCAGCCAAAGAAACACACCCTGTCCCTGAAACCAGAGCCAAAAGGCTGAAACAGACCAGTGAAAGAAACACACTTTGTCCCTGAAACCAGAGCCAAAGAAACACTCTGCCCCAGACCAGCTCAGCACAAAACCCAACCAATACCCGAGCACCAGCCAATGCCTGAGCATGCAACCCTTGTCCAAACTCAGGGATTGAAATCTGACCAGTTCCCAGCCTGGAAATCTTCACCCTGGAAAAACTCTGCCCCCAAGAAGCCCTATGTAAGCCCTGTACCTGTTCAGTTAAGAGCTGCCCTTTCCCACCCTGGCAGGGGCAACGGCCCTCCTGGATCTTTCCCTCCCAGTGACTCTCTTGAATGAGGTTCGGGTGAGACCTTTTCCCTAAATGGAGTTGAGCAGAGAAGTAACAACTTTCCGGAGTCAGAGCAGAACTGTAACAGCTTCGCTGGGGAAACCCTCCCCTGTGGGAGCAGAGTTGTTACATCGGAGTTGCCCTTTCCCTGTACACTGCTACACTTACAGCGATTTTGTGATACTCCTTGGCTCCTAACTGCCAGATTCCCTTTCCATCAGAGCAGCAGTGCTTACAGGTAATGCCTTCCCAGGCATGGCCAGGATCTTATATATCCAGGGATGTGTCCCCTATGGTACTCTGAGATACTGACAGTATTAACCAGTAGGTTTCCATCTGGGGTGGAGTCCACTATTTCTATGTAATGTCACCTGCCTTCTTATTTTTGTCCTGTTTTTAAAAAGAAGAAAAATGTCAGGTATATCTAGCATTTCCCTTACGCAATGTTCATGTGCTTGGGGTGAGTCTATTTCCCTGATTCGGGAGCTATGATGTGCTAAGAGAGACAAAAGCCTCCTATCCTGGCTACCATGACAGAGCTGTGGATCAAGTTGCCGGATGGTTCCAGGATGTCCGTGGTGTCTCCAGGTCCTCACAGCCTAGAGGCTGCCAGTGGGTGCCTTGGATTCCATCCTCCTCTTCCTGGGTGCCAGCAGAGAAACTCATGGGGAAACTGGATCCCAGAATTAGCCCTGGGAGGAAAAAGTCTGTCTTGAAGAACTGCCTGTAGAATGCATTTGGAGTTCTTGAACCAAGAGAGTGCTTGTATTCGGAACTCTAAATTGGGTGGTACTCCATTAAGGCTGCTGACAATCCAGAGACTCTAAATGCTTTCACGTGTGTGTGTGTGTGCAAACCTAAGTAGTAGAGGAAGCAAGCAGGCACTAATGAGCTCCCCCAAACAGGAACTGAATCTTGGGCCCAGGCTTCCTGGTAGGTACGTACATACACATACCCCCACTACATGCTAAATAGTGCCTGTGCAAATATTCAGTGACTGAGCAATTGGAATGAAGGAAGGAGGAAAGGAAAAGAAAATAGAAACTTTTAAGTCCTTACGGAAAGATGCTAAGGTCAAAATTGTTGTCGTCACAATCCTTTCCTTAACACGTGGGGTCCTAGTAAGAGCCACTGAGCAGCCTTTCACTCTGAGGCTCCAGTTCTGGTTGTTCCTGTGGTTGAAGGGACACCGAAGGAAGTACCTGCGGTAGAAGACAAGCTGTCCCAGCCAGCCTGCTGCCCCAGCCAGCCTGAAGATCAGGTGCTGGGTTGCCTCCGGGCAGCAGCTGTTACCAGATTGTGGGCTTGTAAAAACTTAATTCAGGTAACGATTTCTTTGTGATTGGCATGTTTGTCTTGTAGCAATCTTAGGTTCTGCATATTGTTAGAATACATAATGCTGTAATTTAAGAATATTTTATCAGCAGTAAGGGGTTTCTGTAATTCATTAAAAAGTTGTAATGTGCTTGAGCATCTTCAGCATGGTTGATAATACAGCATTTTATAGCTGGCTGTAAAATTTCAGATTACAGTATTTGCGATCGTGCAATTCTATTTTATGGTTTAATAATTGTTCAAATGAAGGAGAATGTAAAGTTCCTTAAAACCAATTTAATGACTTAGAAAAATAGCTTTTTATCACAATCTATTGCACACCTTTAATGAACCCAAATGTCCCCCTTTCAGCAAAGAGGCCAGTTTTTCTCAATGAGATATGTTCCCAATTTTTCTCACACGTAGTGTTAGTGCAGGTAACTCTGAGTTAACAATTTTTCTCTCCCCCACCCCCTTTATCCTTAATCTCTTGCAAATAGAATAAACCTGTTTGTCAAGCAAGCACAGAGAGAAGAACCAGCCAGGCCAGAAGCCTCAGCTGTGAGCTTGAGCGGGCAAGAACGCTCTCTCTTTTAGGTGTGTTTTCTTTTTCACAGGCGACTCCTGTATTGCAGGAGTCTCAACTCCCATTCCTGAACTGATAGTCTCTTATTAACACTCCCAAACAGCTTGTTCTTCACTGTGCTGTGAAGTGAGCAGCAAAAATGGGAGCCTTGCATTATAATAATTTAATTGTATGCTCTCGTTATGAAAGCGTTAGCCTATGGCATTGAGGAGAAAGCACCCGTCTCGTTTTGTCACTGAAACTGTAGTTCATGTATTTCTTTGAACTTGCCATGAGTGTGTCATTGGATAAATAGCATCAATATAATAAGTAACTATAGGCCAGATCACACAGGGCCTTGTGGGACACACCATGCAGGGGTTCAGTAGCAGGATCCATGAATACTGTATGACTGTTGGGATGACTATCTCGGGCCCAGACCCCTGTCTGTATGTTATAGACTCATCCGTACTTGCCAGGACACAGGGCTGCTTCCTCTCTGGGGTTCAATCCAGGGGCCTGGGGCAATAGCTCATGACCACTTGGTGTTATAATAGCTGTGCATACTGATCCCGTGGCCTGTGGAGAGTGCAGCCACACTTCCGTTCATTATCCTGCAGACTGAAGCGCCTTTTTAAATCTTACATGTGGGGAGTGGTTTGCCTGCGTGTGTACCTGTGCTCCATGAGCGCCCATGGAGATATACGCTCTCCTGGTGGTCACGTTTACAGATGGGTGTGAGCCTCCATGCCGGTTCGAGGAATCCAGCTCAGAACCTCTGCAAGAGCAGTGAGTACTTTTGTAACCACGGTGCTATCTCTCCAGTCTCTGAAACTCATTTTAAGCTAATTTCTCCTAAGCAACAGAGTGCAGCAGCAAGTGTTCCGAGGATTGGCAAGGAATCGTGCAAACATTAGGGAGATGGTTAGTTCTCCAAGGTGCTTTTGTAAGATAAAGAGGTGATGGTATGTTGGAGTATCCTCTGAGAAGATGAATCTGAAGGGGGCTGTGCTTTGTGTTACAGTGAAATTCAGAGTGCCCCACAGACTGAGACGAGAAATCTTTTGATCTTCTGGATCCTCGGATTTGTCATCTCTCCTGTGGGCTCACAGTGCCCCACTGCCTGGGAGGGTTGGGATAATTAAACGGATCAAAATCCCCCAGCTCCAGTGAGACTTCTCTATCACTGTTTTGTATTCCCGAGTGGCCCATTGTTGACCATGAGATAGGAAGGGCCTGTGCTGATGAGGCACTTGGGCTTTACGGAGTGGGCCTGCTCCCTTAGACATGGGCGCGGGTTCAAACCACTTGTTTGTGCCCGCCTGGTCACTGCATCTTCTCCTCAGCATTATTTAAAACCGCTTATCTCAAAAACTGAGACGGGATGTGAAGACCAGCCCCCACGTTACTACGTTCAGCACAGAGGCGCTCCTTTTCTACCCGGGGCCTGTGGTCAAGAGGACAGTGTGGCCAAGCCCATGAGAATTCAGCCTTGGACAACTGCTTCACCCAATTGCCGGGTAATAAACATGCTTAATAAAAAGGAATAGGATGCCTGCCCTGCCCTGGCTATAAATATGCTCTCTTGTTCCGGGTAACCTACGAGAATACCTCTGAGCACACTTAGATCACATACTATAAATAAATCCAATTTCTTGTATTCCCTCCTGACCTTTTATCCTTAGCACTTCTAACCAACTGCGCTTGCCGCAATAATGGGCTTCATGGTTTGAACTATGGGACGCGCTGTGGAGGAATCTGCTGTGAGCCTCTGCCTTCCCTCTCCATTGTCCTTCTCGTTTCAGCCCTTAGAGGAGACATATTACGGAGGGAGATATCGAAGGGGAAACTAGGAAGTTGGGCACTGGACATATGTTGAGGGAGTCTTCCCCACAAATGGTTTTTCTTCTGCCTGCCACTCAAGTACAGGGACCTCAGGGACACTGCAAGGCAGTTGCCTCCTAGATCCGTAAAAGAGCAGAAGTTACCGTTACCTACCCAGTCTACCTCTACCTGTGGCTGCTCACAGTAGCCATGTTTGCAGACATTGTTCCTGGTATTTGGGTTCAGGATTGCGAGGCTCCCTTTATGCTCTGTCCCTGCCCTAGTTAGCTCTGTCTGTGTTGACCGTGGGACCCTGTGCCTGAGTGAGTATGCTCATCTGTTGTCAACAGGAAGCAAGGTCTGTCTCTAAGGTTTGTTTCATGGGCAGAGCTGCTCCGAGCTGGGGCCAGTATTCAGGGATGCTGAGGTCTGAGAAAGTGTGTGTCTTCAGATTTCTGTGTGGCATTCCAGGCTGTAGCAAACGGCAAGTCTGTGTCCAACCTCTACAGAGAGGGTTGCCCACCCCCCACGAGTATGCTCAGCAGTTGCAGTTTGCATCAGTTTTTAGGGTACTTGGCTTTTCCTGTGTATTTTCTAGCATATTTTCTCTCTGCTAAATGCACAATTAAAAAAAAAACAACAAACTTTGATTTACCTTATCTATCTTTTATTTTTCAGCCCTAAGTATCACTGTCTTCTCAACAGAGAGAGGACAAAAGTGTCTTCCCACTTAGTCTTGAGACTGTAGATAATTTTTTTAATTAAAAAATGTTTCTATATAAAACCCCAGTTACCACCGTAAGTCATAAGACCATTATGGGTCTGCACTCAGCTGTACACAAAAGCACCAGAGACCGGGAGGCTTAATAAATACTATCTGCTGTGATGAGGGTTCGTGTCTGATGAGATGGGCTGCATATACTTCTCACCGAGGAGGACAGCTATGAATCTTTGCCATTGCTCTTGAGGATTTGCAGTACCAACTGCGTATGCTTAGAAAATAGATGTTTTGCTGCAGAGCTGTCCTTCCTCCTTGCCTTACACCATTGTTGCTGAATGTTTGCACCACAGAACACCCTCCCTCCCCTAGCAGACACCCCGAACAAAATATCTTTCACACATTGTTTAGCATCATTGTTAATTGGGCATAATTTTCTAAACTA
This sequence comes from Phodopus roborovskii, assembly GCF_943737965.1. Taxonomy (NCBI): domain Eukaryota; kingdom Metazoa; phylum Chordata; class Mammalia; order Rodentia; family Cricetidae; genus Phodopus; species Phodopus roborovskii. The sequence continues at coordinate 2,901,013 of NW_026126541.1, forward strand.
CCGCTCATAATTGCTTCTTGTCTGAATATTTTACTAATCAAGCAAGCTAACCATGAATGAAAACACACAGTTCTGTGGTGTATTTTGCAACCTGTGCTTGCCCCATCGTGGGGAAAAGCAAAACAGACTTGAGATAGTTGTGTGGAATTGAGAAGTCCAGCTCCAGAATGCTGGAGCTTCAGGCCACAGCCTACAGGCTGCTTTGCTCCATTCTGCCATTAGTGTTGAATTACAAGGGCAGGAGACGAGGGAGAGACCCGAGGGATGCCTTAGCTAATGGGGAGTGTTGACATGTCTTCCTGGATATATGTCTGTTTCATGTCTCTTTTGTGGCGTCCATTTTTAAAACCGTAAGGATGGTCGTGGACCACATCCCTGTCATAGAATGTAGATGGAAGCTAAATTAGCCTCAGAATTTGCATTTTCTATTATCCTGGTCTAATACTAATATCTTGTCTCAATCCAAGAGCAGCTGGAGACCAAAGCCAGGATAAGCAATGTCGGCAGCAAGTTTGAAAGAATTTCCTGGGGGGGGGGGGAGACAGATCAGTGGGCCACGTGCTTGACACTCAGCACGTCGGCCTAAATCTGGACCCTGATTTAAAAGAAAGAGGTCAGTGGCCTTTCTATGTAGCCTCATCAGTGGGGGCGAGGGTGTAGGGAGGCAGAGACTGGCCCAACCCCAGAGCTCTCTGGTCAACCCAGTCCAGCTGAACGGGCGATTTCCAGATTCAGTGAGAGACTGTTGTTAAAGAAAAGAACAGGTAGAAAGGGACTATACATAGTACACACATGCATTTCCAAACCTGTGTTCCCCTTAGCATACTTTACCAATCAAGCCAGTATCAGGACTGACTTCTAAACTATGGTAGAATCTGTCTTAACTGCCGTTCACTTAACTGTCTCAGAAGCCAACCTGTCCTTTCAGGGCCACGGTTGCGTGGGAGGCGTGAGGGTTACCAAATGCCCCAAGCTTGTTCCCCAGGCCCCCTCCCCCATCTCCCTGGTAGAAACAGAGGCTGCAAAGCTGAGTGCCTGCCCTCAGTTGTTTCTCAGGATGCTGCTTACAGAACTGAACTTCAGTAGCATGCAGATGAAGAGCAGCACGAAAAGGAGTGATTGATTTAAGGAAAAGATGAGAAAACGCAGATTCCTTCTTTCAAAAAATATTCCCGTGGATTAGCGAGGAACAAGATAATTATAAAAGTCTGCCTCCCAAATGGTAAGAAGGAGAAGGTGTTCTAGTTCCTCTGTGGGTGTTAAACAAACACTACCCCCGTTTTAAAGCACCTGAACATGGGGGCTGAGGCTGTGGTTTGGCTGGTAGGGTTGGTAGAGCTTGCGTGGCATTCGTGAACTATCCTACATTAGCCAGGCACGGTGCCTCGCACCCGTGACCTCTGTGCTCAAGAGGTAGAGGCAGAGGGATCAGAAGTTCAAGATTATCTTCAACTATAAAGCAAGTTTGAAGCCAGCTTGGGCTACTTGAGATCTGACTCTTATGGATGGAGATGGATGGATGGATGGATGGATGGATGGATGGATGGATGGATGGATGGATGGATGGATGGATGGATGGATGGATGACCAGGAATTAGTGACACACACCTTTAATCCCAGCACTTGGGAGGAAGAGGCAGGTGGATCTCTATGAGTTAGAGGCCAGCCTGGTCTACAGAGTGAGTTCCAGGACAGTCTCCAAATCTACACAGAGAAACCCTGTCTTGAAAAACCAAAAAGAAAAAGAGAACAGAGGAATTAATGAATGACTAGCTAAAAAGGAAAAAGAAAACTAAACAATGGGTATTCTGTAGCTGTCAGTTCATAAATGTAGCTTCTGTTAAACAAAAGCTAGAGAATTCTGTTCCATGGCCTTGACCCTTAAAAGGAAAAGAAAGTACCCTTGTTCAATATTCAGAATGGTATGTGTATGCACACATGAGTATGAACACACACACACACACACACACACACACACACACGGTTCTAGGTGGTTGTAAGCCATCTGGTGTGGGTTCTGAGAGCAGAACTAAGATCCTGTGCAAGGGCAGTATCTTCTCTTAGTTGGGGAGATGACCTGCTAGGCCCCAACTCCCCTTTTGTAAACAGTTGGACACATCTATCGTGTGTGAGTTTTCCATTGTTCTTTTCTCTGGTAGAGGAAGAGAGTTTCTGCTGTAGGTGTAGCAGGGACACAGGTCAACTCTGACTACAAGGGTGTCAGAATCTGAGGCCTTGTGGACTCCAGAGCTGGTCTCCATGTTGCTTTTAAGGCTGTGATGCGCCTGCAGTCTGACATTCTTTAGTTCGCTGGGATGCATTATTGGAAACCTCATCTAAGCACAGTCCTGCTGGGGTCCGAGTAAGAAAGTCACCTCTGCTGACTTTGCTCACCTGACCTTATGACCAGACACAGCCTGCCTCCCCCGGTCTTCAGGAACTGGGGCTGAGTGAGGACCAGGCCTTTCTTCCAGCGCGTCTCACAATGAGATCCTTTGACTGAGGCTCAAGCAATGCTGGGTTAATTCGTTCTGGGACTGGAGGAGGTCAAGGTGAGCTAAGTATGCAGTCTCCACGGTAGGAGCACTGAGCAGGACCTTGGTGAAGGCTTTCAAAGGACTCCAGGTGACCTGGGCTGTCCTGTCAGCTGGGAGGAAGTGTGGGTCCCTTCCCTGCTAAGCACAGGGAGCAAAAGACAAATGGCCAGACCCAAAGGCTCTGAGGAGGCCTTATTTATGTGTTCAATTGTGGTTTTTTTTTTTTTTTTTTTTTTTTTTCCATGCCAGCTTTACTGCGAATTATTCAGGCCAGTGGCTGGGAGCAGTCGTTACCAAGTTTGTAGGGAAGGTAAAGTTTGAAAATAGACAGTGGAGAGATGTTAGAAGGGCTGGCCAATGGCTTGTGACCAAACTGGCAATAAAAACCTCCTCTCCCAAAAGTCAGGAACAAAAGTCTATCAGGAGTGTGAAAGTGCTGCAGCTCACAGTTAGCTCAGATTCACCGGAAGGCTTGGTCCTGCTGTGTTTTCCTGCAAGTGCAGAAGTTAAATCTGGGCAGATGCGGGTCAGGGACACTGCAGACTTGTTACATAAAACATGCCAACAGCAACTGCGCATCACTGGTGACTCTAGTACCGTGTGAGAAACAGGGCTGTGTGGTAAGTTTCCCTTGGGATTAGGTACACACCCGTCTCCCTGTTTGGTCTCTCAAGAGAACATGAGACATGCATACTTAAGTGGATTCAAGCCCTGGATTTCCACTTCTGAACTATTTGGGAAAGATCTCTTGCAGTAGCTTTTGCCAGCCGGAGTCCAGTCTGTGCGGAAGGAGAGGCGCTATGCTAATGAGCTAGTATTGACAAGTGTGATGGATACAGCAAGGTACTTAGTGAGAGCAAAGTTGATTGTGTTTTACAGCCTGTGTGTTTCTGTGTTTATCGCTTGCATTCTGTCATTAAGCAAACAGGTTCCTAATATAGCGAATCTCTCTAATCACTAAAGCAAAAGAGAAAAGAACCAGAGCGCTTTAATTATGACTGTTTGGCTGTAGCCTGGACAGTCTGTTGCTATCATCAGATTGGGCAGCCTCTTCTAGTTTTATTTCTTGCAGTTTAGGCAGAGAGGAGAAAGAGGCTTTTCTCCTGCATGGAGGGGAACAGAGACATGTTCCATGCCCTGCTGGCTGACAACTGCCTAAAAACCTGTGTTTAATCTCAACATTGGCTTCTCCACAGAAATGGAGCCCTGGGGCAATAAAGGCCAGGCTCTGCAAGGGTACACTTTTATGTCTCCAATTCCATAAAGAGATGGAGCGTGCTGATCATGACCCTGCACTGTCCCCAAAGTCCTGCATTGCCCTACAGTGGGCAGAAACAGGTGGGGAGTCCGTGCCAGCTAAGCAAAGTGTGTAAGCCTGTGAATTCAGAGCGCTGTTGGCACCCAGGCTGGCTTTGCAAATGCTGAGACCCAGGGTAAAAGGCAGAGAGGCCACTCTGACTCCAGGTACAGGAGGTTAACAGCATCTAATGCATTTATTAACCCTCTGGTGCCATAGACCGGCCTCCTAATCACAGAGCCCTGGAAATTCTATTATGTGACATGCCTGGACTCGTTGATTGCCGCCAGGGACAATTTTGTAACAGCTGCTGGAGGGACAGAGCTTATGGAGACTCTAAAGGGCAGGTTTCTGTGGTTTTCTAAAACGCAGGCAAGGCCTTTGCACCAGGCTTTTGCCCTTTTAAATCTTTGAGATAAAGCTCAGAACACATTGTGTCTTGGTGGTGACATTTCACACAAAGCAGAGTCAGGAGGCTTTGCCCAAACCACAGGACCGCAAATTATCTGATAGGAAACATCTTCATAAAAGACATTAAATAATTCATTTTCTTCAACCTACTCTGGTAATTGTTCAAATTAACTGTTGCGATGACAGATTTCCTTCTCTTCCTCCCTTAAGCCAGTGACTGCTAGGGTCAGTGTCTATGTGGGTGTGGGCTGCCAGAACTCTAGGTCAGGTGCCTGTACATCCCATAATTAACTGGTGTCAGGGGACTACAGGGATCCTCACACCTGGTGCCAGCATGCCTTAATGGAGCCTTTGGCTTTACCAGTGTACACTTTGGTGATGACAGCTAGTTTTCCACATTGGGGCTTAGTTTACTCTCTACGGAGCCTTAGTGGTGTGTGCGTGTGCGTGCGTGCATGTGTGTGTGTGTGTGTGTGTGTGTGTGTGTCTTTTCATTTCCTTAATTCCATCTCAGTTTTCAGTAAGTGAAACAAGACTTAATGTGTAAGTACTTGCCATATCCTCAACAGTAGTTGAAGTGTGTATGTGTGTGTGTGTGAGGGGGGGGTTGCCCTGTAATTTTACATTTGAATTTATCATTACTGACTAGCAAGACTGGTTGTTTAATGACGTTTCCAAAAACAGGATAGAAATCTTCAAAAACATAGAAGTAACAGGTTTCTGGGGCTTCTACTAGTGGGCTTCACGACACAGATTTTCTTAAGGCCACTCTGGGTCTGCAGTGGTGTCTCGGATCCTCAGTGGCCACTGGAATTCGTGCCATGTACAAGACTCCTGAGCATGCTCACACTCTACATGTGTGAGCCCAGTTCTGCCCCTCTTCTCTGCCTGCCGATCACATGTGGTATGGGTACCAGACAAAGCTTGATCTGTAGTTAATTCCAGGGTAGGTGTGGACCCTTTGAGCTCCATCTCATCAGGTAAGGGACTAAATCCTTTGATTTTATTCTCTGGCTATCACCTGCCTTCTTCTTCTCATAGTGGCACATACCTCCCGGTGTCCCTGCTAGGTTTGGGTAGCTCCTGCAAGACGACGACGACTTCTGTGTTTGCTTTACTCTGTCTGCAGTCATGGTATCATCTCCAGTACCAGGAAGCTTGCTAAGTGCTTCCTGGAAGCAGGGTTTAGAGACCTGCCTTGACAGCCAAGCTCGGCTCTGAGGGCTGAGACAGGGAAGCCTCTCTGGGTTAGACAGCACACTCTCACTTGGATTCAGCATTCTGTGTGCTTACGCCCACCAGGATGGTCCTCCAGCTACAGGTGAGCTGTTAGAAGTCCGCAGGATGCTGCTTTGGGGCCTGTCTACGACACAGAAGTAAATGCATCTTCCTGTGCCAGGAAATGATCACTGCGGCCACCCCTTGAGTGAAGGGAGGGCTGGCACCTTTAGCTGTGGGAATGTTGACCTACTGGAAAGCTTAGAGACATTATATTTAGTGTGAGGCCCTCGGTGATGGGTCATACAGGTCTACCCATGTGCACGGAAGCTCATGGTTAGCTCCTGGAAGTCCCATTATAATCACTTCATCATGGGAATACTCTCCAAGTCTGTCTCAGGTTCCAAAATGGCAGACTCATGGGTGGGTGCTGGTCAGGTGAGGGGGAGAGCCACCGTGAGTGCTACTTTACTGTGATCACGCTACAGAAACAGTTTGAGGCCACACTGCATCATCACAATGCTGAGGTCCTACTGTTTCCCCAAACCAGTCAGTGAATGGATTAGCTATGCAGAGTCCTTCCGTGGAGACCTTTGTCTTTTATGTCTTACGGCCTAGTAAAGAAAAGGCAGATTGTGTTTTAAGGCCATTTGGGTGTCTGGGCACAATTCCAAACTTGACATTCTGCACGTTATTCTCTGTAGGTAGCAGAGCAGTGGCTCAGACTTGCAGTTATTATAGATTAAAAGTAGGCTTTTGAGTAAGTTCAGTTCCGCTTCCAATTCCCCCTCTGATCTTCTTATACATAACATTTAGTGACCTTTGAACAGCCCGGGGATGCTTCCCAGTGTCTTGTTCTTGAAGCCTGCTTTAAAGGTTCCTATTTCATATTCACTGCTGGCATATGCAAATATAGGTAAAGATTATGATGCCTTCCCAGTGGCATTATGGTCAACAAATTACTCCTTGGGTGAGCCTGCTGTCGCTGTAGCCTCCCGCGAGTCACAGAGGCCGGGAGCATGCAGGCGGCCTTCGAGCAGCATGCCCTCAGAGCTGGGGGTGGCTCAGGTGTTCAAAGGTGAAGACTGTTTATCAGCGTTTGCCTTCCTTGGTGTCAGAGGGCTGAGGGTGGGTTCCTTGGGAAGAGTTCCTTGCGTGGATTTGGGGAGGACACAGACTGAAACGAGTCTGTGATCCAGGAAAGAGCATATTTCCATTGAGTACAGGTTGCATTCTGACTCTGTAAGCATATTGATGAGTGTTGAACCAAGTGACTAGTTTTCAAGGTCTGTTCCCTGCAGTTGTCTGAGTGATGGAAACACCCCTTCCACTGAATCCTCAAGCCTAAGCCCAGTGGAGGAGTTGGTTCAGTTACGTTACAGGAAAAGAGAGTTTCTGGCCTGCACTGCTCAGCCCGCTAGCATCTACCTTGGAGGTAGATTACGAATTTCTGTATGGGGGTCTGCCTTGATTACCGTTCTATCGCTGTTAAGAGACAGCATGACCAACGTGACTTACAAAAGAAGGCCTTTGATTGAAGTCTTGCTTATAGTTTCAGACACTTAGTCTGTGATCATCATGGCAGGGAGCATGGCGGCAGGCGGGTGGGCAGGCAGGCAAGGGGGCACTAACTGAAGGCATGACATCCTGATGCACAGATGGGGGAGAGGGAGGGGGAGGGAGGGGGAGGGAGGGGGAGAGAGAGATTGAGAGGTTGGCCTGACATGGGGTTTTTGGAACCTCAGACCCCACCACCACTGACCTCCTCAAACACTTCACCAACAGGACAGGGCCCCAAACACAATGAGGCCCTGGGGCTGTCTCAGGCCACCACAGGGTCTGTAGTGCTATGTGATTGCTGTAGGACATCCATCTGAGAGGCCCTTCCGGGTGCTTTAACCCCAACCCTGGGATTGTTTGCCAGGAAGCAGGGGGCCCTGGTGCTCAGAGAGCCCTGAGCTCAGGAAGTGAATCTTTTCATCCCATCTCCCCAGACCAGCAAGCACCAGGAAACACCACCAGGGAGCTTCTGACTGTTTGCTGACTGGGGTGTCAAGTTGGAAAGCAATAAGCCTCCAGGAGACTAGTTGCTAATATGTGGGCGTGTCTGTTGTGAAGTTTTAAAGTAAACGCACTTTCCCCAGATTAGCGCCTGGAAAGATAAATAAAGATGAATGAGTCATCACTTCAAAACTCCCTCCTGCACCCAGTGGGTGCCCGCTTGTGACAATCCCTGTCCCTGCCTGCCCCACACAGTGGTAGCTACTGGGCTCTGAAGCAGGGCAGCCCTGAGCAGAGACACGCAGGGTCACACACCGGGGTTTGAAGACCTGGGAGGAAAAAAATGCCAAATCTCTCATTAATTTTTTTTATATTGAATCCATGTTGAAATGGTAATACAGTTGGTTAAATAAAATATATAATTAAGGTTAACCTCACCTGCTACCTCTTTATTAGACAGCCGCTTGAATGCTGTAAATTACAGATGGGGCTCACAGTTGTGGCTCCTGTATTTATCATCTGGTCCTGCCCTAGACTGTTGATTAATGGATCATAATTAATTACTCTTCCCCATTATGTCTGAGTGCTTCCCTCCCCCCTTGTCTCCCTCCAGGCACAGAAGCTGAAATCCAATGTGTCGGGCACCACACATCTCTGTCTTGCTGATGTAAGTGACATTTCTTTTTGTGTTTCTTTTGGCTTTATAGGGACATTAGACTTCTGCACTGGGTACATAATATATAACATGTCTTGGATCCAGAAAAGAGCTTGTCAGCCTCTGTATTGACCCGAAAGGTGCAGAATTGAGATCTGGTGCAAAGTTAGAACTGAATGTACCACTTGTGATCTTTAGCACAAGGCCAGCCTTAGCGACAAGTCCATCGTTCCATGCCAGGGGACGCCTAGGTCAGTTACCTGAAGTCATTCTGCCTGCTGGCTCAAGGATCCTGACCTGCAGCTCCTCTGACCTCTCCACAGCCCACTGGGAGATGGCGTTAGCCCCAGACAAAGAGGAGACAGTCAGGTGTGCTATGTGTCATCTTCCTCTGCCGTGAGGGACTGTGGCATCACAGCACTGAGCAGCTGAGATGATGCAGTGGGTACTCACATAGGAAAGGATGGCCGTGCTGGTCAGGGAGTACAGTGCAGGTTCTGGAGTCAGACCCAGTGGGACCCCTCTGGTGAGGTTAGTCAGGGATGCGGGGGAAGTCTCTGGCTACTGTCGTCCCTGACCGTCATTTTGGTCCGTGAGCTGCACATTCCCGGATGGTTCTCTCTGCCTTCCTGGCCTGGTGTAGAGAGTCAGCTAGAAGCCCCCTCCCCAGTGAGTAGGCCGTAGCTGTTAGGTGGTCTAGAAAGAGATACAAAGGCAGCCATCCCCAGGCCTACACATTTCCCATCAAAAAGGGCATTTGAAAGACTGAGTAGCAAGTGTTGGCCAGCAACTGACCCAAGGGGTCCACACCTTCTAAGGTCATGGTCCCTTCTCATAAAAAAAAAAAAAAAAAACAAAAAAAAACTGAAAGTTAGCCAGTTGAATCTCAGTGGTTAAATCTCAGGGCAGCTTTTTGTGAGAGAGTCTACCATTAGGGAGGGGATGAGTGGGTTAGTGAGGGTGGGTATGTGAGGATGGGGTGTGGGGGTAGAGGGTGGGTATGTGGGAGGATGGGGTGTGGGGGTAGAGGGTGGGTATGTGGGAGGATGGGGTGTGGGGGTAGAGGGTGGGTATGTGGGAGGATGGGGTGTGGGGGTAGAGGGTGGGTATGTGGCATTATGATGTGTGGGGGTAGAGTGTGGGTATAATATGGCACTATGGGGGTGGGCATGTGCTGTGGATGATAATGAGGACATTCTTTCTTGCAGCATGATTATGAACAGGATGGTCTTGCTGGTGCCTCCAGCCACATAACTATAAAATCGATGGCTGCTCCTCCCAGTTGCGGTCAGAGCTCACTGCAGGTGCTGGTGGTTACCACTCTGGCCACCCTATTATCTGTATCCTTGGCAGAAACATCGTAGCTGCATTCAGGAAATACGGAAAGACAAGAGAGAGAGAAAAACAAAACAAAACAAACAAGCAAAACAAGTAACCTGTTTCCTGTCCTCTTGTATATCTAAAACTCCAGTCTTAAAGCTCGTCTGAGAAACAGTTTCATCCAACGGGAACTCTTCTGTTGTTTTTAAGGAAGCTTCTTGTGACCCTGATGAGCTTCTGTGAAAGAACATCACAGGGCTGATTCCAAACCCAGAAGGTTCTGCAGCAAGCATGGTGTGGGTGAAGGGGACCATTTACAAACTGACTGTAAAACCAGCTGAGGCTGTGTATTTTGGTGGTGGTGGTTCTGGTGGTGGTGATGATGGTGGTGATTTTAACAGCTTGAACTCTGTTCTCTCCACTGGCTAGAGCAGGAGATGCGCTGTTGGTGAAGATTCTTCCATATCTTACTTAAAAGCTTTGAATTCTAACGCCATGGCTGCCATATAATGTGGATGACGAATGAAGGTTGGGCCTCAAGAGTGGGACATTTTGGACTCCATCTCATGTTAACGTTCACCTCTCTGTGTACGTTGTCCATTGAGTGTTTGTGTATTATCAACGACTCTGTGACACTTAGCAAAACAGAAAGCCCCGGTCACATCCAGATGTAGAACCTGTCGTTCAGTCCAGTAGCTATCCGGGCTGTGGCCCTCACATAGTGCCTGGATTGTTGACTGACGCTCTCCTGAGTCTTGCCTGAGTGAGAAGCCCTTAAACTAACAAGAGCCGGATACAGCAGAAGTGCGGTTCTTAATGCTTTTTACACTTGCAGAAGTGTTAACTTTACCATTTAATGATTCCAGCTGTTGGCTTTCTACATTTTGAAAGCAAGGATACTGTCCTCATTTTTTTTTTTAAACTGATGGTTTAATACAGATACCCGCAGTGTGTTTTCCTCTCATAATTAGTACTAGCTCCAATTAGTACTTCCTTCTCTCATACAGTTCTCAAAAGCAAGACCCCATGCTTTAGCAGAAAGCTGCATCACATTTCCGTGGACAGGCAGGGGAAAACAGAACAGCCAGCCCCTCTCTGTCTTTATCTGTCTGGAAAAACAAGGCTGCATAATGCAAGAACAGGCTGATCCTTGTAAAGGGTGCTACAGTGTGATGGCATGACTGGCAGCTGACACAGCCCCAGGACCTTGATAGTCATGTTATCTGACAAAAGCACCATTGATTTGGACTCGACACAAGGGACACGTTGGAGATGCCCTGTCTGCTTTTTCAAAGATCCCTGTCAGGGTCTACAGGAGTGTGTCCCCTGCTCCTGACTCCAGGGTATCTCCTGTAGAGTATTCTATGGCCTTTATCACAGACTCTACCCCCTGCAAAAAGGAATATTCTTTGTGGGTCTCGGGGGCCAACATGGAGTTCTGGAAAGGTGAATTGGCTGGTAAAGGTACACAGAACAGGATAGAACTCTCGATGAGACATCTGGCTTATATAGCCACAGCCTTCTGGGATCCTCTTCCTCACCCGAGCAGACCCTTAGGTGTTTATCTAAAGTCTGGGTGAGGTCGTAGTCTGCAGATGATTGCAGACTGGCAACCATGTTTTCCCCAAAGTTAGGAAAAGAAAGTCTTCCCTCCATGGAGCCCTGGCAAGATGATCTTGCTTCCTACCCTCAGAAAGGCAGAGAGGCAAGTCCTGGTGTGCTCACTCTACTGATACATGCCCCCTGTGCTCTGAGGTTTGCCTTGGACACATAGCAGTAACAGTTCACCTGGGAAAGGGAAGACACCATGAAAGCCAAGAGATAGAAAAATCTGTTTTTCAGCTCTTTAGTGTTTGAAGTACATTTATATCCAAGTGCTAATGAATACCAATGTTAAATACTCAGTAGCAACATTTTTTCATGTCAGAATGTTTCAAGGGGAAATGCACTCAACATCCGAATATACCCGATCAGTGGGAAGTTCCATGAAGACTCATCCATACAGTGAATAAACGCCTTGAATGTGTCAAAACATTCAGAATACCAGTCATGTATGATAGATATCTCTTATGGAGCGTATTTTATTTTAATTAAGGTATCTCCATGTATCTACACCGGACTAATTGCATATGGGTCTGATTGGATGTGATCCGCCTTAGGAAGCTATCGATTACCCCTGCAGTATACCGCAGCTCTAATTAGCTTCAGAGGACCATAAAGGAAAAGGGAGCCCTATGCTAACAAGGGCAGCCTTCAGCAAAGAACTCATAGATACGCAACATGCAAATTAAACTTTGAAAAGCTCTGTCACCAACAACAACAACAAAAAAAAATCTCATTTTTTTTCTTTCAGAAATAAAAGCATATGGAAGTTACCAAATCCTCAATTTGCAAACAAGTTGCTGATTAGATAAACTGTGGGCAGGGCCTCAGTAGGGAGACTGTTAGAAAAACCAGCCCAAGTAAGTGGTCCTGTCATTCATGATCCCAACTTGATGTAAGAGCTTGACAAAGCGATTTGTCTCAAGACTGGAGAGGGAAACATGGCGTCTTTTACTTGCCTGACTTCCTCCTGGATCCGCTGACAAGCAAGAGCAATTCTCTGTTTTCTATCTGTCCGTCTGTCTGTCTGTCTGTTTCCCCTTTGCACAGGCATGGGTTTGGTCTCCTGGGGTTGGATTCCTTGCAGAAAACTCTCATGGAAGTTGCTTTTACCATCATAGCAGATAGTTGTGTCCACATAGTGACTCAGAATCTAGCGCTGCCCTACCTTCAGAGAGAGACAGGAGACAGCTGCTTTGAGTAGAAGCACATTCTTTCAGTTTGACCCTGGATGCCTTCAGCAGATCATGTTTAAGAGAGCACAGGAACAGAGATGTGCACATCAGGGAGGTGTTTGGCAGGGAAAGTTGCCTATTTTTCCACATACGTTTTTTTGGTTTTGGTTTTTCAAACCTCTAATAGAAAAAAGTAGACATTGAAAATTGCATAGGTTATTTTTCATCAAGAAAAGCAAATTTTATCTAGATGTAATTGGAGAGTGGTTTCCATTTGTTTCCAAGGCAATCCCATATCTTGTAGTTAAGCAGAAATGTCTTAGAAGTTGTAGCTTCAAGTTCACCCCAGTACAACACAGGAACTCTCCAGAACCCTGGGCTTAAAGTTTGCCTTGGTAAGGGCTTGTCTCTGTCTTCCTGTGCTCTTTGCTCTGCGGGTAGATCATTCCCAGCTACACTGCATTTCCCATGAGCCTCCCTGTCTGTAAGTCAGACACTCCTAAGCATCCTGTCTGTTAAGGCAGAGACATGAGAGAGGGTGGAGGTTAAATCAGTGTATATTTAGGAAAAGAGGTGTAAAAAAAGCACATCATTAGCAATTATTTCCTTAGCTCCCAACGTAAATGTACTTCAGTTATAACTTACAAAACAGTGGACTCAGAGGAGCGATCATTGGGAACGGAATGTGTTATTCACAGAGTCAGACCAGAAAAGGGTTGCTTAACTAAGCTCGCATTCTGCCTTGGCAATGCTGCTCTCTGTCTCCACGAGTCACCCCCTGCAGTCCTAGCTTGTTCTTTTTGCCTGAGCAGATGAGACCATGGGAGACCCATCTTCGTAAGGAAGGCTAAGACAGTGACAACATCTAGACAGAAGAGAATATCACCATGGCCTGGGCACCATGGCACCAGGGGGCCCATCTGTCCTGAGCTCAAGGGGTTTGGAGAAATCATGGGGCAACAAGAAGCCACTGAGATGGTCTGAGGGGGCCCCACTTTGTGAGGCCCTTTACTGATGGGAGCGTCCTTCTGATAGAATAGCCAGTGTCCCGGAATAATGGGGGTGTCCTTCGTAGAAAAGAAGCTAGAATTGACGTCTGGGTGACTGAGGGAAGACTTTGCTTTTAGAAACCCTAAAGTAAAAACCCAGGGGGTGTGGTTGGGTAACCCTAGAAGCTACATCCCTCTCCTTATCGACTCGTCTTGACTTTGACGTGGTTCTTCTCACGGAGCAAGTTTAAATCTGATCGCTAAGATTCTTCATGAGGAATAACAGTGTGACGGCAGAGGCCTTGCTTTCATGGCTTTAGCCACTGCCTCTGCCCTGGTGCACATTCTGAAGGGTTTTCATTTCCCTGTTGATTGCTGAAGCCTCCACGCTTCCCCTTTCTTATATCATAGAATCCCTTCCCAGGTTTTCATCACCCAAGTCACTCTAGGTTCAGAGCAGCCAACACTTAGCCACGCCCCATCGGATGTTCATTTTGTGGGAAGAGACCCTGGAGCCAGAGGATACAAGTACCAACTGGGAAATGCACTCCCCTACCTCTCTTGAGAGCCTCCTTCCTCGCTTTTGGGTACCCTGCGCCCTACACCCCCCCCCCCCGGGACAGCCCATACTTTTTCCCCAGAGGCGGCTTAGTGTGCCTGTTCATCAGAACGCACCACCACCTGCATTTCTGATGGGTTCTGAGACCCAGCCCAGAGGGGTGGGGGAGGAACACAAACCCAGTTCCAATAAACTGCCTGCCTGCCGAGTGCTCCAGCCTGCTGATAGTCATCAAGGCCTCAGAGCCCCCTGAGGTCTTTCTCCAAGCTCATTTGACCAACGCAGCTGTGACTTCTCGGGCTGTCTGCCTCTGGCAGGTGCCAGCATCAACATCTTGTCCAACTGCCACGAGGAGGGGTCCATTTTCATTGGAGGGGCAGCTGCCAGCCCAGCACAAGCATCAATAAGGGATTCCCTGGGTTTTCTCTCTTTGACAGTGTGGAACTTTCTTACCAGTCGCTACTTTACCTTGTAGACGATTTTATTTTATAGATGATTCCAGGAGCTTGAACAGAGACCGACAGTTCCAATACCAACAGTGTTCCTGGCTCAGTGCCCTCCTTTGTAAATCCAACCTGTAGTGGGTACTTCTAAAACGCCAGTTGCCTGAAAAACACTGGGACACCGAAGGGTTCTGTCCTGCCCCATGGCAGAGAACTCTCCAGACACATACCTGTGCTGGTCTCACTTGGAGTGGACTGGGACTGCCCCAGTCTAGAAAGGTACTCAGCTGACCATGTTCAGGGCCAAGAGCTGAGACTTGAATAGTCATTCTCAGAAGAACCCAGCATGACTAAATAATCAAAACAGATCTACTATGCCTGCCAGACGAGTGAGCCTCCAGGGATTTTAACCACCACTTAAAACAGGGTGCCCAACCCCTCTGGCCACCCCAGGGATGATGACCTTTCCATTCCCCATCCCAGGAAGCAAGTACAGTATCTGTCAATTTAGCACGTTTGGTAGGCAGGTTCTGTGACTGGCTGCAGCACCCTTTGAAACAGCAGCTTCGCCACGCAGCACTGAAGCACGTTGGGCTGGCTCCTTGGCAGTCCCAGGGAAACACCGGTTTCCCTTTTCCTGCTGATTGGTGCAACCCTTCAGTTTGACCCCCTCTTTATAATGTGTAGACTTGGGACGTTGGTGTGTAAGAGATAACGTCTCAGTTCCTATCTGCACACAGCAAAGCCAGCTGCTGTGAGGATGAGGAGGCAAAGCCACCACCCTCAGTCTGAGTCAGACAGGCTACCAAAAGAAGCCAGGCCTCACACGGCCATGAGCTTACGGGGGAGGGGGGGGATGTCACAGTGGTCTGGAGCCAGCAGCAAGGGCAAGAATGAGGGACAAGGAGCGGCAAAAATCAGGACTCGGTTTAGAATCGTTTTCATTAGCGTATAAAGCAACGGGTTCATGATCACATTTTCATACGCAAACGCCATTGTGTTTGCTGTGCATTCTCCCTGTAGTCCCCCCCCAACTGATGCTGCTCACCAGGGCCCGTTCACAAAGCAGGACTCAGAGTATGTGCAAGGAGCCCTGATGCCCACTTCACGAAAGAAACCTAGATCCCAGAGTTCAAGTGAATTGACACGGAGAGCTGGGAAAGCTAATGGACGCTCTGGTATAGGAAACTCAGGGTCGTTTAATAGTAAAGCATGGTCAGTAATCAGTGTGATGGTTACAAGCATAGGTGTGATGGTTACAAGCATAGGTGACCTGTGCTTTCTTACACTAGACTGTAAGATATCATCACTCACCCCCCCATACACACGCACAAACATGTGTACACATCTCTCTCCCACATCCTCCTCACCCAGGCAGGGCTATAGAGTCCAGCTTCATGTTCCAGGCGTGAAAAGCATGCTTGATCTGAATCTGGGTTTTTACTGTTCAGCTGTAACTGAAGGCATTTCTGGAAGGGGGAAAAAAGTGAGTAAGCAAACAAACTGAAAAAGCACTCAAGCTCTGCTGCTGTGCTTTTCCCGATTCAGAAAGAGCTGATGTCCTCAGAGAGTTTAGGGGAAAAAAAATGGCTTCAGAAACCTAAGATCCAGAGCCTTGCAGAGTTCCTAATTATCTGACTTTCCTCTCTTCTCCCTCACCCAGGGGACAGGGGAAAGCTCCTCACACAGCTCACTTGAAAGAGTCTCCTGTCCTGTGCACATTATCCCTTGATATTGAAATTATTTTCTCTGTTTAATCCAGCTCCTGCTGAGGAGCAGCTGTGGGATTTAGGATGCCGGATTTTCTCTTGGACTTTTTCAGCGATGATGCACCTTTTACTCCTAACTGGAGGGTATGTCTCAGCTGCTGCTGTTCTGGTCCACACAGGTTAGCTACAGTTGAGGGGGAGCCAGCTGCTGAGGAGATGTTTTCAGAATTCTTGCCTGAACAAGGGTCCAGACGTGTGTGTCCTGGGAGTGTGGATGAGGAGAGGGGGCTGTGTTCAGAGGTCTCAGGTTAGGAGAGGCCACCTTGTGTACCCAGGGTTTTCCACACGTAGAGGAAGGGGCATTTGCCAACCGTGTGCCTCCCAGGTTGCCCACACGTCTCCATGCAGCTCTCCGGACCGACAGAAGACCATCTATGCAGACGAGGACAGTTTTCCATTTGGACTTTGGCAGAGGTTGGGTGATGTTTGAATTCTCTGTCAGCCTCTTGCTCAGACCCTACAGAGTGTATGTAGTCCCTCGGGCCCTCTCCACCCCAGAATATCCCAATAAACGTTCTTTTATATAAGAAAGACTTGAATTAGTTACTTTTCTTGTGTTGTTGAAAAATTCCCCGACAGAAGCAATTTCAAGGGACGGGCTTATTTCAGCCCACAGTTTGAGAGGACACAGTCCTTACGGAGGAAAACCTGGTCAAGAATCAAGAAAACTCGGGCTGGGAGTAGGGCCGGACCATAACCCTCCAGGATCACCGCCCTGCCTCAGCCTCTGTTTACACTGCCTCCTAAAGGTTCTAGAACCTTCTAAAATAGTGTGACCAAGTGGAGACTGCAAGGTCAACGTCTATGAGGAGGAACACGTCTAAATTCTCACGCGAGACTTCTAAGAGCAGTCCCTCAGGTTTGGTATAGGGGCCGCAGTTCCCATTTATTTTCTGTCTGCTAAAGGCAGTTTTATTTAACTCTTTATTCATTTTACATACCAACCACAGTTCCCCTCCTCGCCCTTCTCCTGCTGCTCCTCACCTCCCTCTCACCCTACTCCTGGTCCCCAGAGAGGGTACCACCTCCCATGGGAAGTAAAGGCAATTTTATAATCACATTACTGGGTTGGTAGATTCTCTTCCTACCATTGTGTGCACCGAAAGGTATGTATAGACTTAAAGACAGTATTTTTTATGAAGGATTAGGGCTTAGAATGGGGTTGCTTTTCTTATTTCCAGCAAGTAGGTCAAAGCCTACTGGCCAAGAAAGTCACTTATGGTCCCAGATTTCTCGGTGCATTAGGACCTGGAGAAGCTGCTCCATACCGTTTCTATCTCCCTGGTGGGGCAGATGTCACGTGTGTCCTTTTTCCATCAGGATTCAGGGAAAACAGAGTGTTTAGACACAGGAGCCACAACGAAGTTTTCCACCACCGTTGTGTGTGTGCGCCTCGGGATTCACTGTTTATAGTCTGAGGGACACAGAGAAGTGGCGTCTCATTCAGGCTTCTGTGGGGGCCACCTCGGTTTTTTATTAGTTGTTATGGAATTCGACGCAGCATTTTCACACATGTGTATAATACGCCTTTTTCACATTCACCCCTCCTTAGCTTCGCAAGTCCCCCTCCTGACGACCCCCAGTCCCCTCTACTCTCCGGTGTCTTCTTCACCTTCCTGTTACTCGATGCATTTGATTAGCTGTGCTGACAGGAGCAGGGGTCGGCAGTTACTTACAGAGACCAGGACACTCTGCCGGTAGCTACACTACTGAAGAAAAAACGTCTGCCTTTCTCAGCTACCGGTAGTTAGCTACCTGTAAACCCTCAGGGTGTTTAAGGCTTCCTGAGCCCCTCCCGTGTTCATGACAGGATGTTGCCAAACCCAGTCTTGTCTAGGTCCAGCAGCTCTAAGCCTGAGTGTGCCAGTCAGGTCCTGCCCAGAAAACAGCATTCTACAACACTCCACCCCTTAGTGCTCTTACATCCTTTCTGCTCTCTCTTCTGTAATGGTCCTTGAGCCCCGGAGAGAGCGTCTCATTAGGGATTAGCGTTCAACTGCCATGTATCTCAGTACCTGGATCACTTACGAGTCTCCGCCATTCAGAATCGAAGCCCCGCTTACCAACAGTACTGTGTAAGCTGTTGAACTTCCAGAAAGCCGTTTGAAAGCCATACCACGCCCACCCCGCTAAACACCAGCAATGGCCTCCACTCTGGCCCGTGACATCCTCAGGTTTTTGTGTTTTTCTGTTGTCCACCAGCTGGGCTTCTCTCCTTCCCTGCTTCTAGGTTTACGTTCAGACAGCCAGGTTTGGGTTGATTACATTCAGACCCTTCAGAATTTCTGGGTCCGAAGTTTGCAAGCACTCAGACCTGTGTGACAAAAGCCAGAGCTCCCAGGTTCTGGGCTTCTCGGGGAGAATGACACAGATAAATGACCCGTAGCTGCTCAGGCCCACACAGGTGGGGTGCACTCCAGAGGTGGGCAGGGGTAGGGGCAGGGTGTTCCCACCAACAGAAACAAGAAGAGCAATCTGCAGTGCAGCAGCCACCTGGGGCCTGCGGGGTCCCCACCCGAGCTGTCCGTTCATATTCTAACCGTCTTCTGAATATAGCCAGGTCCCCAAGATGCTGGTGATAGAAATTTCAGCGTCTAGAACAAGAAACGTCTAATAAAACCCTGACAGAAATGCCAAGAAAGCAAATAAAAATTGTGACAGGAACAAGGTACAAGACTGCTTGTGTTGGCGATATAAATAAAGCATAAACAATACACAGTGATGGGTAAGATATGAGGGGAAGTAGCCATAAAAGTCCCATAAACCACCGTGATTGCTGCACTGAGGGGTTTCAACCTCATGAAGGTTCCTCCCATGCAGGCTGGTGCAGGCCACATTTAAAAAAAGCCAGCTTTGGCCTCTGACTGCTCAGGTGCATACATAAATAGAATACATACTCTAAAAGAATTTTCAAAATGTGCATATGCAAATATGCATGTACCCATGTGTGTGCCCTTGTGCGTGTAGGCCAGAAGAGGGTGTCATGTCCCTTGAAACTGGAGCGGCAGGCCTTTGCTGGGGTGCCTGGCTTGCTGTGTGGCTGCTGGGATCTAAACTTGGGTCTCATGATTGTACAGTGACAGCTCTTAACCACTGAGCAGACTCATCACACTGCAGGCTGGGAAACTCCTTTCTGGAAATGTCCTAATTTAAAATTCACACCTCTTGGAACCACAATTCCACTGCCAGGAATGCACCCCAAATTCTTCTGCAGTGTGCCCAAACCCATGCAGAAGTGTTTCCTACCACAGAATGGTTTATAGTCTCATGTAACCTGGGAAGACAGACAAGGGAATGCTACACAGCCGTTTCTTTATCCCTACTATTTTTAATTTTCTTTTTTTTACAATTTCAGACATGTGTTTTGATCTGATTCACAACTTAACCTTACCCTTCCTTGTCCTCCACCTTGGCTCTTTCCAACTGGCCCCATTCTACTTTCGTGGCTTATTTTTATTTATATTTTTATGAACCAGTGCATTTTCTTAAGGTTGCTTCCATGAGATGAAATGGGGATGGGGGGCTGTTTACCAGACTTCAGGGAACTCACCCATGGCTTACCACAAGGAAGATAACTTCTGATTACCCACAACCTGTTAACCTGTGCGATCACTTTTTAGAAGGTAGATGTAAATAGGCTCAAGATGAAAGCCTCTATAACAAGTCAGATAAAAAAGGAAAATCATGGGGTAATAGGTCTTATTAGTAAAAATTTAAAGAGTGATGATGGGTGACAGATACATAAATGCATACACATAGGCAAGAGATTCCAATAGGTTATAAATATGTCATAGCTATGCGGTATATATGCAATAGATGGCTCACAGGTAGATGATAATATAATAGAGAAATGATGATTAGATAGAAACTGATGGATAATAAATAGGTGACAACGTGTTTTATCAGTGGATGATAGGCACCTAGACACATTTCACTGTGTCCACAGATTTTTCCTAGTCTGCTTTGGAGAGTAAGAAGCAGAGGAAACTCTGGCTGTATCATGTCTGTGACTGCCTCAGCCTCTGAACCATACTTTATGGAGAGAAGAGACAATTCTCTGCCTCAGAGCTCTCTCGGGCCTGAAGTTCCCTAGTGCAGCCAACAAAGCCACCCTCCCCAACCCTGCACATTCCAGTAAGCAACCAGCAGCATCCCTACAGCACCTTCTGCAAGATTAATTGCCTCAATTTTGGGAAGAAGCACCTCCAGGCACCTGCTGTGTGCTGTGAGCTTGGCAGAGTTATAAAATAATCCCTCACTCAGTGACTGCAGACTCAGGGTGAGTCAGCTCCAGGCAGGGCTTTCCCAGCCCAAGGGAGGTTGGGTCAGCCCTTGCCAGGAAGGAGACGGCCCTGAAGACACTTCTGAGGGGCTCCTGAGCAGCGTTTGCTGGCTACAGAGTTTGCATGCACCACGCACGAGATGAATAGGCTGCATGCCCACAAACATACCAGTTCTCACTGCAACCACGGCTTGGGGGAGAGGGGCTCAGAGACGGTGCAAAATCACATGACCAAGGCCAGCAGGCAAGGTTATGAGAATACATCATTTCATCGTCGTTTCTCCATACCTTCACATATCAACCTCCTCCACCCACACAGGGGGCGACATCCTGAAAACAGCCCAAGTTGGTAGACTGTGGCGTGAGCTTGTCTCAAGAGATAATTAGATCACCTCCCTTGCGTGGAGGAAAAGAATAGCAGATTAAAAAGGAAATATGACAAGTCATCCAAGTGCCAGGAATGCCTCCCCCGAGAGCCACACTTCCATTTCGGTCCCTCATTCCAGACATGGGACCAATTAAAGTAGGTGTGGTGTATACATTTAAACAAAAGCCAGCGTAAGTGTTAAGAGCCAGTTCCCCCAAACACTGTACCCAGAGAAACAGCTGGCCCCTTATCCTACAACTGTGTGACTGCAAGGCCCAGCTCCGAGGCGTTGGGGGCCATTTCAGATGTCCCCCTCCCCCCAGCCACCACCCCTTGCCTCTTCTACCCTCACTAACACATAGGGGAGGTCAGGCAGACTAGGCTTGCATTTCTGGCCCTTGGCAAGGTGCTGGTCTAGAGAAGCCCTTTGTCCCCGCCTGGCCCCAATCCCACCACTCCACACTGGATAACTCTGAGAAGGCCCATGACGTAATCGGTGCAGTTCCCTCTGCCTCAGCACTGGGACACCCAGTGTTCAGATCGAGACCAACGAGTGTGTCACCTTCCCGTGATTGTAGCAAACCCTGGGAGAAGTCATCTTAAAAAGAGTCCTCTGCTCTCCACATGCAAGGTGGCGTGCATGCATGCATCCCGGCACATACATGGAAAGCAAAACCAAACAAATACAATGGAGAGTAGATATGAGCCGTGTGGAGTTCTCACAATTAAAATCTCTCCAAATGTTGGAGAGAAAAGGTTAGGGCCGAGGAGGTAGTGCCTTGTAAGCTTGAGGACCCGAGTGAGTTAGACCCCAGAACCCACATGCAATGCTGAGGGTGGTGGTATACACTTGCAGTCCCAGTGCTGGGGATGGGACACATCAAGATGTATGTCCTGCGGGCTAACTGGACGCCTCGCCAAGTCGGTGAGCTCCAGGCACCAGTGAGAGACTGTGTCTCAGAATTAATTAACTGGAAAAGACAAAGCTGATGGGGTCTGAGGGAAGACTCCCAAATTTGACCTGACCTCTCCATGTGTGCATTCACACAGGTGAACACATCTACACCTATCCATCTATGCATGCATGCATGCATGCAAAAGGGAGTGTGAGAGAGAAAGCGAGAGAGTGGCTGGTGTTTACTTGGGCTCATGGTTTTGGAAGCCTGCGACTGATAACATTATTGCAGCAAATCTCCGCAAAGCCATCACCTTATCATGGGGCATAAGCAGAGGGCTGGGTCCTGCAATCCCTTCCAAGGGCACACCTCCAGAGGCCTCACACTCCCCATTAGGCCCCACCTGTGAGGACTTCTACCTCCGTGCTCTAGCACCCATATCTTGGTCCTCTTCGGTGTGAAGGCACGAAGGAGCCACATTCCACCAATGGTGATAGAAAGTGGGTTGGACTCTAGCTGAGGAGCCCAAGGAAAAATAAATTATCCAAAAGGAGAAGAAAACGTTGGCCAAATGAGAAATGGTAACAGCTGTGCTTTGTACATGGCCCTCACCTCAGCCGGTTTCTCCTTCCCTTGAAGAGGATCCTGCCTGTGGCACGCAGTCATGACTGCCTAGTATCCTAAGAGTGAGCAAACAATCTGACACAGCTGATTTGTGAACCCTTTCCTGGCACTCCTGGCACACTTCTGTCCTGGGGGCTTAAGTGACACCTTAAGAGAGAAGGGATTCAGTTTGCCCAACTTCTTTACCCCATGCCATTTCTGGCTCCTCCTGCTGGACAGTGTGACACTAATTGTCCATCCGGATTCCTTGCACACCTCTGTTGGTCAGCAGCAGAGGTTCCTCTGCCCAGCGTGTCTCAGAGCTCCCTTCGACACCAGGATCCCCTTTGATTTCACAAATCGCCTCAGTGATGCCTTCCAACTCAGGAATCGCAAGGCTATTTTAATGCAGGATGCACTATCTACTTACGCAGGGCATATCTACACACTTGCAGGTATCCAGTAAGTTTTAAAGGCATTTTCTTTTCTTTCTTTTTTTCTTTTTCTTTTTTTTCAAAATATTAAGTGTTCTTTGAAACAGCCTCCACTATAATTTGGGAGATCGCCAGTTTCAGATACACAGAGCACAGTGCTACTAACAATGGCTTTATGTGATAGCTGTTTCCACAAGCCTGGTTGATGGGCAAAAGCAACACAGGACCAGGGCGGTGGCCTCCTGGACAGGCACTAAAATGTCCTAACATTACAAACCAACATGGAGGGGCTGGAGCAGCTCTGAGTGTGGTGCTAACCTCCTGATGGGTCCCTTGTCTGTGCAAGGGGTCCTCACAATCGGCTTTACTCCAGCAAACCCAGCACGAAGCAGCCATGCAGTCCATTGGCAGGTGCTGTCTAGAGCCTACAGCTCTGCCCGCCACTCCCACCATGGAATCCACTTCCATTGTGTTCTCTGATTGGCCTCCATGGTTTCCCAAGTCTCTCCAGGGCGCCCTCTTCCACTGATGGCTTAGACAAGTGCAGGTGCCACAGTAAACCTCACAGCCCCCTGGAGGTAGATGCTGCTGTCTTGGTTTTGATGATGAGGAAACAGACTCGGGTTAAGTAACTTGTCAAAGTCACAAGACTAAAAGAGAGGGCTAGGCTCCAGGTTCAGGGAGCCTGGCTGACCTTAGGTGTATGTTGTGACCTTGGGTTATCTTGGCTCTGGTAAGTGATGCCTCTTGTCCAGGATTAGGTCCTTGAGGAAACCTGTGGGATTATGTTGGCGATGTCTGGGTCTATGGAAAGCTAGGGATTGTGCTTGGATTGTTCTTTTCTTAATTTGATTTGCTGAGAGCAAAATGTGGTCCCTTCGATGCTCAATTTGCTGGTGACATTTTAACGAGTGATGACTCAGATCTGCTTGCATGCCTTCACAGGAACAGCCAGTCCCTGTTCCCTGTCCTCTTCTGCCCTGTCCCTTCTGGAGAGCTCCCCTAGCTCCCAGCCCAGAGCTCATTTACCTCCTGCCAGCTCCCAGCTCCAGATGCCACCCAAACCCAGGAAAACCAGCACCCTCTCTCGTGGACCATTCTCACTCTGCTTCCCGAGTGCCCAGCATCCCTGGGAAGAATCCGCTGTGGGAGGAGCCCACAGCAGCCGCTCCAGGCATCCTCCTAGGGGCTGGGTACCCTTGAGACTTACTATTAATGAGTCATGAAGAGACAGGCCTGCCTTCTCACTGGACGACCGACACAGGCTTGGGAAAGGAGTGTTTATGACTGCAGCAAAGTAAGACATGTCCGTGAGATAATGGGCAACATTGGCAATTACGTCACTGATTGCTCTGAGGATGAAGTGTAACGACTCTCATAGCCAACCTGTGTTACGACAGACTCTGTGGAAACACATGGTGTTGTCACTGTGAAACTCACGGGGTGCCACAAGGGGAGGACCCGGGGCTGGTTGTTATCTGGGTGACCAGAGGAAGTCTCTTTGAGAACGTCCTCACTTTTTAAAATCCAGGGAGTTTGTTGTCACTGCTGTTTGATTGCTTTAAAAAAAAAAAAAAAAAAAAAAACCTCTTGAAGCAGAGAACGAGCAACTTAAGGCAGGACACAACAAGGTCAAAAACTGTGAGTGGGCATGATTGCTGAAGAAAGCCGTCAAGCGCCTGACTCCCAGAGGATGTCTTAGAAGGAGGAGTGCAGAGAATCGGGCGTGGCCATGGTCTGTGCAGAAAGAGCATCTGGGATGCTCACAGAGAGGGCGGGGCAGTAGAAACAAGTAGGAGGGGCTGGCTTGACTGCACCCCTAGAGGTGAGGCTGAGCTAGAACAGCTCCCAGGCTAGGCTGAAGCAGCAGGCAGGGGATGGCCCCTTTGCCAGCGAGGAGGGCATGAGCGAGGTCCCGTAAGGCGCGAAGGAAGAGACCCACAGTTTCTTTGAGAGTCGCCAGCCTCAAATTCCCCCACATCTTGCTTGCTCTTTGCTGACCAATCTAACACCAGCCAATGGGGTGTGGCCTTCCCTCTGCTGCTTGTGGCTCCCCCATGTACCCGGCCTTCATCCATACCCGAGTCCTCCCGACTCTGCCGCCACCAGGCCACAGGGTGGGTCTGTCCCCAGCTCGGATCTAAATCACCCCTCTTTTCTGTTCGCTGCTAAGTGTGCCCTGCTCGACACCCTGACCCACCCGATCGATCCTGTCCCAGCCAGAAAGCCTTTCAGTCTCTCCCCTTCACAGTGAGCTCCCAATTTGAAACCCTCGATCTCATAGCTTGCATTACTCAACGGGCTCCTGGCCTGGCCTGTGACACAGTACACTCAGCCTGAAGAGCCTGAGACGCCCCTCCCCCATGGCAAGGCTCAAGACATCAGCTCTCACACAGCGAACTTCAGGCAGGTAAGAGGCCAAAATAAATACCATCAGCCTGCAGAGGAGCAACAGGGAACGTCGCCCCAACCCCACGATTGGCCCCTCCATGCATGCGCCCCTGTGCACGTCAGGCACATGTGAGGTGTCATAAACCCTCATTGGCTTGCTTTGCTGCCCTTATAAGACTATTGCTACTACCACATCCCAAGTGACAGCTTCCACCGTCAAAGTGTGTCTGCACGTTTATTTGCCCAGAGAAGCAATGACTTCGCTCCAGCATTCCACAGAAAGCCATTTCCTTCTGCTGGCCTCCTGTCACTTAATTGTCATTGTGTAGGAGTTCATTAACGTCCCCTTAATCTGCTATGAAGACTTAAAAGGCTTTCAGATCCAGTCAAACTCAAAACACATTTATTTGCTTTTACCATGATTGAGACGATGTGCTCTGTAAATAACCTTATGCTCAACACTCGGCGATATTAATTTCACTCGACTTCATGACTTAAGGTCAAACGTGTTCATCAAAGCCGCCATCGTTAGCACAGTTTCCTTTTCTATTAAGCGATTATGATCACTTACTATTAATGAGTCGTGAAGTTTTAATAAATTTTTGCTGGTGTGAAATTGCAAAACAGTAATTATGGCATACACTGTATGGACGGCCTGTTCCATAACTTAAATGTGGCCTAATATTGCGGGGGGGGGGGGCGGGATACGAAACAAGGGCAGCAAACAGTTAGTTGTTGATATGGAACCCAAACAAACCTTGGCCACGTAGGTGAATGGTCAAAAAATGAAGACCTTTTGTCGGCCATAGCGAGATATTTAAGCATATGCCCCGGATCCTCTAAAAGTCCTGCTGGGTGTTGGGGTGGATTTTGGGCTGAGGTCACTATTTCTGGCATGAGGGACAGGATGAGGCTTTTAAAATAAAATTGAATGTAATGAAATGGATTGGTATGAATGGCACCAAACAACTATCATGGCAAGGCTGTCCTGGAACCACGGGCTCCTGAGGCAGCTTCAGAGATTGGGAGCCGGTGCTTATACCAAAAGGAGTTCTCTCGCAAGACACAAAAGCTTCTCCGAGGGTGGTGTCCAAATGTAGTTCAGGTTCAGGGCCCTCCCACATCTGCACATGTTCTGACTGGGGCCAGCCTAATCTGCATTCAGCCATGGCTACTTTGGCACAGGTGAGCTATAAAGCTCATAAGAGAAATACTTGTCTAGAAATCCCAAGTCTCATTCTACAGAATCATACAGGAGCCAAGACTCTATCTGGGCAAACAAACATGTCTTAGATCTCATATTAAACACAAGACTATAAGACTTTTAGATTAAATAATCTAATAAGAAAAGTGTGATGTGTATAAACAGCACGTGATAACTGAAGATCTCTTCATTTACAGGCACCAGGCACAGATCGGAGTATTTTTTATGCAACCTCGCCATAACCCATTTTACAGATGTGGAAACTGAGTCACAGGAAAAGATTAAGCAACTTACCAGTTAGATACTCTCATCTGATGAAAATGGCAAGATGGGTGTTCGTTAGGCAGAGAGTGAGCGTGTGTTTAGGAAGGGGAAGAGCATACCCAGAGAGCTAATCTTGAATCCTCTTCAGGTGACAGCTGTGTAGATCAAGAGTCCAAAGTACCAGCTGTCCAGGGTGGTAGCTTGGGAGGTTCTCAGAGTCTATGCTAAAGTGAGGGGTTGAGTGGGGTTTCTTAGACTTCTACTCCATGCCCTTTCTCATGTTTGTTCCGACAACTGAGTCATGCCATCATTCGATAAGATGGCTGAAAACTAGGAGCTCAGGACATAGGTCAGAAGAAGACTGGAGATGCTTCCAGAACTGACTCTGGAGGGGTGGGATCAACTTGAATGTTACCTGCTGGCTTAGGGTTTGGTGGGAAAGGATAGCCAGGAGGCAGAGAGACAAGAGATTCCGGCATTTATTTTAGAATTACACACAGCCAGGTAACTCATCCTCATAGATGGCAGTGTAAGCCACCAGTTTCTGGATGAGGATGAGGAAGACCCTGGTAACTGCTCTCCATCGAGTACTGTGGAAGGACAGTAAACACCTAACGATGTCCAGCCCTGTAGATGGCCTCCATGGCTGCACCTACAGGACAGAGAAGAACCATTGTTCCTGGGATTCCCGGCAGCATCTCTGCGCCCCTTGCTAAGCACCGGGCAGGTGCCGGGCACTGGCAAAGCCTTCTGAATATCATCTCATTGACACCTCGGAGAAACCCTGGAGGAAAACACAGCTCTACTTACATTCCACATACGGATCTAACTCAGTGTACTGTACTGCACAACTGTACAACACATCACGTTGTGAAATTCCACGCCACCGTGTTCCTGTGATGGCACAGCGGAGACCACGGTCCGTCTTTAAAATGAAATGAGAGGTAGAATTGCTTCAGCTACACAGAGTGACCTGGACAGATGGTGCCTTGCTAATTCAAACGCATTTAAAAGCCCACCCCAGCTTGAGGCCACTGATTCTGTAAGAAGACACAGATTGTACAAACATGGGAGCAGACAAAAAGGGTCCCTGATACCGAGGCCCCACCCAAAACGGTCTAAGTATATAGAAAGAGGGAGAGCATCTGGCAGAAAGCCAATGGCAAAAGGTGTTCTGTGACTTACCCTACATCTCATCCAACTGGATAATTTTCCCAGGAAAGATTTTATTAGCCACAGCCTTACCCAGGAACCATTGTACACATCAGTGTCCATTTTCAGATCTCCCTGAAATCCCCATCAAGGGATTTACTAGCACAACCACTACCTCTGCCCCTCCAACACCCTCTGAATGGCTGCTTCTCCAGATTTACCAGGATCAGTATGAAAGCTGAGCTGAAGCTGGCAAATGCCTCTGTCTGTGTTCTTCATAAGCGGAGTTGTCTTCTTATTCTTGGCAGAAGTAGTGTTATCTGGCCTTTACCTCATTATGTTTGTCTAGAATTTTCTCCATCTGGGAGGGAGATCTGACAAATGACTTGAACACGAGGTTGTGCCAACATAGGCACAAGAATAATGGGCTGGAAATTGGCAAATATCTCAGGAAAACATGTTTCCAAACAGACCGAGAAGCTGAGCTGGCCCAGGGCCCAGGCTCCAGGCTGAAGCATCCAGTGCTGGGGTGACTCCCTGTCTGGGTGAGAGGTCACCAAAAAGTTTGGGTCAAGGGTATAAGAACTCACCATCTATGAACTATGCAACAATGGCCATTGCCTTCATTTTACATGGTATAAACAAACACTAAAGTCTGGGTTGTGTGGAGCATTGACTGTGTAGCAAATCTTCTGCTAGGTACAGAGGCATCACCTCTGACTGATACACCAGCTAGGTGTAAGGAGTACGGTTTCTCCACCCGCCGCCTGGTCATGTCCAGTCGCCGCGCCAGCCCCAATTAACACACAGAGACTCTGTGTTTGATATAATTCTATTGGCCCGGTACTAGTTTCTTATCGGCTAGCTCTGTCTTAAGTATTAACCCATTCCTGCTGATCTACTTATTTTCAAGTGGTCTTCTCTTACCGGGGAGCCGGCCGGCATTCTGCTTTCTCCAGACTCTCCATCTTGACTCCTCCTTACCCCTTCCTCCTTGTCTCCTAGTCCCTCCTATCATGCTTTCCTGTTGGCCAACAGTGCTTTTGTTCATTTAACCAGTATGAGAAACATATTTACATAACGGCATCTCCCATCAGCTAGGTACTAAAAAAAAAAAAAAAAAAAAAAAAAAAAAAAAAGATTCAACATGGCTCCCAACTCCCTAGGAACGATATCAACAATGTCAACAGCAGTTCTTTTCCTAGTGGTACCATGGGTGGTCTCTCCTCTCTCTCTCTCTCTCTCTCTGTCTCTCTGTCTCTCTCTGTCTGTCTCTCTCTCTGTCTCTGTCTCTCTCTCTCTCTCTGCTTATCTATTCACTTTAAATGTTCAATGTTGGACAACAAAAGAACATCAAACTCTGTTTATAAAGATTTATTTATCACTGGCCAGATACAAGAGCGACAGACTGGGAAAGCCAATCTCTGTCCATGAGAACACCAGAGGACAGCTGTGTCCCAACGTCAATGAAAACACCTGCTGCTTTTGCCCTTGTTTCTAGAATGCCCTTCCTGATGCAGAGAAACTGGAGATGCTGAGGAAGGCCTGGTTCTAGGGCTGAGGAAAAGGTGAATTTGCTGTGGCGATAAAAGTGAGGAGATACGCAAAAGTATCATGGGAATATGTCAAATCGAGAGGGCATTGGAGAAAATGAACACACGGCCATGAAGCAGGGAACCATGGACTATAATATTGAGAGTAATAAATGAATACACTGGAAGGTTGATGAGGCTAGGTTACTTACATAGTCTCAAAAACCTCAGGTTAAACAGTAATTGTGAGGAAGAGGCAAGGAGAGTAATTCTATAGTAGGAAGCTTGACAGATTTCTTAACCTAGTGATTAGCATCGGCATCATCAGACATGAGGCAGGCGGCATCATGTGACACCTTCTTAGGAGGTCCGGAAAGGAGTGTACTCTCCTCTGTGACATTCTTGCCAGACATGGTAACCCCGATAAAATCAAAACATCGGACGAGCCTCAAGTACTATGGGTTCTACAAATTATCTGCTTCCTTACCCTGGTTAGCTTCAATCATCAACTTGACACACCTCAGAGTCACCTGAACTGAGGCTAAGCAGGTGGCTAAGAAAGATCAAATGGTGCTCCCCCATGGTAGAAAGCATCAAAGGGTGCTCCTGCATGGTTTCTGTATGAAGTTACTGCTTGAGTTCTTGACCTGGCTTGCTTCAGTGCTGGATTGTGACCCAGAAGCATAAGCCAAATAAACTCCTTCCTCTTCAAGTTGTCTTGGTCCAAGTGTTCTATCACAGCAGCAGAACAGACACTAGAACACATAATTTTCAAGAAGAAATCATGATGATAAGATCAGAGGAAAGACTAGGAGCAAGGTAATAAAGACAGGCTGAGGGAGATGCAAACGCAGTCCTAAACTTGGGCAGAGACCCTATCTTCAGGCCTTGCCGTTTGTGTTTTAGGAATGCGGTATCTTTATGCGCAGTTAACATACAAACAAGAAGAGTATGTGGTGAGGTAATTCTCGTGTTTTCGGGGCACAGGGTAGAGTGTGCACAATTCATCAGACTTTGGAGGGTTTTATATTGCTTTATGAAACATTTAAAAATCACAGTGTATGGACTACAACATGCCAAGTTTGTACCATAAGTGAGCAAGCCTCTCCATCTCCACTTAGAAGCGACCCCAAGGCCTGGTGCTGAGTCAAAATTTCCTGAAAGCACATCTTAGAACAGACGCAGCTCCGTACCTGGAAGTTTTCCATCGTAAAGCATACATGTAATAATTTTATCTTAAGACATTTTTACAGGATGAAAATGAAACTTCTGTCTCAGTTAAAAGCATACCGTTGAAGGCTCCACAATGCCAATAGTCCCGCTGGCACGAGCTAGTTGCCAACGTTAATGCCGGGTGTACTGAATGAGGTGAGGTGCTGAATGGTTTATTAGCGATGAAGAACTTACTAATGAGTTTTGATTCTAGCAATAATTAAGCACCAGGGCTGATTTTCAGGAGATTAATTAGGTGAGATCATCTGAAACGATGGGTCCAGGTAAATCCTAAGTATGGTCAATGGTCCAGAAGAAACGCCACTGTCATTATCATATACATTATGCTCGTCATTACTGTGGGTATCAGCAAATGGTTTTCTTCACATTTTTCCTTCTTCGTCACAGGTGGGCATGCTCCAGGCTCGCTGGGAGGTGTCATGCAGCAACTAACTCAAGGATGCATTAGGAGGAGGTGGACTCTGTCAGAAACTGCTTCTCGGATGCTGGGAATTACAGATTCATCGGAGCAGTGGCCATTTGTGCTGAGGCGGTGATTCAGTCAGGGACACTGAAATGCAAGACGCAATAACCGAGAGACTGCTTTAAGACCACACATATTGGCCTATAATTGGTTCCTGCCAGAGAGTCAAAGGCGAAGGGAAGGTCTGTGAAAGTCGCAATCTGAAAGTGTTTCTGGTTTATTTTTCCATCTGTAACTCCTATAAAACAGTGACCTAAGAAACTCGGGGCTGGTCGGGTAGTCAGGATGAAAAGGTAGTTTTAAATGGCATGCCCAGTAAACTAATTGGTTTGTAACTAGGGAAGAAGGAAAAAAAATGGAACTCAATATCTACTGGCAGCAAAATAAAAAACTAGGCACCTCGACCAATTTCCCCACTGGAAATAGCTTAAAATGCTGGGAAAACATTGTAAACAGCCTCGGAAGCGCTTGGAGGGGCAGACAAATGAACTGAGGGTCTGAACCCAAGAGGCGGGCAGGAAGTGGAGCAGATTTCATCCTAGGGGCGTTGGCAGAGCCAGGGATACTGAGCTTGGATTTTTCCCAGGCTCAGGCAGCACCAGAAACAAAGTACAGGTCCACTTAGGAGGGAGTCCAAGAACAGGCCTTTTCTAATGAAACCCGAATCCTCAACGCTAGGTTCTCAGTGTAGGGAGAATGAGAAATACTCCACTGCCTCCTCACCACCGATGGGACTATCAACAATGTGCTGCCTTTGAACCCCAGGGTATCTGTGGTCCCCACTTGGGATGCAGCCTGAATTCTGATGATGTAACCCCAAACAACAAGGCTAGTGGTCCTGCATTAGTGGTGAGCCCAGGCATCAGTGACTCCTCTCTTAAGGGCACCATTCAGCCAACAGGAATCGCGGGTGGTTTTCCCATCTCCTTTGGGGGGACAGGGCTGGAAACTACCAGGGAGCCTTGTATCCATTAAACTTGGACTTCTTCAAAACAAGGAAGAAGGAGGAGGAGAAGAGGAAGAGGAAGAAGAGGAGGAAGAGGAAGAAAAAGGAAGATGAAGAAAAGGAGGAGGAGGAGAATCATCACATACAAGCTCCAGAATAAATGAGCCATAAAGGACTTTAAGGTTCCCTTAGAAAAATGGACAATGAGAAATATCAACTATGACTTAAAGTCCTGAAATTACTGTAGACAGAGCTCAAAACCATAGAAATAAAATTTAAGATCAAATACCAGCGGCTCAAAGAGACCTCACAGATGACCAAGAAGGTACCGCCGGAGAACGAAGTAAAGAAATTATCCAATTTGCAGTCTAGAGATAACATGGGCTTCGGGCATTTGTGTTTGCAGAAATATTGAGAAGCAGGGAAGGTGGACAAAAGATCAGTGTCTGTTGGCTGGGGCAATTTTGTCCTCTGGGGGACATTTGGCTTGGGTCTCATTGATGACTGGTACAAGCTGATACCCAGCTGGCAGAGTTCACAGATGCTCGTGGTCCATTCATAGATAGGGCTTCCCTGAGCAGTAAAGGGGGCATCAGCAGTGCTGAGATGGCAAAGCCACGCCCTCTCTCCACAGAACTCCAAGGGAAGCATATTGGAAGTGAATAAATACATTTCAATCTGTTCATTTATTATTTATTTGTTGATTGATTTTGTGTGTGTGTGTGCGCGTTCACACTTTCATGCTCACATGTTACAACGTGAATGTGGAGGTCAGAGGAAAACTTTTGGGAGTCACTCTTATTATTTGGGTGCCAAGTATAGAATGTAGACCGGGTGGCAAGTGCTCTTAACAGCTGAGTCATCTCAGCAGCCCACCTTCCTTCTTTCCAAATGTTAGCACTTTCGCCAACCTGGCCTAATAATAAATATTTTAAAAGCCAGGGTACATTAGGATCCCATACACTATTCAAGTACCCATATACTATATGTATTTTGAAATTTCCTAAGTTGAGAAATTTACTAAAAATTAAAATAACCACCCAGAGAAAAGACAGACTACTCTGGGGAAAAAAAAAAACTGTAGTCAGTTTGTCAGCAACAAGAATGGAAACAGAAGTTGGGAGAGGTGTTCAGTATGCTGGGAGAAAAAATGCTGTCGGCACAGAATTTTATACAAAGTGAAAATACATTGCAAGAATTGCAAGAACAAGAATCAGGCACGCTCAGACAGAACAAAAATTGAGTTTTTTTCAATGGCAAACCTTCAGTAGATTTTTTTTTTTTTCAAGCATGGAGTAGAGGCAGGAAGGACAGGGATCCAGACAGAAGGTCTGAGGTGCAGGAGGGCTCAGAAAGATGACTGTGTTTAAGTGTAAACATCTATTTCCACAGTGAACTTCCTCATAATCATGCCCAGGGTCAAACTGCAACCAGAGTTGTATTTGAAGAAAGACAAATACATGTGAAACACTTAAGAATTTCACCATATGCTCAGCCTATAAATAGGATAAGAGACACTGGTTTCTGGGGCTGTACCAATTCACCTTGTCTTAATATCAGTCTAGTTTAACATTTATCCCAGACAAAGCTTCCTGTTTGGGTGTGAATGTACATGTTTGTTCTAAGCATAGGCAAGTCTTAACCTAACCTACAAATACCTAACAACATAAGATTATGTTCTTTCCATAATGCAATTAACTCAGAAATCAGTAACAGTAGCCAGTGTACAGTTACCAGCCTGGTCCCACAGCTGCATCAGCTCCAAATAACACACAGAGACGCTGTATTAATTATGAAACTGTTGGCCGGTTACTAGTGTTTCTTATTGGCTAGGTCTGTCTAAATTATTAACTCATTTCTATCAATCTAAATATTTCTACATGGTCTTATCTTACGGAGAACACCAGAGTCACATGACATCTCTTCCCAAGATCACATCACAACTACATTTCCCAGAACCCTCTACCTCTCCTAGTCCCACCCATCTTGCTTCCCTATTGGCCCATAGTGTTTTATTCATAGACCAATAAGAGAAACATATTTACAGAATGACATCTCCCATCAGTGTACTAGTGTACCCCAACTCAAGGGATTGAGGCTTTTGTGGTAGTTCACATGAGAATGGCCCCAATGGGCTCACATGTTTGAATCCTTGGTTCTTAGTTGCTGTAACTATTTTGGGGAAGGATTAGGAGATGGAACCTTATTGAAGGAGGTGTGTCACTGGGGTTGGGCTTTCAAGTTTCAAAAGCCCACACCAGGTCCAATCTCTCTCTCTCTGCCTCCAACTCTGTGAAACTGTAAGCCCTGATAAACTTTTCGTAAGTTACCTTGGCCACAGTGTCTCTTCACAGCAATAGAACAGAGAGTAGGTCAGGTTCCATGTTGCTCAAGCCCTTGTCACGCTTGCCCATCAGGAAGCTCTGTGCTAGAGGTGACAACTCTAAGAGCTCTCAAGTCTGCTTGCTCCATCTGTCACTTAGTGCTCAACTCCTAAAGGCAGGGCCGCTTCTCATGCAAGACAATGCCCAGCTTCACAGTTGTAGTTTGTAGATTTTGCCTGGGAGATGACACCAGCCTCATAGGACCCGCCCTCGCCAGTCTCAGGGAGGACTGATGGTCAGCTGAAGCTTGTGCAGAAGCTACAGTTGAGGGAGATTACCAAACAAGTGAAGGCTGTGGTGATGGGCAGCTGGGGGCGGGGCTGGAGTGGGGCTGGGGCGGGGCCTGGGCAGGGTCTGGGGTGAAAGATGCCTTGGAGAATGTGTGCTCAACCGCTCAGAGAAAAGGGAAGAGAGTGAAAAAAAAAATGCTCATTCAGGAAGAACCTCTGCAAAGGAATATGAATTCGGTTGTGTTAATCAGTGTGTAAAGCTATACCATGGCTATCCCCAAATCCAGAGCAGTGCCGTCTGCAGCGGGACCCACCCTGGGTGCCTGGGAGACTCCTAACAGGAAGAGTCTAACAGAGACAGCATAGGGGCAGAGGAATGACAAGTCTGATGGAAATCGGAGGCATGCCACAGGGGAGATCTGAGCCAGGTACCGAGAGAGAGGAACCATGGGAGCAGCTGGGAAGGAGCTGGCTTCTCAT
The DNA here is from genome assembly GCF_943737965.1 of Phodopus roborovskii. NCBI lineage: Eukaryota > Metazoa > Chordata > Mammalia > Rodentia > Cricetidae > Phodopus > Phodopus roborovskii. The sequence continues at coordinate 2,935,850 of NW_026126541.1, forward strand.
GGGGAGCAGTGAAGGTCAGAAGTCTGTGGTGTGACACACTCAAATCCCTGAAACAGGTAAGAAAACAAACAAACAACAACAAAAAAAAGAGTTGTTAACCCAGGATTTCATATTTAATAAAATTAGTTTATGACAGTGAATGTGGTGATATGTTACTTATGATTTATTAAATCTTGCCTGAGGATTCAGAAAGCAAAGTCAGCCACAATCCATAGAAGCCAGGCACGCACCTTTAATCCTAGGACTCAGGATTAAGAGGTAGTGTGGATCTCTGGGAGTCCAAGGCCAGATCTACACCAGACTGATTCAGCCCTAAAGAGAAACATCTGGGATCACACCTTTAATCTCAACACTAGAGGGGAATAAAAGATAAGAGCGGGTTCTTCAGTAGTCAGTATCAGGCATTCATTCTCCAGCCACACTGAGGATGGGAAGACATTGAAGTCTCAGGATTCTACTGCAACCAGGATCACCTTTCAGTCTGAGGTAGAGTATGAGTTACTGACCAGCTGCTTTGCTTTTCTGAGCTTAAAGTTTGAACCCCAATATCTGTCTCTGGGCCATTTATTTATTAGTGATAGAGGTAAAGACACAAAAAGCATCCCAGATAAAAACTGAAATAATAAATTGTTAGCCAGGCTGCCTTACAGAAAATGTTAAAAGTCACTCTTCAGGATAAAAGTCCTTGATCCCAGATGGTCATTTGAGCCAGTAATTTTGTATCTAATTATACAAAGCAGATTAATACCATATGTTTTCTCCTTTCTCCTCTTGACTGAATTAAAATACACTGTTAAAAACAGCGGGTGTGTACCTGTGTTGTTGAGGTTACAATCTATAGAAAATCAAAAAATTTTTACAAGTGAAAGTTTTTCTTAAAACTGTGTTTGTTACACAAAATAACTGGCAAAAGCAACTTGAGGTGAGAAGGGTTTGTTTTGGCTGATGGTTTGAGAAGAAAGGAAGGTTGACTTCTGTTCTGTTTAGTCCAGGCCTCCAGCCTGTAAGGCAGGGTCCGTACATTCAGGGTATGGCCACTTCCTGCAGTTGAGCCTCTCTGGAAACCTCCTCATGGACACACCAGAGTTGTGTTTCCTAAAAAAAAAAAAGTGATGCCAGTTAGTCAAACCCTTCCAAGTGAGAGATGAGCGCTTGTCCAGATGGGTCTGGCAGCTCTGCCTCTGCAGAACATGCTCTAAACGTGTCCCTGCTGACCTTTATCCTGTCATTATCATCTAAAAGTACAGCATAAAGTTATTTAAATAACATTCACATTGCGTTGGGTATTATAAGTAATCTAAGGACCATTTAAAATGTGAGAACATGTATAGATGTTGTAAAAGAAAATACTACAACACTTTATGTAAGGGACTTGGATGTGGACATCTGTGTACCTACAACCGTCTACAGAAAGATCTGGAATGAGTTTCCCAGGAAACTATGGAAGACAGTACAATTGCATCCCATCCTCTGAAAGACCCCCACTATGCTTATTGCCTGTTTAAATTGCTCTTGCTAATTGCCAAGGTCAAGTTATGAGAAAAGTACAGGAGGGAACCAGGTGCTGCTCTCATCCAACGCCAACCAGATATCTGTGGTCTGCAGCTTGGACTAAAGCAAGGTCAGCAGGACAGTGTCCAGGATTCTGAGAGAGTCATAACTGAATTCTTTGTATTCTTTGTGCCCAACCCAAATAACCAACTGTCCTTGGTTAACTACAACTGCTACATTTAGATGAAACAATGAAATCCCTGTAACCATGCTTCTGCTTCTGTAAGCCTGCTTCTTGCCACCCCAACCCTATATAAACTGCCTGAGTTTTAACCTCAGCACGCTCAGTCCCCCCGAAAGACTGAAGTGTCCACAGGTACCTGTGTAAACAATAAACAACCTCTTGCACTTGCATCCAGTGGTCTGGTCTCTTCTCTTGGGGGCAAGGGCCTTCCCCCTGACAGGCTCCAAACTCTTGGGGTCTCTTGGGATCTTTCACTCCACTGATTTAAAATGCAATTGTATGAAACAATATGCTCATTTCATTTTTTAGAGCAACAACATGCTTAAATATAAAATATTTGACAATAATGAATCTAAGAAGATGGATGGAAAAGAAAAAAACATGCTTCGCTGGAGGAAGAAACTGACACCAGTCAGATCCGCAAGAACTGCTGTCCAGAAGGGATGATGGGCAATTTTTCAGATAATGTGTACCTCCAGGGTGGTAGTTAAGAGTGATCGCTGAAGAAATGAGAAGTGATTGCTGATGGTACCGCATTCTAGGGAAGGTGGAGGGGATGCTAAAATGTTCAACAAGTAACCTCGATGATAGCTACCCAGCTTCAAGAATACACTAAAATCATCGAATTGTGCAGTGAAAATGGAGATCTCTGAGAAACTGTTAAAAATGAGAGCGTTTTAAAAATTACACAGTAAGACGAGGAGTCACAGAGTGGAAGATAATTACATTAGATATAATTGAGAGAGAAACGGTTTACAGACTTTGAAAAGAACTTCTATAAATAGGTAATAAAAAGAACCAGACTGAAAACGAAGGAAAAACTACCACAGATGCAATCCATAAAGACATTAGACAATCTTCATTAATAATCAGAAAGGTGATACTAAAACCCCAGTGACAAACTTCTATAACCACCAGATAGGCAAACGCAAGCAGCCTTGACAGCTCCAAGCCTCAACACAGATTTAGTCCATTGGGAACAGACAATATGACCAGCAAGATGACATAGTGTGTAAATGTGCCTGCTGGGCAAGCCCAGAGACCTGTACTGGATCCCCAGAACCTACACAACAGTGGACAGACGCAAATTTATTCTCTGATCTCCATATGCATACCACGGTATATATAAACCCACTCGCCTTCGTATATTTGCCACGGTGTACACCCCCAACTTACACATCCATGCGTGGTATACACCCCCACTCTGATGTCTACATGCATGCCTTGGTCTGTACACCCTCCACACACAGCATGCTCACGTAATGATAATAAATACATAAATAAATAAAATAAAAAACAGATGGAGGGCATGTAATTCTGGGGATTATCTAGTATAACTGAGTGTGTACACGCTATGAGTCGGTAAGCTTGCTCCTATCTACTTTAAGGCAATGCGATCTAAATTCAGTAGCCACTGAAACACTGAAATGTGGAAGTATAAATTAAGAGATGCACAACACAAACCACTCTCTGGATTTCAAAGACACCACGCCGGGGAAAGACGATGTAAACTAATGCATTAATAATCTTCATATTGGTTACATGTTGATGTAGCCAATGTTTTAAATATATTAGGTTATTATGTGTTGTTCAATTTATTTCATATTTATACTTTCTATGTGGTTATTAGAAGAATTTAGATTATTTATATAGCTTTCTGTTGAACACCACAGAGGTGATGGTTAACATTGGTTTTCAGCTTGTCGAGATGGGCCTGAACTTGTCAGGAAAGGAGTTTGTAGTTGGGTATATTGGTGTGGGACGACTCACCCTGACTGTGAGTAGCACCACTGGGCTGGGGTCCCCAACTGGAATGACGGAGAAGAAAATCTGAGGAGCAGTGTCCACCTCTCTCTGCCTTCCTGACTGTGGGTGAAATGTGACCTTGGCTTTCCCGACTGTGATTTAACATGACCAGCTGCCTCATGCCTTGATGTCCCCTCAGAGCCTAACCCCAAATAAACCCTTCCTCCCACAGTTGCTTTTGTCTGTTACCTTTGTCACAATAAAAAGTAACTAATTCACTTCCTCAGAGAAACCCTTGCACACAGAAAACAACACGCCCAGCATCTTTGTTCACAGAGCAAAAGAAAAACAACAAAAATAAAAGGAAGGAAGGAGGGAGGGAGGGAAGAGAAAACAAACTCGAAACATTAAAAGTTGGAACAACCCAGATGCCCTCAGCAATAGAGTGAACAGTAATTTTCATACACCAAAACAACAGAAACTGGTATCAAAGAAAAAATGAAAGAGCTCCTGCTTTGTGCATCTGCCGAGAAGAATCTTAACAACACTGCCAATGGAAGAAAGGCAAGTTCCCAAGCGATGCACGTCAGTCATGAGCCACTGGTACAATGGCTCAACGTACATAGGTGAAGTAATTAAGACTCTAGTTAATGCAATTATTTTGCATGGAAAAGCTGACTATGGATGTCTATTGCTGTGAAGAAACATACGACCATGGCAACTCTTACAGAGGGAACATTTAATGGGAAGAGCTTATAATTCAGAAGTTTAGTCCATTGTTTTCAGGGTGGGGCATGGCAGTGAGCAGGCAGACATGAGGGAGTACTTGAGAGTTACACACCTTGATCTGCAGGCAGCAGGGTGTGGACGGAGTGTCACACTGAGTGAAAACTGAGGAACAAAACCTCAAGGCTTGCCCCAACAGGGCCACACTTCCTAACAGTGTCATCCCCTACAGTGCATGGGCACCGGTTACAGTCAAACTAGCACACTGGGGGGGGTGGTGCTGACCACATAGCTGAGGCTCTCACTGCATGGTCGTGGTGTGTTCATTTGTAGTAATTATTTTAAAACTTAACACATGCTTCCCTTCTCTTCTGCGAGTCCACACCAACCCTCCTAAGGCAGGGGAAGCATCACCCAAGAGTGAGTGAAAAAAACGTAAGAGCCAGAGAATGGGGAGGAGGGCTGGGAATGCTGTCCCACGGATATGACCTGGCCTTACACTCACAAACTCACACCCACTGCCATTTCCCAGGCAGGATGGGTCCATCGGCATTCCGTCATGGGCAGGGGAGGGGCTCTTGATGCTTCACCCCTTCAAGAAGCTATTGACAATTAAGGATTGATGGGGAAACACAGGGGCAACACTGATTAAACTCAGGGACACACACACACACACACACACACACACACACGCACGCACGCACACACACACACGCACACACACACACACGCACACACACACACACACACACACACACACACACACACCATGAGACTAAAGAGGTTTGCTGGAAATAAACGGCTCAACAGGGATGGGAGGGGATGAGAGAAGCTAATGGGTTGTCAAAGGAAATGGACCCAAAACGTTGTCTACATGTATGGAATTGTCAATGAATAAAAGGTAGCTAAAAGATGAGAACAGGTGAGTAAAACCAACTCAAGGAACTCAAAGGGAAGGTATTAGTGGGATAAAAAAAATTACTTAAATTAGTAAAAAATGGTAGTAAAGGTGTCTTTGTTAGAGAACAAAAGGAAACGATACTTTTGTTACCCAGACTGTGAGCCCGCATGTGTGGAGCTGAGGCTGATAACAAACAGCACAGCAGAGAGGCCAGCTGGGCATTTCTAGACTTTTGCTCTTTGACCACATTAGAGGCTGCACAGCTTGACTCTTGATTCTAAAGCAACGAGTGTTCTGTTCTTTAAAGCCTGGAGCAAACTTCCCAGGAATTACCCCAGATCTGGGTCAGTGCAACCCAGAAAAGTTCACACCAGCTAATTCTGCCTCCTTCTAAGTCCTCCCATGACCAACCTGACCTGGAATATCAACCTCTCTGTGGGAGCTAATTTTACCTGAGTTCTTTGATAGAGTGAGAAATATTTGATGGGTTTTACATTTTAATGCTATCCTAATGGCTACTTTTGGTTTTCATTTTGCTTGTTAGAACAGAAACTTGACATACTTTGTTTGTTTGTATCTTTGGTGTTTAGACTGATTCAGAGTCCCTGGGAAACCAGGTTCAGGGTGAGGTAATGCTGTTTTTCTGTAGTCAGAGGCAAGTAGCTTAGGTTATCCTCAAGGTTAAATGGCCTCAAACAAAGCTACTCAAACCCTGGGCACATTGTTTATGTCTACTATGGGGCCACAATCCATGGTGAAGGGGTGTGGTCTATTCCTTCTCCACCCTCAGCCCCACCCTCATGAGCTCTGGTTGAACAGCCGGACTAAAGGGGACAGAAAAGCAAGTTGTGGAGATGTCAGGCAAGAAAGAGACACCGGATTACTCTCAACAATTGTCCCACTGCTTTCCACGGAAGTCTCCTTCACAGTGGCCCAACAATGTTGCTAGTAGACTGACTCACGCTCTGCTAACACCAGATATTACAGGATAAAGCAGAACGAACCTCCCACCCTCTCCTCTGCCTGGGGGAATGCAGCTGCTGGCTCTGGAGAAAGCCTTTTCCATCCATGTGGACTTCCATTATTATCGAAGCCCAGCCAGGGCGTGGTGATGGAGAGACAAGCACACGGGGCAAAAATCTTCCAGCACTATTATTTATTTATTTATTTATGTTACATGTCCATCCCAGTTCCCTCTCCCTCCCTCCATCCCTCCCTCCTCCTTACTCTCTCTGCCCCCTCACATGCACCCTAACCACCCTCCCCTCCCATCCCCCCACCCCAATTCCACATGTAGGACAATACCATCCAGTTGGGGTCATGTAGATCTGACAGGTCATGTGAAGTAGGGACTAGGGCTTCTCTCCTGTCTCTAGGTTAAGGCAGTATCCCTCCATGGGGGATGTGTCCGCAAGGTCCTTTTGTGCACCAGGGATACATCCTGGTTCTACTGTCTGAGGTCCCGTAGACTGCTCAGTTTGTGGAGCACTACTTTTATGGATAGGATGTGTATGCGTTAGTCATAGTTCTGCAGTCAGAGTGATCCTTTACAAATGTGAAGGTCAAATCTAGAGCCTTAGGCATGCCAGCAAGTGCCCTGCCATCCATCTACACCTCTAGCTTGAGCAATTTTTAAACGTTAAAAAAAAAAAAAAAACCAGTCATCTTGCCCCATGTTTTAAAAGCAAGTGTCTATCACTTGCCTTGTTAAAAAACAACATCACCCTGCTATGTCTATCCATTCATTCCTCCTTCTAGCCATCCATGCATCGCCCTTCCACTCACCCATCCATCCACCTACCCACTCCATTCAGCTACCCCCTCACCCAGCCAAATGATACGTACTGAGTACCTCCTATGCTTACCGAGTTCTGGGCACTGGAAATACGCAGTGAATATAATACTCTTGGAACTAACGTTCTGATGGGAGGGAATGTATGGAGAAATGATCAAAGGGCACATTCATTAAAAGGGGGAGACTGGGCTAATAAGTGTTCTGTAGAATGTTAAAATAGAGTGCTGTGTCAGAGAAGCCAAAAGGTACTTCGGGTTTCCTTGAGACGGTGGCATTTAAGCTGAGACCCGGGTGGCAATACAATCTAGGTGGAGAACACTTCAGAAAGGAGGAGCAGCTTGTGAAGAAGCCCAATGATAGCGTGTGGTGTGCTCAAGAAATGAGAGGTGCCCCGTGCACTTAGGCAGACTGCAGGAGCCCGGGGTGGGCTCAGTGAAATCCTCATCTCCAACCTCTGGGATAGAACTTGTGTCACTATGAGGTACTTAAGGATCTGCCACAGTGTTTGGGATTCATGGCCTGCCCTGCGGTTCATGAATGGGATAGTCATTAGGTCATAGCAGGACAGCAGAATATCAGAGAACAACCACCAGCAGATGACCAGATAGACGGCTAAAGGTCCCTCCCCTGGGCAAAGCACGTTGCCCTAAAGGAAACATGTCAGGGGGCAAAGGCTGATCACATAAGATCCACTTAAGACATCCCACCCGACCCTCCCACTGGAAGTTCTAGTGAACAGGCGTATCTCTTCTCAGTTAGCACGTCCTGTACTGTGAGCCACTGAAATAAACTTCAAATGAGTGTGATGCAGTGCTAGATTTAAGGATGCCTTGGGGAAACACCCTTGCTCCTCACAGACCTCCCTCTCCTGGGCCCACGGGTCTCAAACAATGTAAAATGTTGTCCTGTGCTTCTCTCCACCCCAGGGTCTGGGTACAATTCCCATCCTATCAAGCAGGAGAAAATTGAGATTCAGGGAGTTGATAAAGTAACTCACCATAACTAGCAAGAGGCAAAGGCAAAGTCCAAACTGAGCTGTGCTGACTTAGTTGTTTTTACCTTTGTGTGTGTGTGTGTGTGTGTGTGTGTGTGTGCATGTGTGTTTGTGTGTGCATGTATGTGTGCATGTTTGTATACATGTGCTTGTGTGTGTGCATGTGTGTGTATATTTCAGCTGAGACCAACCTAGAGCATCGAGGCCAAGCTGGTCTATGGCTGACTCCAGGGGTAAGCTTTGTTTAAACAAGAATCCCAACCCACAGACCCATGAATTACCAAGTGTGAAGTGGTGTGTAGCATGACAGCTCTCTGATCTGGCCGGTGGTGAACACCGATGTAAAATGGGTGAATGTGGGAAGAATGCAGACAGCAGCATGGTGAAACTGAGAAAGTCAGGCTGGGGCTGCGGGACGGGAGGACTAAGTACCTCGCCCCTACTGCGCACCTCGCCCCTACTGCGCACCTCGCCCCTACTGCGTACCTCGCCCCTACTGCCCCTACTGCTGTTTACCATCTCAGAACAGGGCAAGCTGAGTGGTGTGAGGAGAAACCCTGGAATTTTCTTTCCTTGGATAAGTTTCAAGGACTTAACAGCGTCTTCTGTTTCTATGCTCACTCAGAATCTTCTGGAAATAGAATGCACACAGGGTAGGTGTGGAGGGCTAGGGAAGGATCGGCAAAGCTGGGAGCAGCCTTGAGTCCTTGACACGCCAGGGCCGTTGACTCGCATTCAGCCTTTCAACTGTAGACTTGTATCTGACTAAGCCTCAGGCAGAGGACCTGCCAAATAGGCTGGGCAGGGACTGCAGAGGGCAAGGGACAGCACCGGTCACACATTCCAGACACCTCTCGCGCAATTAGTGGAATGGAAACGTGCTGTTCATGATCAGCAGTATCAAAGAGAGTGCTTTGCACTTCGCAGGTGTTCCTCTCAAACACCATCTGTTACCACTGGCCTCTCTTCTCAGGGCACAGCATTCCAACAGCAAGAGCCACGTGGAAGACCAGGAGGGGCAGAGGAGAGCTACAGAGCCAGGCGGTGCGTGAGCAGGAGGCAGCCAGCCTTGCTCCTCAGTCCTTAGTGAGTGGCTGCCAGGGATGGGGGATGGAGTAAGGCAGCCCTCACTAGGTACCACCAGGTTGCCCTTCTGCTCTCCCCAAACCCCCCATGGATAGATGTCTCCACCCCTTCACAGCTCAGCCCATGCTCTGGAGTCACAGACCAGGAGAGAATTACAACCTAGGCAGGACATTTGCTCAGTGATACCGGGCAAGCCACTTCCCAGCCTCTGTTGTTCTTACCCATCACATGGGTTTGCAGACAGCAGGCCCTTGGCTTCTGGGGCTGTGGTGAGGAGTAAATGACACAAGGCTGTCATAGTAAACCCATCGTCATTGGGTATCATGACATTCTTGTCACCGGAATCCTCACAGGGCTTGGGCTGAGGGCTGGGGAGCATTAGACGCGTGGTAAGATCTTCTAAGATACATGGACTTGCAAAGGCCACCTGCTGGCAGGATTCTTTCTTACTTTTTCTAGAAAGGAAGTGGATGTGGAGCGCCCACACCCAGGAGGGCGTGTGCTATGCCCAAAGCTAATCCCACGCGCAGAACACCTTCACAGAGACGCCCCTGCCCCAGAATAATGTGTGGACAGGTGTTTGGACACTGTGACTCGGAAAAAGTGACACACAGATAAATGTCCCCGCTTTGCCATTGATGATGGAGCATCTGAGAGCCACACACAGCAAACCACAGCAACCGCTAGGGACTCTGAAATGAAGGCTTGGTCTCCACTCTCCACACGAGTAAGATGGAGACACGGTGCCTCCCTTACAGGGAGAACAAGAGGAATAAATGGAGGAGAGTACACTTTGGGCTGGGTGTAAGCCAGTGCCAGAGAAAAATTCCCACAGACGACCCCAAGCAAATCGGCACCAGGTGGCATTTTTCTGGATGATGGGAAAGCCCCCTTCACACACTAAGCCATTGCCACAGCTATGTCCCAGGACACTGTCAGAAGCTATCACCCATGAGAGATTTACCGCCATGAAAAATACTGCCCTGCTGGCCAGGAGAGCTGCAGTGCCCGCTGCACGCTTTGGAAGCCTGCTGCCCGCAGCCACACACACCAATCTAAGCAGGGTTATTAAAGCATAAATTCCCATCTCTTGTCTCCCTCTCATTGGACCGAAGCATCACCATGTTCATTAGCGGGAAATGTGAGGTTATATAATCTAATTTTTATAACTCTCCAAGGAGAGTGTGGGTCATACATTAGCCTGAGATTTCAACCTTTAAAGATAAGGGGAATGTCATTTTTATTAAAAAGGACCACAAAGTATAATGAGAATTATTACCCCAAATAGGCAAAACAACCCAGAATGCACAGGAAGGATTGCTTATAATTCTCTCTCAGATGTGGCATCTGAAGAGGGAGTGTATATGGAAGGTATTCCCCCATGGTGCCCAAAGAGCAGCTGGGCTCTGCGCGGGGGCCCAGGCAGATAAGAGGTGGCACCCTGAGTCATGGTGGCTGCCTGGTGGGAGGTGGCCAGGTCCCATTAGCCTTCAGTCAGTGCATGAACTGGGCAAGAGGTCAACCCAGGCCTGCCCCGCCTCTTCTTATACTGAAAGCACCAAGAAGCCACAGAGACATCCAATAGAGGAGGCTGCAAAGCGACCTTGGTTGATGTGTGTCGGTGGACATCTGTGATGGAGCCACATCTCCAAGGGCAAATGGTGGTCTCTCCTTCCTGCCCCAGATCCTCTTCTCTGGCACCCAGGATCTTCAAAAGCAGTGACAATGTTCCCAGAGTCACATGACAATGACCTACAGTCAGAGGTCACATAGCCCTGGACCCGCTCTGCGGCATCCGAGAATGAAAAGTTTTACGTGCTGCCACAGCGTGAGGGCTCCCCTGGTGCTCCCTGCACCGGGTAAGCACATGGGTACAGCCTGGCAGGAGCTTCTGTGTAAGTGACCCTTGGCTTTCGCTTCTGCTCCTGTCTCCCGAGCCCCGGCTTTGCAACACAATGTGGGGAGGTTTGAGCTCCATACGGCCCTCACCTGCCCCTCCCACTGCCCTGGCCATTCTTGCTCCCCACGTTGGCATTGTTCCATCAGTAGGTATGATCTGTTACAGAGTGGGTCTCTCTGCCTACCTCCTCCTCTCTGACTAGCCTGTGGCATGAGGTAGATGGGTTGCCTATAGCTTGCCCACCTGATGATCCCATCACAACCTACCACTGGACTACTGTGGGAATTTACAAATGCCAAGTGATGTAGGAAGCTACCAAACTCTTAAAAATGCAGTCTCATATGTCCAAGGATGCTAAAGACAGTAAGGACCCCTGCGTTCTAAGCTCAGAGAGAAGTTCAAGGCAAAAGAGAAGTCAGAAGTCTAGCCCAGAGCACACTCCAGGCCCTCACTCTCGACTCCCAGAGCTGCTCAGCAGGAAGTACTGCCTCAGCAAATCTAAATCTTTCTTGTTGCAGTTCGAGCCAATTTCCTGGGCAGTGTGATGTACATTTCATCAAGGACACATGGGTGGCAATTATCTTTCAGAGTGGCTATTATGGGCAGGCCCGGCGGATGACAGCCTTTTAAGTTTTCAGAAGTGTGTGTGTCTTTATTCCATGCCATATGGACTTCCTGCTCAGTTCTGCATATTTAAAAGCCCATCGTCTTCTGTTTGAAATACATTTAATCCATCAGAATAGTCAGGACATCAAGTAAAACCATACTTGCAGCTACTGATCGATATCCCACCTGAGAGAAGAGCTTAAGCAAGGTTGACTTACGCTCCGATCTCATAGCAAACCAGAGCGGGGCTCGTTCATAACTGCTCTAGACCTTCAACTCCTCTAATTCCCTTAAATCCTGAACCACCTCCCCCATCCGTGACTGTCAATGAAACATAGAAACAAATGTTTGTAACTAGGTTATGCTAACTTGGAAAGTGTGTCTCCTCGAGCTACTATGTGCATTTTAAAATAATTCCCTCTGATGTACAACAAAAGAGTCATCCTGAGAAAATGACTGTAGCTGGGATTCTGGGATGCTTTGACACAAGAGCTCCAGGCACTGAAGCCAGACTCTGTGAAGATAAATATTAATGGAGACGTGGGTGTTCAGCAAAACCTCATGTTGTATTTGCAAAACACCCGTAGTTAAACAGGCATTGAGAAAGAAGAAGGGTCTGATGCCTGCAAACAGTCTGGAAGGAGGGCTGACATGGTAATTAGAAACGTCTCTCCCACCCCTCCGGGCAGGAGGCATGCATTCTGTCTGGGTGGTCTATTCGGGATGATATAATTCTTCATATTACGTATTAATTTCACATATATGTGAATATATACATATTTCATATGTATAAGGGACTGTTCTCTCCTCCTGTTCGCATCAGTGCTGGGTCTCAGAGTTTGATGCTCAAGTTTTAAAGTGTCCCTTTGAGGCATGTGGGACAGAGCTCTCTGCTGATGTGTAACAGATCGGGGCTTATGAGTCAAAGCCAGGAAAGGGCTGACATTTCAAAACAGCCTTGGGGACTTTGTGAAGACAGACTTCTGGCCTGCAGGTGTCACACTCCTCTCGGGGCAGGGTCACCCAGTAGAGTAAGGGAGGGTCACCTTGGAGTCACAGGGTCCTCCTGTGACACCGGGGAGGGAGGCTGAGCAGCCTTTGAGCCTTCCTCCTAGGACCCATGGGTTACAGAATGCTCCTGGAAGGAGGAGCTGGAGGCGCACCTGCCTGAGCCTTCTGTTCTTCTTCGAAGTCCCCTGGAGCAAAGCGCCCACGGAGCGGTAGCACAAAGAGAGCCAGTCCCAGGCACGAAGCCATTGTGCCTCTCAAAGGCGGTGGGGGACAGGATGGAGAGCCATCATTTTCCTAATGGGGGAAGAAAGTATTCTTCATCCCGCTATGACTGTTAAAGCAGATATCCCAATTGCTATTAAAAACCAACGGTGTCATTGGTATCTGGGGAGATAGTCACCAAGTTTCAGATCTCAACAAGCTGGCCTGGTCTGTGTCAGTTCCATAGATCTCTGCTTAACTTTAGTGACATATGGTGGGGGAATAAAAATACGGTTACTGTCTGGGTTTTCCTTTTGATTTCCAACCCATTTCCTCTCGTCTGAATGAGCAGCTAGTCCACGGATACTAGAATCGAAAATTCCACTTCAGAACCACTTGAACACTAAATGCATTTTAGCTGTGTCAAGTTTCTAGTAACCAAATCTACCCATTAATACAAGTAGGGAAATAATAAAATCAGAATCATTCCATGCCAGAATATTCCATTATTTCCTCTCAGCCTCAACTCCTTTCATTCCACTCTATTGTCTTTATTGTAATGAGCACAAGAAGCTGTAAGATGTGAAAGCAAGAAACCCAGGCTCCAGGGAGGCAATCGCACTTGCAGGCACAAGAATTGATCATCTACTCTTCCTATTCATGCTGTTCAGACTCATATTGGTCCTTCTAATTTTAACAGAAAGAGTCAGCTTGGGAAAGAATGATTCTGCGCAAATTTTCACAATATGTTAACAATTCCGACTGTGAGGAGTCAACAGTTACAGGATGCATCATTGTCAGGGAGACTATATTAAGAGCAGATAATTATGAATGGAACATACATATATTCCATTCATATATGCATATATTATTTGCATATAACCGCAGCTCTGGTTCCTGAGGCAGGGGGGTGGGGGACGCTTGCTCATGGAACACATGTTTGGTAATTGAGTTCTCATTTGGAAGATTAATTGTTCAGTGACTGCTGTCTGAGACTCTCCGTCTTGTCACTGATGGAAAACAACCCCCACAAGGCTGTCCTTCTAGAGCCCTTGGCTCTGGGTAGAGAACAAAACCCAGGGGTAGGGAGAATATGGGCTCTGGTTGGGCTGGGTTACAGTTTCACCCAGCTCTTGACAATGGAATACTCCATCAACTTGCCTAGGGAACTCTTAGACTTGTGTCCCCACCAATGGATACTTTGTGTCCCAAAGGTGGCAGGCGAGATCATTTTAGAGACAGATGTGGATAGTACTTAATCACTACACAGTTAAACAGTCACTTAGCACATATATGGGTAATTTCAGAGAGAAAATTACTTAAAATGAAGCAAAGAAATGTAGAGGCTGACAGTGAGTAAGCTGGGTGCAAGGTTTGCTCAGGTCCGAGAAAAAGAAGATAGTGAATACTAGGAAACTGTGCCATGAATCCTCATCTCGTTCAAGACAGGCAGGGAAGGGCCCTGCTTAGAGAAAGCGGGGGAGGGGGGATGAGGAAGGATGGTTTCAATTGCTTGTGTCCAACGTTCAAATTGAATTCAGATATGTTATGGTGTCTGGCAACTCAGAACCAGCAGAAGTTATCATTCCTGGGTTGTAAGCATGTGGGCGTCAAAATTACAACCCAGATTTCAATTTTGGAGGAAAAAAAAACCCTGAACTAAACAGGGAATGCAGAATCTAAGCAACCATGTGTGCCTTAGAATTCTTCCAAGTCCCTGCCTAATTCCCAGTGTCTCTGGCCCGGAGAGACCATGAGATCTGAAATGGTAGAGGGCTAGGCTCTGCTTGTCAGCCCTGGACACAAGGGGCCTAATACTTTTAGAGAGAACTACTTTCAAGAGGAAGAGATGAAGACTTGAGACATAACAGCTAGCCCAAGGCTGAGCTGCTGTTTGTTGCACACTGAACACAGCACATTGGATGTCATCTTGCTTGTCACCAAAAGCCCCAAACTGTTGAGAATCACTGTGAAGGCCAAGTCCAGACACCCCATCCCAAGACCTCACAGTGAGTTTAAACATTTCTCTTATCCTAATTGCTTGCCCTTTCTCCTCAAGATCATGGCCCTAGCTGATCAGTCATTGTCTTGAAATGAGCAAAAAGGATGTCAATCAAAAGTGATGTACCCATAGGAAACTGATAGGCTATTGTTTCCTTTCATTTTCATTTAAATTTCCTGTAAAAAATAAAATTTAATGCCAAGTGGGAGGAAAGGGCCTATCTATTATATCTCAACTTGGTCAGGGAAGAAAAGCTCCTACGGGTTTTTTCTTTCTTTTCTGCTCCCCCCATGCCCCACCCTCCCAGCCCCCTCCACCCCCGCCAAACTTAACCTTCTCCCGCAGGGTGCATGGCTTCATGATCGGATATGCCTTACGAGAAAACATGATTGAAGAGAGTCTACACATCATTTCTCAGCCTCCCTTGGCTTTTCCCAAAGAGAGCAAGCACCGGTTAGGATTCAGAGGTGATTTTTCAAATCTACTGTCTAAATTACCTATGAGAACGGAACGGCGCCTCTTCTCAAGGTTAAATTAGTCTTTAAAGAGTATGTTGTATCACTGAAGGCAAATTATTTTTATCCCTCCTAGTGCCTAGCAATAATACCGTGTTAAACTTGTAATGAGGATTAGTCAAATGCTGAACTTCGATAATGAGAATAGTTACCTTGTGATGAGACGGGCAGCTGAGCAGGACTCAGCTGAGTTCTGTTTTAGCATCAGGTTGGTTGATGACTAGTTTCTGTTGTGCATGGAAAGCTGCTTAGCCATTGGCCCTGGGTGTTCTCGGGTTCCAGTAAAGCTGTTACAATGGATCAGAGGACACATGCCTCTACTCACCCTGGGAATAAGACAGTAAACAGGCACAAGGAGATCTCCCTCCTCACCCTCCAAAACGGCACAGGAAGTCAAGGAAGATGCCTCAGCCACTAAAGTGACAGAAGCCAACAGTGCAAAAGCCAACTGTGGTTACTCGTCTCTGTGACTTTAGTGCTGGGATGCCTGACAGAAAGACCTCTGGAGTAGACCAGTCAGTCTACTCCACTGGTGATCTCTGGACTTACTGAGAAATTCTGTGACAAAAAAGCCCATTTGAGAGAGGTAGTGGAGAAAATGCCTACCAGTGACATCTTTCCTCCACACACACTTGCACAAGCACATACTTGCTTACATATACGCTGCATGTGCACACATAAACCTAACACACAACAAGGGGCGCTTTAAATAATCAAGCTGTGTACATAGAATAGTCTGACAGAGGCTTCCCTCAAAACCAAGCACCTTAAATATCCCACAGAGCCACTTTTAACACCATCTTCTTCTCATATGTAAATCAAAGCCAGTCAGTGCAAATCCAGGATGACTTGACTTATACCCCACTCTGTAGCCTGAGATCTTGGGGTCGACCAGAAGGACGGCTCTGAAGCAAAGGCATAGCCGAGTTCAAGTCCATCGCTCTGAGGACTGTTATTAGTGCTGCTGAGGGAAACCTTTGTTTCCCTCACCTCGTTCAGGTTGAAATTGCAGGCTGGTAACAGGCTCTGACATTCGCATGGTCTCGTTCAAGTTCACACAATAAGGAGAGTTGAAGAGTCAGGGTCAATGTCATTGGCTGATGGGTGGACCCCAGAGCACCATCATGTGCCTTTCTGTGATTACTAACACTGACTGAGCCTGTCAGCTAAACGCAGTGACAACTCGGCTGTACCTCAGGCTTCTCAACCACACAATGCTCAGGTGGGAAATAGTTTGGATAGGATTCTGAAGTTTTAAAGACACCCAGCTGTAGTGAGATAGTTCTGTGGCACTGACCACGCCCATTGGGGGTGGAGCCATGGGCGGAGTGACCTGTGGAAGGAGGTTGGAGGGGGCCAGGAAAGGCCCTCTCTGGCTGGCGTGACTCGGACAGGAGAGGATCGGGTTGAATTTCCTGGTGTTCATCTGTCTAGGTTGTGAGTTATTTCTCCCTGAATAAACATCTATTCGGCCTATTTGTTTATCCTGATCCTTATTTACCGCGTTACCCAGCACAGGGATTTAAATTTTTCCTTCACTGGCTTCGGTATAGCTCAGACCTCATAACGGAGAAACTCAGAGGTTCACTGAGGCTGAGAGAAGTCACTTGTGGTAGGGTCTGCAGCAGGAAAGACAGCAGATTCCAGAGCTGGTGCCACTGATCCTGTGTGTCCCTGAGGCTGGTGCCTACAATCCCCTATGGAAGTTAGGAAGAACCCACAGGGCAAAGACATCCAAAGCATACCTCTTCATAAAGGCATTTCCACGAACCAGACATAGCTCTGGGCATTCATATACCACAGTCGGCATAAGAGGAAACTTCTGCTAGGCCAGGGATCTTTCAGTAGGGAGGTGTGATAGATTAATAAGGTGTTCAGTGGTTAGCATGAGAAAAGCATGAAGTAGAGTTTGGGGGAGGGTCTTTCATACAAAAATGTCCAAGGAAATATCTCAGTAAGAAACTGAGTGGAGGCATCATGGTTGGATTTTCAGCTGCTTGGTTTGGGGAGATGAAGGGGGAGGGCATGCCGAGAACCTAGACCAGAGAATTGCAGGTGGTAAATCCAGGTCAGGGTGGTCTACGAAGCAAGTATGGACCTCAGAGGGGGAGTGCACTTAGAGGATCAACAGAGAAAGATGGCGAGGGACAGAGGAAACAGGGCAGGGGGACTCTGGTGGCCGATTGCTCACTCACACAGGACACCTACCTGCTCTGAGCTGCAGAGCCTGGAAGAAAAGCCTTCAAGAAGATAATCTCGCTGATGATTCAAGATACAAAAACCCAGAGAAATCACATGGAGTCCCAGAGAAATTACTGCAAAAATGAGTTGCAATGGAAGATAGAATAGCCAAGAACATTTCCTAAGGCCTGTAGTCATTTGAGATGATGTATGAAAAGACAATGCTCCTTGGACCTCAAGGGTGGCTAGACTCAAAGAGAGTAAATCTGTTTAACACACAGCTTGGTATCTGGCATATGGAGGCTATGCAGCAAACCCTGGTAGCTCAGAGAAGTTACCCAATGAACAGAGATGGTAGGGGGAGAAATGAAACCTGGATGAGGAGGACATGACTCCAGGAGTAATGTGTTTCAGCACATGCATGAGGAACTGAGCTCAAATTCCCAGCACCCAGATAAAAAGCTCAGCATGACAATTGAAATCTGTAACCCTGTGCTGGGAGCTGGGGAAGAAAGGAAGACCTTGGGGCTTGCTGGTCAACCCGCATAACCAAAAGGTCAAGCACAAGGTCAGTGAGAGACTCTGCAGCAAAAAATAGTAATGTGGAAACTGGTAAAGACACTAAGTGTTAGTGCACATACCCACAACACACACACACACACACACACGGGAAGCTGTCTTTTCAGGGCTGCAGTTGGAGCCAGATGACTTGCCTACAGTTCAGGCCTGAGCAGGGGGAGTGTGGACTAAGAAAGGCTAGCTAAGGGAGTTAAGAGAAAAGACAGACACAGGAATATTTTCAGGAGGGCAGATTCAGTCTGTATTAAAGGCCCTGAGTTTATTCTTCAACCTTCTTAAGTACCTAACCAAAAGTGGGGGCAATGGCAGAAGACTTCTATTATGTATAAGGAGCAAGAGAGTTACTTCCCTTAATCCTCCAGGCATTGGGTAGACACACCTGCCATGCAGCCTTTGGGGTCAAGAGTCAACACACCTAAGCCCAAGTCTGTTGTTATTTACATAAAGCATCTGCTACCAAGGCCGAAACATCTTGCAGCAACCAAGTTATAGACTTGTAAGTATAAGGGCAGTTTTGAACACTCTGATCTTGAGGCAACATGAAATGGACCCTTCTTTATGGGCCCTGACATACACACCCATTGGAAGTTTAAAGTACCATATTAGACAGGTTGAATGGCATAGTGCAGGATTTTATAGAAAACCAGGGCATTTGGGGTCCACTTTGACCTCTTAGAATGATCAATACAATGTAAGTTGTAAGTCTTGTCTTGATCATCAACCATTTTGGAATACGTTGTATCAGATGCTCAAGCTAGAAAGAGCAAGGAGCGTGGACATCTACACCCTTCTTTGCTGACTGGGGTACAGCAGTTCTTAATAAGGGTGGGCTATAATCCATGACTGGGTTGCATTTCCCACCGAGCAAGAATCAGACCTTGTAAGGGAGATACTCAAATATTTGTAAGTAATTGCTTCAGCAGCCTCAGGTTCTTGTTAATGTGTGCCAGCATGCTGACGAGCCTGGTTTGAGGGAAACACCTGTTGTATTTTAGCGGCCACATTCCACCAAAGCTCCCCAGAAGGAGAGCAATAAAGTATGTCCCAGTGCAAGGGGAAACACTTGTGGATGTCTGCTTTTTTCCCTCCAAGAACCAGGAGCAAAGGTAAACTTCAAAAACAGATATTCATGTCCAGCTGTTCAGAGGGCTACATATAAAGTCAAATTGCAACGTGGACTGAAGACCAATATATTGCATGCCATATTAAGTAAGACATCTCATAAAGCTGAGAACCAGTTAGGACAGAGCAGAGCAGAGAAAATCTGAAAAATTCAACAGAGTCAGAGAGGCAAGTTAGGCACAAGACAGACGCTAGCATCCCAAGAGCTCGTGTTGGGTGTTACTGCTGCCAGATGAATGTGTAAACATGAATTTAAGCTGCTATATGACTTGGGACTATTATGGGTAACCAGCGATTTACTTATTTGATCAACAGAATTCCCCCAACAGCGGCATCTGAACTGCAAGAGGTAATTCACAATTAGCATCATTTGGCACAGTTGCTGAATTAATTTTTTAATCAAATAATCATGATGTTAACTTTTGAGAAAACGGGCAAGTTTTGTGGTAGGAGGTGATAATGAAGAACATACCAGCCTGCTTTCTGTCACTGTAGCGGTATTCCTAAAATAATGGACTTCTACAGAGGGAGGTTCCTGGAAGCTCACAGCTTAGGAGATTCAAGTCCACAGCAGTTGGCCCTACTGCTTAGGGCCTGGGTTAAGTCAGCACATCCTGTCCAGGATAATATGGAGGAAGAATTGTTCATCCATTCATAAAGGAGAGAGGTGTCCTCCACAATCTTCCTCAAGGGCACATCCCCATTGACTTAAAGCCTCACGAGCCCCGCCCCTAAAGCTATCCACCCTTCCCAACAGGGCCAATATAAGGACAAGCTTCTGACATCTGGGCCTTTGAGCAGCATCCAAACTCAGGGACAATCCAAAAAGGACAAGGCATGGAGGCTAAACTACAGCATCTACCTCCCACAGACCTGCTCGCTGGTCTGTCTGTCCTCCCTGGCCAGCTTCCGTCCTGCTCAAGCTGCATCACAAAGGCTTCGGTGTGAGCCCTGATGAACTGAGTCTTCTCTCTCTCATTCTCCTCACAGGCCATCGATCAGGGAGCGGGTACTCCTTACAGGCCACCCTGTCTCACTTCACCGCCTCTACCGTGGCTGAAAGGTCCTAGAGCCCAGGGGAACGCCTGGCTCGCTGGGAAAGATGAAGCCTATTTTTTTCAAGCACATAAAAGGCCAACACATGGCTGCCTGGCCAATCCTCCCGGGGTAATGACTCAAGCCCAGGCCCCGAGACACAAGTTTGATGGATGTCTAGGAGATCAGAGCCAGGGCTGGTGTGATCCATCCCCAGAACCGCACGCCGTTTGGGATGGAACGGGGCATATTTCCTCTATCCTGGTGAGGACTTTATCTTCGCTGGGCCAGGAAGAGGACGAAAAGCTTGACTGACCTTTCTGATGGCCGCATTATTAAAACTTCCTCTTGCCATTCCATCTCTCTGTCTACTGACCTCTTTTATTGGACCGTGAAGGCAGAGTCCCCTTGCTTAGGCTTATGATCCATTGCCTCGATTTAGTATTCTGTTTGTTCAAAAACATATCTCCTGCCCAGCCCCTTTGGCAATATGTTGAAAATACAGATGGGAAAAATATGACTCTTATCAGCCTAAATGTTCAGTTTAAAAAATAGCTCAAAGCCTTATCTAGCAGAAACTATCAGGCGTTGTATACAGTGTGTTAGATCACAGGAAAAGAGCCCAAAAAGTGGGGTGGTGGCTAAAATCGGGGTTACTGTGGACACAGATAAACTCCAAGTGCTAAGGGTACCAAGCTGAAGGATGAACCCCAGGCAGAACACCCTCCCTTTCCTAATCCTCCTGGATGCTATTGTCCCAGTTTCCTACTGGCTTGGCCAAATTATTATAATGGCTCTGAATGTTTGGTGGGTGTTTGCAACATGCATTTATACACATCTAACTTATTCATCATCTGCTCCCCAGGGGAGAGGGCTTGGCTGATGTGTGGGTCTTTATATGAGAATAGGTGTGTTCCTTTTGCTTTCCACAGAACAGGAACATGGCTGTCTGTGGCTGACCCATAAAGCTGGAGGATAGCCGGACAGTGTGAAACCCCAGGTATTTCTTCCCAGTGAAAGCCAAGACTTAGACATGTGTGGGTTTTCTTTTCTTTTTCCTTTTTCCAGTCTGTTCAACTGAACTTCTGGTGACCCCAGAGAGGAAGGAAGAGAGTAGGGTCATCACAACATTCAGGTCTAAGGAAGCCATGGTCTTGCAGGACAGGGATGAGGAAGTCAAACCCAAGACGCAGACTCCCGAGCGGGAGGGGTGTGGGAGCCTGAGTTCTGCTTAGCATCTTAACTGTGATGGGGGCTGTGAAAACAGGTCCTGGTCATAGAGTTAGATATAAACCTACCAAGATTTTCCATGGGTGGAGGGTGCTTCCCCCAAATTAACATTTAACAAAAAACTAAGGAGGCGCTTTGCCCAAGGCCTTTATGGTCCTCAAGGAGTTATATTTATAGTTTTGTGTTTGTTTATTTTAACAGAATAGTTAATCATTCAGCTTATGTTAGGATTTAAGAAGCATGCACTCCTCAAGAAGAGGAAATGGATATTTTTAGGAAAATTAAAAACTATTCTAGATTTAAAGCAAGTTTGGGAGCCCAGTTAAAGAGAGGGAGAGAGAGACAGAAACATAGACACATACACACAGAGACGGAGGCAAGAAAGAGGAGAGACAGAGGGAGAGGAGAGAGATCCAGAAGGAGGAAAGGAAAGTTGGCTTCGTACCAGGAGTTTGGGCAATGCAGACTAAAAGAAATTAGACTCACACGAATCCCTGCCCATGGCTATAGAATCCCATGTAAAACACTAAGTGGCATGGCACCAGTTTGGAACACTGAGCTGGGGTCTCCAGATAGGAAGTCTGTTTTGTGGGGGATGGGTAAGGGTAGAAGGGGAGATACTGGAGAGCAGGAGGCCTTCTGGCCTTTCCCCTGGAGTTCCAGTTACATCGAAGGAGGAGAAGGCCTTCAGTAAGTCCTTCAGAGGACAAGAACCTCGGAACCTCTTTATAGAGTAGATGCATTTAAATTCCCTCTTGGAGAATCAGAGCTCAGTATGACTCTGGAGTTAGGGTAGGTCCTTTAACAGGAGACCCGCTGAGCCATCGCAGGTCTAGACCTAATCTCTGCAAATTCTTCTTCCTGGAATAGGAGTGTGAGAAAGACTGTGGAGTATGGGTAGAGGAAAGCCTGTGGAGCGCAGAGATTGTAGACACACCTCATGGCCACCACCTGCAGGACCTTAGGAAGACCGGCTTACAGGTCAACTCCTTGAAGCCTGGAAGCTTTGAAAGGAATAAATCACTGCTGTCTTAAACAACCACATTTAGGAGTAATTTAGGAGTTGGGCAACGAAAACAAAGGGGTATCTGAATCTTTGTCCAGTCATCCATTTGTCAATTCATGCATTTGACAACACTTCCTGGGTGTCTGCAATAAGACAGTCAGGCAGCCACTGAGAATCAGAACCGCCTGCCTTCCTTAGCTCAGCATCAGAAATAGACATTGCCTTGGACAAGGAGCCGCAGCCACATGGGTGGCACAGGCAGGGGCAGAAATCTGTGGGAGGAGCTCAGCATATCCAGCGCCAAACAAAGAAAGTCCACAATGTCTAGCAGCCAATTTTTAAAAACAAACAAAAGCAGCAGCAAGAAGACACCTACGTGGAGGTAAAAGGCACAGAAGGGACACAGCCGAAAGCTAAGGACAGGAAAGTGGGTGGAATTACATCCAACAGCAAAGAGAGCTCCGGACGACAGTGAGACCCAAACCAAATTTCCAGAGATGATGACCACAGTGATAAGGAAGATGTGTGGTTGGTGCTGTGTCCACGGCAGACACATTGCATAGGGAGATACGGGCTACTTTCAGGACAGAGAAATAGGAGATGTCCACCATGAAGCTCTGGGAGGGGCCAAAGACCAGGACCAAAACAAGGGTTGCGATGTAGAGATTCCTGCTAAACCGTTCGGGAGCAAAGCCAGCCGGAGCACACTGGACCCATGCTGTCAGCAGTTAATTCTGGAGCCACCAAAAGCAGCCTTCAAAAATTAAGGAGGGAAGCTACGTCACCCTCACTTCACATTTGTAAGTTCTTCGTTTTCTGGAAGGGATGCATTGGTTCCGAACTTCACACAGAAGCATGAAGGACCTAGAATGATCGAAACAACTTTGAAAAAGGAAGAATAAATATGAAAAGCGATTTCAGAACTTTATAAAGGGAGTCGTTACTGCTCATGTAAGCAACCCCAATTAGACACAGTGGGTCACAACAGTAGACATAAAAGTAGCAGGGGAACACGCTAGAAAGAAAAGGGGGCTTGGTGGGAGGGGAAGAGGGATCGGGAGAAGAACGTGGGTGAATATGATCAAAGAATTCTACGTACGGCATTGAGAAGGAATACATAAACAAAATGGAAACACAGCATAGTTTCCTGTCGATACATTACAGAACTCCTCTACAATACAGGCCACGAAGTAACCGCTCTGTATTTATAAAGCCTACATAACTAAAGAGTGGCCACAGTGACCACAGTGAGGTGAGGCCACAGTAGACGGAACCAGCGTGACAGGCCACACTCTGGGAACCGACCCTGTGAGCCGCTAGCCTCCACTTTAATCCTGATGGAGGCATCTCACAGCAATTGTGTTCAGTGAGGTGTTAAAACAACTCGATATTCGCAGGAGAATGTAAGGGTTCCCACCATTACCTCACATAGCACAGAAACCCCTCCAGAGAATAGCATAAACACAGGAAATCACTGTTCGCGTTTTAGAAGAAAAGGCAGGAGAAAAATCTTAGCGACCTCTGACTTTCACAACGATGTCTTCAACAGGACACAAACTCCAAAAGACCGAAAAGGAAGAAATGGATAGTGTCTTATGAAATCTGAAGTGTCTTTAAAACACCATTATAAAAACAAAGATGAGAAACACAGTGCAGGAAAAAAAATATTAGCAAAAAAATATGTGCTGCTCATAGAAAGGACACAACTCAATAATGCAGCCAGCAAGCTGCTCCATCAGACGAGACATGGGTAGCAAAGAGGCCTATGAAAAGTGTTCTTGTCATCAGTTGTCAGCAAAACACAAACTAAAACCATATGATATGTCACCATACATTAATTGCTATTCATAAAATTACAAAGCCTGCTGAGATCAAAGGAATCAACTACTACTCACGTGTGTGTGTGTGTGTGTGTGTGTGTGTGTGTGTGTGTGTGTAGTTGCTCCATGTGGTGGGGCCATCTTTGTGGGACTCCAGCAGGACCCAGCTGACTTTGCCCAGTTCATACTTGAGAGGGGTTTGTACCTTGAGAAACAGCAGGAAGAGATACTAAGGAAAAGATAGAGGCAGAAAAGTCAGGCAGGAAATCCAGTGAATACTGAATGACACAAGTTTATTCTTCAACGTTCTTATATAACCCAACCAAAGAGGGGGAATTGGCAAAAGACTTCTTTATCATGATACAAGGAACAAACACACATTCTTAATTCTCCAAACATTTAGTAACCGCTCCTTACACTAAATATCTTGTCACCTGGCCTTGAGGGTTAAGAGTAACCACACCTTAGACCAAGTCTCTTGTTATTTAGATGAGACATCTTCACCTAAGACCAAGCATCCTACAGTAGCCACTCATTAGACCTTTAGGTTTTATAACTTTAACCTTGGAAGAGTAAGGGTGGTTTGAACTCTCTGACCTTAAGCCAAGATGAATCAAAGCCATTTTTATGGACACTGACATACACACTACTCTTGACTACACAAAATATTACAACTTGGGGAATAATTTGGCAATTTCTTTTTAAAATTTTGTAACCATGAGACCCAGTTCTTCTGTTTCTATGCATTAATGCAAAAAGACTGAAGCACATATTTACAAAAAGACATAAATAAATTATGTCAGCTTTGTTTAAAATAACAAAACTATAAACAAATGTCAGAGCCAGCCTGCCTGTACCTATAATCTTTGCAAGCTACTTGCAAAGCTGAGTGGGGAGTCCCTTGAGGCCACAAATCCAAGGCTAGCCTGATCAACATGGCATGTCTATGTCTCAGGAAAAAGAAAACAGAAAAGATGTTATGATATGCACCAAAGCTTGGCATATCTTCACAAGGAATTCTGCCAGGAACCCAAAGGTTGACAGAAACAAACACAATAGATCTCCAAAGGGCTAAGCAAGCATAAGAGATAAGAGCACATACCATATAAGCCAACCCACACAAAATTCTGCAGAACATAGCAACCGGCACAACTAACCAAGTTGAAACCATGTCAAATTCACCAGAACTTAATTTGGAAAACTCAGAGTGGGAATATATCTTGTGTGTGGGGGGAAAAAATGCTAGCGTGCAAATGCTCTAATTTTTAAAACATACAAGAGATGTGGTGTCCTTGCCTAAAGAAGATTCCCAGGTGGTCATGGGACCCCCTGAGAAGATGCTTGGTGTCACAAGGGGAATTCACAGTAAGAAGCCACTTTGTTCCCTACAGGATGGCAATAACCATTACAGACAGAAGGAAAAATGGAGTATGGGTGAAGGACACGCCTTGTTGACAGGAATGTAAAATGCTCACTCACTGTGGAACACAGCATGGCAGCTCCACAAGCAACTAAATCTAGAATCCCCATATAAACCAAAAAAACTCAATTTCTTGGCATAGGTTAAGGGAATTGGAAGTAGTGGGTAAAAGAAAAATGTGCACAAACACGTTCATGGTAGCGTTATTCACGCCAGATAAAAGACAGAAGCAACCACGCGCCCATGGACAAGGGATGACTAAGCAAGGTGCACGTGCAGTTGAATGCACTGAGCACTGAGGAGGGACGTGCGTTGGCTTAGCAGGCTTTGCTGCCAAGCCTGGTGACTTCAGGTCATTCCCAGAACCAAGCAGCAGAAGGAGAGTAGTGACCCCAGCTGCTTGTCCTCTGACATCACATAGACCGTGGCATCTCTCTCTCTCTCTCTCTCTCTCTCTCTCTCTCTCTCTCTCTCTCACACACACACACACACACACACACACACACACACACACACACTAAATAAATGTAAAAAAAAGACTAAAGAAAGGGAAATCTAAGTCATGCTTAGACTCTCAAGGATATCATCTCCTCTCTGTGTGATGTCATAGGTATGAAGTGCTTAGAGCAGGTAGGGTTCGTAGAAAGTGAAAGGGGGGAAGGGAGGAAAGGAGACTATTTAGTGGAATTCTTGCTTGGTAGAACACTCTGGAAATGGGTCAGAGTGTTTGCACAATCATGTGTGTATATTAAATGCTACTAGAAGGCATTTTGGAAATGATTTGAATGGCCTGTTTTACATTATGTTTTTTTTTTTTACCACAATTACAAAGAGGGAAAATATAAGATACTCTCTGCAATGTCATGTGTTAAAAAAAAAGAAGGGCAGAAACAACTTAAGTACCTGCGAATTGAAGCTGTTAAAAGCTTATAGCACATTTAAAAATTGTACCCATTAAAAATAATTAGGCTCTTCCCTTCATACAGAAACGATCTCCAAAGCTTTTGTGTAAAACAAAACCAAGCAAGATGCAGAATCATGCATGTTCCCAAGTATGTAAACGAAGATGGAGGAGGAGCTGGAACCACACACACCACACACCGTGCACACACAGCACACACACACCCCACACACACACCACAAAGGTGCATATGAACAGACTCTTCCTGGAAGAGTTAGCACTGGGGGCTGGAAATGTGGCCCAGCAGTCAAGAGCTTGTGCTGGTCTTTCAGATGTCAGAGGTCAGAGGTCAGAGGTCAGAGGTCAGAGGTCAGAGGTCAGGTCCCAGAACTCATGTCACCTGGCTCACAACTACCAATAAAACAAGCCTCTGCAAACACCTGCACTAATACTCACATACTCATCACACACACACACACACACACACACTGCAGAATTTAAAAAGAATTAGCAGCAGTGGTTGCCTCTGGGAATGGGGAGGGATCTGACCATGAGTGTGCGGAGCCTTCCTCCCTCACCCTCCTCCACCCCTGCTCTCCCCTCCCTCACCCTCCTCCTTCACCCTCCTCCCTCACCCTCCTCCACCCCTGCTCTCCCCCTCACCCTCCTCACCCTCCTCCACCCCTGCTCCCCTCCCTCACCCTCCTCCACCCCTGCTCCCCTCCCTCACCCTCCTCCACCCCTGCTCCCCTCCCTCACCCTCCTCCCTCACCCTCCTCACCCTCCTCCACCCCTGCTCTCCCCCCTGGTACAAGCACCATCTTGCAAGCCTGGTTACCTAAAGCAGACCTCCAAGTCTCCTTATCTGCTGCACCTTTCACACATCCAGTGGATTTTTAAAAAATTAAAGACTTTCTCAGCCACAAGGTGTCAAACCAATCACTTCAAAATGATTAGCGTTATGTTCTATGAATTTCACTTTAATATTAAAAAGTCAATTACTGGATAGGTTGTAACATCTTACTGGTTCCTTCACTAATTAATGAGTTAAATAAAATCTTGAACATGTGTTCATCAAAAAAAGCCAAGCTGCTTTACCCTCCTGTAACCGCTTAAACATTTTAAATATTTCCCCCGGGCTCTCCCAAAAACTCTCCAGTCCTCAGCATGGCACCTGCATCCTAGGCTGCCCACTGGAACTTTCTGTGGAGATGGAGACACTCAATGACCATCCAAGGACGCATTCGCGTTGCATTCGCCAGGCACGGGGTCTTACGTCGTGACTCTTACAATCAAGGAGGCGAATGCTTGGCATTGCCTGCTGTAACTGCTTAGATTTGCTTTAACTGAAATGCCGTGTTAACTTCTTTTTGTTATTGCTGTTCTCTTTGGGGACTCGTGTGGCGAGGAGGCTGGCCTTGAACTCTGCCTCACTGTATCTGACAAGGCCCTGTACACCCGCCCCCTCCTCCCTCCTCCCTGTATACCCGCCTCCCTCCTCCCTGTACACCCGTCCCCCTCCTCCCTCCTCCCTGTATACCCGCCCCCTCCTCCCTCCTCCCTGTACACCGGCCTCCCTCCTCCCTGTACACCCGCCCCCTCCTCCCTGTACACCCGCCCCCTCCTCCCTGTACACCCGCCCCCTCCTCCCTGTACACCCGCCCCCTCCTCCCTCCTCCCTGTACACCCGCCCCCTCCTCCCTGTACACCCGCCCCCTCCTCCCTCCTCCCTGTACACCCGCCCCCTCCTCCCTCCTCCCTGTATACCCGCCCCCTCCTCCCTGTACACCCGCCCCCCCTCCCTCCCTCCTCCCTGTACACCCGCCCCCTCCTCCCTCCTCCCTGTACACCCGCCCCCTCCTCCCTCCTCCCTGTACACCCGCCCCCCTCCCTCCCTCCTCCCTGTACACCCGCCCCCTCCTCCCTGTACACCCGCCCCCCCTCCCTCCCTCCTCCCTGTACACCCGCCCCCTCCTCCCTCCCTCCCTGTATACCCGCCCCCCCCTCCCTCCCTGTACACCCGCCCCCCCCCTCCTCCCTCCCTCCCTGTACACCCGCCCCCCTCCTCCCCTCCTCCCTGGACACCCGCCCCCTCCTCCCTCCTCCCTGGACACCCGCCCCCCTCCTCCCTCCTCCCTGTACACCCGCCCCCCTCCCTCCCTCCTCCCTGTACACCCGCCCCCCTCCTCTTTGTTGACATAGCCTGTCTGGCCAGCTCCACCTCTGCTTGTCACCTGCCCTGCTGTGCTGTGCTTGTCCTAACCTGCACGTTATCACACGCGTGTCCAATCCCTCCCTCACCACCTTCAGGAAGCTCTGCTGGCCGCTGCTGCTTCAAGCTGTGCCCGCCTCCCCCTCCCGGAGACCTCACCGGTGGGTGGGGCTCACTCTGAAGCCCTGCCTTTGGAGAGGAGGTCTTGTGGGGCCCGTGCTGCAGACTGAGCTCAGGCTGATGAAGGTTCTGCCCTCTCCCTTTCCTCTCTCTCCATGCAGAGTCTTAGCCCTCATCAGAACGATGCGAACCTGGCAGGTGACAAGCTTGAGACCATGAACTCACTCTTCATTAAGGCTGAGCACTGTGACATGGAGATGATCACTCACTGCCAGTGTGAGAAGACTCCCCGAGCTTCCATATATTACAGATCATGAGCGTCTCACATGGTCTTCATAATTTCATCCAAAATAAAATAAATCCTTCCTGGTTTAGACTCTGGAGGTGACTCAGCATGCCCCGTTAATCACAGCACCAGCAAAAGGGGAAGAATCCTGCAGGAACCCACCAGTAGCCAGGGCACTGAGGAAAGCAGGCAGGCAGTAGCGTGTGGAGGCTGTTTGAAGGAAGGTGAAGTCTCTGTATGGCAGAATTCATAAGTTCGCCTCACTTTTGAGGAGATTCAAATGCATAGGCAGATTGTGACATTCTTGGGAAGATCAAACAAAATCTGAGTTCTGAGTGGGACCATGAGAATTGAATAATACCCTCAGAAAAGCCTAGAACATGGAAAACCATGAGAACAGATCAATACCTACAGAGAAGTCTAGAACGTGGAGATGCAGAAATGATCACCACTTTGTACCATGGCATCTCTTCTCAACCTAGCTTCTCTCCTCTCCTCTGCTCTCCTGTCCCCTCCCCTCTCCTCTCCTCCCCCTCCCCTCTCCTCTCCTCCCCCTCCCCTCCCCTCTCCTCTTCTCTCCTCTTCCCTTATTTCTCCCTTCCTTTCCTTCCTTTCTTCTTTCTTTCTTGGAAAGCTCTAGTAGTTATAGAAAAATAACTAGCAATTAGTTAGAGCCTCAAATAATGGTGCTACCAAGAATAGCCATACTACCAATAAAGATATGGAGAAGGGGCCAGCAAGATGGCTCAGCACCTAAAGGTGCTTGCTGCCAAGCCTGCAGGCCTGAAGTTCCATCCCTGAAAACATATAGACGGGGAACTAACTCTCAAAAATTGTCCTCTAACTCCACACAAACACCAAGACATCCTTGCGCCCTCCCACACACACTAAATTAATAAACAATGAGTAAATACATGCAAACCACTATTTAAAAGAGATGTAAAAGGAGGAGAGGATGATGAGGGGAGTTGTGATGGTGGAATGGCCACGGAGACACCGCTCTGGGCACGCTGTGGTTGGCTCTACCAGGCCTGACAGGGACTCCCCTGGTGAGGTTGAGGTTGGAATGTCTACTGTAAAATTCATGAACTTGAACTGCTAGGGCATTTCTCCCTTGGAGCCCCTCCCCACCCACACTCTCTGGAATTCTTTTCTTCCCCTCAATAAGTCTATACCCACTCTGAGAAAAAATACAGAACAGGAAGATACGTGAGCACAGACCCTCAGCTCTTTTCCTTCCGACAGCGGATGCCTCCTTCCTGCTTCTGCCTCCAGGACTTTCAAACCCTGACCACAGAAAGCCTTCCAACCCTGAAGCTGCTGCTGTCCAGGTAGTCTAGTTCCTGCTGTACAGGAAACCCAACTGTTACAAAGGAAGGGAGAGAGGAAAGGGAAGAAGAGGAAGAAATACTAAGGATAGTAGTTGTATAAAACCCCACAACAAGCAACTGATTAAAAGTGCACACTCTTTCCTCCGCACGGTCTCTGTTGTTCTCAATTAACTTGCTGGGCTGTCTTGGTACAGCCTCCATGAAAGAATGTCTTGACTTGCTGTTACAGATAAGTATCTGCACCGAGAGACCTGTCTGACTTTGCAGTCAAAATTACGGCACCCACAGCGGTCCAACGCTGGGAGGCGGTCAATTCTCCAGCAGAGTCGCATCTTCACAAAGCTTATTTCTCTCTGGGCGAGTGTAACTCAGAGGCCCAAGTGAGAGCTGCAAAGATGTTGGCCCACTCTTGCCAATAGAAACGTTTCCAACAGGCAGAGTTCCCACCCTGTGCAACTGTTGTGCAGTCAGAGAAAATTCGTGCAACCTTCTGGCACCTTGTAAAAGTGCAGGAGACATCATGAATGGCAGTGACAGTGGACTGGGCAGTGGAGCGGGAGCCCATACGTGAGTGAGGGGCTCTGTGCCACGCCTACCTACCTCCTACATGGGGACTTCAAAGCATGAGACTGACTCAAGCTCGCAATACAATTATAACAGGCATGCACCAATGAAGGACTAATTTAAAGAAATAAAGAACAAACATGGATACTGTGAGAGCCACTCTAAGCTCCGAAGGTCCAGCTCAGTCTTAGATGTAAGCACACATGCAGGCATGCTTGTCCATATACTCACCTGTGGCTCCAACCCCTCCTTCTTCTAAGGAGAACTACATCTCTCTGGCTTATGACTCTAAAGAAGAAGGCCTGACGAGGAAGGGCCAGGACTGAGGTGAGCAGACTGGTGTCAAGTATACTAGTCTGCGGGTAAGAAAGCCGAGCATCCCACCATCCACAGATCTGTCTATGTTGACAACAAACAGAAGTGCACGTGGATGCCTGTGGCCTGGCTTCTTCCTCCCTGTGACTGAAGGCTCCAGAATTTCTCACCCTGACAGAAACACATGCCGTGCTGGCCATACAATGGAAACTATAGTTACAATAGTTACAGCTCTGAACACCACGGAAGAGCTACAGTGTGGAGATGACGCAGGTCCTGAACTGGCAATTTCATCCTGCCTTCTTGGCAAAGCTCCTGAAGCCAAACCGAACCCACAGCTCCTCAGGGCCAGGAACCAAACCCAGATGACTGCTGTCCTAGTCTGCCTGTCTGTTTTTGTGATAAGCTCCATGGGCAAAAGCAGCAGAGGAAAGGGTTTCTTTGGATGAAACTTCCATGTCACAGTCTGTCATTTGAGGGACAGGGCAGGAACTCACGACAGGAACCTGCAGGGAGGAACTGAAGCAGAGGCCGTGGAGGATGCTGCTTAAGGGCTTGGTCATGCTCACGCATGTTTCTTATACCTCCAGGACTGCCTTCCTCTGCTGGGGGTACCACCCATGATGGGCCTGGCTCTCTCACATCATTAATGCAGAAAATGCCTTAGTAGACTTGTCTACAGGCCAGTCTATGAAGGAGGAATTTTCTCAGCTAAGGTTACCTCTGTCCCCAGTGGCCCTAGCTTGTGTCAAGTTGAAAACCAACCAAACAATTAACCAGCTAACAAACCAACTAACCAACCAACCAACCAACTAACCAACTAACCAAACAACTAACCAGCTAACCTGTTCTGACACCAGCCTGTCTTCAGCCTTGTCCTCTGGACAAGCTGCCCCCAAGCCACACTTTACATGTCAGCCATTTCCCTCCCAGAAGTGCTAGTGTATGAGTTGAAAGCTCTGCCTCAGTTTCTCTTCCTCTGGAAGTGCTGAAGCTGCCAACCTCATTTATAATTTCCTGTGTTCTTGGCTAATCCATGGCACCCTCTGTGTCCTGGCTTCCCTGAGAACCTTTCTTGGCAACTCTGTTCTCCAACCACCATCATCCAGTTCATTTCTCTAGTAATTTAGTACAGAAACACCAGAGACATAGCAGATAAATCCTATGCTGCATTGGCAAACCCTTCTAAACCTTCACATATCTGTTCCTGACCAGACAATAGACATGGCGTTTGGACGACAGTGCCCAGTATGGTAGGTCCCCAGCATGGGGCTATTGAGCACTGTGGCTGTAAGTAATATACCTATATTAATAATTCATGTTTATTCTGCATCGAAGTGATATTACTTGGGGAATGTTTTCTTATATAAAATGTATTATTAAAACAATTTCACTGATTTACTTTTTACTTTTTTACAAAGCTATGAACAAATTTTATAATTTCATACACAGTTCGCATTAATTTTCAACTGGACGGCTGTGAGTTTGACCTGGCCATTTCCAACCCCTACTGTGCCCGGATACCTTAGGTGAACATGGCAAAGTCCTGTTCCGCTGTCTCCTCTTTTCCCATCGGATTCAAGGGCACAGAATACATAAGCTGGGCCAGGGAGTTAACCTCAGGAGTATCATTTGGGAGAGCTGGTCTCAGATACCTTTGAACCTGTGATCTCTGAAAGCAGAAACAGGGGAGCAAGACACAGGGCAGCATAAACACTAGAAAAAATAAAACGCTCAAGGTTTTTACAAACTTTGCCTCCAAAGGAATTTTGAATAATGAACAAGGGAAATAAAAACTCAATTTTCAAAAAAAATAAAAGAGAGAGAGAGGGAGAAAGAAAGAGAAAGAGAGAGAAATTAAACTAAATTGAAAAAAAAAAAAAAACTTCTCAGGGCCATCAAGCGCCAGAAGAGAATCTGTGAAAACATATTATTGCAGTTTCAGGGGGCTGCTGGGGCAGATTGATTTGGTGATGAGGGCCTCCGAAAGCTATTTTCCCAGCTTCGGCTGAAGTTAACCACCTTGGAATGGCCCAGTATTTAGCTCTGCAGCTGACAGCAAGCATGGGGTTGGGGGAGAGAAACGAATGAATGAACGCACTAGATCAGAGCTCCCAGTGATCTGTAGAGCTCCGTCCGTCCCGGGGGCTCTGATTAGCAGCAAGGGCAGTTCAGAAACCTTACCTTGTTATTCTGGGAGCAGGACAGCATCCAGGGGACAGTGACTTGGACCCTGTTCTCAGTAGCCCCGCAAATGGCAGGAAAGTTTTAATTGGGGTTTAAGTCAGGCACACAAAAGCAGAAGAAGATTTTACTTTTTTTTTTTTTAAACCATCCCCTGGGTGCTACTTGCAGGTGTTGGACCCCAGCGCCTCCCAAGCACACATGCTAAGGGTTTGTTCTTTTTCCTATGGGTGGAGAACAAAGAAAAGTTGTTTATTTATGTTCTTTACCAGGGGACTTCGCTAGCACTGCACTTACAAAGCATTTGTTCTTACAGGGAAATAGAGAACCCTAATTTCCTCTCTAGTGCTTGCACAAAGCCTCTGAGGGTGGATATTCTCAACATTACGAATAAAGCTTCATCTTCAAACATGTTTTTTTTTTTCCTGTCTGTTTCTAGAAATAAAGGTGCTCTCAAAAACACTTTAGCAAACGCTCACAAATCCTTGCTGGGGACTGTCCTCTCTCCCTTCCCCTGCCCAACCTCCTTGGGTAAATTACTAATTTCCTGTCAGATCCCAAACCACAGATATATAATATTGCTCCTCCAGCCTCCAGGGAGAGGGAAATGCCTTTTATTAAAGGCTGATAAATAGGAATGACAAGGTGGAAGGTCTTGATGCAGTTCACGAGTGCCAGTGTCCCTGGCTCTGGTCATTTCTGTCTGCACCAGGAGGCTGTCATTCTGACCTCCGTCCGACCTTCAGAATATATAGAAGCGTATCTCCTCTCAGCCCCTCATCAATCAGCAAACTGGAGTGAACTCACAACTGTGTACTTCACTCCTAAATGTGCCAAACCAGCCAGGAGTATGGGTAGGGTGCAGAGAGAGTGCAGGCTGGGCCCAGGGTTGAACTTGAACACGCAGGCTCCAAGGAGTGATGAGATTTTATGATATACACACTCTCTCCTCTAACCACGGGTGGTCTCTAATCTTTTGTTTGGAATTCAAGTACATTCAGTGAATTGTAAATTTGAGTGAGGGTAAAACACATTGTTCCCATGGAGCCAGACAGACCTGGATCAGATGACTGTTCCTGTAGTTAGGACCCTGCCACCTTGGAGTCTTGCTGGGATTAAAGATGTGTGCCACCAACACCCAGCACTGTTATGTTTTCTAGTAATGACACATTCAAAGACACAGAGAAAATAGGTAAAATTCAGTATTTCTCCCCTAAGTCAGCGGATTAAAAGGAGCAGCCTGTGATCTTGGGATTCTCACTCTGAGTGGAGCACATTTCAGATCAGAACAGCCAGGAGATCTACAAGTGGCTCCCGTCCTGGACAGCAGAGTCCTGTGAGTAGCTGGAAGGGCACACAGAGCCCCCACAGAGAGTATGCAGTGATGCTGGCCACAGGCCTCATTACAGCAAGACTCAGGAAAGTGTGACCAAAGGGGTTAATGGGAGAAGTTTACCCTTGAGAAGTACAGCCCCATCTTGCCTCTAGGAAGCGATCTGTTAAATGCTTGATCCAAGGCTGGGCCGTGAGCAGGAAGGGGTAGAGGTAGGTAGGGCAGGGAGTTATCCCTCAGACAGGAGGGTGCCAGGGAAAGGACCTTGTGCTTTCTCCATTAATCCAGCTCTCCAGTCGCTGTTAGAGCCATCCTCGCTCGGCAGGGCAGGGTGAAGGATCTCAACAGCTCTTCAATACCTGAGTATGTACCGCTGCAGGGCTAGGGTCTCCACAAACACCACATTCCCTCGTGAGCTCCGCGGCTTACTGTGTTGGCGTAATTGCGGTCCTGGTGCAGGTCTGCAGAGTGGTTTGGGGTCAGGGAGACCCTTCAATCCTGTCCTGTGTTCTGCTACTCTGAGCGACTCTGATGGGCTCTCAGGCTGTTTCTCCACCTCTGAGAGACTATGTATCAGAGTTCAGAACAGATGTTGGTGCCATAGTAACCAACTTACAAGGACTTCATGGTGAAGACTGGGAGACAGCTGGAGCCAAGCAAAGCAGCCAACACAAGACCAGCTCATGACAGGGCATCAGGGTCATCCGCCCACACAGACAGACTGCTGTCCTTGTGGACAGGACAGCTCTGAGTTACAAATGGTGCCGTTCGGCCCCATAAACACTATGTGTGTGCAACCACACAGTACCCTGGAGGCTTTCCTCACTCCTATCACTTCCGGCTCTCACTTTCAAGTTCCTGACTATGAGTTAGACACAAGCCAGATTTAGTTTTACAAAATGAAACTTTGGGTACGGGGTCTGACAAAGGATGCTTGTGGCTGAATTTCCACGCTGAGTCATTTCTCGTTACTGGTGTAATACCTACAGATACATTTAAGAAAACGAGAGAGAGAGACAGACAGAGACAGAGACAGAGACAGAGACAGAGAAAGGAGTTACTTTGTATTCTGGTCTCTGTGTCTTGAGTTCATGGTCATGTAGTGTTCCACCTCTGAGCAGGCTCATTGTGAGGAAGATGCGTAGCTGCTCATCTCATGATGGACTAGAGTCAGAGAGTAAGCAGGCACACTCCAGTGACCTACTTCCTCAGGTGGACCCATGTCCTAATTAACGATGCTACCATGTTATGAACTGATCAGTGGATTAATCCATTGATTGGATCCAAGCCTCATCACCCAACCTCTTCTCAAAGCCTCGTTTCTGACCACTTAGGGACCGTGTTTTGAACACAAGCATTCGGTGGTGGTGGTGGTGGTGGGGTTCATATGCAAAACATAATACTTTCCAAGTTCTACAAATGTAAGTCAGAAGTCATATTGAATTACCCACATAGTAAGCTTCATTTAAAAGAGTAAGGACCAGGGCTGGAGAGATGGCTCACCACTTAAGAGCACACTTGCTGTATGAGCAGATGACCCCGGTTTGATTCCCAGCATCCACACATTGGCTCACAACTGTCTATAATTCCAGTGCCAGGAAAGCTGGCCTTAGAGGGTTCTAGGCACATGTGCAGGCAAAATACTCAAAGGCCTAAAAAAACTAAAGATTTAAGAAATGTTTTGAAAGTAGGGATGATCTATGATCAGCACTGTCCCATGTTCTATGGAATGTCAAAGCTGTGGACAATTGTTAAACAGTCTCTTCTCAAGCCCAGGTCCTGGTAGCCATTTACAGCCAGAAGCTAATGATCTGGAGATGAGAGCTTCCAGAAGCTGGTAGACCATGGGACCCCCTGGACAGGTCACTAGGTCTGTCTGCTTCCTCCCTGTCTGCTCCTCGCTCCTGGGTGTCTAAAGGGAAGACAGTGTCGCAGAAGTAATAGCTACTCACCCTTTGCTTCTTAAATGAGTTCTTTGGCTGATCTAGGAACCCAACTTGGGTATTTTGTAGCAGGGCTTTCTTGGACCGCCAGTCCCCAAATCATGACATGGAAACTTGCTATTAATTATGAATGCTTGGCCTTAGCTTAGGCTTGTTTCTAGCTAGCTTTTTTTTAAATTTAAATGAACACATTTCTATTAATCTACATGCTGCCCTGAGGCTCGTCTATTGCATCTACACACCGTCCATCCTGCTTTTCTGCCTCCTTTCTGGCTGGCCGGCCCCTGGCTCGCTGCCTGACAGCCCTGCCAATCAATCCCCCCTCTGCACAGCTATTGACTGGCCAGCTTTTTATTAGACCAATCAAGTACCTTAGGCAGACAAAGTGAAATGGCAATACAGCATAAACAATTGTAACACACCTTTACAAAGTTAAACAATTATTCTGCTACATAAACAAATGCTACACATCTTTACATTGTTAAACAAATATTCAATTCCACAAGCGTTCCTCCCCCACCCCCCCAACTTCCCCCCAACAAGGGAATTATCTACCTCATAGACGGTTTAGCTTTACTACTCTTTAGAAAATGGTCAGTTTGTGCTTTTGAGGGCAAATCGGATTTTCTTAGCTGCCCTTTAGCAGCCCTTTCTTAGCTGCCTTTATCCCTTTAAGAATCCTGAGGTTTTAAGGTCTGTGTTTCAGTGTAGGTACTTCACAACATCAATGCAGGTTTATCTCATGAGTTCCAATGATTGAACCCTGGAGAACATAATGAAGACAGACAACCAAGTCTAAAGAGGCTCTTCTAGTGAACATTAAAGTCTGAAATCTGGGTTTGTAGAAAAAAACCAGCAGTCTTCCATTGCCCCCAGCACGTGATGATGGTATTTGATTTAAGTTGCTAGTCTCGCCCTGTTAAAATAGCTTAGCCTTCCATGTTGCAAACTCAGAAGAGCTTCCTCCCAACAGCTCCTGCCCTGTCTTAATGAGAGAATTGGTCTGGTAGTACCAGTTAACTCACTGGAAGTCGACAATGTGTTAAGATTTACTGTAAACCAAATTTGTGTGTGCTGGTATAATCATATTACTGTTTAAAATATGTAATTTGGGAAATTAAATTTAAATTATTTACAGAACTCCTGAAGTGCTTCTGCTGAGCCCTGGGGTCCCTGGCAGAACATAATTAGAAAGCCTCTGACCTGCTCAGCCAGGTTCAAGCTCATCTGCATCCCAAGGTCCCTTCATCTCGACCCCCAAGTGCTCCCCCAATAGGAGCTTCTGGCTTCAGGTGCCTCTGCTCCTCATGGCCCCGGGATCAAGCTCATGTTACAGTGTTTTCAGGTTTTAGTTTATGCTGACAACTGAACTTGGATGGGTACCTGCCTCTTTTCTCACTCAAGACTGGCCATATTTTAGGTGCAGGCATCCATCTGTCCATCTGTCCATCTGTCTGTCTGTCTGTCCGTCCGTCTATGCATCCTGTCGTTCAATCTTCCACCCGTCAAGTTTGCCAGATATCTGTTGGAAATTGTGATGTACGGGGTTGCTAGAAAGACAAGCAGATCATAGATTTGTCCTGTGGAGCTCCCAGAGCAGCTCAGGAGAGACTCGGGCATGAGAGGTGTCGGAGTACAGAGAGGCTGATAGCAGGGAGGAGGGAGGCACACAGATATCTCAGATGAGTAGGGACCTAACTCCAAAAGGTCCAGGCTGTGAACTACAGGTCCTCCCCCCACACCACACACTTTTTACTTTGCTGCTCATGAGTTTGTCCAAAGCCTTCAGCTCTACCCCTCCTCTACCCCTACCCCAGCTTATCTTTGCACACTCATCAGTGCCAGGCACAAACACCGACACAAGGAATCCTAGAAATGCCTGCTGGTTGATGTCACCGACCAATGGGAGAGGAGAGAAACTTCACTTAGGTGGCATCAGAGGAGCAGAGGAAAGGGCCAGTTGTGGGTGAGCACTCAGCAGGTTCTGAATACAGTAAGGTCACGCTGCTCCTCCTAGAGTGGCATCCCGTAGGAACACTGGTCTTCCTATCATAACATCCCATAAAGAAAGGTGACCTAAGAGGTCTCTGAAGTGCAGTAAAGATCACATTGGCCCTCTTAGCGTGGCATCCCACCACAGCAGCTGACCCATGGAGGGCTCTGAAATATAGTAAGATGGCATTGGTCTTCCTAACAGGACATCCTTTAAGGACAGTTAATTATGCCCTTATCCTTGACTATGGTGATGATATCACTTCACTCTTGTAGTTTTCCTTCCCTTACACGCCATTAACTCCTGAATAGATGTAACAGGTCAGTCCATTGACAGCTGGGCTGGTATATGATGCACCAAAGCCGTAATCTACAGGGTTTTCCAATTGCTGTGGTGTAAATACTCCCAGTGGGGTTAATCCCACACTACCAACATGGTTCCCCTGACTAGGAAGCTGAGAAACAGCTCTGCACAAGAGGCCCTGTGTGCATTAGCCAGGCAACACTGGGAGAAAGCCTCCCATCTGACGGCTCTCACTCAAGGAGGGCTTCTATAATCAGGTAGGACATTCGGCCTCTGATTAATTTCGATTGCGCTGTCAAAAATAGAATGTACACGAGCTCATTCTCAGTACAAGGCAAGGAGACAGCCTAATGCCTCTCCTCCTTCTAAGAGCTTGTTTTGATGAGTAAATAATGACTGATGAGCTTTCAGAGAACACAGATCAAAACCGAGAACAAGATGCTATTTTCAGGACCCGGCTGCTTCTGCCTGTACTCCAGAAACAACACTTCTTTTCAGAACCTCTGCTGCTACTGAAGCAAGGTCTCAAGATCAGCTTATGGAGCAGTGAAACGTCAGGCACTTTCATGCCAGCCTCACTCCCAGACTGCAGTACAATACACCCGTGCCCCAAGCACGAGCCCCGCGAAGTTCAAGACATTTCACTCTACCGAAGGGTTCTTGAGTGAATGTTCAGGCAATTTTCTGGGTGCCAGGGAAATCATGAGGAGCCAGGTATAGAACACAGAATTAACAAGAAGGTTTACACACACTGCTTCCGTCCTCTGGCCACACCCACACTTCATCTGCCCTCTGCCCACCTGTTTGTATTTTAGGATCCTTCCTGCTCACAGCTGGGTCAGCCTTCCCGGGAGCAGAGATCTGGACTTGGCTTGTGTGGCCTGTGGAGCTAAGACCCCACACAAGAGCCAAGGATACACTCAGCCCATCTGCCTCTCCATTCTCTGCCTGATCAGGAAGCTCCAGCTCAAAAACCCACTGATTACAGGGGTTTGTGTTTCTGTGACTTCTCCTGGGAAGACCCTGCCAAGTCTTCACAATGGTTTTACTAGCTCTCTTTTCCCCTTCTCAAGGTCACTGAGCCCACTCTCAAGGTCAGTGGGAGTAGTCCCATGGGCTGGAGTGGGTTACAGGGGCAAGGGCTCAGGGCTGTATTTGAGTGTTAGGTTTTTGACACCAGTTGTTGCATTGACTGCTGAGCCAACCACCAAAAACTGACTTCTAGGAGACGAATTCTGGGTCCCAACTTCTCCTCCAATAGCTGAGCAAGCCTGCTGCAACTCTGAAATGCAGACAGCAGGCATAATTGTTCTGCACTCACACATGCTCCTTAAAAAACCTGGTGGGTTTGCTTTTCCATCCATGAAAGAAGAAACAATCTTCTGAAATGTGTGCATTTAAAACCCATCTGTTGGCGTCCTCCGTGGCAGGCACCATGGTGGATGCCCTCCCTATCTGCCTCCGCCTCCTCTGATGCCAGGGCCCAAATTCATGAATGGAATTCTTCCCACATATCCTGTAATTAATCTCTCTCATTGGGAGTAAAGCGCAGTTTGCCACAATGCAGTCCCTGTATCTGTAAGCAGCAGGCTCACACCTATCGGGACACATACACGGAGTTCCTTCCCGGTCATTAACTCCCTTGGGTGTCTAAAGCCAGGCAACTAGGTGGGTGAGCAGATCAATGAGCCTGTGAACTTCAATAGGGCCACTTGCTGCGTCCTGAAGGAGGACACAGTACAGCAGGCCGGGCCGTGTCCCTTGTAGCTAGTACTTTCCTCCTCCATGGGTGTCTGTACCTGAGTGGAGTGGGGTTGGGGAACAGCCCTTCCTTCACGGCCAGGCCACCTCAGCTCCCTCTGCGTAATGGCCTCTCTGCTTTCCTCTCCAGGTTGACAATTAGCATGGCTGCCATACTGGATGTTAGGAAGTGCCGTTTTCCTTA
The DNA here is from genome assembly GCF_943737965.1 of Phodopus roborovskii. Taxonomy (NCBI): domain Eukaryota; kingdom Metazoa; phylum Chordata; class Mammalia; order Rodentia; family Cricetidae; genus Phodopus; species Phodopus roborovskii. Next base: position 2,976,891 of record NW_026126541.1, read on the forward strand.
AGTGGGCTCCATCTGTGGGCTTCGCTGAGCCCTGGCACCCTCCCTGGGAGGCGGGGAAAGCAGAGAGCTTGGTCATTAAGTTGCTTGTTGGTAATCTCCATTCTTGTCTTCTCTGTAGGAGATTCCATCTGTGGTGGGAAGTGCAGACACCTGCAGTTTGTTGCAGAGTGCAGTTCCCGCCAGCTTGGACATTTGGTACCCGAGGCTATGGATGCCGCCCACTTTTTGACAATGCACTGAGGACTGTTCCTTGGCCTCTGGAATTTAGTAAAAGCAGGGCAGATGGGGCACAGATAGGGAAAGACGGGAGAAGGGGGTTTTTAGAATATGGGTGTTCCCTGACTTGAGCCTTAGACACGGAAATTACTTTTTGGATGAAAGTTAAAATAGTCTTTGGACAAAGTGTCCTTCTTCGCGTTTCTTGGAGTTTCTCCTTACCGGACATAAGACATACTGCTTACCCCGTTGTCTCTGAGGTGCGATCTGAACTGATCGGAGCATGAACTGATCGGCTGCTGAGATCAGAACTTGTGTTCAGAGGTGCAGCCTGGGGAAGGTCATTCAGTGTGATGGCTCCGTGCGCACGACTAGAATCAGCACCTTTCCCCTTGCGTGGAGTGAGGGGCTTCTGGAAGGTGCCATCCTTGAGGCAGAAGGAGCCAACTAGATTCAGAAGCTGTTGGCACCTCGGTCTTGGCTTCACAGTCTTCAAAATGAGGAGCAGTACTTTTCCATTCCTAAGTTACCCAACCAGGCATCAGTTACTTTTTTTATTGCTGTGATTAGATAGATGCCTGATGAAAAACAACTTAATAGAGGAAGAACTGTACCCAGGTGACATCACCACCACTCCAGCCATGGGTGACGCCGCCTCTGCTCAGGGTGGGTCTTCTTCCTTGAAGCTCTCTGGAAACCCAGACAGGCTCATCTTCTTGGTGATTCTATATCCAGTCAAGTCGACAAGAGAGTGACCTTCACATCCAGTCTGAGGCTTTTTATTACAGTGTCCCAGTTATGAGACACAGCTCAGAATGTACAAAAAGCATCCTGGGTGTCACCCACAGGGAAGTCCGTGTCTCCTGCTTAGTGACTCTCCACCCCCTTCAGCACGTGCATGCTCTGGGTGGACTGACAGATGGAGAAAAGTTTATGTCCTTTCTCCAAACGACCGGTTCAAAAGTCACACCAATCCATTCCCCTCGCTGTTGAACAGTTCAAGACCAGGTCCGAAGCCGTCTCCGTACCGTACAGCTTCTGAAAGCAAGGAGCTAACCTCACTTCCCTCTGTACAGAAATGTGGAATGGCCGCGCACTGCCTTTAAAATAGCTGCCAAACTTTGCACAAATGTTTATGAACCTGTGAGATCCAGTGCTGTTATTTTATCCTAGTACTATTATTTTAACCTCCTACAAACTGGTCAGAGCCTGGGCTGGGTTGGAGTTCTACCTCCCTCCCCCAAATTCGTGTCTACCCAGAAATTCAGAATGTGACTTCATTGGAGGGTCGGCTGTTTGTGAATATAATTGCCTAAATTAAGATGAGGTCATCCAGAATTAATCAGCCTGATCTAATGACATGTCCTTATAAAGCCATGTGGGGAGCATAGATACACACAGAGCAAAAAACAGCATGGCGCTGCAAGAAACACTGTTAGAAGCCACCAGAGGGAGTCACACCCCCAACAAGCCGGAAGTCAGTAGCTCACTCACTCCCCCAACAGGCAGGAAGTCAGTAGCTCACTCTCCCAACAGGCAGGAAGTCAGTAGCTCCGCTAACCGCTCAGGGTCAGCTGTTTAGTCCCCCAGAAGTGTCAGCTTGGTGTTCTAGACAAAATCTCTGTTGTTTTAATAAAGCAGATGCCTGACGATCCATCACACAGCCCTGAGAAACCAACTGTTACCTACTGTGCACTGTCCATGGCCCTGAAAAGCCTGCCCCTTCTTGTCCTGGGCATCTACATAGCTCTCACATTCAATTCAATTAGCACAAACAGTCCTATGTACCTAGAGTGGGTTCTCAGCTCAGTTTCTTTGTGTGCTTTATGTGCTGTGTTTGCAGATTGTTTCCCTTGGTGCTCAGCCTGTTTGTAGAGAGCACTTATTGTGATTGGCATGTCCCGTCCTGTGGAGGGCTTTCCAGTGTTAAATGGACAGTGACAGGTGCACTCAGAAGGGGACGAGTTTTCCTCCCGTACCTTGTCTCAAGCCCCAGGTTCACGAATAAGGAATCTCCCCTCTTAGAGAAACATGTATCAGGCTTGCTTTTTTGGAGAAAAGAGGGCTCAGAGAAAGGCGGCCAACTAGGAAGGGCTGTGCCCAGTTAATTATCTTTTTCAGGTGAACCTTAACCTAGTTTTTCAAACCCATGGAAAATATCTCTGGATCGATACCCAGTTTTCTAAGAAATCTCTATACTGATTTCCACAGCAGCTGTACAAGTTTGCGCTCCAGTAGCCAGCAGTGGAGGAGTGTTCCCCTTTCTCCACACCCTCTCCAGCATAAGCTGTCATTGGTGGTTTTGATCTCAGCCATTCTGATTGGTGTAAGGTAGAATCTCAGAAACATTTTGAATTGCATTTCCCTAATGACTAAGGATGTTGAGCAATTCCTTAAATGTCTTTCAGCCATTTGAGTTTCTTCTGTTGAGAAATCTCTGTTTAGGTCTGTACCCCACTTTTTAATTGGTTGGATTATTTGTTACTTTGGTGTCTAGTTTCTTGAGTTCTTTGTATATTTTGGAGATCAGTCCTCTGTCAGATGTGGGGTTGGTTTAGATCTTTCCCATTCTGTGGGCTGCTGTTTTGTCTTGTTGACTGAGTTCTTGGCCTCACAGAAGTTTCTCTGTTTCTGGATGTCCCATCTATTGATTGTCAATCTCAGGGTCTGTGCTACTGGTGTTATGTTCAGGAAGCGGTCTCCTGTGACCATGTGTTCAAGGGTACCTCCCACTTTCTCTTCTAAGAGGTTCAGCGTGACTGAATTTATGTTGAGCTCTTTGATCCATTTGTACTTGAGTTTTGTGCTTGAGGATAGATATGGATCTATCTGCAGTCTTCTACATGTCCACCTCCAGTTATAGCAGCACCATTTGCTGACGATGCTTTCCTCTTCCCATTGTATACTTTTAGCTGTTTTGTCAAAAAATCAGGTGTTCATAGGTCTGTGGGTTAATATCAGATCCTTGACACTGAGGCCAATCTGGTACTGGTGAATTCAAGGTTAGCCAGGGCTGCACAGTAAGATTATTATCACAAAAAAAAAGAAAACAGACATTAAAAAAACTTTCTAAACAGTTTTATCAAAATATAATTGGTACATAATAAAATGGATGTTTAAAGTACACAAACTGGTGTTTCCACACTTGTATTCACCCTGGAAGTTGGTCTCACCACAATTGAGATAATGAACAAACTTAGCAGTTTTCAAAGTTTCTTTCTGTTCTGTTTGAAAATGGAAGACCTGTATTGCACTGTGATTCGTCGCTTTAAGAAACAGCGTGGTGGCATTATGTGTGTTCCTAGAACTGTCACCACCACCTCCCTTCAGGGCCACTCACCTCACACCCTCACACTGAATCTTCTCACTGAGACCCCTCGCCTTCCATCCTGGCCCTGATACGCTAATGTCCTACCTTACCAACTGTACTACTAATGGTCCATCACGCAGGGAAGAGGCAGTATTGCCTGACTTATTTACCTTAGCGTGCAGGAGGACATCGGTATTGTACCGTTTCAGAACATCCGTCTTTTAAAAGACGACGTACTTTAGTTTTTAGTGATGTGTGTATGCATGCGTGTGTACCTGTGGGTGTACATGTAGGTGCCTGTACATGAGTGCAGGTGCCCCAGGAGACCAGAAGAAGAGGGCATCGCATATCCTGGAACTGGAGTTGTGAGCCATCAGATCTGGAGTCTGGGTATCAACTCTGGGTCCCTTGGAAAAACAGCAATTTCTAACCCTCAGAATAGATTTTTATTTAATTTATTTATTTATTTTTGCAAGAGATGCTATTCTATTGTATGAAACGTTCAATGTGACATTCTTCCAATATTGGGCAATAATGGTGAGCCTCAGATCCTGGTCAGTAACGTAAACCTACAGTGTTGATTAGCTATGGCGTTAGGTGTGTCAGAAGCATTTCTGTTTACAATGGGTGTAGCCACATGTAACCCTGTTGGAAGAAAAAAAAAAGTGAATTGAACGGACTGATTTTCAAACCTTAAGCCAACCCTGACACTATAAGCTTGTGGTGGCAAATCTTTTGACACATTGTGTTAACTGCATGTGTGCTTGGATGAGTACATGTCTATGCTGCTGTAACAAAATATCCCAACAAAAGTAACTTCAGGGAGATAGGCTCTATTTGTTGTGTTTCACAGTTGGAAGGCCCATCGTGGCGGGAAGCCACAGTGGCAGGGGACGACGGGGACGGGTGGTCACCTGGCACCCACGGGCAGGAAGCTAGAGGATGAATGTGGTCTTGGCCTTTGGTATTCAGTTGGCCTAGCATTCCATTCTAGGGATGCTGCCACATGGAGTTAAAGCGAGGCAACCTTAAACTCTTCCAACCTGGAAATCTAGTCATCCGTCCAGGCACCAGAGTCTGTGACCTGATCTAGAGCATCCTCATAGATCTAGAGCATCATCCCGACTCTGCCCTGTCTAGATCACCCGCTCTTGCCCAGGTTGAGTTTAAGGATCTCCGGAAATGAACTAATTCAAGCTGGGTGATGCCCTTGTTCCCATCTGATGTCTTAGCTGGTCCCTGGGGTTTTATTCGCTCCTTGGTTTTATTTCTCCCTAGCAGTTATTGGGAGCAGGGTGATGATGATGTCTCTGCTGTAGTTCTGGCATTTCTACCAATCCCTGTGGTCCTCTGGATTGTGTCAGGGGAGAGGGGGCATGCAGAGACTACATGCTCTCCCTCTGTAGGAGGTCAGGGCGGAGCACTGTGGTAATGGGTGGGAAGGGACAGTTCCAGAAACAGGAAATCCTCCTGGGAAGCTGTGGGGAGGAGCATTGTTACAGGTGCAGGAAACTTTCCTCATGCCCCTGCTTCACACCTGTGCCAGAGTACCAGCCCCTCCCAGCCCCTCCCAGCCCCTCCCAGCCCCTCCCAGCCCCCTCCCAGTGTCTACTGTGGTGCTTGGCTTCCCTCTTCCCGGCAGCTTCCTGGCAAGTTGCTCCTTAAGGCTGGCTGTCTACTTGTCACATTAGGTGATGACTGCCAGTCTGGCTGCCTCACACTGCACTCCCACATCAGATCCCTTAGAGAAAGACTGTGTAGATCACCACAGACTCTGATACTCTGCTGCGCAAGTAATGTATAATTCCCCAAAGTCTGAGCGGCCACACAGAACCTCTCCTGAGAATTCCACGTGTTTTCAGAACTGAGTATGAATTTTAATGCTGCCGACATTTAAGATATTGTCAAGTGGAGCCAGCGTCTCTGGAGATATGCCCTGTCCTTCTTGGGTGCAAAACATATGCAGGCTGGGTGTGAGGTGTACAGTAGCCCCGCACAGGCCTGCTCTCTCCCGAGTCCCTCGGTCTGCACACATCACACATCGCAGGGTGCTGTGGCTCTCTCTCAGAGGAGTTGCCACTGTCATTCCTTCGGGGCACGGTCTGTTCTGCGTAGGCAGCTGCTGCCAGGTCTCAAGATGAATGCTTCAGGTTCTGCCTTGATGGATAGCTGCCCCCAACAAATTGGCACAAGATCTACAGAGATCTTCTTTAGAAGGGTGACAAACGGTGACAGGTGTGGAGGGTGAGCTGCACACTTGTTTCCAGGTATACCAGCTCTGAGAGAACTTCTCCAACGGGAAAACAAAACAAAACAAAAACCTGGTCATCATGGAGGCTCCAAAGGAGCTTGAGACCATCAGGAAAGATCAGAAGAGAACTGCCCACCTCTGTCTCCCCATTTCCATCATACATAAACCCAGACTAGAATAGGTGAAATTCCAATTTTAGGTCACAGGGTATGCGGGAGACAGAGCCAGGACGTGACATGGTAAAATATGCATTCTGTCTTCCTCCTATTCCCTGGCATACCCTTCCTAAAGTCCTTGGCGTCTTCAAACTATGTCACTTGAGAGCTGATAGCTCCTAGGTCTCCTAGAGATGGGGGTTGGTCCCTGGGAAGACCAAGGTAGGACGAAGCTCAGTCCTACTTTCCAACATTGCCTAGGGCACAGCAGCTTATGATTCTGGTAATCATGCCTAAGTAATACAATTTCCAAAGGACAAGATTCTGGAAGTGTCTAGGTATGGGAACATGCAGCTATTCCTAGAGAATAGAATCCCTGGACCAGCATGGAAGCCCCATGCTCCACACCACACCTTACCCTGAGCCATCTCTTCATTTATAGCATTAGCGACAGCCTTCATTAGAATCCAATAAATGTTTTCTTCTTGAGCTCAGAGCCACTTGGACAAATTAACACTGAACCAGAGAAGGTTGTGGGAACGAGATTCCATTGCTTGATCAGAAAACCAGCTGGAAGCAACCTGGTGGTGGTGGTGGTGGTGGTGGTGGTGTGTGTGTGTGTGTGTGTGTGTGTGTGTGTGTGTGTGTGTGATTTAAAGGGTAGCACAGAGGGAAAAAAATTCCTAACAAATGAGCCCCAGACCTGTGGGATCTGGCGCTATCCCCCTGAAGAAAGTGCCCCCAAAACAGAGTTAGAAGACACTCAGTTAGTGTCCCCGGTTCACAAGTTCTTATTTCTCAGTGGTGGGATGTAGTGAGGGATCCACCCAGCTGCACCTGTGGCGTGGCCACGCCCACTTGGGCATGTACACAGGCTCACAAGTGAGCATGTGGTATTTGGTCTGGGTTCCAGGACAGGCTTGCTCTCTCCTGATGGGGTCACACAGGGCAGCTCGTGTGGATTCTCAGAGTAGGGACTTTTGAGGGTCATCTGCATCGTGTGTAAGTGATTTCTCCCCGAATAAAATTATTTAAACTTATATTTGAGCCAGTCCCTTGAATCTTGTGCTGTGCACAAATCTACCTCAGTGAGACTCCAGGTTTTTTTGCGGCCTTAGGTGTCCTCTGCAATATTTAGATCTGTACTCCATTTTTAAATTGGATTATTTGGTGTTTGGCGACTAGCTTACTGAGTTCTTTGTATATGTCGGAGATCAGTTCTCTGTCAGATGTGGGGTTGGGGAAGATATTTTCCAATTCTGTGGGCTGCTGTTTTGTCTTGTTGACTGTGTTCTTTGCCTTACAGAAGCTTCTCAGTTTCAGGAGGGCCCACTAATCGATTGTCAATCTCAGGGTCTGTGCTACTGGTGTTATGTTCAGGAAGCGGTCTCCTGTACCAATTTGTTCATGGGTACCTCCCACTTTCTTTTCTAAGAGGTTCAGTGTGGCTGGATTTATGTTGAGGTCTTTGTTCCATTTGGACTTAAGTTTTCTGCGTGGTGATAGATATGGAACTATCTGCAGTCTTCTACACACCAGCATCCAGTTATGCCAGCACCATTTGTTGAAGATGCTTTCCTTCCATTGTATACTTTTAGCTGTTTTATAAAAAACCAGATGTTCATAGGTCTATGGATTAATATCAGGGTCTTTGATTAGATTCCATTGGTCTACCTGTCTGTTTTTATGCCAATATCAACCTGTTTTCATTACTATAGCACTATAGTAGAGCTTGAAGTCAGGGATAGTGATTTCCTTTATTGTACAGGGTTGTTTTGGCTATCATGGGTGTTTTGTTTTCCCATATTCCAAGATCTGTGAAGAATTGTGCTGAGATTTTGATGGGGATTGCATTGAATCTGTAGATTGTTTTTGGGAAGATTTCCATTTATACTATGTTTATCCTACCTATCCAAGAGCATGGGAGATCTTTCCATTTTCTGCTATCTTCTTTGATTTCTTTCTTTAAAAACTTAAAAGTTCTTGTCATACAGGTCTTTCACTTGTATGGTAAGTGTTACCCCAAGACATTTTATATTGTTTGTGGCTATTGTGAGGGGTGATGTTTCTCTGACTTCTTTCTCAGCCCATTTATCATCTATATGTAGGAGGGCTACTGATTTTTTTTTTTGAGTTTATCTTGTATCCTGCCACTTTACTGAAGGTGTTTATCAGCTGTAGGAGTTATCTGGTAGAATTTTTCCAGTCACTTCTGTAAACTACCACACCACCTGCAGATAAAATAGGGGAATTTCAAATGGCCAAAAGGCATTTAAGAAATTGTTAACACCCTTAGCCATCAGGGAAATGAAAATCAAAACAACTCTGAGATACCATCTTACTCCTGTCAGAAAGGCTAAAATCAAAAACACCAATGACACTTTATGCTGGAGAGGATTTGGAGAAAGGGGAACATTCCTCCACTCCTGGTGGGAGTGCAAACTTGTACAGCTACTACAGAAATCAGTATGGCAGTTTCTCAGGAAAATAGGAACAAGTCTATTTCAAGACCCAGCAATTCCACTCTTAGGCATATACCCAGAGGATGCACTTTTATACCACAAGGACATCTGCTCAACTATGTTCATAGAAGTATCATTTGCAGTATCCAGAACCTGGAAGCAACCTAGATGCCCTTCAACCCAAGGACGGATAAAGAAAATGTGGTACATTTACACAATGGAGTACTACTGAGTGGTAAAAACAAAACAAAAATAAAAACCAATGACACCTTGAAATTCACAGGCAAATGGATGGAGCTAGAAGAAAGCATTCTGAGTGAGGTAACCCAGACACAGAAAGACAAACATGGTATGTACTCGCTCATGAGTGGACATTAGACATAGAGCAAAGGATCACCAGCCTAGAAGCCACGATCCCAGAGAAGCTAGGAAACCATAACATTGGACCCCTGAGAATGGGGGGGGGCTCCTGAATGAATTGGGAGCACGGGGGACAGGGGAGGGAGCAGAAAAGAGGGGAGAAGGGGTATGGGGAGGAGAACATGAGGAATCAGGAGATAGAGTTGGGAGAAGAACAGAGAAGGAGAGCAAGGAAAGAGACTCCTTAATAGAGGGAGCCATTATAGGCACTAGGGAAATCACCAGGGATCCACAAGGATGACTCCAACTAACAATCTAAGCAATAGTGGAGAGGCTACCTTAAATGCCCTTCCCCTATAATGAGATTGATGACTACCTTCAATGGCATCCTAGAGCCCTCATCCAGTAGCTGATGGAAGCAGAAGCAGACACCCAAAGCTAAGCACTGAGCCGAACTCCTGGAATCCATTTGTAGAGAGGGAGGAGCGATGAGCAAAGTGGTCAGGTCTGTGCTGGAGAAACCCACAGAAACAGCTGACCTGAGCAAGTCAGAGTACAAGGACCTCAGTCGTAAAGCCGGGGACCCAGTATTGGACTGAACCAAGCCCTCTGATGTGGGGGCCAGTTAGGAGGCCTCTAAAGTGGAACCAGTATTTATCCCTAGTGCACAAATGGACTTTGGGAGCCCATCCCCCACGGAAGGATGCTCTCTGAGCCCAGATGCATGCTCCAAATAATGTGACAGACTTTGATAATTCCCCCATGGGAGGCCTCACCCTTCCTGAGGATTAGTGGGGGGGTAGAATGGGTGGATGGGAGGGAGAGGGAACTGGTATCGGTATGTAAAATAAGATTGTATTAAATTTACATAAAAATTAATAATAAAGAAGGAGTCTTCTGCATTGACACCGAGCTGCGAGACCAGAGGGAGATGGACACCACCTGTTGTCTGGGTTCCCGCCCGGTGCCCCTGCAGTCACTAACAGGCAGAGGGGTACAGACAACATTGCAATTCACACAAGAGACAGGAGGGTAGATGCCGCCTGCGCACATCTGTTACATCTGTTCTATTCCTGAGATGTTGTAAAGGCAAAGAGAATTTACTGGGGGTGGAGAATTAAACAAGGGAGGTGGTTTTGTGGTCTCAGGTACTCGGGCATGCAGCATTACCCAGCAAGCCCTAGGTGTGTGGCGGGTGGGTGGTCTCCTCCCCCGCCTGCCTTTTATATGGGGAGCATCTGGGCTTTCTCTTAATGGAACGAGGCCTGGCAGAAGCTGCTCATCCACTCTAGGACTGACAGAGCAGTATGCATGGCTGCAGAGAAAGATCTGGGGGCCATGCACCAGCCTTGGGCCAATTAAGCCTAAAGCAAATTCTCAGGCTGCCAGAGCTCCGATTATACTTGGAGTGCTGTGGGCTCTACCCCATAGGAAAGCCTGCTGGCCCTGCCCCAGTAATTGGTCTGAAACACGGGCTCTCCACCGATGGCTTCCTAATGATCAATGGCGCCAGGCTATTTGTTTAGGCACATTTAAAAGCAAGGGTGCTGCAAAACCCAGTCGGCAAGCCCGCTGGTCTTGCCTGCCCGCCTGCCAGGGGATGCACACTCTGGATTTTTCTACCAATCTATGTGGCCTAAATAGGGGAACAGAAACGAAAGGTCAGAGAAGCCAGAGTTATTAAAGTGAGAGCTGAGAAGTCTCCCCATGTGAACAGCAGCCTCAACTCATGTGAGGAGAAAAAAAAAAAAAAAAAAAAAAACCATGGATTTCCTTTTCATCAAAAACACACAAGCTCAGCATCACGGAGGAAACAATTATTCATAAGGTCTAAACTGTGCAAGCCTGACCTGCCATCCCACAGGGAGAGGGTACAAGCGGCTAATAGCTTGGGCGTGATTAATTTGGGCAAGATTAAGTTTGTGTTTTCAGTGGGTCCAATCCACACAGCGTAGAGGCTGTGCAATTGCTTGCTGCCCCTAGTGTGTGCTCATCAGCCTTGGAAATAAGGAAGCAAGGCTTCGGAGGGAAGCAGCCTCCTCCACTGGGCTTCACAGAAGCTTCTTGATGTGTACTGTGGGTTGGTGAGTGGGCATCTCTTTGCTTTGGAAAAAATGAGACCCTGGAAGATCATCTCCAGGGCAGAAGGCACTTGCTGGCTGAGTGTCTGGGGCAGAAGGGGCCGTAACCGTCATTACTGTCGGGCTTAGGTCTCCACTAACACGTGTATAAAACATTCTTCTGCCAAATTTGAGGCTGACCAGTGTTATGTCAATACAGAGCTGCCTTGCTGATTCTACCAGATGCCAATTTAGCTTACCCTTCCATTATCCAGGAGAGAGCCTGAGGTCCAGACTGAGCAAGGACCATGGCTAGGACGGCTGCTGCAGCCAGTTCCTAGACCTTTGCCAGCACCCCCTCTTACATCTTCTGGCTACTATCAACATAAAGCAGATTCCAGCAGCCACAGACCAGAGCTCTGGCAAGGGAAGTCCACCAGTGCAGTTCCGGGGATGTTTCCTGGCAGGAGGAGAATCTGAACCGGACCCGGACACACAGACAACACTGACAACATTTATTACTGATAACACCTGCCTGCCCGGCCCCCAGCCTCTCACTGAATCCCTATCACATCCCACCTGACAGCTGTGGACAATGGCCACTCGATTCTCCATCCTGCTCTGACTAGAGACAGACAACCTCCTTCAACAGAAACACCTCCCGAAACAGAGGCGGAAAAGGGGGTGTGGGGATTTAGCTCAGTGGTAGAGTGCTTGCATAGCTAGAACAGGGCCCTGGGTTCAGTCCTCAGCTCTAAAAAAAAGGAGATGGGGGAGAGAGGGAGACAGGGAGAGGAGAGAGAGGGAGGGAGGGGGAGGGAGGGGGAGGGAGAGAGAGAGAGAGAAGGAAAAGAACGATCACTCAAAATGTGACCATGCTTAGCTTTAGGCATGGGGAGCACCACAGAGAGACATATCTTTTTATCCAATAGCCAGAAAAAAAGCCCAAACTCTGAAATCAGCAGAGGATCTGCAGCAGATAGACACCAGGGTCTGTTTGTCTTGCAAGAGTTTGAAGGGGCACAGTCTATGAACACACATGGTCTACAAGCAAAGGACACGGCTTGTGAGTAACAATGGGTTAGCGGTCACACACACCCACACATCGGAGACCACATCCTTCAGGTAACCCCACCACACACACACACACAGCATACACAGAGTTACAGGTACAGTCAATCTTGGTTTGTAGGCTCAAGAGCCTGGGAACAGCTAAGGGATCCAACTGGAGAGAGAGAGACAGACAGAGAGAGAGAGAGAGAGAGAGAGAGAGAGAGAGAGAGAGAGAGAGAGAGAGAGAGACTAACAACAGAAGACTCTGTGTTGACATGCAGAGTCTTCTAGGACGTGTTTTAAGAAGAAGAATTAAAGCACATAATGTGTGAAACAGTGCATGAAGTCTGATAGGTTTGCATAAGAAAGGAGACAGAGACACGCACACACACAGAGATAGACACACACACACAGAGAGAGAGAGAGAGAGAGAGAGGGATAGAGAGAGGTTTTCCGATGCACCCCCTCATTGTTTTTGGAGCCACCCCACCTGGATTACGCCTTTCCATCTGCTGACTCCTGTGCCCACGGCAGGCAGTCCAAGCTGCTATCCCTTGTTGCTGTTCCTTATGGCTTTTTTTTTTTCTTTATGCTCATGTCCAATGCTGAGAAGAGACAAGAGGCACAAGAGAGAGAGAAGGAAGTACCAACTACTTCCTGCGGCAGATGCAAGCCTAGCCTAGGGCCATCACTCTGACTTTCCTCTTCTGGGAACTCCTGTTAGGGCAGTGGAGGGTCCCTGCTGAGGTAGGTTCCCCCAGAACCAGGTTGAATACTTCGGATGGCCTGTTGAACCTACAGCTCCTTGGCTGCAGTGCAAGGTGTGGTTTTCATTTGTGACAAGACAATGTGTAACTCTAAAATGCAGGCAGGGCTCATTCCTTCTGTCCTTCTCCTCTTCCCCTCAGTCACCCAGATGGTTTAGGGTATGTTGGGACTGTAAGAGCTGATGTTGGGAAAGGTGACTATGGAGGAGACAATCCCTGGCATCAGGGATTGTCAGAGCCTGAACTGCATGGCCAGATACAGACACAGGAGACCCCAAAACCCAGAGACAGGGTTTGCTTCTAGAAAGACCCAGAAGTCAAGGGAAAACCGCACTTGAAAGCCGCTGGGAGGGAGTGGGGAAGCTGCCAGGAATAAACAGGCTTCTTTTCCTTTTTCTCCTTAAAAAAAATATAAAAATAAAAAAGCAAGACACACCATTTGCCAAGTGTGCAGAGCTCAATGTCTGATTAATGTCCACAGGGGATTTTCTAAATCAGGGGGAAAATAATGCAGCTAGGAAAAGAGTTGAGTCAGGAAATCTCAGGAGCTGAGAAGTGGCCATTACTGATACAGGGGTGGATGGAGGCTTCAGGGATCAGCATATCATTTGGGAGGCCCCTGGGACCGCAAGGGAAAGATGGCTCCTAGCACTGGCTTGCACAAGTCCCCACCCTCCCCCTGCTCCTGCCCATCTAGGTGGACAGCACGGGGTGAAGATCCATGTCACTTAGTTCTTCAGTGATTTGCTATGGCACATGGCTAGTTCTACCCAAGTTGGAGGTGTTCACTGCCCCCAGGAACCCACAGCTCTGCTTCTCAGCTTCAGAGGAGTCATCCACAGAGCTATGCTGGGAAGGTGGAAAGCGGGGGAGGAGCTTGAGCATTCCAGGACTCATTCTGTGTCCTCCCTCCCTGTCTCCTCTCTTCCTCCCTCCTCCCTTCCTCCCTCCCTCCATCCCTCCCTCCCTCTCTCCATCCCTCCCTTCCTCTCTCTTCCTCCCTCCTTCCCTCCCTCCCTCATCCCTCCTTCCCTCCTTTCCTCTCTCCCTTCCTCCCCTCCTTCCTTCCTCCCTCCCTTCCTTCCTTGACACTCACTTAACCATCTCTGTTTCCCACATAGAACTCCACAATGTCCTACACAATAACCGAACAAGTTTTAAACAGAAGAGCAAACTCACCTGGCAGAAATCAGGCAAACCTCACCCAGAGCCTCCCTCCTAGACACAGCCAAAGACTCAGACAAGAATAGCAGCCACTTTAAAAAGTTCTTCCCTGTTCTCTCCCTCCCATTCCCCATCCTCTTTCTGTCTTGGGATAATGAGTGCCCTTGTTTATAGTTGCTACCTGAGATAGAAACTCTCGGAGGGAGCCTGCCAGCTGCTCTGCCCACCCAGTTACTATTGAGGAAGCACTATTGGGGGGGGGGGGACCCTGCCGCCTTCCTGACTGTCTGGACATGGGTGGGGTAACCCAGAACACATCCCAGCGGGAGCATCAGACACTGGGCGGTTTTACAACAGACTGGACAAGCTGATCGTATTGCACAGGGCCGGTACCGTTGCCAATCCTCACAGGGCATGGCATAGGTGTCCTGGGGCTGAGCTGGAGTGACTTCTGATTGGCTGAGCAACCATCAGACATGTCTGAAAAAGGAACCTAGCATCCTCACATGAAGAAGTAAGCCCGCCACAAACCTCCCGCACATAGTGCAGGCACCCAGCTTACTCTCCACAAGTGTCTCCTTAGTGTTTGGGTTACACAGGCACCCGGCTGCCGGCTCTGAAGTCTCCCCTCTTTCTCACTCCGACCCCCATCTTCCAGAGTTCTCAGAGTCCTGAGCCCTCCTAGGTCTGAGTTGCTTTTTGTGCCAGTGCAGGCTCACTTTCCGAAAGGTGGCTTTGGGAAAGGCCTTTTGAAAGCCCTTGAGCTGAGATGCAGGCAGGGTATCTTACAGATGCCTTCCCAGAAGTCCCTTCAGCAAGGGGAGGCACAGCCTGAGCTGCATTCCCAAGACCAGAGCAGCATAGGACAGTGTGACATTTGGTGTTGGCCGGCCACTCTTCTCTCAAGGCCCAAACGTAGGCGAGGTCCTGGCTGCTGAAGAGTTTCCTGTACACGTTCTCCTCCACTCCACGCTAGATCATCTCTCCCTTAAAAAGGACTAGAGAAACTTTACCCAGAACCTCTGGAGCCTGTCTCCCTGGGGCAGAGGTAGGCTGCTCAGATGGGTGAGGGACCAGGGAGCCAGGAGATATTTGGGGCTGGATTGGAGCGCAATCAGGGGCTGGGAGCCTAGAGGCTTGCCAGAGGTTCAGGCCTTCCACAATTCCTGAGTTAAATGTCCACAGATGGTGAGGGCAACAAAATGGCTGTGGTATCCTGTATTCAGTCAACAAACATCATGCCAACAGGCACTCGCATTCCAGGCGCTGTCCAGACCCTGAAGATGTGAAGCACGGAGATTCTGACCCCATGGAAAGAGAGTAAACGCACAAACTCAGAAACTAAAACACCGAAGTGAGAGCTAGCAGGGCTCTTTGTGCAGGCGCATGGGATCAAGGGAGTGTGCCACCCACCTCAGGCTCAGTTGAGGCTCAGAGGACACAGGAGTGGGGACCCCACAGAAGGCCTCAGGTGGGCTGTCAGCAAGGGGCAGCCGGCGGCACCCAGCAGGGACGCTCTGGGTCTGACCCTTCATGAGATGGAAGCTGGCCTTCGCAGGAGCTTCAGTGTGCAGGTTGCTACAGAGGTGAGGGTGGTTTATGTCATGTATGGCTTGACCATTGCCTGTTTGTCTACCCAGCCACCCATGATGACGAGATCCCATCCCACACTGGTTAGAATGACCAGCCAGCAAAGCAAAGAGCTCATCTGCAGTACGCTGGTGAGATGCAGAGTCACCGTGAGCCTGGTTTGAATTGCTGGAATCATGGACTCAGAGGACTACTCCAGCAGAGGTAGTCAGAGCCTGGTGATCCGGGACCCTACGTAGTCACCTATGGTGCCAGAGCCTGCCTTCATGTTCACCCCAAAGTAGAAAAAGTCATTGATTTTTATAAATAATAGATAGGCAAACTGGAACAGAAAAGAGGTATTGTTGCCTAACATGAATAACTCCCAAAGGCGTGGTCTAGAGTGCCTAACACCACCGGCAGCCCCTGATGTCGTGGTCGGCAGAGACAGCAGGAAGTTCTAAGGCTGTGTCGCCGTCTCCTATGATATTCTGCAAAGGGCGGAAGTGTTAACATAGGAGAGATGAGGTGGTTGCCAGGGAGGAAGTGGAGAAACATGCAACCCGTGGCGTGGACCGTGAGACTGGCTGTTGCATCATGGGGCAATCCCACGGCGGACAATCCAGGGAATTAGTTTAGGGTGGATCTTTCTGCCCTAGCCGGGAGCCAATCCTTTCTGGATACAGTCTCACAGACATGGTACAGGTCACTAATTCTGAACCAAGAAGATGGTCTGTGAGGTTGACTAGAAGGTCTAGCAGAATAATCAACAGCTCCTTAGCTGTTACTAGGCTTGTTACTAGCCAACTCTTACATTTAAATGATCCCATATTCCTTTTTTCGTTTGTTTGTTTTGTTTTTTGTTTGTTTGTTTGTTTTTGTTAGTTTGTTTTCTCTGTGTAACAGCTCTGGCCTTTGTAGACCAGGCTGGCCTAGAACTCACAGAGATCACCTGCTTCTGCCTCCCGAGTGCTGGGATTAAAGAGTGTGCCACCACTACTGAACCCATATTTCTTATCTACGATTTGCCACATGGCTTGGTACCTTTCCACAGCATGGCACGCCCATCTTGCTTCTCTCTGAATGTGCTTGCGACTCTTATAACTCCGCCCTTCTTCCTCCCAGCAGTCTCCTTGTCTAATTCTCCTGTCTAACCTTATCCTGTTCCGGTATTGGCCAGTCACCATGACTTATATCCGCACAGAGTAAAGGAGTGTGCCACAATAATTGCCTTTGAAAACCGAGAATGTTCCCCATCTCACCTAGGATTCCAAGTCCCACTGAATGCCACACCTCACTGCTCCTCACAGCAGAGGGTGGGAACATCCTCCACCGAGCCCAGATACCCTGAGCCCCTTGTGTTGTGGTGGGGTGCGAGATGTCCAATGGAAATGGCTGTCTCACATTATCACCAACCACACACACCCCTTAATCCAGAAGAAGGTGGGAAGAAGCCACGTGGCGGTCAAAGGAGAGAAAACATTGTGATTTCACCAGAGTTGTGGCAGCGGCTCCTTTGGAAAATTGATGGGTTACGTGAACACTTCACTTCCATTTATTTCAGGGAGGAAAAAAAAAAAAAAGCCCAACAGGAATCAGTTACTCTAATTGTTATTAGGTTTAGCTCAAACACACCATTGGTGTTGGCAGTCAAGTGGTGTGGGCTATTTATTTGAAGGATCCTTGATAATCCATGTTTATTGATTTAGCTAAGCAGGTGCATGCAACACTGTTTACTGAGAAGAAAAAGATGCCTTGTATTCAGCGAAACAGAACCACTCTATGGGCTAAAAAGAGCCATATTACCGTCTAAAGAAAGAAAGAAAGATGTTGAAAGAAAATAACCAAATGCAGTGCTGGCTAAACTCTCAGTTCGGAAGAACTTGGAGTCACATTGAAATGGCAGCTCGAGAGCCAGGGAGATAGCTCTGTTGCTAAAGCACTTGCCAGACAAGCAAGAGGTTGCCAGGTGGGCACGGAAGCTCGCAGGTAACTTCTGTCTTAGACTGCAGAGACAGCTTCCCCTGAGAAATAAGCCATGTTGGCAAACTCTAGGTTTGACTGAGACCTTGCCTTACAAAAATGAATAGAGTGGATATCATGCCTACACACACACACACACACACACACACACACACACATGTGTGACTATCCTCACATACAGATGCATCCACACACATCTGAACATGCATGAAACATGCACCACATACACACACACATAAAGATGATGAGGACAACGATGGCATGGTGTCTCGCAAAGTGAGGAGGACCTCTCAAAACCCAGAAATGGAGCAGACAAGAATCCTCGCTCTTACGCTTGCTGCCCAGAGACCTAACTTCTTGTGAAGGAGATGGGGGAGGGTCTGCAGATGTGACCAAAGAAGGTCTTCTGTACTCGGTGCGTGCGTGTGATGAGGAGGGAGAATGCTTGGTGCAAAGGGGACAACTTGACACATATTCACAGGCACTTTAGAAGACGCAGTATTAGCGATTGCATTAAAGAAAAGTAGCACACAGAGAGCTACACATGGCCAAAGCTGACAGGCTCCTTTCAGACATAAGGAAATTCTCTTACACACAGATCTTTGGGGTGTTGCTAGGTGGTCCCTGGAGAGCAACCAGCCATCTCTTTAGGAAGAAATCTATTTAATAGGCCCGCTCACATCCTGCTTTACTTTCTCACACTGCCCATCTGGATAGGGAGGAGCGATGTTCTTGTTGTCCGTAGATGGTAACAAGTGTAGGTACTGTGGTGTTGTGTCAACAATGGTCTGGACTTGCACCAGACTCCAGGAAAGCAACGACGTCAGTGCTCTGTGGGCACCCTCCCCCGACAGTGTCCCCTGTCCCTTCCTCACTGAAGCTATTGCTCCTGAAGGCTCAAGCCAGATGCCATCATGACCACAGCTCTGTCAGGGTTAGCTCACTCAGACACATTTTGAGCATCGAAGCTGCTCTAACTAATGCCAGTCCAACCAGCCTCTTCCAGTAAGTGTCCCACCCACATCCTTGTGTCTACTCTTGCTTGTGGACTCCTATAAGTCCTGCATTCAGCTCAGTAAGCCAGAGCAGTTCTCTTAAAACACATGTGGTACAGCTAAAGCCAAGTGCTGTACCTTACAGCGCTGTCTTCAAAGGCGCACTCCTGTTTCCAGAAGACCTGTGTAGGGATGCCCATGGCAGCACGTGTCGCAAGACTGGTGTCTTGGTTAGGGTTTCTACTGAGAAGAGACACCATGACCATGGCAACTCTTACAAGGAAAAGTCCAGTACATTATCATCATGATGGGAGCATGGCAGCGTGAAGGCAGATGTGGTTCTTGGAGCCCTAGATCTTGCGGGAAACAGGAAGTTGACTGAGACACTGGGCAGTACCTGAGCATAGGAAACCTCAAAGACACATACATCTACAGTAACACACTTCTTCTAACAAGACGTACCCACTCCAACAAAGCCACACCTCCTAATAGTGCCACTCACTATGAGGTTATGGGGGCCAGTTACATTCAAACCGCCCAAAACACCAAGGAAGTCATTAGTTGTACAATGGAGGAATGCCACTCAGTCTCTCCTTGACGTGACACAGCATCGGGCACAGAAAACTTTCATTTACACTTCACAGATGGGGGAGTCTTACTGGAAACAGAAATCAACACAAGAAGCAGACATTAAAAAATACATCTAGTCATCCATAGATGTGAGCTGTTTCCTGTGTGTACATGTGCACCAGTGTGCACACATGTACGTGTGTGCCCACATGTGTATGTGCATGCATGCATGCACGTGTGTGTGTGTGATCTATGAGGTGTCATTTCTTAAACTGTCCACTTTATTTATTGAGACAAGATCTCTCATTGCCCTGGAACTGACTGAGTAGACCAGGCAGCCAGCTAGCAAGCCCCAGGAATCAGCCTGCTCCCACGTCCTGGGCACTGGTATTCACACGTATGCACCACCATCCTCACATGGGTTTTGGGGATCAAACTCAGGCCCTCAGCTTACGGGGCAAACACTTCACCAACTGAGCCATCTCCACTGATTACGCGTAGTTCTCAAGTAGGCCAAAGTGATTTAGAGGTGGAAGTCAAGTTAATGTTATGTTTGGGGTGCAGAGCGGCAACAGGAAGAAGCCTGGAGGGGGGCACCCTGGGGATGCTGGAGTGCCCGGGCTGGAGGCGCTCAGGAGGTGCCCTGCTGACTTGGAAATTCCACTGTGCTCTTACGGTTCAAATGCTCTTCCGTCTCTTATACCACCCTTCAACAAAGTGTATAACCTTTGGATGATTGCACAAGGAAGACTGAGAGTAGACGGACACACAGTTCCCAAGAACGCCCTTGTCAGATGCTCCGAGTGAAGTGTTTAGAACAAATCCAGGGTACTCTGCATCCTCGATGTGGAATAAGTTGGGTTCAGTTAGAACGTTTCCGGGCCATTAAAGAAACTTTCCGCTCTAACCAGAGCCTATCCCACCCCATGCTTCCTGTCTCTGTACCTCACGCAGTATTTTTAATGTACAGTTTGGGTTTTGGTTTCTTGAGCACGGACTCACTAAGTAGTCCAGGATGCCCCAAAACTCACCATGAAGCTTGCCTCAAACTTGTGGGTATTTTTCCTGCCTCAAGCTGCAATCACAGGAATACTGCATTATGTGAGCAGGACTGAGGCTGATTGATGGTGTGGCATAAATCCAAATTCTGATATCTCTATCCAGATATCACAGAGAAAGTTAAGTTTTGAAGCCATGCTCAAAACCTATACCCCTCCACCCCCACACACAGCCACTGTGCAAGGATTCACCAAAACCTCTGCAGCTCTGCTGATGAGAGACTTCTTGTCACCCCGCACACATACTCTTGCTACGCCTCAGACATGGTAGCCTCCAGAAAGCCAGAAATACCCACCTCAAGTCTTTTGGACAACCTGCCTGTGCTCCTGTGTTACGAGTAGATTTTTTTTTCCCGCCTGCCTGGTCCCACAGCCATGCCAGCCCCAATTAACACACAGAGACATTGCATTAGATATAATTCTGTTGGTCAGTTAACTAGTTTCTTATCAGCTAGCTCTGTCTTAAATATTAACCCATTTCTATTCATCTAAGTACTTCCACGTGCTCTTACATTACCGGAGAGAGGGGCTGGTGTTCTTCTCTCCGTCCTCCATCTTGAATCTCCTCCCTACTACTTCCTCTCTCCTCCTCGTCTCCTAGTCCCTCCTGCCTTGCTTTCCTATTGGCCAACAGTGCTTTATTCATTAACCAATACGAGAAACATATTTACAGAATGACATCTCCCATCACTCCTGGGACACTATATTTTAAATATCTTTATTTAATTTCTGATACTTTATACATACCTACATACTACATAAAGCACACACATGAAATATTGTGATTGCGGTCCCCCATGACTTCCCTGAGCCCACTCCCATCCCTCCCTATTCCCTGCCCTACTCTCTTGTTTTCTCTTTAGGTCCTGTGTACCCCGCCACAGCTGCTGTGTTCACAGTGATATCGGCCATGACATCTATCTCAAAGTGAAGATTCAGGTGCCCCCTTTTCCTTAGCCTCTGGTTTTTTTGCCCATCTCAGCAAATTCTTTCCCAACCACCAGCCTTTGCCATTCTCTTCTGCGCTCTCTCTCCCTGGCTTTATTGCCTATGATGTATTGCGCCATTAGATATGTATGACTCTGCCCTCTCTTCTCACACTAGAATCTGGGGTGATCGCTGACTGTATCTGTTCCATCTTTCTCTACTTCCTGGCATTGGGCTTTGAGGATGGCCTCATTCCTTTGGAGTTTCCATTTCCTTTTGTTTGCACAAAGGTGGCTGCTGGCACCATGAGTAAAACAGCACCAGCCCTTCTGTGGGAGCTGATACTGCTCCTGCCCAAGGGGACACTCCATTCTATCGGCCTGAGAGTCAGCCTGGTGGCCCAGGAGATGCTGCAGTTCATGGAGGTCTTGTGAGTCTTCCTCCCTGGGCTCAGTCAGAGCAAGTGAAGTCTTGCCATTACTGATTCGTAAACATGAAAAAAAATAATTTAATATGAAATAAAGGCTGAGTTTGGTAGGCCCCTGTCATCTACAGAATCATTTCACATGTTCATTCTTGTGGAGAGGCAAGGAAATTCATTTGTGAGTTGGCTTCGGCTGGATCCTTGATGGAACGTCCCGAGCTTGCGAGCTGGAAACTATGAATGCTGGTGATTAACTCTAGTGTTCCAGAGACAAGAGTGGTACAGGACTGACTGTTGGGTCTCAGCATCCTTGTGTTGCCATAGCAATCTAGTGGGTATGCTTTAAGAGAAGGGGAGACAGGCAGAAAGAAAGAAAAAGTAGGAAGTGGAAAATGGTGGCTGAAGCTTCCTGGCCAGGGTCCTGATCACCAGAACTAAGCAAAAGCCAGGCAGTCTAGTAGATACCTATAATCACAGGACTAGGGAGGCAGAGCCACCAGATCCCATGCAAGCTGGCATTAACACGTGCCAGTTTCAGGGAAGAGCCTTCCTCAGTAGAATAAAGTGGAGCGTGATGGAGGAGGATACTGGATATCAGCCCCAGGCACCCACATGTGTTCCCCGCACACATATGCATGCGCACATGTAAACATGCATATATGTGTGGACACATACACCACACGAGCATGTTCAAAGTTAAGTATGCTCACAGGCGGTATTTCCTACCTTCTGACTCCTAAGGATCATACATTCAGGACTCTGTCCATTTGACAGGGCAACTCAGCGCAGCACCGGGCAGGCTTCCAGAACTGTCTCCTCCTCAGTGTGTGTGTGTGAAGAATGCTAGTGTCTTCATCACAAGTGACTTGTGGAGAATGAATTGGGTAAGACACGGCACATCACATATCTAGGAAAAGCACTATAGTAAAAACAGGATCATTGCTAATCCCTTTTGGGTGGAAACCCATTTGCATTGTGAATCGCATGTAATGGTTTTTGAGTGGAATGAGACTGTTCCTGAGACACCGTCACCCACGTGGTCTAGCTCAGCTGGGAACAATAAAGAAGAAATGAAGAATGAACGAGGTAGCCAAACAAAACTCCTGTGCAGAGTGAGCTGAAATCCAGGGGACACGCTTCCTTTTTAGCAGGCTAAACAGACGTGGCATATTGACTGTAAAATTTACACGCCATATGCCCAGGTGTGAAAAAAAGAAAAACTATTTATTTTTCCTCCACCATTGGTTCTCGTTGTAGCCCAGTTCACAGCTAGTCAAGGCAACCCAGACACATGAAGGTTTCTTGTAGGCTGTAGATCTGCCCCTTTCTTTCTTCTCAGAGCACATCTACAGTCTTGTTGAGTGAGGAGCTGGGAACATGGTGCTTGTGTCTCCACATCCACGGAGAAGACTCCATGTCACCCTCTGTGGCGGGTTTCTGGTAATGACCGCCATGTTGTCCTCTTCTGACCTAATCACTGGCGTACGATCTATGGGCTGCTTCTAGGAACCAGACCTGGACCCCCCCCAACATGTGTGTGACTACACATGGCACCGCACCCCTACATGTGTTCACATCCTCTTTTGTCCTTGTCCAAGGAGTCAGGTGAGTAGGCTGGGCCTCAATTCTCTTTCCCAAACTCTTTCTTCTGTGTTCTTCTGTCTTCCATCCACACATCTGCGGTCTCCTCTTTCTATGGATGAGGACAGGTGTTCATGGGAAGGGTCCCCATAGGTTGCTGGGTTTAACACTCGGTCCTTGATTGGCGGAAGTACTTACTGGAGGTGGACTTTTGAAGGCCACGCCCATCTCTGGATGGGGTCTGGATTTCTGTGTCTTATCAGGGTTCCTGGAAGTGAATGTGCACCTTATACTCCTATAACCATGCCCTCCCTCACCATAATGATCTGGAGTTCCTGACATGGAGAGCCAAAACAATCTCCTCCTCCTAATTAGGTTGTCTCTACTGGCCATGTGGTCACATTGGTGGCAAGTGGTAACACAACAGGTTACTGTCATCTCAAACATCAACCGAACCTACGGCTTGGGCTAGCTCTCAGGTCTTAATAAACACACACTGGGGATTAAATATTACTATACCCCACTTTTTTTAATTTTAACTTCATCTTTGGGGACATAGAACTATGGTGTATCTTAAGACTGAAACATTTTTGTTTTCATTTGTATGTGTGTGTGTGTGTGTGAGAGAGAGAGAGAGAGAGAAAGAGAGAGAGAGAGAGTTTGTGTATGTCTGTATATCCACATGCATGTGCAAGCTCACAGTTGATGTCAGGAGTCATCCATGACAACTCTTGGGCATGATTCAGTGAGGCCGGTCTCTTGATCAAAGCAAGGGCTTTCTAACATGGCTAGTCTAGTCTCACTAGCCAGCTTGCTCTGGGGCCTCTTCTGCCCCCATCTCAATGATGGAGCTCCAAACAGACTGCCACACCGAGGCAGCATCTATACGGGCTCTGGGTCCTTTGCTTTAACAATTTCCACATCCTCCTAGCTAAGGATGAACTTTAAAGGTGGCACATTACCCCAAAACGCCACTTCAGAAGACAAAGCCAGGCACTCGAAGCACCCACGGCCTCTCGGCCCCCTCAGTGCAGGTGAGACTGTCAGACACTCCTGTGCCTTCCAGGGAGTCGGGAACTGGGAGGTAATTCTCTTTTGTTAAAACATCCAAGGGCCAGGGACCCGACCCCGTGCAGTCAGGAGAACAGTTCCTAAGTCTGCTTAAGAACCTCTGCTAACCCCCAGTGGGTGAGCCCAGAGGGTAAGCTGCCTGCATGAGTGGAGGGCAGGCGTTTAGAGGAACATGGCTCAGAGGCAGACTTGAGGTCTGCGAGCGCATTTCTGAGAAGAAGCTGTGCTTGCAAGATTGTGACAGCTCCCACCTCCCTTTCCCAGCAGTGAAAACAATTATTCTTCACGTTAGTCTCCCTCGGTCCAGACCCTCATCCATCTCCATCCAAATGGCCCGAGATGAACGGTGTCCGAAGAGCTTCTTGGAAAGCCTCCATCAGCATAAGCATGGCTGTGCCAGGGTGGCGCCTGTGCTCGCTGGGGCCAGGCTATGGTGTTCCCTGCTGCCTTAGGCTGGCTGCAGCTGTGGCCACTTGGACTTCTGTCGCTGCTTTGTATGGGATCTCCCCAGTCCCTCTCAGTCTTCTCTGGAGCTATCCATTGTCCCTCCAGGGTGCTAACGATGGCCTTTTATCTCTCTTAGCATCTTAGTCAATCTCCCCGGAGTGCTGCCTTTGGCTCCGTCCTCAGTCTCTATGATCCTGTCAAACGGCGGCTTCGAAGGAGAACAGTAGCATCTATCCAGCTCACGAGAGTGGAACCTGGAAGGCATACATGACTTGGTTTTCTAGCCACGCCCCTTTTTCTCTGTTTAATGAGGGCAATCTGAGGGTGGGGGTGATGGGGCCACCCTCACATTGTCACCCACCCTCTGTGCCATGCGACAAGATGTTGTTGCAGCCCAGGGCTTGCAAGGATGAAGAGACTCCCTACTCCAAGCTTCCTAGAGTCTGATTTTTTTTTTTTAATCAACTCAATGAGATTTTTTAAAAACTATTTTATGGCCTTGAGAAAATCCCATCTGTGAATTACATTGAAATCAGTAAGTGCTAACATTTCTGGGTTTGAACTTGTGGTTTAGAAGGTCAGGCTACTATTTAAGTGTATTAGATTCTAGCAGCCTCTGTAACAAATGACTATACCTGACCAGTGAGTTGTTTTCACAATGGCTATGTATCCTCCTTTGACACCTCTGGAGGTGTAGTGAGGCTCAGGGGCAGAAAGCATGTCGATTGACAGGTCTAGTTCCTTCTGTAATTGTAGGTAAGGTCCAGGTCCCTTGGGGCAAGGACCTGACCTAACTAAAGATAGCAAAGGACCGAAGAAAGGACATAAACACAGAGAAGCTGGGATCATTTGGGTTGTGCCACTCTGATGGAGTGGCACCGGCCACACATTGATACTGTCTCTGTATCTCTGTAGGTCTCTGTGGGAGATCTCTGTAGATCTCTGTGGGAGGTCTATGTGGGAGGTATCTGTGGGAGGTCTCTGAGGGAGGTCTCTCTGAAGGAAGTCTCTGTGGGAGGTCTCTGTAAGGGGTCTCTGTGGGAGGTCTCTATGGGAGGTCTCTGTAGGAGGTCTCAGTAGGAGGTCTCTGTGGGAGGTCTCTGTAGATCTCTGTGGGAGGTCTCTATAGGAGGTCTCTGTGGGAGGTCTCTATGGGAGGTCTCTGTAGGAAGTCTCTGTGGGAGGTCTCTGTAAGGGGTCTCTGTGGGAGGTCTCTGTAAGGGGTCTCTGTGGGAGGTCTCTATGGGAGGTCTCTGTAGGAGGTCTCTGTGGGAGGTCTCTGAGGGAGGTCTCTGTAGGAAGTCTCTGTGGGAGGTCTCTATGGGAGGTCTCAGTAGGAGGTCTCTGTGGGAGGTCGCTGAGGGAGGTCTCTCTGCAGGAGGTGTCTGTGGAGCTGTCTCAGGCCTTTGGCATCCACAAAGAAGCTGAGGTTGCCAGTTTTGCACACTGCCAACATTCATCCTGAGCACAGGAAGGCTTTGTCGCCCTTCTGATCCACACAGGGAAGGCTTTGCCATTCCACTGGGTCTTGGACATGGCTATGCCGTGTCAATAATACACAGTCACTCAGGGCTCCCACAGTCCACACAAGCTTTGGTAGTCTTATGGCCTCTCCCCTTTATTTGTGAAAAGTCACATGAGGAGGTAAACCTGGAGCCACGGCAGTCATCTTGTGATCAAGGACAAGCGTGGATCAAAGCTGATCCACTGAGGACGAGGACTTGGGGCACCGGTGACACTTCCTGATCACCCTGGGACTCCTCACGGAAGAATTTTAAAAACTGACATTTGTTTCTGTGTGGGAGAAGCATGCCATGGTGTGCATGTGTGTGCGCACACATGTGTGCATGTGTGCGTGTATGTGCGCATGTGTGCGTGTGTGTGCATGTGCGTGTGTGCACGTGTGTGCATGTGTGTGTGTGTGTGTGCATGTGTGCATGCGTGCATACGTGCATGTGTGTGCGTGTGTGTGCGTGTGTGCATGTGCGTGTGTGTGCGTGTGTGCACGTGTGTGCATGCGTGCATGTGTGTGCGTGTGTGCGCGTGTGTGCGTGTGTGCATGCGCACGTGCGCGTGCATTCACATGTGTAGGCGAGAGCGCAATTTGAGGAGCTGGTCCTTTCTTTCTGTTGTGTAGGGCCCGGGGACTGATCTCAAGCAGTCTGGCTTGATGGAACCATCTTGACCCACTGAGACATTTCAACAGTCCATGAAGTTTTGGGTGTTGTGACGTGAACTCTAAGTCCCTTGTGGTCATTCCTCTGTTTCTCGGGCTGTCCAATGCTGACAGCTAAGGCACCCTAAACGACAAACAGGCAAAACAGAGACAAGCGATGGGAAACTGGTTCAGAAGCACCACCAGAAGGATCCTAGAGCACACCTGCCCTTCACAGTGACGGCGTTCTATCGGAAGCGTCGTCACTGTTGTGTATCTGTGTGTCAGGATCACAGGGGTGCAGGAAAGGCAGCAAGATGAACATGCACAGGAAAACATGGGGCCCTTTCCCACCTGGGTCACATCACCCAAACGGAGCGCCCCACAGAAAGCCATGGCTCAAAAGAGTGAGAGGAGGCGGGTGTAGAAGCATGAAGTCTTGGGACGCTTTCTCTATGGAGGGTCAGGGCCCAGCGGTCTTGAACGGGGAGCATGCTTTCCCAGCGCCCCAGTCCACGCCCATCCTCAGGCCTGTTATCTCTTTCCTAACACACTGCCCTTGTTTCCCTTACCGACTAGGTGCCACGTATGATCTTTGTCTGCAGCCCTGACAACCTGCAGCCTTAGGTGGCAGGGCAGGCTCAGGCGTGTGGCTAACAATTACCGGCCTGCACTTCTCACCCCCAACTTTGTGGCATTGTGCAAATGTGGGTTTTTTCCAATCATTTTTAAAATTTCCACCCCCAGTTCTCCCCTCATCTCCTCCCGTACCCTCCCCTACCCCTTCTATCCCCTCCCCCCCACTTCACTCCTTTGTCTCCATTCAGGTAGGGCAAGGCCTCCCAGGGGAATCACCAAAGCATGGCAGAAGCAGGACCAAGCATCTCCCCACTGCATCAAGGCTGAACAAAGCATCCCCCACAGGGAGTAGGTTCCAAAGAGCCAGCTCCTGCATCAGGGCAGTTCCTAGTCCTACTGTCAGGAGCCCCACAAAACACCAAGCCACACAACTGTCACACGATGCACAGGGCCCACATCAGTCTCAGGCCAGCTCCCCAGCTGTCTGTGCAGTCTATGAGCTGTCTCTGTGGGTCTTCCCCACCATGATCTTGACCCCCCTCACCCCCCACCCCCCCATATTGTCTCTCCTCCCTCTCTTCACCTGGACTCCCGGAGCTCAGCCCAGTACCCAGCTGTGGATCTCTGCATCTGTTTCCATCAAGTACTGGATGAAGGTTCTATGATAGCAATGGGGTGGTGGTCACCAAACGATTACAGGGGAAGGCCAGTTCAGGCACCCCTCCACTGTTGCTAGGAGTCTTCCATGGGGGCCAACCTTGTGGGTTCCTGGGGATTTCCCTAGCACCAGATTTCTTTCTAAACCCATATCGGTCCCCTCTATCAACATATCTCTTCTATTACTCCCTCCCTCCATCCTACCCCCAACTTAACCATCCTTCTCTCTCATGTTCCCAACCCCCATCCTCCCCTTTACTCCGCCCACCTCCAGTTTACCCAGGAGATCTATTTCCTCTTCCCAGGGAGCTCCATGTGTCTCTCTTAGGGTCCTGCTTGTTACCTAGCTTCTCCAGGGCTGAGGATTGCAGCCTGGTAATCCTTTGCTTTACATCTAATCTCTACTTATGAGTGAGTAAGTAGTACATGCCTTGTTTGCCTTTCTGGGACTGGGTTACCTCACTCAGGATGATTTTTTTTCCCTAGTTCCGTCCATTTCACAAATGTTCTTAATCATCTTTATAAGTCACAGTGATTTGGATTCAGTGTTTGTCACTGGAGTGCTGGGTCAGTCCCTTGGGTCTGCAGCTCATCCGTCCGCTTAGAGACACCCATTCTCCTTTGTACTGGGCTCACTTCAGTTACACCACAGGTCCAGGGGAGCTTTGCAGAAGCAGGGGGAGGCTCCTTGGCTCCCTGTCTGCTGCCACCGGCCGCTTGAGTAATTATTCCGCTGTGTAACTTTAACTGCTCTAAAGAAAACTCCAGGCAGGCAGACACACCCATTTTTCTTCTGGAATTGTTCATTTGAATTCCCTCACTCATATCAGACTTAATTGTGCAATATTTTAGAAATGCCCAGACATCTGCCATTGCTGAGCATATTGGAAAGGTGACGTTGGAAAGGCAATGCCTCCTGCTCTGGTCCCGGGAGCAGGAGGCATCTTCTCCAGAAGGAAAATGAGAGGGCTGCCCATGCAGATTAGAGCGAATCCAAAGTATGTCAAGTGATCCAAGGTGAGGTCTTGACTCATTTCATAATCTGCATGTTAGGGACTATGCTGATTTTTCACTTAAGAAGTAAGTCTTGAAGAAGTCACTTTCCTTTGGGACTTGGTTAAAGGATGCCTGTGGCACTGATTAGCTCTCTAACTTTTAATCTGGACGGCAGCTAATTTCCCTGGCAACTCCTCTCCCAACTCTGCTGTCCTGCTCTCTGAGTCAGCACAGCAGCTCTTGGAGGAGGCTGCCTCATGCAGAGCTGTCACCACCATCAAATAGGAGGCCCTCAGGGTTTGTGTGCATCATTAAAGAAAGAAACTCTTGTTAGAGTGTTAGCAAGGCCCAGTGCAGCACAGTTAAATTAATTTTAGAGGTGTATCTAGGTTAACGTACCTGCACAGCCACCACATACAAACATGTCAGCTAGGTACCTGTGTTTGCACATTTGTGAAAGGTTACAACCTTGCTTGGCAGTGACTTACCCTTTATTTGGGCCTCAGATTGGAAACTGTGGAGTTGCTTCTGAGAGCTGGTTTTTGGGGAGGGGTGGATAAAGAGCATTTTGTGTATGATGTGGAGCTTCTGTTAGGAAGCTTCTGTTAGGAAGACAGAGCATTTCTCTCTATCAGTATGCACGCAGCCTGCGTCATTGCTGTCCAGGGCATCCACGTTACAGACTGAATCCTTGTGCACCCATCAGTGTCTCTCAGGAAGATCCCAGTCTGTAAAGCTGACAGGTTTCACTCGATTGATGAGCACTGATTTTTTTGAGCGTGTAAAGCTAAGCCGAACAAACACACACTACTGTTGTCCCCGGGTAACGATCTGTCAGACGGAGAAACCGCACCCTGAAAGCTACATAAGGACATGCCAGGCATAGTGACAATTGCCTGTCAGTCCTAGAGCTGGGGAGGTTCAGACAGGCAGATTCCTGGGGCCTAGCCTACTCGGTGAATTCCAAGCCGGTGGGAGACTCCAAACATTGCAGTGGATGGTGACTGAGGAAGACACCCAAAGCTGACCTCAGCATCCCATGATTAAGCACACACACACACACACACATGCATGCACACACAGACACACACACGCACACACACATGCACATACACGCATGAACAGACACACACACATGCAAACACACACACACAGCACGCCGACTAGTCCCAGGAACACACTTTAAGTGAGAACTGCTGTGTATCACTTCCTGTCATCGTGGGACCTGCTGAGAGAACAGACATTCAGATGGTGTTTGCAGGTTGCCAGCATTCCAGGAGGAGACAACTTCAGTACCTCTCCATGTAGCTTGTGGTGTGATCTGACGTGGTGCGAGTACCTCCTGAGGCACCCACGATGAGCCTGACTTTGCTGCTCCGAAGCTGGGATGGGATAAGCAAGAAAGTGCCAACTACTCTGTGTGTGCTGAACACAATGAAGGCTGAGCAGTAAAAACAGACAGCAGGTCTCTGCTACAGCCCCATCCCCACCCCAGATGAGCTTCTCCGCTGGACGCTAGGCCAAACCAGTGCCGCAGTGACGTCTAGAGATGTGTGAGCCACAGCCAAGTGGGATGCGGACAATGTGGTCACATCCTGTCCCTGTGGAATTTAAAATAACCAGAGTCACTTTCTATTCCTTCCCGTGCACTCTTGTGACGCAGTGTTGTGGCACGAATGGATCTGAAGGCAGTCCCTAACGATGGCCACT
Organism: Phodopus roborovskii; assembly: GCF_943737965.1. Classification (NCBI taxonomy): domain Eukaryota; kingdom Metazoa; phylum Chordata; class Mammalia; order Rodentia; family Cricetidae; genus Phodopus; species Phodopus roborovskii. Next base: position 3,007,411 of record NW_026126541.1, read on the forward strand.
GTGATAGTGTGGCTGACTCACTGGTACCGTGGCCCACAGGTGTCTGGGCATCCCAGGCTGCCTAGGGCTCAGGGAGTCAGAGCTTGTTCCGTTGTTATAGGGAACCAGGACCAGTGCAAAAGATAAGGCTGTGGTGGTGCTTAACGGAAGATGCCCAGCTGGTAAAGCTGTTTGGGAAGGATCGGGAGGTATGCCTTGTTGGAAGAGGTGCATCACTGGGTGCGCCTGGAGGTTTCAAAAACCCGTGTCATTCCCTGTTAGCTCTCTATAGCTCTCTCTCTCTCTGTGTCTTTCTATCTTTCTCTCTCCCTGTCTCTCTCTGTGTGTCTCTCTCTGTCTCTCTCTCTGTGTGTCTCTCTGTGTCTCTGTCTCTCTCTGTGTCTCTCTGTCTCTCCCTGTCTCTCTTTCTGTCTCTCTCCCTGTCTCTCTCTCTGTGTCTCTCTGTCTCTCTCCCTGTGTCTCTCTGTTTCTCTCTCCCTGTCTCTCTCTGTCTCTCTTTCTCTCTGCCCCCAACTTGTGGATCAAATGTAAACTCTCACCCGCTCTTCTAGCACCATGTCTGCCTGCTGCAACACCCTCAGAAACTATAAACAAAGTCTCCAGTTAAATGCTTTACTTTATAAGTTGCCTTGGTCATGGAGTCTCTCTGCAGCAATAGAAAAGTAACACAAACAGCTACTTATTAGCTAAGGGAAGTCATGACTTTGACTGAAAAGGTCATGGGGAGGTCTAATTCCTTCCACTGTGTAAAGGGTCTGTTTGGCAGGTGTCTTACACATGCCTCTTAGTTACCATGCAAGCTTAGGCAGGTGGTCTACACAGTTGTGAAGGTGGGACTCCACAATTTTGTTCCTGCAGACTGGCAGAGGATTATATCACACGGTACATAGTAGGCACTGTGACACACTGGAACTTTCAGAAGGTACACTTCACAATAGGGTCATCTTTTAAAAAATACTTATTTTGATGTTACGTGTCTGTGGTGATTAAGTACGGCATGACCATTTGCGTGTCATCAAAGGCTGGAAGAGGGCATCCATCAGATTCCCTGGAGCTGGAGTTGCAGGAAGTTGTGAGATTCCCAAAGTGGGTTCTGGGAACTGAACTCCAATCCTGTGCAGTAACGGTGCATGCTCTCAATTTCCTAGCCACCCCTCCATCCACAGAAGCCATCTTTGGAGAGGAAGAGCATCCATGAATTGACTCCAAGGGCAGGAGAGATGCAATTGGTCATTCAAAGCAATACACACATGCAATTAACAACCTTTCAAGCCCAAATTGTCTTATGACCTGAGGTTTGAAGGCAACAGCATCTGCCAGGACAAAAGCAAAACCTAACTGAGCTGATGACAGTGGGTATAGACTACACAGCCACAGCCGAGAGCCCCCAGGGCCAGTTCATGTCCCACAAGGCCATCATGTCACATGACCAGGAATGGCTGGGTGGAGGCCATTAGCTGCTTTATGAATGGTCTGCCCCCGGAAGGTCTATGCAGACGACAGGGATGAAGGAAAAATCTGAGTTCCTAGGTAGAGTTTTCCACAGCTGTCTCTTGTCAGTTTTAGAAACAACATTCCCATCATTCGTGACACACGAGTAATTATAAGACAATGGGCTATTACTGGTGTGTATGAGTATTCATTGATGCTTCATGATGGTCAGGCAACACCGGGAAGGATGAACTTTATCCCCTAAATAAACAATTAGCCAGGGCCTTTATCAAAACCACAGAAGCCCCATGCTACTCTTACCGGCAGACGTAGGAACCCATGCAAGTTGGCTTCTGGCATGCCTCACTAGTGTGGGTGAACCAAGGCCTCGCACCCTCCGAAGAAGAGTTCATTTTCAAACATTTGCAACTCCTGGAAAGCTCTTCGAGGGGGTCTTTATCAATTAAAATACAGATAATAGCGAAGTGTGGTGTCTCATGCCTATGAGCTTAGCACTAAGGAGGTGGAGACAGGAGGCTCTGGAGTTCGAGGCCAGCCTGAGCTCACGAGGCCCTGTGTCAAAAATATCTGAATAAATAAACAGATAAAAATATAAAGCAACGAATCTGAATAAATGAACATGTAAAAATATAAAGCATAGGCATTGATACCTTGTCACCCAAATCCACCGTCTAGGTCCTGGTCCTGCCCAACCAGAGAACAACCTGGAAGGCCATGACCTTGTGGGACATGGGGACTCCTCACTGTGGTCTCTACGGTCTGGTTTGGCATTGCAGGCACGCCCCCTCCATCCTGACAGGAAGTCCCTGACAGGAAGCCCCCAGTTGGGACCCTCTGTCTCTGCCCCCTCTGTCCTTCTCCCTAGAACGTGTCAAACATGGAAATTCTTGGGTGCCTGCCGATGGTCCCAGGCTTTGCTTTAATCACCCCCCCCCATCTAGTTCATTCTCGACACCATAGGTTAAGAACCACTTACGTCAGCGTGACAAAACAGTATGCTTATAAATGTTTAGACCTCTGGAACACTTACTGAGGTTTTCCTATATTCAGGAAAAAGGAAACTAGACTCCATTTCCACAAGACTGACTCACGTGTAAAAATCACTTTGACTTGAAAACATGACAACGAGACCAAATCTGGTTATTAGCTAAGAAAGGCAGTGACTGCAACTCACTACTGTTGAATGTTCACTGTCTGAAGGCAAAGTCACCCGATGACGTCACTTCTAAAATAAAAGCTAGCATCCAATCATGCCGTGACATAATTAGCTCTGGGGCGTTTCTGTGTGTGTAATTGTGCAATGCACTTTGACTTTAGCCACTGGAGTCATGAACAGCCACTCAGTGACAAGAGTCCATGGGGTAAAAATAATGATTTAGATTTCATTTCTAATGTATCTCCCATCATTCGCTTGTCACACATAGGTGAATATATAAAAATACACTATTTCGCTGGGTACAAACAAAAGGGCATTAGATACTTGTTTTAAAGTTTATTTAGAAATATATTCTCTATTAAGGGAAACCTGAAGTCTGAATGTAAACAGGCTTTTACACAGAAAAAAGGAAGGTCCATTATGCACACACACACACAAACACCCAAGAAAGAATTGAGCTGCGTGATACAATACACTCCGTTCAATAGTCTCATATTGGTTTATAGAAGCCCAAAGAACACAGTTAAATGAAGGAGAATCGAAGGCACATGATGGGAGCGTCCCTCGCAGATTTAAATCTCTTCCACTTGATTAAAAATTCCTAGTCCCTCTTCAGTGGATTGTTTGGAGTTTTTGAGCAGCCCCTGCCCTGATTAAAACAAATTAGCATCAAAGATCCCCTGCTGAATGAGAAATCATTAATTGAGAAACATGCACTGCTCCTTAATTACCTTTACAACAGCTAGAGAACAAATACTCTGAGGTTCCCGAGGGGCCGCCTGCCCTGCACCACGGACTCGTTTCCCGGAGTTGCTAGAATAAAACTCGGCTGCTAACACTACTGGGGACCATCAGTGCACGCTTCGGCAGACATTGGAGATTGTTTATCCAAGGAAAATATCTACCTAGGTAACCGCTAGCAGAAAGAGGGGGGAATGTTTGCTCTCTTACTGCAGTGGATGCTCTTAAAAGTGTTTTTGCGTATGTCCCTATCGATGGATAAATCACGAAAGCTGTTGTATCAGGCACAAATGCCAATGCTCTGTGTAAGATACTTCATTTGTGAAACTCCCAGTGAGATTCCAGACGCGAATGCACAGGAGAGAAACTTCATTTTTTAATTGGACAGAAAGTGCTTAGCTTCAGACAATTCAACTTCATCTGGATATGGCTTTGTCTTTACACTTTTAAGATAGGATCTCATTCTCCGTGTCCTTTTAGTTTTATTTATTTCTTTTGAGACAGGGTCTCACTAAGTAGCCAAGGTTGGCCTAGAACTTGTGATGATTCTCCTGCCTACGTTTCCTGAGTGAGGGCATTCTGAGTGCCCATCAGATGGAAATGTACATTGTAACAGTTACTCAGTCCCTAGTAAAGGATGTATTCCTCACTGTGGCTCAGTGAAGTAAAGGGCAGCCCGCCTCTCCCCGGCCTTTGGAATACGAACATGGGGGCCATCCCTGGAAAACCCTGCAAAAATGTTGTGATTTTGCGGAGAGTTAGCCAATGCTGCGGGTTCCAAAGGCACATTGCACCTGCTCCTGGGAGGAAGGAACTTCACTGTGGTGGTAGTGGGGGGGGGTAGGATAAAGGACACTTAGCTCTCTGTGTGGTATGCACACCACTTCATATCAAACAAAGCACACAACCCCAAATAACGCCAGCATCCCGATCTATTCTAATGTGATTAAGCCCAACACAAGGTTCCCATTTAATTTCAGTGGAAGCAAGGAGTGTGTTTTACCAGGTGAATTAAACTTTCTATTAATAGACAGCAGATTCCAGAGTTTTCAGACATCACCAATCATTATTCTACATCACAGTGATGAACCGGGCATTGCTGCTACAATCTTCTCGAACAGTCTCTTAAGAGTCCATATCAAAGCCATTCTCAAGGCTCCACCAAGAATAATTTGTAACAGAAGAAAATGTTACCATGAATTGCACGAATGCTGGTCTGGGGCTATAATCATGGTTGTAATGTTATGTACCACTAGGAAAATAAAAAGAAAAAGGATTTTTTTTCTTCCAAGTGGTTCCTGTGGGGGCATAACATGAGCCTTCAGGATAAAATCACCCTCAGCTTCACAGAGTGATTGTTTGCACCCAAGAGCTGCTAATGCTGCCACATAACCGTATCCCGGACCTCGCTTTAAAAAATAAAAATAGAAAGCCATACTATAAACACGGTGTCATCTGTATAAAAGCACACAGCAGAAAGTGCATCACTACAGACTCCCGCAGACTCGTCGTGGACAGGCCTGTGTGCTGTTACCTCTGAAAGGCCGTTCCTTTGCCAGCTCGTGTCCACAGAGCTGCTCCTCCTCGTGCACGGGAAAGTCTAGTTGGAACTGTCATCTGAGAAGTCCACAAGGAGTGAACACTGCAGTCCCAGAGGTCTCTCTCGCAAAGGTCGTCTGCAGGCGGGCATTGGGAGGGTTCTGCCATCTCCGGCTAGGAAGCCTCAATTGCACTTGACAAGCCACACGTCCTGTTTGCCGTTATCTATTGTGGTGTGAAGTAATTCATTCCAGGGTGAAATCAAATTGTCTTAAGCAGACCTAGTGTTTTTATTGGTGTCCTTCCAGCCGGCCTTCCCTCTGAAGTGCCATCGTATTTCAAACAAGCCAGCATCCTCAGGAGAGAACAAGGCTGCGTGCCCATTTTATGCCAGTTATTTGTTCTTAAAGCATTGATAGGGATGTGAGTATGCTGTTCTGCAGCCTGAGGAGCAGATTGCCTAGTGCATGAAGGGTCGAGGCCTGTGCTGCTTGCTACAAAACCGCCATTTAAAGTGAAGGCAGGTGACATTTAGTTGTGAAATATGTCATGGATATCCCAAAACCTTGAAGAGAACATATCTGAATCACGAGGAATGCATTTCCTGCGTTCAGACTGCTTAATAATTACGTGGGAGCTTTGGCATCTCTGTGAACTTTGGTGTCGTTCCTTTGCGCGCACACACGGAGTTCAAAGGAAACAAGCGGCAGTGCTCAGGAGCTGCTGAGTTCAATTTTGGACTCTTCCATAGTAACAGATGAGTAACCACGGTCTCCTCTGATATCGATGACAGCACCAAGGAAGCCACGGAGGAGTAGAGTGAAGTAGATAAGAGGTTTGTTTTTCTTTCTTTATATTCGTGTATATGCATTGAGTACTGAGTTCATGAGGACATTTCCATCCAAGCTGTGTCCCCTTGCCACCCTCTTAGGTAAGCATTTTGTCACAGTTCACTTAGAGATGGTTTAGACAACTGACCTAAGACCTTAAAAGTGGGGGCTGTCATTTGACTTTATAGCAAAATTTGATTGTGTCCAAATTCTAAGGTCACTTAGCACATCAATTACCAGAGAGTACAGGATCTAAGATGCCTTTGGGTACTGGGGGAATAGTGCACGATCTAAGATGCTTGGGTACTAGGTGGATACAAAGCCAGGAAATCAATTGTTGCAAGAATCTATATTCACTAATATTATTATTTCCTGAATGGGTTTCTTAGAGAATGTTCTCTACGCACTACACACAGCAGCCCCATGCTTAAATAACTGTCTCCCCTCAGCAAAAACACTTCTGCCAAAAGCAGCTGGGTCAGACCCAGTGGTGAGCAGACCCTGTGTCAGTAGAAGGGCTGCGCCCTCCCCTGCATATGAATGGGGAGAATTATCTCTTCAGTGTATGGTCTAAACCAGGGGATCAAGTCGTGAGAACGAAGAAAGCTCAGAGACCCTAGTGTGTAGATGAGTATTCACAATGATACAACAGCTCCATGTTTAGACAGCAAAGCAGCCAAGTGTGTGTACTCTACAGGTCATGGGTAGGGCTGGAAGAGCGTGCCTGGGTTCACAGTAGCTATCACAAACCTAGGCAGATCTCCCTAAAATCACTTTCCAGCCAAACCCCACAAATCTCCATGTCATCATAACCCGCTATTAAAAAAAAAAAAAAAAAAAAAAAAAGCCTGGGAGTGAGCAGGACAGAGGCCCACAGAGCGGGTGAGGAGGAGAGCGAGCAGGGCTTGAGGAGAAGGTGCTTCCTGTTGACCTGGCTACTTTTCACTTGGGCCTCGCAGCCATCTTTGGAAACCATGATAGAGAGCCACCTTGCCTGGAGGGAGGAGGATGCAATATTGTGCAACTGTCAGCAGAGGCAGAGGGCAGAGGCAGATGGCAGAGGGCAGGGGGCAGAGAGCAGAGGGCAGAGGGCAGAGGGCAGAGGGCAGAGATCAGCTCCCAGCCAGAGACCTTGAGGATCCTGAAAGCCTGCTGTTGACTTTGGGCTACAGAGGGTTCTCCTCAGGTATTTGATCTGTATGTGTGTGTGTGTGTGTGTGTGTGTACATTGTGTGCTTGCAATCACACGTGCATTTGTGTCTGTATGTTCATGGACACCCACTGAGGCATCTTGCTCACCCAACACTCTCCTTTTTGACACTGATTGCAATTAAATGGCCACAGATGTCAGAAGAGAGTGTTGAACCTCTGAAACTGGAGTTACAGGTTTTGTGAGCTGTTTGATGACAGCCGGGAGCCTAAACACAGTTCTGCAAGTGCAGTACAAGCTCTTAATGCCAATTGAGCCACCTCGTATAGGGCACTGGGGCTAGAGCTCAGGCCCTTATGCTCGCAGGGCAAGTACTTTGTTAACTGTGCCGCTTCAGCCAGCAGGCATTCCAGCAGAGCCCAGGCAGGAAGCCTGCTAGAGCACATGAGGGCTTAGCCCAGCCTGTCCCAGGTGCTGGGGGAATCTACAGTGGTAGCAGGGGTCAAGAGAGGAAAGAGTTAAGAAGAACAGGGTCTCGAGTTCAAATGCAGCTTTGGCAACTCAGTGAGCCGGAGCCTGACAGCTCGGTGGTAAAACACTTGCCTTAGCATGAGCAAGGCCCAGTCCTGGGAGCCCAGCCCCTGGGCTCAGAGCCTCACTGAGCGCTGGCACCCTGAGGCCCCATCTCTCACAGCACAGCCTTCCCATTCTAAGAAAAACCCGGGATCCGGAGAGCATGTCGGGGAAAGGTCATGGAGGATCTGAAGAAGGGGAGAATGATATAGTCTGTGAAACCAACAACTTTCACAGCTGCCTTCCAGATTCTGAGGAGGAGTGCTCTTTGCTGGAGGACGCCAGAAAGGTCAACATGATAAAAATAATAGCAGAAGCAGCTTAGAAGATGGGTGTAGGGGTGCTGACCTGTGATCTCAAATCGTGAGGCAGGAGGACTACGGGTTTGATATTAGCCTGCGCTACATAGCAAAACCAAACCGAACAAAACAAAAGGCTCCCACCCTCCAACACACACACATAAAATCCTGTATTTGGTGACCGGGCCTGGAGAAGCCAATGTTTTTATTTTAACAATTAAAGTTCCAACTAGCAGCAAATCATATTCTAAAACATATGCTTCTAAAGGCATATTTAAATGTTTACACAGTGTTTAACACAGGCTTGCACACCTACACACACACACACACACACACAGAGCTACAACTATAATTCTTAATTTAAAAAATTGGGTGAAACTAAAATGTTAACTATGTATCACTGGAAACCACTGCTGAGCATCCAGTGTCCTGAATCCTTGGGAAATTATGCAAAGCATTAGGAATTAGAGGGATGACTGATTTAAATGAACTCCCTGGTGCTACAGAGGCAGCTCAGGCCCAGGGCAGTGTGACCCTTTGCCTGTCAGTCAGTAAGGACCTCTGGCAGCGTACTGAGCAGACTGTCCCACAGGCCACCCTGTCCTTGAGTCTGAAGATGGGAATCTGCCCTAACTGGAGATTTTCATGATCGATTAAACCCTGAGCTCAGTCTTGGGAGGCAGCAAGTGAGTTTTGCAAGTAAAGGTGGAGCCTGGTTCTCAGTTTCTGAAGCATTTGAAACATATACCTGCTTTTCTGTAGAGTTCTACGGACACTGAGAAAACAACTAAGCAAACGAGTCTCAAAATGACAGAGGGACACACCTGTCCCTCATGCCTTGTTTGTGGGTGGTCAATGGCACTGGGTTAGAAATCTCCAGATCCCAGAGGCACAGGGCGTGTTTCTGAGTAAACTAGCCTGGCCACCCCATAATTACAGCAGCTATGCTAACCATGGGCCCACAGTGGGCTTAGGTGGAAGAGCTCGGCCTTCAAAACAGCCCTGGCACCACACACCTCATGTGAACACCCTCTAAATGATCCCATGTCAGGGGCAATGGCCACTACACAGGGCCTCTGTCTCATGACACCCAAAGGAAACGAGATGTCAGAAAGGACTGCAAGAATTGACTGCATAGACGTTCTAGTTAGTGTTTTCCTATTGAACACAACAGGGCAGGGCTGGGAGATGAGAGGGTGGGCCAAATGTTTGCCCTGCAAGCTTGAGGACCTGCATTCAGTCCTCCAGAGTCCACTGGGGAGACAGAGAAGCAGATCCCTGGGGCTCACTGGCCTGCAGTGTAGGTAAATCAACAACCATCCTGTCTCAAAGATAAAATGGGATCAAATCAAGTAAGGTGAAAAAAAAATGAGTAATGACTAAGGATGAAGTCTGCTGTCAACACACACACACACACACACATTTACACACATACACACACATGCATACACACATACATACACACATATACACACACATACCTCTACACACATACACACACATGCATACATACATACATACACACACATATACACATATACACACACATACACACACATGCATACACACATATACACACATATACATACACGCACATGCACACACATATACATACACACATATACACACAGACATATACATATACACACACATATACATAACACACATATACATACACCACACACACACACTACAGTGTAGATCACTGTTCATTACATATCACTAATGTAACTTTTTTCCTTATGAGAACCTTAACTCTCTTTAACTCTTATCCTTAAAGTTCACCAACCAAACTAACTCCTCACAAACACAAACACACTGTGTTTTCACTGGGATTGTTCTACTTGCCCAAATAATGTTCCCGAGTCAATGTTTAAACTCAGTTCCAGTGGACTGACAGTGCGTGTACTTAGTGGAGTGAGACTTTCCGCCATGAGGTTCCCCAAGTCACTCTACGCCGAGATACCGAGAATCTCATTAAAGACATTCTCAAAAGAATCACCCATTTGGACCCCCAACTTCTCAGAAAGATTCTGCATACACAAGCGGCTTGATTTTTAAGGAAGGAAAGCATCCAAATACAAAGCCATCGGGAGGAGTCGTGTAAGAGCAGACCACGGAGAGCGATGCCTTTGGTTCACTTCACCTGGAGGTGAAGAATTTTATTTCCAGTAAAAAGCTTTATATGCCAAGAATATATTGCATAATTGGCCACAGAGTTAATGGTAGAGGGTGACATTGCATTAAATTCCATAATTCTCTTAATTCGAATTTAAGTTTTAAGAACCTTGTGGGATTCATGGTGGATGAGACTGGGCAGCTCTTCCTTGCTGGCATTGACTGCTGGAACTGGAAGCTGTAATGACTCACACAGGTCTGATGACTTCTCTTTCCGTTGTATGAGCTTTCTTTAGTGACAGATGTTGGGGATTAAACAAAATGAGCAACTGCCTTATTTTCAAATGACTAGATCTTTATAATGACCGGTTTTGCCAATTTATTATTTTATGGGGAAAAAAATCAGCAAGAAAGTGTCCAAAAGCCAAAAAAAAAGTTGATCAAATTACTTGATTGTCTTTAGGAGACAATTACAAATTCAACTCAAGTAGTTTTCTGAGAGAAAAATCTCCTGGGAAGTATCAGCAACCAGCCCTCCCTCCCCGACCCAAACCCCACAGGCTGTAGAGAAAATTACTAAAACTATTCTACAAAGTCATCTGATTTTGAGTGCATGGAAAATATAGTCAAATTATCATGCCAACATAAAGAATATATACTATATTCAAAAGGCTAGTTATCAAAATAAGACAATCATGGTTAGATGGGACCTAACTGTTTTGTAAGATGCAGTACATATTCTGTGGTCATTTCTGTTACATATTACACTCGATCCTCATCAAATTAAGCTATGTATACATGGAATTTGAAATAAATATTTGACATTGGGATAGGGTCATATTCTGCTACTGCTCTACCATGGCATGCAACAAGTAACCAGGCATTAATCGTAAAGTGTCACCCATCCCCTTCCAGAATTCCAAAGAACACGAAAAGTATGTTTACAGTACTTAACATTGATTAGATGTAATGACTCTCATATTAAACAAGACTACAGAGTGTGCAGCAGCTCTGGGTATCTTTTTCGTTGTTCTAGTCTCTCGCCTTTCCTGGGCTAACCCTGAAGTCAACCATAGCCACTCCAGACTGAACCTCGGTGAACTGCGGTTGGGATTAGGGCACACGTGACAATCCCATGTGCGAGCTGTCTTCCTTTTGTTTTTCTTTCCTGCTGTTTTTCAGGACTTTGTGTCATTAGGGATGTTTAGGATGTGGCCAGCAATGAATTTGTCCTTGGACTGTGGACATCTCACCGCCTGGTGTGACTGCGCGGTGTGGTTGTATTGGGGAGGGAGAATTTGCCGATGCTCGCCGCCGGGGTGTCTCTTTCCTGCTTGCATTCTATAGGAAGAAGTCGGTGGCAGGGAACTTGGAAAGTCTTACCTTTAAGACACGTTTTGTAACACTTGTAAGAGGTAAGTACAACCCAGAGAACAGAAGACTGGAAGAAAATGGCGCCTCCTAGTGGAGGCCCAGGGGAACACGTTGGCCTGGTGCTGGCACAGAGATCCCAGGCAACCAGAGCACCACCATCAGGACCAGAAACTCTGCTATCCAGTGACCGCACTGGCCATCTTCTGGTTGTTGAACTGGAGACTGTTTGTGGGAGAGGGGACACTAATTGCCAGGCAGTCTTTTCCATGCTTTGTCATTGCAGGAATGTCCCCATGCTCAACATTCTAACAAAGTTCCTGCCACACACGCAGGCATCCAGACCGACTCTCTGGTCCGAGTTCCTATTAGCTGGAAATTGTCGCATTCTCAAATTGACTCTGGATACTATATGGTCATGTGCAGAATTTAAACACATGACCTACAGCTTATTAAATAAAAGCCTTGCTTTCATATTTATAATGAGACAAAACAGCAGTCACAGCTGCCATGATTTGTTCATTTCCTACTCATATGCAAGTAACTGATGTTTGCCGAGAGGCAAAAACTGTACATTTCTCACCATTCAAGCATTATAAAATGTCTTTCTTTAAAGTCTTGGGATATAAACAGTTGGCTTATAAGAATTACATATTTCCATCTGTATTAAGAAACAATATACATCTTTTCCCATAGTAAGTTGTGTTAGCTCTAAGCCCAAGGAAGCCATAGAAACTGAATCTGTCACTTGTGACCATCAATACTGTTATTTTTAAAAAAATGAAAAAAACCTCACTGGCATTCTTTGGCCACTTGGGACATTGCCCACTTAGAGGGAACTGTGCTTGGGCCCTGGACCCCAGGACATTAACCTTTGTAAGACCCAAGGCCACAGAACAGCTTTAAGGGAAGCGGTTTGTGAAGTAAACCAGCACACAGCACCGAGGTGGCTTCCACTCAGACACAAGTTCCTTGACGTGTGGAGAGGTGTTTCCGGTTGCGGATTCCGGAAGTCTTGTCTTTATTGTCAGAAGGCTTCTGCTGTGAAATGTCTATCAGGGCACTGGCGATAGCAAGGCCTGGAAAGAAAGGAGAAAGGCATTTAGACCTTCACAAAGACGTCTTCGACGGACAGAGGTGGCTTTGGATGATGCCAACACATTTGGTCAGGCAGTGCTCGGGTGCTTACTGGTGAACTAGCTAGCACTGATCGACACAGCTAACTGGATATAATACTGGGACACCCAGTCAGAGCCCCAGGAAGCACTGTGGTCTGCTGTGGGCTCAACTCCTCACTTCATTTCTACTTCATTTCTGTGTTGAATACAGTTTGTTCCGGGTAGGTTGGGAACCTCCAAGGTTACTATGTTGTTTTTGCTTCTACAAACAAAACCCATTAGATGTGTCTTTTAAAAGAGGCTTGGAACACTGTTAAGTTTCTGGAAAAACTGAACACAGATACAAGATTGCCACTTGAGGTTGGTGGCTTCCATTAGCAGGCCCAAGGCTTTCCACCAGCTCCGCCACATTGCTACACGGATAGTTTTGTTGCCCTGAAAAACTGTGTTTGACACTAATTTATCTTTCTCCCTCCCTAGCAAGCATGGCCAGTTTGTTTCTGTAGAGTCCTACAATTCCAGAGTAAAACAAAAACTATTCCAAAATTCCCATCCTTCACCACAGGGCCAGAATGCTTGGCCTTGCTTCAGACCTGACTGAACCCCAAGGTCTTGGGGAATTGATTTTGAAGCGAGCTGGCCCAGTTCTTATGCCTTCCTGCCATCTTCACGTGACGCTTCTCAAGGAAGATCTTTGTTTTGGGGGTCACTTCATTGTCACGGTCAATTTACTCCACATAGGCTTCAAACATGATCCTATGGTCCCGAAAGAACAGAACACAGGGTTCTTGAGCAGAGAGAGATGACAATAAAGGACCATGGGACACAGGAAGACCCGTGGAACGGGGGCACACGACTTTAGAAGGCCTTAACCAGAGGCCACTGAGTTCCCTCGAAGTAGATTTCGGTAATCTCTGACCCACCTGAGTGGAAGGTGAGCAGGGACATACGGCCATCGGAGTTGGCCAGTTTAAGCCCCCAGCTTAAGTTGTTGAATGGAGAGAGGTGGGTGAACTTTTCCGCACAGGGGGGCAGTGTAGGAGGAGGATGTGGAGAGCTCATGACTAGACATCTTCTGTTTGGAAGGGAAATGCACTCAAGGACATCTGGAGACTGTAGGCGATGGTGGAGGAGCAGCTATGGCTAGACGGAGAAGAAATACCACACACACTAAGAAATACCACATACACTTACATTTTAGGGGCTGCTGCCAAAGAGCCCTTCAGAATGCTACTATCTCCCTGGCATTTTCAGAGAAAACACAGGCTCAGACTTGAAATAAGCTAGTTCTTGCTCTTTGGCAATCTCCCGTGAACTCCCAAGTGCCACAGATTGGGTGGTAGGGTTGACTCATGGTAAACACTTTATTTCTTTACTTTATGAATTTGTTTATTTTTTATTTATTTTTATATCATCACAACCTCTGGTCAAGCTAACCACAAGTTCAGACGGAGCAGATCTCAAGTTTCCTCAGGTCTCCTTGAGTACTTTTGTCATAGTTTACAACTTCCCGCTCATTTGCCCCTGGCACCGACTTCTCTGGAGACAGCAGATAGAAGGGTTAATGCACGGCTCCTTTACTGTGGGCAGAGATGACTTACACTCACTCGGGCGAAATCATGCCAGAGCTTGGAAAGTGCGTTCTCATTTCCCTGTAGCTGCAGATGTTGCCACCCCCCCTTACAGTGCAAGCAACACCAGGAGCAAACTAAAGAGCTTCAGATGCTAAAATGGGACATCCTCTGCTAATTCACCCTTGTGCGGCAGTGCCTTTGTATTGGGGAGTACGTGACGTTCAAAGCCTAATTAAAGTGCCATCTCTCACAGTACTCTTGGTTTGCCTCAGGATTCCGAAGCTTGGGAACACATTGAGCTGAAAACTCATAAACCATATTTCCATATTTCAGTTAATTTACAAATGAAACAAAAAATTGTGCTTACTCTTAACTTGGCAGCTTTTTGTGCTGTCCTATAATTAATAAAAAAAAAAAAAGAACAACTAACTCTGTATAGGAACAGCTCTAAGCATGCTGGGAACCTTGGGATCCTCTGGACAGTAGTATCCAAGTGTCGCCCACCATGTGCAGTTATAGAGGACACTCAGGGTCACTTTTAACTTGTGCATAGGTTAAATGCGCTTTTCATTTGGGGCTAAGCTTAACTCTCTTACCTTATCTCATGGTTTCTGGCCCTTCGGGAGGTCATAATGTCATAATTATGTACAGCGTAAAGATTGTAATAATTGTGTTTATGTAACTTGGATGTCAAATGTCAGGATTTTATTTCTGATTTCTGTGCCTCCTCCTGTTTGATACAGGGTAAACTTTAAAACCACCAGGACAACCAGAACTTGCCAAGTCTTCCTCCTACCTTCCTGCAAGGGTGAGGAAGAGAAACAGGCCTCAATTCTGTAGGGACACGTGGATGTGGGGATGCCTCATCTCTAGCTTTAGGCACCTGCACACTTCATTATTCTGCTTCCTATTCTCATTAAATGACAAAAAGAAAAGTGGACTTAGTAGCTTTTTAAGGAGGGATGTTATCTCCTTCCAATCCCCTCATACGTTACATGTGAGGGAAAGGCTGGGCATACAGACAATATCCAGACCCTAAGTAAGAGCTCAGGATTGTCACCGGCTGCATGCTCAGGAAACCAACGCATGAGATGCCAGGAGCTGTGCAGGATGCCAGCAAGCAAGAACTTACAGTGGTAGGAATGCAGATTGTTCAGTAACGGCCATCTTCCCAAACAGTTGGGGCTCAGTGAATAACCAGGCAGCCTACCTAATCCCTGCCTTCAGTGCTAGTGTAGGACAACTGGGAAAAGGAGATGTCCACCCTAACCAGCTGTGCAGGACACACTCACTGGTAGTTTGCCTCTTTACAGCTCCCATAACCCAACACTCTCCAATCTCGATGTAACAGCACACCCCTTGTCCCCTGAACCCTCCCCATTCCATAGCCTGATGACAAGTCTTCAGCGGAAGGTGGCCGGCCACCTTCCAACAGCAGGCTCCTGAAATAAATAGCTTTCGGTTGTTTTCATGTAGAATGTGGTTTCCTTTCCCCATTGGCAATGATGAGATGTAGATATGAATAACCTCAGGTCTTGCCTGTATTTTAAAACAAGGTACACACCCAACAAAGTAAGCCAGAAATGGGTTCTAAGAGCTGCCCTGCCACAGCCACTGTCTCCCAGTCTGGAGTGCTCACTGCCAGGGGGCTTTCGTGGGATAACCTTCTGCTGTGCACCATGGGAGGAAGCATGCCATTGGGTCCTGCGCAGTGGCTTGTGCTGATTGCCACTAGAGTTCCATTAAAATCAGGTTGCTCCAGAGGATCATTTTTCAAAACGTCACACAAATCATCTGATGAAATCCACTTATTGTCTTCTCCTGGCCTCCAACAGTTCCTTGTTATCACGGCAATACAATTAAGTGGGGGAACAATTCATTATCTTAGGCTGGCCATCTAAAGGAATTTCATTCACCGTATCATGGTAACACACAGGCACTGGGGGCTAGTTCAGTGTGCGTCAATATACGCCCACAGATTCAATAAAGATGCTAGGGTTTAAATATTGACTGCAAGCCTTAGCTTTCTGTATTTTTAATTCTTAAATACCAGGCACCGTGACATGTTATTTACATTCCAAGTCTAAACCGCATGAATAAAAAAGTCCGGCTCTCATGTCCCTGTCTCCCATGACTTCCTGCCATTTCAAACGTGCTGCCCTGGGTCACTTAGGTGGGGACACGTTGTGAAGGAGGTAAGTACTTTCATCAGGATTTCCTTCAGCAAATGGGCTTGGCCGGGCAGTCGCGGTGCTGAGTGCCAGAGATTACCACAGGCATCTTGTAAGTGTGGAGGTACACAATGCACCAAGATGGGGCTCAGTCGCAACCTGAACTATATTTGCTTCCTAGAATTTGAGACCTTCACCTCTCTGTAAGCACGTGCAAACATGTCCGGGACAGAACGGAAGATAATAGCTGATAATCAGACACTTAACTGGCAAATACATCTTCAGACACTAGGAACACACCAGGAGTTTAGTGATTGTTTGTAAAACCCTGGTTTTCCCCGTAGAAGTGAAGTGGATGCACTCTGGCAGTAACAGTGTAATCATAAAAACCACGGGTGCGTGTCTCTTTACAATCACGAGAAAACAATTAATAAGTGCAGTAATAAATATTGCACGTCGGATGAAACTGCGCTGGAAAGAACATTCTAGCATCGCACACAGACATCGAGCTCTCGCATTTTACATTTGAATAGAAACCTTGAAAAAAAAAGTCATTCATTTTGAAATACTTTCCTCCCAAGTCTTCGTAAAAGCAAGCAGCACTATATATTTTAATTTTCCAGGAAAACAGCTTCATTAGGCGTGAAAGGTTAATTGCAGGTTTAAGTGGAGTTCAGAGAATGGTACGGGGTGTGCAGTGAATTGCGCAGTCTGCTCCTGGAAGACAGCATGAACGCCGTAAACTGTGTACCCCGCCGAAATGCTTTACTACCTCATTTACTATCTGTCTTCTTTTACGGCTTGTATTTGTAGTTCTTCTAAACCTTTAATGGCTACAGTTTTATTTCACTGTAATCAGATTTAAATGGAAATACCATGCTGGGATGTTTAAATGTTCCCCTTCTGATTGTATATAGCTACACACTTGTGATCAGAGCTTTGGTAACCCTTCACGTGATTAAGGAAGTGACTTTGGGAAACTTTGATGTCACACAGACAGACTCTTGCCATTGAGCAGCCTCCATTGAACACTCAGCGTGGCCCTGCTTGCCAATATTCAGCCAAGGCCGGGTGCATAATTAGAAAATATGCATTTCCATTTTAATTTATCCGTTGCAAGGCTATCACAAGTGAGGTCATTGTGGGGCAAAATTCCAAAGGTTACATTGCTGAATAAAAACCGAAATACTTCAAGTGCTCCAGACTCTGGAAAGACAAGCATATCAGTAATATTCTTCTGAGCGAGCGCTTAAAGGAATGTTTCTCCATCACCTGCTAAAAACCAGTGGCTGCCACAGGTGCCAGTGTTTAAATCTAAGTGATCTTTGTACTCTGTCACCTGGCCTTTAACACACGATGGCATTGTGTGATTTCATTTAAAGGCACCGTGTCTGAATTATAGGAAATGTAAACCTATACATTCCAGGGACACCTGACCCATGTTCTATAACACCGTCGAGCACGCCCTTGACTGTGTATGACAACATTCCCTCATTGGCTGGAATGCGCTGTCTCAAATCATTATGTTTAGGCGAATTCCCATGATGCTTCCCCCATTTTCCACCAGTTCTAATTTTAGTTACAATGTAGGGAATTTTACTTGGTTCTTTTATATAACTTTGTGTTTTTTAGAGTCATGACATGTGGAAAACCAGCCTTTACCATACCAGCTTTCCAAGCTGGTAGTAAATTTGCAACTCAGCTGAAACTTCTCCACTCCAAAACCAAGTAAAACAACCACTCTGTGTGGTGTTCTCAGAATGGAGGGTGGAATCCTCGAGTGTGAGGGACATTCCAGCCCACATAAGGTTCTGTCTCAAAACAAAAACCCAAGACCCCAAACAAAAGAACCTTTCTAACATATAATAACCTTCACTTTAAGACTAGTGATCCTCAATTCCAAAGTGTTTATCACTAGCTGAGAAACTGAAAAAATGGCAATATTGTGACAATGGCCAGATTTTATTTTTTTTATTGTGTAGAGAAATTATATTTTATTGTTTCTTAACTAAGTAAAATTATGTATGCAAAAGTGTTTTGTAAGCTGTAAGGTGCTATGCAGAGTTTATCAGTAAACTACAAATGCCTCAAACTCCCAACTCCTAAACATCAAGAGGTTAGAACAAGAAGTCACTTCATGGGGAAGGAAGGATTTCTTCATGTCTGCTACCACCAGTGGCTGTTCTTGTCCCTAAGTGACAAATTAAACAGAGCTGGTGACCCTTGGAATTTATGCCATTGTTCATCAAGTATGCTGTCTTTTGACCAAGTTATAGTGAAGAGTATAAACGAAGGACTTTTCTAAGTGCCTACTACCTAAGATTTCAAAAATGTCAGCTGTCTGAATTAATGCCTCCCCCCACTGAGGATTATCTCTCATGGAACCAGAAGCTTCCATGCAAGCTTCCAAAAGAGAAAGCAACCAAGAGCTCTGCATGCTATGCTGGCTATGTACACAACAGTGGCCACCATAGCATGGTAACCCTAAAGGTGCAGTAAGTCAAGAATCTTGGCAGGAACCAACGGCTTTCTAATTGGACTTAAGACCTGTTCAACAGAAACCATGCCTGACACTGGAAACCAAGCCAACTACCTGGGCTAGTAAAGTCATAGATCTTGGGGAAGAACCTACAACCACCATTTTACTAATACAGCATAATACCTAAGTGTATTCTAAATGTTTGCCCTTATACCCACAGGTAAGTGTGGGCCTCACCCTTCATCAAGGAAACTACTTTTTGCAACAGAGACCATTACAGAAGACCACAAGTAATCGAACTTCAGCCTTGTGGAGTCCAGTCCCAATGGATACATCTACAAAACACTTTGGAAGAGGGGCAGAAGCAAGGTTGTAAGGGCCAGAGGATCAGGGATTTGTTGTGAGATTGTGTCTCCTACATCCATAATGTCTTAGCAACGTGACTGCATAAACAAGAGCTGAATGAGCACAGTAGAAGGGCCACAGGGACCCAGCGAGGCCCAATGAGGCTTCGGCCCTGCACAAAGAACTACAGGCAACTAAGGGGTGTTGACAGCCAGAGGAATGGTGTTCCTACAGAAGAGCGCAGCCGCCAACCCTGAGCAACATATACAAATAACATTATACAGGCTGGACATTACACACCCACACACACTCACACTCACACACTCACACTCACTCACAATCACACACTCACACACACTCACACACATACACACACTCACACACATACACTCACACACACCCACACACTCACTCACACAATCACACACTAACACACAGTCACACACTCACACTCACACACGCTCACTCACACACACTCACACACTAACACAGTCACACACACCCACACTCACACACACCCACACTCACACACACCCACACTCACACACTAACACACAGTCACACACACTCACACACATACACACAGTCACACACTCATAACACACATTCTCTCATACACATACTCACATACACACATACACACACACTCACACACACTCATACACACACGCATTCTCATAGACACACTCACATACACACTCACACACAATCACACACTCACACTCACACACTAACACACAGTCACACACTCACACTCAGACACATACACACTCATACACACACACTCATAACACACGCATTCTCTCATACACACACTCACATACACACATACAAACATATATACATACACATTCATACACACATACACTCTCTTATACACACACTCATATCATACACACTCTGTCTCATACACACTCACATACACACACACACATACACACATACACACAGTTATAACAATTAAAAGAGTTCATGAATAATTTGAAAGGGAGCAAGGAGGAGTATATGAAAGTTGGAGGGAGGAAAGGTAAGGGGAAAATTATATAATTATATTATCTCAAAATAAATGCCAGCCATCATCTTTACCATCATCATCATCATCATCATCATCATCATCATCATCACTATCACCATCTCAAACTAAAAAGGAAGGAATGGAGAAAGCAGTGGGATTTGTATAATTGTGATGCTGTCTTATGATAGCATTCATTCATTCATTCATTCAAAACCAAGTATAATTGTGAGTTGGAATGCCAGATAAGGGGGACAATATACAGGCAGACAGACTGGAAGACTCACAGACAGCACCTACTGAGACAGTGTGGGCAGTTCTCAGGGTTGGGGATAGAACAGCAAGAGTGTTGTGAGGGACATGCGTGACTGTGTGACTTGCCCGTGCTGCCCATGCATTAGGGAACATGAAAGCAGCCGGCATCACTGATGTTGGCGTGCTCCAGCCAGCATCCCACAGAGAAAGCACTGTTTGTATTAACGTTGTTTGAGGTATTCCGACTAAAGATTAACTTGCGATTCTCAGTTAAAGCATGCCTTTTCATTCACCCTCAAGGCTGCTCCTCAAGACCATCCTGCTGAAGTGGGTCAGGGAGCTATTTTTATCCTCACTTCACAGATGGCCAAAATGAAGCAGAGTGTGTAAATGACTAGTTCAGTTCACACAGCTGGTGGGGTGCAGGGGCCTGAACCCCCCTGCCCCAGATGGTGCAACTCCAGCTCTGTTCACTTTGCAGGCGAAGGAAGGGACTCTGTGATTTTGAGCCAAAACAAAAAGCAAAACACACTGCTAGAGATGTGAAATCAGTATGGTCCAAGGTATTAATTACTGCCAATGGTAATAAAGGCCACAGCAACTCTGGCACAGAACAACATTTTGCTACCATTGATCAAAAGCATGTCCTAAGCCAGGCATTGCCCCCAGGCCTCTATGTGCAACATTGTATCAATGTATGCAAATAGGAGTGACGGTACAGTTGATTAAGGAGTATGGAGGGCATAATGCAGGCCATGTGTGGTAGCTGGCTGTGCTCAGAGAGCATAGAGCCTGGGCAAAGACAGAAGAGCTCCTGGATGTGCTGCTAACTATCACATGGGTTCTCAATTTGCCAGCAGGGGAGAGCTTCGGATGACTTAAGTCATCGAGAGACATGGAAGGAAAGCCAGACCCAAGGCCGATGCCTGGCTCGGATGCCTGTGCATCCAAACACTTTGCGGAAGCATGTGATTGAAAGGAACCAGCCAGGCTGTGTGTGTCCCAGACACAGTGATTTTGGTGACCCAGGGAACATCTCAGGGGCTTGTATGGGGAGCAACACTGGCTGTCACTGTAGTGTCTGAAATCAGAGCAGCTCACAGATCAAGGTTAGCTGGCATCAGGATGGGCAATGGGGTGGGAAGCAGCCTTTGCCTTTGCATTAGCAACATGGTTGCACTGAGCACTGATACCCGCAGGCCGGGGTGGGTCCGGCCCCTGGACCACACTGGGCCAGAAGCAGGCCTGCCAGGGAGCTGGACTCTGTGCTGGAGGGAAGGACTCCACAAGAGTGAAAAGGAGGATGATGCAGAGGACGGGCTGAGCACCCAGGGCAGGAGCATCACCGGGGAGGCAGGGACAGGGTGGCCGTGATTCTGTAAGGGCTAGCCTACACGCGGCCATAATAACCCACGGGCCTTGTTTCTGTCGTCAGCAATTAACCCCGCATTCCACACCAACTTTAAGCCAACTGAGTTTGCGGCTTCCGATTTTTTCTTTCCCCTTTGGCTTGTAATTCAGAGTGTCTCTGGAGATATTTCTAAAATGTTAGAGTTGGTGGTTCCTACAGTTACTGCTGGCTCTTCACGTGTATGATTCCAGATGGTTTTCTCCAGGAGCCCACTGGCAAGGGTGTCCTGCACCCTCCTATGTGCTATTATGTGGCAACAGAAGGAGCCAAAGGTCACCAAGAAGTCAGAGGACTGGTGGGTTCAAGAGCTTGTCTGGAAGTGAACATCTGGGCTTGGTAGTTAAGGATCGGATCTCTATGTCAAAGCCCAGCTGGTAGCATTGTACGTGTTTCAAACTCATGCTTAGGTGCTGTCCTGACATCAAGGGTCGAGGAACTGGCTGAGTCTTCCTTTGGGGGTTTCTGTCGCTTGCTCTTTTCGTTTTGTTTTCTAGTTATGTACATTTAGTACCCCCGTTTTTGAATTGGGAATGCATTGCATAAAAGGACTGTTCACTTTTATGTTCCGATGTGTCTCTTAGATAAACAGTCAATACACACTGAATAGCAAAGAACAGAGTGTTATGGAGCTGTGTGCTCCTAGAGAAGTGAACTGGATATCCAAGTCTCAGGTATTGTTATCTGACCCCCCTCCAAGGACCAGGCAAGCTTCACCCATGCAGGGTGGGCTGCAGTGGGAGCTTCTGGTTCCATCTCTTGGTCCACATCGCAAATGAACAGGTTTCAGTGTCTGTGGCTGTGTGTACAAGACTGACAAAACCCAGGAACAGCTGCCACACTGGCTTGGTGTCAAACCCCTAGCAACGGTTCCCCCCTGAAGGTCCCTGGAGCCCCTGCTGATATTATAAACCAACCCTGTGAGTCCCACACCGCCCTGCTATCCTGCGGGGGACTTGTCTTCACCTTCCATACTTCTCTGAGGTTTGTGCAGGAAGTCAGAGCCAGGGCAGATGTTTTCCTTTGAGCTGTCTACAATTTCAGACCCGTCCACAATTTCAAATCACGGCTAAACAGTCTGGGGGAGGTGACAGGCACCATTAGTTGGATAGTATTTACGGGACACAAAGCTTGTGTCTTAGGAAAAGGGCCACATGAAAATAGGTGAACGATACACAGCTGCCTCTGTGAAGTCAAAGTACTCTTTCAACAAACCCTATTTGTGCAGCGAACTTGTGGCCTCTATCTGAAACTCAGATTGCGGCCGAAGTGGAAGGAAGTGGCTGGGTAAAATTATGCAAATCTTTGCTTCCAGCCATTAGGGTAAAACAGGAGGGGAACATTGCAGGGAATCATGGTTTTCCCATTACTATCACTATAAAGTACTTGGAACCTTACCAAAAGTTATTACAGACAACTAAAAGGCCAAAGGTACCCCAACAGAGACTGAGGTGTCTGCAGGCAAACTGATCCTTGACAAATCTCCTTTGCTGCAGAGGGTAGTAGAGCTGGGCAGCCCTTTTTCTCAACACAGATTTGTGAGCCTGGCTCAGATGTCTGAGGACCTGTGTGGGACCCTCCTGGTTATGCTGCACAAGGACTCCTGGAAGACAGTTTGCTTAACTGACCCCTTCAATCCAACGGAGGATGGGAAAATGGAACTGTCATTGCCCGAAACAGCCGAGTGCCTGACTGTGTATATCCCATAAATGCTGACCCCTCGGAGTGGGAAAGAAAAAGTATCACTGTCTTTTGCTTTGCCTTTGAGAACAATAGAAATGCCCTTTGGACAACCTGAATTGAGAGGTGTCACAGCGGCAGTACTGTTGGGACCTCACAGGCTCCAGGGGCACGTAAGTCACAGGGGACCTGGCTTTGGAGGGATAATCACCGTCCAGTGCCTGTGCCCAGGTATCTTCCAGGCAAAAGGTGAGTTCTCAGGACATGAGTTACTCGCAAGTGCTCCTCCAGGAGAGGTGCTCTGCTCACCACAGAGCATCAGTGGGATGAGTTACGCAGTGGGCGTAGGGCGGCACCTCAGTGGCTTGTGTCATCACAGCTGGCCAGGAACAGACGAGAACCCAATTGTCATTTGCGGGAGAGTGGGCAGCTTCTGCCTTCTTTATGAGGCAGGTTCACCTTGCAGAGCGTCTACCTACTGTAGTCAGTGCCTCAGCTGGCATCAGATTAAAGGGACACTTTCAGGTCAGCGAAGAAAAGCTCCTATGATCAATGGTCTGTGAGAGCAGTAGGCTCCGAGTTGTGCTTGGTAAAGGGTTTTCAAATTAGGCTGGCTCCCAGGTCTGGGCAAGGGGCCAGCTCACCACCCAGCTGCCTTTGACGTTAGCTCAGTGGTGGATGTGTTCTCATAATTAGAGGGCAAAATAATTTTAACAAAGGAACAAAACGAAACATTACACTTCAGAGGCTCTGAAAAGCGTCATCAGATTCGGTTTCACACTTACAAACACAAATGTTCTTGTATTAAAGTAGGAGAAAAGCAGATTGAAATCTTTACCTGCAAATACACCTGCAGTTTTCCCACAGAACAATTCGAAAGGGAGGTGTCTAGCAGCTAACAAATGACTCACTTAACCTCAGAACTCACTTTCCTCTCTTCGTTTCAGTTTTAAGGTGTCTGACCACTTGGCATCATCATAATCAAAACGCAGGCAGGGGCCCTGGGCCCACACTGCACCTCTATGTAATTGTAGCTCGTTCCGTTTGCCGCCTTAGAAGGGGAAGCAGGGAAGCACTTGCTTTTACTTTTCTGGTCCAGTACTGGGAGAATGAGATGGAGGAACTGACCAATGAGACACGAGGCTCCGGCAGTACCCGAGAGCATCTAGATACGACACAGTTACACCCCCAGAGTGCAGATCCAGAGAAAATGCCACCGGAAGTCCCTGAAACGGCCAATGTCTATCGTGCAACAATCCTGCTACATCCCACAGAAGGATTTTAGGACCGCACCATTGAACTCCAAATGTGGGCTTTTTTTTTTTTTTTTTCAGGTTACTTAACCTTTCTCAAACGTTTACCATATTTTGATTGGCATTTGAAAAGTGAGGTGGATGGAAAGTTAAAAGAGAAGATGTATCTTTTAAACATAAAAGCAATCTGCTCGACTTCCCATCTTTAACATATTGACATATGTTTTGTTCCAGTATTACTCAAAATTAGCTTTGAGATAAAAGTTCACATTAATTATCCCATAACGCAGCTTAATCACGGCTGACATTTTGAGAGAGAAGATATAGCCAAGATAGAGATTACAAAGTGGGTGCAAAAATATGGCACATATTAATCCCAGAGAGTCTCTCACCTACTTCACCAATTCATTTCTCTTACACTCACCCCCTGTAGTGACCAGGACTGGAGGAAACGGGACAGGACGGATGTGTGTCAGTGACCAGGACAGGAAGAAGAGAGATGGGAAGGAATTTGACTCCTTGACCTGCTCAGGCTCCTCCCTCCCTCCCTCAACTGTCTGCTTCAGAGGTACATGAGCCAAAAAAGATTTTGGCTATGATTCGGTTCTAATTTCACTAATTAATTTCATTAATCTATTAGCCTTTGGCAGGCCACAAAATAAGGCAAGGGTTTGGTTCTCTTCCTTAAATAGTTATCCCCACCCCCAGAAAGAAACACGTCAATCCATCTCTTTAATTAGCAGGCACTGAAAACTTTACTATTAAAAATGTTTATTTAATATCATGTGTGAGTTTCTAAATTCCTGTGAAGAGATAAGTTAGCCCGTGCCTGTCAACTCTCTGTTTAGTTTTCCACTATGAACACGCATCATCCCTACAGTTTGCATTTAGCCAACCCCCTTGCGGGAGTGAGTGAAAACCAAGAGGACCAGGACTGTGACGCAAACAGTAGGGAGGAGAAAGTGTTGTAGAGTCCATCAGCTCCCTCAATACGAGGGTTCCAAGACCGACTTCTCCAGTGTTCAAGGACACGAGCGCATGGATGCAGCCTTGTCTTATCTCACCAAACTGACTGGAAACCACTTCAGTTGGTGGAAGAAACAAGTACCGGACAGGTTCATAAAGCAATCTTAAAAAGTCATTGTCCTAAAAAGACACTGCTCTCTCTCTCTCTCTCTCTCTCTCTTTCTCTCTCTCTCTCTCTCTCTCTCTCTCACACACACACACACACACACACACACACACACACACACACACGACTGGACCCTATGAATTCAAAATTGTCAAATACCCTGTTTAATAATATTCACATTTGGTATTCCAATATGAATATGAGCAAAATTGTTTCCTTATTCAGAAAAAATTGTCTCACTCTAGTTTTTAACAGAGTAGCCTTCCAAAGTGCAGTAAACAGACACTTGTTACGAACACTCCGATTTTCTCACAAAGTAATTGATACGGTCTCCACAACAGAAAATTACATTTGAATGACTTTCTGCCCAACTGACATGAATTTCATGTAAGGAAAGTCTCAGCAAGTTTAAGATTCTCTTTCCACCCAAGTTATTAAAAATTTGTGTTTGAATGCACCTCCTTTCATTAACATTAAATCAGTTAGCTTCAATTTCTGGGGGATTAAAAAAAAAAAAGACTCCTAAGTTTTACCACAATAGTTTTCACAACTCTAATATGCAATCATGAAAAAAAAAAAAAAAAAGAACACAATAAATTAATTTTCTTTTCCTGGAAAGAATTTGACAGATGCATTAGTCTTGAAGAAAGCGCATTTGATTTTTCCCACTGTTTCACACAAAGATACACTACTGAGTTATCGTCCTCTAAGCAAAATGAGGCATAGCGGTAATAATGGGGCATTCGGGGTCCCAGAGAACTCAGCGATTCTCCAGTGTATCAAGCACTCAGTCTTCCCAATGCTGCACAGAGTCACCAAGTGGAGAGGGACTATTTGCATTTTCTCCACTGGAAACTCCCTCCAAAGTTAGACTTACTCAAGCAAAGAGCATGCCGTGTCCTAAGTCACGGAAACACGCTACTGAACCAGGCTACTTTTTGCTCCAAGGCTTTGAGGGTTCCGTTAAAGGGCTGAGATGATGCTGAGTCACATCTACACAAAGCTTTGTGTAGAATTTATATGTGAAAACAGCATTAAAGTTGTTCCCAGCACTCACTCTGCGCGGTGATACATTTGAGAGGACACTGCAGTGTTGTTGAGCAATCTCAGTTTGGGAAAACGACCAGCAGACATGTGTCACAGATACTCCTCTCCTTTGCTGTTGGTCCTTTTTCATTTTTAGCATCACACTTTTCTCGGGTTCCAGAGAAAACCTCCCGTCTCATTACCTGGAGCCTTGCTGGTTGTCACTTCGTTTTAATGTTAAGGAGACACAAAGGAGGTTTCCAAAAGCAACAGCGACTGCACTGTCCTCAGTGAGTGGCATGCTCTAGTAGTCGTTTTTTTAATGAAATGCAATCAGTTTTTTAATACGAAACATAAATATGGCTCACATGGATAAACAGACACGTACTGTCTATGTACATATGCATGTACATATTTATACAAATGTTACAAGCTGATGCAAGTAAGCTAAATCATGGGACCAGCCCACAGAACAATTTCACCATCGCAGACAACATTTCAAACCTTAGATGACGGCATATGCAAGAAAATTCTCTAAGAAATGGAAACCTGCTAGGCATGGTGGTATCGCGCTTTAACCCCAGTACTCGGGAGGCAGAGGACGGTAGATTTCAGAGTTCCAGGCCAGCCACAGATATATAGGGAAAGCTTTTCTTAAAGAATAAATAAATAATAAAAACGGACAATCTTTTTTCCATTTGTAAACCGTGTGGCTCATGGGAGCCCATGTCCTCCTTCTGTCCGCGGGTGAACAAGCATTACTGTCCTCAGGGGAGGAAGGGAATCGCTCACGTGTCCCTTGCAAGCCTGCATGCTCTCCCGTGGTAAGAACTCTGCATTCCTTCCATCTCACTCCTTTTTGCTTCTGGAGAATAAATGTATCTTTCTCACATTTAACCCATGACTCTGTTCTCTTTATGTTATTTCATAAGAATCTTATTCTCTTACTGGTTTTGAAATTTTAAAGTCCTTTGTAGTATACCACCAAGTACTGGTTTGAAAAAAGCAGTCAGTACTGGTGGGCTGTCTTTGCTAGTGATAGTCATCACTGACCAAAACAAATAATCCTGTTTCTTCCCATACACTAAAGGGCTGCCTTGCTTTACTTTAAGGGATATTTATTTTCAGTGGGCTATTGTTTCTTTAGAAGCACTCAGCAGTATTACATTTAGTTAGGTGACTATGTACAAGCACTCACCGATCCGTCTCATGAAAACATACAAATCTTACCCAACAAGTCAAACACAAGAATTAAAATACAAGCATTTTCCAAACTTAGTGCCAATCTGCTTGTGAATCTACACGATGTCTTGGCAAAGTCTACACAAAGTAACTGTGATAAAATCATTCTGTGTGAGTAGGGCTGGGGCCCTGGTCCTGCACCATCCCTACCCTCGGCCCCAGGTACCACAACACTGGGCGAGTCTCGGGCTTCTAGCGGAGCATCAGCCATCTTCAAGGCAGGGAAATACACTAATGCTTCAGGAACACTCCTCATCCCAAGCTTGGAAAACAAGAACTTTTGCTTAACTCAATTATTTGCTGACTCACTCAGCCTGCTTTTATTGTATAATATTGGAAGATGTGGAGTTATAAAAAAGTGTGCTAAATTTGGGATAATCCCAATTTAGATGGGGCCATTTAGTACTTCTTCCCGGAACAGCTCTGGAACATGAGCTGTGGAGTTCTCTCACCTTGGGTTTATCCTGGGGTTGACCCTGAGTGCGTGAGGGTCACCTGCAACTCACTCAGTGCCAAGACTGGACACTCCCTATTAGCCTCAAAGTTTAGCAAATGAACACCGGCAGCAGGAAGGGAAGTGGACGGACTCCAATGTCAGCACAGTGACCCGGGGAACACAGAGGCCACAGCAAGGGACGACCCCGCCCCCCGTGTGCCTCAGTGTGTAGCCTGGACCCCCTCGCACGCGCTTTGTAAAGTGCTGATTTCTGGGGCATTATTTTGTGTGTCTTCATTCATATCTGTTTTATTGAGACATGACTGACATATAGAAGGTGGCATGTGATCCTTTAAACCCTTTAGTACATTTTAATTCACATTTAAACTTTAGGGGGAATATGAATGAATATGAATATGAATATGACATGTGAATATCTCTGTATATGCACCAGCTACAGCAATCAACCCTTCTATCTATGTCTGTTTTACCCTCCAGGCTGTTATTCAACACGAGGCGCCACACAACATGGGCTTGTGTGTGAGTCTGTGTCACTCACCACAGGAGCTCTCTGCTAAACACAGTGGGAACAGGCTCAGATTCTGCTAGACCACATATGGCCACTGTAACAGAAAGCTAAAATCCATTCCAGGCACCTGGGGTCTCCTCCTTCCTCCCACGAGCTCCCTTGGGGCAGGGACAGAGGGATGGAAGGTGTGTGTGTCTGTGTCTGTGAGAGAGAGTGTGTGTGTTTGTGTGTGAGAGAGAGAATGTCTGTGAGAGAGAGTGTGTAAGTGAGAGAGAAAGAGAGAGTATGTGTTTGTGTGTGTGAATGTGTGTATGTGTGAGAGTGTGTATGTGTGTAATAGAGAGTGTGTGTGCAAGACAGAGTGTGTGTGTGAGTGTGTGTGAGAGTGTGTGTGCATGCGTGTGTGTGAGAGAGTGTGTGTGAGAGTGTGTGTGTATATGTATGTGTATGTGTGTGTGCATGTGTGTGTGAGAGTGTGTGTGTATGTGTGTGTATGTGTGTGTGCATGTGTGTGTGTGAGAGAGTGTGTGCATGTGTGTGTGTGTGAGAGAGAGAGAGAGAGTGTGTGTGTGTGTGTGTGTGTGTGTGTGTGTGTGTGTGCGCACGCGCTCCTGAGAGCCTTATGTCTGTAACACAGGCAAGCACTTGTTTCTGGCAAGGGATAGTTAAGCTTCTCAGAGTTCTAGTATCATCATTACCCTCTTTTGCCCGCCCCCAGTCCCTTGAATCTCTTTTAGGGCACGTGTGCCAGCTCTGGCCTTGCTGTCCCCAGATCACCGCCGCTGCTGCGTGCGTGGCTGAGGTGAGGTGAGGTGGGGGAGAACCAGCGGACAGGGATGTTACATCAGGACAAGGTTGTGACCCGCAGTCAGCAGAGGAGAGCTCAGGAGGCGGCATGCGGCGGGGCCCACCAGTGCTTGGCAGTAAGCTGCTCCGCTGTCCCATGGCCTTGAGAGCTGGGCAGGGGACCGTGGACAAGTTAGATCCCAAAGTGATGGTCTCCATTATAGCTCTAATGTGGCTACAGGACTGCTACTCTGCAAGATGAATACAGCTGAGCACGTTATCCTAGGGTGTGGCAGTTGCCAGGTCACTGCCTGGGGAGGCTCTGCCCTTTACTCTGCAGTAAGTGATGATGGCTCGAATCTTACTGAGCTTCTCTGTTGTCACTTTCAAGTATGACTATTGCTAAATTCACAGCACACCTGGCATCTCACCCAGACATCTGGGGAGAGGGGATGAATACACTGATCTGCCTACTGTAAGAAGGGCCTGCACATAACATGTATCATTGTCACGCATCACACCAGTGGCCAAGTCTATCCTGAACACTTCTATACATTACCTTTGGCTCTTCCAAAGTCTGCCAAGCACCTCATCTTTTTATCCACACAAGGCAGAGGATTCCTGAGGATTCGAATCTGGATCTGTGTGCACATCGCTACAGGGCTTCTTAATACAGTGATGGTTCTCAACTACACGGCCGAACACATCCTTTAACAGCTTTTACATCCCTTCTTATTATGAGAAAAGAGTCAAAGAATACACAGCCTGTCTACATAAATAATATTCACTGAGCTAACAGTAACATACATGAGGGACACATAAGGAGCTAACTTAAAAATGTGCATTTCACTGGGTATTAATCACATGACCGGCTACACATGGATATATTATAAGTAGATAGATACTTACAAAATCACCAAGGCTCAGGTACAAATACAGAGGACACACATATCTTTAAGATGATGAGTAAATGTATAAGAATTGCATAGCTAACAACGGCGTGTCAATAAGTCTAGAAAGATTCTAAACAAAAAGCATATAAATTTCTAATGATTTAGACAATGGTTCTATGTCTGTAAAATTGATTATATATTAGACTCATAAAAACACGGAGTTTATTTGTTTCCCTTTTTTGTTTACTGAGACAGTTTCACTATGCAGCCCGGGAACTTTAAAGACTGGGCTATCCTTGAACTCACAGAGATCCACCTGCCTCTGCATCCCAAGTTCTGGGATTAAAGGTTTGTGCCACCACTGCCTGACACTGAGTTGGGATACAAAATAGAAGTTCGGATAACATAGAACAGTCTTCATTTTTTCCACAGGGCCTCTAAGCTGTGGCGGAAAGTGGGTTGAGTCCACACTGTAGGTGCTGTGAGTCTACACTGTAGTCGCTGTCGTGAGTCTACACTGTAGGCGCAGTCATGCGTCTACACTGTAGACACTGCTCCATATGGCACAGATGATGCTGGATTCCTTCCCTGTCAACTAAAAGCCTTTATACTGATCCCAACACCACTCATGCCTACAAGGCCTGCAGAGATCTGAATATGCCCATGAATCATCGGTGGGATAGGTTTTTAGATTCCCTACTTATCTAGAAAGATTTTATAGGCTCATACAGTGGAAAAAACTTCCAATTCCCATCACAGGCCAGAGGTATGAAACACTCCAGGAATTGTTACCATTGTTGACTTGCCTACAGTCATTTAGATCTTGAGAATTTGATTCCCAATGTGTGGTGGTAATGGTAGGTGATGGGACATTTAAGGGTAGGACATCATGAGAGACAGTTATGTCCCTGGGTGAGTGTCCATGACATACTGGAACCCGGGCCTCTGTGTTTTTATGCTGCCTAGCTACCACGAGGGGAACAGCTTTCTTTATCATACCCCCACTCCCAACACACACACACACACACACACACACACACAATGGGCTGCCTGGCTGCAGGTCCCAAAAGTTAGGCCAACCAAGTGTGCACTAAAACTTCAAAACCTATGGGTCAACATAAACCTTCCCTCCTTGCAAGCAAGAACCTCAGGTGTTTTGTTACAGCAGCAGCAAACTTCCTAGTGCACTACCCTCCTCCAGGGGCCCCTTCACCTGCTCCCCCGACACGCTTTGTCTTTAGCACTGGGCGCTCGCATCACAGACCAATCCTGGTGGTTTGTGTCTTACTGTTTTATCAGTAATGCTGGGAGAGAGTCTGGCCTCTTCAGATTCCTCATCTCCCTAAGCTCTGTTGTGTAAATATTCGCTGATTAGTTAAAGATCAAATTATTTCTTTAAATTTACGGATGCAATTGCTTTGGAATTATTTAAGCTTTTCTTGAGACTCCCTTAGCCCTATATTCACAGGGAACATTGGTATGACTACCTGTCGAGCTTTTCAGAAGCCACAGGAGGCAGACTCCTATAGCAAGAGGAAGGACAACAGAGAGCAGGCTACTTCAGAGGAGGCAAAAGACATTTTAGAAAAGGAGTGTAAACACGTGGATCATGATTACTGAGACCAAATCTTTACCAAAAATGACATTTGACAAGTCAGTAGACCAGAGGATGCATGTTAGTAATGGCAGTAGAACCGATCTTTGCCGTTCCCGCGTATTTTGTTACCCGTTTACATGGAGAATATCACGTGAGAAAACACAGGCTTGGAACAAGAGGGGGTCCTGAAGAAAATCTCCCTGCAAGCCGAATTGTGGCAGACTCTGGATGTAAGTATCTGGTGAGCGATTTCACAGGGTCTTTGTTTCTTAGGAGTGACATTTGAGAAAAATACGCAAGGGTTTTTTCCCCTTTTCAAATATTAATCGCATATGAATTTCCACTCTATGGAAAGTAGTCTGTAATAGATTTAAATACCCCCTTCACTGAAATTGCACAAAACAAATCAACACTGCCAAGTAAAACCAAATAGCAAAACAGAGAACAAAAGCCACTCCATATAAGGGAACTTTCTGACACTCTTCCCTCCTTAATCCACACAGCCACTCCAAAGAATGGATACCATTTCGGCGAGAAACTCAGGATCCCACGCTGTTGCTGACCACCCAAGGCCATGTGGTCGCTGCAACCAGAGCCATGATCAGAACCTGTCGTGAAGCCGACTATGTTCCCGGCACCATGCTGCAAGTTTACAGCACCAGCAGCATCAGGTACCTGGGGTGGAGGGCACGTCCCGGAGAGCTGCATAGAGAAGCTCTCTTCCTTCATACTGATGACATCAAAACTTGGATCCAATTGGTGTGTGTGTGTGTGGTGTGTGTGTGTGCATGTACATGCATGCACACATATGCCACACCCAGTGACAATGAGGGATAGAGCCTAGCCCTGAACTGAATCTGGTCCTACTGTCCTTTGTAAAGTCCTAGATAGTACAAAAAGGAGAAATGTTGGGAGCATCAAGTCAAGGAATTTCACAGTGTGAGAGCCAATGATCTCTCTGGGTCAGAGCTCCAAGGGAAAGGAAGACCACCTACCTTCAGAGCAGTGACCTCTGCCAGCACCAAGTCACCGGTAACACAGCAGGTGGGAAGCTGGGGTGTCTGTCTCTGTCTTACTCTGAGGAAGTTTATAGTCACACGTTTATGAATTCCAATAGGCGAGGGATTGCAGACCGGTAATCGGAAGTGAAACAGGCTCTGGTCAGAGGCCGTTCTCACTCACACGACTGCAGTAACACACAGTCCGTGAAGCGAGGGACAGCAGATCTACGTTCTCCCCTTCTCCCAGCAAGTTCGCTGTATGTTTTCAGGCATTTCTTCCTTTGGTCTGTGTTGGGGCATGCCCGATAGCCTGTGACTATTTTAAACGAAAGGTCTCTGAGGGCCCAGGCTACGTCGACTTAGCCACGTGGAGCAGCAGTCAGAGCCCAGCGGGCGCTGTACACATTTATAATGCTGTTTGGGGTTGGCGATTATGACGAGGCCGTAGTGAGATCTGAAGCAACTCAGCGGTCATGTAGAGATTGAAAGGTGGGGTCATGGCTTTCCAGCAGTCGCAATCAGACCGTGGAGCATGGGTATGAGAGCTCAAACAAGGAGACTGCCCTTTTAAACGCCCATGCGGACTGTAGAGTCTTCTAGAAAGACGCACAGGAGCTGGCTCACTAATGTGCTGCAAACACTCTAACAAGTACTTTAAGTGATGCTCAGCTTTGAACAGATAATTGGCCCAATTCTTCCCTTCTCTGTGCCTGTAGCTCCCACTGAAATCAATGAGCATCGCATATTCAAAAGGGACAGAGAGAACAAAGTTGTAGGTTGAATTAATGGGATAAAGGACTGCAGAGCTCTTAAAGCCAGTGCAATTAAATTGTGGTCTCACACAATTCTCTAGGGTCACCAGCAATTTGCTGGCCTAGGAAAGCCAGCTGACTTCCCTTTCGGAGGTGTCACGATTTACAGAATGCATTTCCTTAGACATCGCCACGTGGTCCTTCTCAGCTCAGAATCCACCTTCCCGTTCAATCTCTTTACAGTTTGATGCCTTGGAGTCTAAGCACCTAGGACTACCTTATTTTTCTCTGAAATCTTTATGTAGCACACATATTGGGTAAATATGCATTACTGACTTAATGAGTAATACTTCATTATATCTATATTCTTTTTCATTGTCTGCAGAAAGCTGTGACTAACAAGAACTCTGTCGCATCTGTTGCTATAACCCCAAACGTTTGATCTGGTTGTAATTATCAAATATTTTTTAATCAACAAAATACCCAGTGTGCTCATCTGGGTATTCACAAAGCCTTAAGATTAATGTTTCAATATTTGCCTCAGCAATTTCTCTTTCGGGACAAAGAGGAAGAAGGAAGAAGGTGCCACTGACTGTAACTCTCGTTCATATGTTAATTTCTCTCCAAATGTTTTCCTTCTCTAACGAATTCTCACAACAGTGGAGCAGGGTGCCATCGTTTTCCTTGGTGATACAGAATTGAAGCCCTAAAGAGTTTGGGTAGCGTGCCGAAGAATGACACAGGACCAGGCAGCAGGAGAGATAGGTCCCAGCCTTCTGACACCCGCCTGCCCTCAATGGTTAGCACACGAGAAACAGGAAAACCAAATATGAGAAATATATTGATATTCAATCAACAGAAGTGAAGAACGATGAGTTTGGCTCACCTGGTCAACCAATGAGCTGAAAGTATCAGGAAGGCAGGGCTCGGGCTGCCTCCTAAGACGTTCACAGGCACTCTGAACTCTGAAGACCCTGCAGGTCACTCTGGACTTTGACAACAGGAGCCCTCAAGCTGAGACCTAATGTGTCATAAACGTGTCTCCGTTTTCCTTGACAACTGCAGCCTATTCTAGACCCATCAGTCCCTGCTCTTGGGTAGGTATGATCTCAGTCCAAAATTTGCACACACATTTGATTGTCCAAAGCCCAATGTTTTCCTCTCCAAACAGACCCACCTTCTGCTTTCTTATTTCCCAAAAAACAGATACTCAACCTCCTTCTGGCATGTTTCAACTGTTCCCCTCCAAGTACTTTGGAGTTTACACTTGAATCTTCCTTCAGTGAGGGCAATGACTCCAGCTTTGGAATAGTACTTTGTGGGTTGCCAAGAGGAGACTGGCTGTACAGGAAGACTACGTACTGTCACTGTATCCCATATAGCCGAGTGCCCTGAGCTCTGGAGGCTTCTTCAGTCACCAGACTGTGCAGGGAATGCTGTGGAGGGAGGGACATTGTTCTAGAATTGGATTCAGGAAGGCCAGTGTAGAGGGCAGGAGGAAGAGCAGACCCTTCTGCTGACTGGCTGCTGGTGTGCTTACCTGTGCCCTTCGACCTTGTCACCCCACAGCCCCTCTGGGTCCCTGTGAGATACAGACTCTTGTCTTCTGTGGTAGAAGGGCCAGTGTGGCTTCAGAGCAGTGAAGTGCCTTCATGGAACATTTGCAGCTGGATTTTGAGAAGACTGGGACCCAACTGCCACTGTGCTCTTAAAGACAACACTACCCAAGGGCTCAGGTGACCCTGGAGCCTTTTCTGGGGATGTTAGTAAGGGGACATGTGTATAATTAACTAGGTGATTGGAATTCTGTTATAGTACTGATACTAGCAGGGGATAGAATATCCTGTATGTGGGAAGGAATGAGAATTAAGAATCTATTAAAGTGCTGCTTTGCACATCTACTGCAGGTAGGCTTGTAAAGCACGTTCTCACATTAATAGCTTCCCCCTTCTCTCTGGATAACCACACTCTGGCTGTAGCCACAGCTACTGGGCGCCCTTACCAACCACATTATCTCTCATTTCTGCAAAAGTGGGTGTTGGGGACACTTGGGGAGTTGGGAGTGCTGGGCAGTCCATGTGGCGAGTGATAGCAGCCAGGGCATTGTGCCCCTGGCCTCAGGCCCTCCCTGTCTTCATTTGCCTCCCAGGTGGGAAAGGTCCTGTCACTTCCCCATGGCTGTGTGTGAAGAATGACTGTATTTCCCCAAGGTTTTAGGCAAAATCTTGTTCCTTGACATTTCCCCACGTTTTTAAATTCCCTGTGCACACAGCTTTACGATTCCCCTAAAGCTGTGTGACAATCCACGTTGTTTTTCTTACTTTTACTTATCTAGGTTTTCAGTTTTCTTCTATTATAAACAGAAGCTATCCTATTCATAGCTAGTGAGTATTTGGCCATATTCCTGCTTATTTTCCTCAGGCAGATTCCTCTAAAAACTACAGAGCCCATAAGCCAAGGCTTGGGGAAGTTCAGTCTAATCATTTTTGCAAGACATGGTCACTTCGCCATCACTGGGCCTTCCACATGTACACTGTGCATTCAATCCTGTGCTAACTGGACAGATTTGGGGCATTGCTTTAGTATCTATATTATCGACTACTAATTAGACTATAGGCTTCCACTGTTTTACGAGTTGTTACTTTATCAATTGCTTCTCTGTATATTTCGTCTCTTGCGTATTGATATACTGGCTTATCTTCATTGATTCTGATGAGCCATCCCTACAATAAAACAGTCAACATCTTATTTGTCTGTAATGTTTCCCTGGCTCCCGTGCGTGCTTGCTCTGGCTGTCTTTGGCTCTCTTGATTAGCAAGTGATGACTTCTAGAGCCAGGCTGCTGTCTCCTGCAGTTCTCCCAGCCAAATGGCTTCCTGTCCCCCGGATGGGTGGGAAGCAGCCGATGTCAGAAGCCTGAGACTGAGTCATTTAACAGTCTTGTGCTAGCACATGGTATGTGAGTGAGAAAACCAGACGGAACCAGCACATAGGAAGGACACCATACGGGGATCTATTAAGGTATGCAGACCCAGGAAATGAATCATGGATGACTTTCCAGGCTTCAAACCTTCTAGCTTAGCATGCAGATGGTGTCCAAGAACCCTAGGAGGGTGAGGGGCTGGGGCTCAGGGTGAGGCTGCCAAGCAAAGGCCACGGCACCCTGAGCTCAGACATCCCTCATGCTGTCCGCACAGGAGTCCTGGCAGATGAGCCATCATCTGGATGAACACTTTTCCTCTCCAGTGCTGCACACTCATGGGTCTGTAGGTTAGATTAGTTACTTATTAGTTAACTGGTCCTCAGTTTCTTCATCTTCAAAGTGAGCATGGCTGCTATGAGAAAATAAAGCCGTTCTCATTTTATATATGGAGAAACCAAGGCACACAGCCAGAGAGGAACGCTTCTGAGTGCATCACGGCTAAGCATTCCAATCAGCGAGAGAATGAGTCCCAGAACCTAGATAAATGTAGGCGGGAGACCCAGCTCCACAGAGCTGTCCTCTGACCTCACACGCGTGCGAGGCTCCCACCCCCCTACACCACAGACGCTAACAATTTTGGAAAAAAAAATAAAAAGAAAGAAAGAAAGAAAATTACTTGTGCATTTTGGTAAAGATTTTGCTGCATTCGGTATCTTAAGACTAAATAAACAAAACAAAACACTAGTGTACAGTACTGTAAATTAAATCCAGGGACCGGCCCGGCTTCTTTTCATCCAGACGTCACATTAGTCATTTGACTTTCCATAGTCACCAGTGTGGCCATGTGCCAAGTAAGTGTCCTGATAAAAAGTCTGCATGCAGGAGCATTTGGTATAAACGCCTACCCTGAATAGAACGTTGAATGCTATCACGTGATATTAATAATGGCCTCCTCTGCTGTGCGTGCTGAGCTCGGGGGCTTTGCACGGACAAGGGGCAGGAATCGCCTGTGTGAGTGGGAGGCTACACGGGTGGTTTGGCTAAGGATGTTCTGAACAGAGGCCTGGCTGGGGGTGTGAGGTCTACCAGGCTGCTCTGTCTGTGAAAAACGCCCCCCCCCCCCGGTCAAAGGAGCCTCCTTGACAGGACTCTGGAAGTAGAAGAGGCCCATGCAAACAAAGGGCATGAGAACAAAGAATGAGCCTAACAGTGTGCTAACCACAACCTGGTCACAGCCCTGACCCCTCTGCAGAACGCTTTCGTGGCCACATCAGTTAGCGGGCACTAAGGCATCGGGTGAACAGGATGAAGCAGTGTAGGCAATGCCCAGCCTTGCCCAGAAGTAAGATGCCAGGTCCTCGCGGCCCCCACCCCCATTACGGGTGGTAATGTCCGGGTGGAAGCCCACTGTCCTGTCACAGAGAGCAGGACCTCACCCATCCTTGGCTCTCCCTTCTACTTCATTCAGGGAAGATCATGTTTAGATATTTAAAATATCCTTTGGGCAGGATCACACCTGCCTAAGTACATTCTAAACAGAAATATACACCCTAATCATCATTTAAACACATTCGGGACATTTCCTGTTCTTTCCCAAGGCAAGATGAACCTCCCTAGAAATTCTAGAACATTACTCTGAGATTGTCTGACCCATCTCTCCCCATTTTTAAAAACTTAGCAACATGGGAAAATACTGATAATGTTTAGTCACCGACCCCCCCCCCAGCACACCAGGAGCCAGGCAGATTCTGCTGGGGCGCTGAATGTGGTAGGAACAGTTGAAGGTTGCCTCCAAAGGTCCGGCAGGAGGCAGGTCCTGATTGTGAGACCTTTGCACGCTGAGGCATTTAGCCTTCGTCCTATGGGTTGCCTCATGCGGCCCCAGTGACGCTTAGGAATCGATTTGTGTGAGTAAAAACCAATGCACAAGGCTGGCTTCTGAGGGCAGTATGAAGTGGAGGACCCTTCTCTGCTTGTATCTCACAGATAAAGAAACTGAGGCACCAGGGGACACGGGAGTATATTGAGAATATGACAGCTACTGAGTGGCAGATTTGACTGGGCCACTTTTTTCTGCAATGGAGAGAAACAAGGTCAACTGTGGAGAGCAGGGCTGAGAGAGAATGAGAGGGGAAAAAAAAAAAAAAAAAAAAAAAAACAAGCTCAGTGTCGAAGTCTGGAGAGGTTTCCCTGTAGGAAGCCGTTTTCTTCAAATAAAAATTCTGAATTAAAAAGTGTGGTGAAAACACAGAGGTAAACATGGGAAAGGGAGATGATTGTGACTAGGGAGACCCCCAGGATACCATTCATTTCTCCCGGACACAGCCAAAGTGCCACACGGTGCTCCCTCAGACGGTGCTCCCTCACCACACACGGTGCTCCCTCACACATGGTGCTCCCTCACACGGAGCTCCCTCAGACAGACCGTGCTCCCTCACACAGTGCTCTCTCACACGGTGCTCCCTCACCACACACAGTGCTCCCTCACACACGGTGCTCCCTCACACACGGTGCTCCCTCACACATGGAGAAAAGCAGTCAGGAGGAAGAAGAGCGGGCACCCTGCTAGAGCAGCATGTGTGCACATCAGGGAAAGCCTTAGCCGAGCCGTGAGATGAGGCCCTCGCTCTGCCTACAGCTGGCCTCGGTGGCTGCTCAGGGGCCCTGAGGAATATATTCACCTGGAGTGTCTCCACGGCAGGCAGGGTCATATCTCTCCCCTATTCTGGAGGATTTACCTGGCAAAAGGAATGCTGCAGGTATGATTAAGGTAAGAACCTACGGTGGGGAGACAAACCCACACCATACAAGGGTTGCCCTGCAATAACCACAAAGATGCTTAAACATGGAAGGAGGAGACAGAAGCAGGCGAGCCACACTGGGCCAGACATTGCTGGCCGTGAGGATGCGGGAGGAGTGTGGGTCAAGGGATGTAGGCAGCCGCTAAAGATGAAGGACAAGGAAAAGGCTGTGCCCAAGAGCTGGAGCCTCTCCAGGGACTGAGGCGCAGCTCCATCTTCCCCTCCGAGCCCGAGACACCTGCTCCAGCAGCACCATGGAGCTGGTAGAACCTCCTACCCCTCAGGACTATGCCAGGGCCCGAGGTGCCAGCAGAGCTAGGATCTCTGCTTTGTGCGGCATTGTAGGCTATGCTTTGCAGAATCACCAAGAGATGGAAAGCTAAATGGAACCAGGAAGAGGAGCCAGTGCACATGTCCTCCTCTGCCTCATTCGGGTGCCTGCCCACGCGTGGAGAATTCGGCATCTTGCTACTTCACTGAGGGATAAAACGACATGAGTCCTGACAAGGTAGTCACTTAAAGACCCCGAGGGGCCCCTCCACACTGCATCGTGGAGAGACAAATTCACGCACTAAGTATGATTTTATCGTAAAACATCTGAACATTAAAAGTAATTTTATTGGCTATGGTTGCTCAGCAATGATAATGCATACTTGTGAATTCTAATGAGGCACACACACTAATTACTTACAAGTCTATTGAAATGGTTACAAATGCCAAGTTTAACAGCAAAACTGGTGTTATATTCTAGAACTGTTTCTTTATTTCAATTTTGAAGACTTTGAAGTTTTAGAACAAAAATTTTATTTTAATGCTCAAAACAGTTTCACAGGCCAAGGCCCTTTGCTCATAGTTCCTGATTTGGAAGAAAAATAAAAACAAACAAACAAACAAGCCAAAACAAAACAAAAACCCCTTTTATTACTTATTTACTGAGACGAAGTTCCATGTTCCCTGGGCTACCCTGGGCTAGTTGAAAACTACCTTTGTAGCCAAGGATACCTTGGCGATCCTGATCTTCCTGCCTCTACCTCTCCAGTGCTGGAACCACAGGCACGAATTTCCTGGTTTACTCAGGGCAGGGATCAGCCCAAAGCTTCATGCATGCTAGACAAGAATGCCACAAACTGAAGCCTGGAGAATGCCTCTTGGTGGTAAAATATCAAATGGCGTTGCCAATGGCTGAGCTTAACTCCAGCAGTGCTGTTTTCACAGTATTTATGCAGCAGAGGGGAGTGTCCTCTGCTGTGTCCTCTGTGGCCGACCCAGTCACCTTGTGACCACGGTTCTCTTCCACCATTGACGTGTGACAGAACTGTATGAGTTGCCTGACTCTCAGATGTCACGTTCAGGGATCGCAGGTCCAGGAAAAAACGCACAGGCGCCAGGCCGGTTTGGTACTTACTAAAGCACGGGTTTTCAATTTTTTTTTTTTTAAAAACAAACAAACACAGCTTTAAGTAAAATCATGTACTGTGAAATGTGTTGTTTTAGTGGTGGATGGTAAGTTATGGTGATCATGTTCTAAAGCAATTACAGTGATAACTGTAAACATTCATTTATTATAAACCAATCGATTCGAACGATGTGCCTTTTGTGCTGAACACAGGAAAATGACGCCACTGTAGTCACAATCAAGCAGTCTCCAGCTGTTTCCCTTCACCGTATTGAGAGAGCGCTACACTACACAACTGCACATTAAACAAAATTTTAAGTAAGTCTTCTTATAAACCGGTTCATCCTTCAAACGAGCAACTCTGATGCTCAAAAGGCAAGAACTGAATTACAGTCTGTTTCGTTATACGCATTTCTCTACGTCAGGCAGGGGTGCTGGGAACCAGGGAGCCTAGGGTGCACGCGACCATGGTTCTCAGCCATGGCAAGAGCGTTCTGTGCAGGTGGAAGCTTCCATCCCGCCTAGGCCTACAACGGCATTATCCCGCATCAGTCCTGGACCAGGGATGTTAATGGGAATTGAACCCTGTGTGGCTTGATTCTCCCCCAGTGGTGTGAATGTGCAGGGTCTGGCTAACCTTTGTAGAGAGAGATGTCTCTGTTGAATTTCTCCTCAGTTGTCATGGAATAGTGCACTGAGGCACGAGGGATCGGGCGCAGAGTGCTGGTTAACTTTGGGAAACCATAACTGTGACTCTGTCTCCTTAGCTTTACCCGCCTGCCTTGGAATTGTGACTTTCGTTTGGTAACCCCGACCGCTAGTGTGGTTCCTTTAGCGCCTGGGAATTAGCATTCATAAATCCAAGCTCAGCATTACGGGCGCTCTGACTTTCTTACAGACGTTTGGACGCGCCCAGTTAGGGGCGTCGTTGTGGCACACCGAGGGAAGCACATGGTGACCTGACACTCCAGCTGATAGTGCTTTAGTGCTCCAGGAATGGCAGGGCCCTGGCGTGAGGACCTCCTGCAGCTGGTACTCAGCCACAGGGAAACCTGAACAGAATGGACTTCACGTTTTCCTCCCTTCCGTTTAGTTCCGCATACAAGAGAACCTGATTACAGACTTCACTTTCTTTTATAATAATTGGTAAGCTGGAGGGAGGGGGGACAGGGGCTTACATTTATCTCTAGGAGTGGGGACACGATTTGCTTTCAAAGTTGGGGATCTTCGTGATGGCAACCAATCCCCGAAGCGAACTCTACAACCTGGCTGTGCCGAGTTGGAAACCAGACAGAAGTACAGCGTGTGCACCGGGACAGCTGCTTTATGAATGTGCAGACCCCACCCCCGTGACCCTGTGAGGACTGTCTGGGGCAGCCCTGGCCACTGCCGCAATGGCAACTGAAGCAAGGCTCTCCTGGGGTAGTGATCTCTCCCTGTGTGGGCAAGAGCGTCCTTCAGGTGGTAATGAAATAGCTTGGGGGAGGGGGTGAGCAGAGCCTTCTGTGGGCCCCATCACGTCCACCCGAGGCTCAGGTGTGCGAGGACAGGCAGGGGTCTTCCTGCTCGCGCAGGGTCCTCAGTGAGTAACCGCTGCCCTGCCCAGAGCTTTCTCTAAACTATACCGCGCTTCCTTTCCAGTCACCCCTCTTTCCCCGGGACCACCCTGGTCAGAGCTCTCATGGGCGTCGTCCTGCACTCTGCTCCTAGACATCTCCTTCCAGCGTCTGCTTCCGGGAGAGCCAGAGCTGCCACGCCAAGGGATGTCAGCGTGCTGGGATAGTTGAAAATGCAAAGGTCACATGGAAGGCTCACTGGGACCCGGCAACTTTACATTTTCCACTCTTCTGTCTGTCGGATCCATGTTCTCTTGTGAACTACCCTGCCACACTAACCAGGGGAAACGTTTAAAAGCGCTCTCTTTCTCTCTCTCACTGTGTGGAGAAAACTAGACCCCAACATCAGAGGACACTAAAAGTGAAAAAGGGGAGAGGAAGGTTCGGGTGCTGTGTGTGGGGTGTGTTGGGGAGCACGCTCATCTGGGCAGGCTGTCCAGCCAGCGAGCTCTGGAATGTGTCTGTTCACCCTGCAGGACTGGGCTTACACAGCCCTTCTCAGCACTCAGGTTCAGCCACTGCACACCGAGTGCTTCCCACCTTCCCAGTCCCTCAGTCATCTTTTAAACTTAGTACTGGAACTTGGAAGACAAGCCGGACATGGCAGCTCCCGGGACGGACAAACAGGAGCAGAGCCAAGGGCTCCAGGCCATCCTTGGCTCCACAGCCATTTCCAAGCCTCCGTGGGCTACATGATGCAGTCTTACAAAAGCAAAATGAATGAACGGGTGAATGAATAAGTGAATGAATAAAATCAAAAGAAGACACTCTGGGTAACGGATTTTTTTTTTTTTTTTTTTGGTGTTGGCGTTTAATTTGGTTCCAAAGAAGGCTGCAAGCAATACTCTGAGGCCGAAGATTCATCACAGTTAAGAAAGGAAGCAATTAGAGCAGCAAAGTATCTCGGAAGCCTTTTCCAGGGCAGCAAGAATAGCAACAGCATTCCGGAGAGAGTGGCTTGGAGGCAGCAAATGATGCTACTGAGCTCAGATTTTTGCAACTAAATGAAAAGTCTGGGCCAAGGAGATGGAGGGCAGGTGGAGGGATGC
The DNA here is from genome assembly GCF_943737965.1 of Phodopus roborovskii. Taxonomy (NCBI): domain Eukaryota; kingdom Metazoa; phylum Chordata; class Mammalia; order Rodentia; family Cricetidae; genus Phodopus; species Phodopus roborovskii. The sequence continues at coordinate 3,051,114 of NW_026126541.1, forward strand.
CAAAGGGAGGCTTGCTCTGTCTTTGAAGCGCATTTCAAAGGCTAGAAACCAAATTTGAAGTCGATGCCTACCAGATGTAATAGGAGTGTGTCAACACTAAGACCAAGCAAATGGATGAAAACCGAAGAGATCGTGATAGGTAGCACCCTGGACAGGTCATACTTTAAACACGTGACCCTTAGGTGACTAAACCAAGAGTGAAACCGTGAAGGAGAGCCTCCCCCAGTTCATGTCACGTGTGCAGGACTAATGTGAAACTTTCATACAGTGCCCAGCACGAGCAGGGCCGCAGATGCGGAAGCTGCAGAGTCAGAAGCCCTTCCCAGATGTGTCAGGAGGGAGAAGCCCTTCCCAGATGTGTCAGGAGGGAGAAGCCCTTCCCAGATGTGTGTCAGGAGGGAGAAGCCCTTCCCAGATGTGTCAGGAGGGAGAAGCCCTTCCCAGATGTGCCAGGAGAAGCCCAACGCTGCCAGCCCTACTCTCAGAGCCCCCTTCTTCTGCGAACAGTTCTCAGGTAACTAACTTCTGTCTCCAAGGACGCACTTCAGGAAAGACCTGTCAACACCCGCCCTCCCTTCCCCTTGTTGCTTGGTTGCTTTTCATTACCGAATCCCCTGTAAGTTGTGTCATCAGGGTTAAAATAGCGAATTCACATCCAATTGATTTCTGAAGGAAGAAACTGCCTCAAATTATCCCTTGATTTCCTCCAATATACAAATGAGCAAACGGTGTGCGTGTGTGTGTGCGTGCGTGTGTGTGTGCGTGCGTGTGTGTGCGTGTGTGTGCGTGTGTGCGTGCGTGTGCGTGCGTGTGTGTGTGCGTGCGTGTGTGTGCGTGTGTGTGCATGCGTGCGTGTGTGCGTGTGTGTGCGCGTGCGTGTGTGTGTGCGCGTGTGTGAGGGGCATTTGAGAGTGGAGCTGTTTGCTTTGTGTGTGTCTTTTCTAGGGAAAAGCATCAGTTGCTCATCCATCGGAACTCTACCGTTCACTTCCTGCCACTCTACCGGCTAGCGATGGCGCCACTCATCTCTATGCAAACACTCCCTTCCCTTCCCTGGTGTTAATGGAAGTCACTCTGGTGTATCAAAGGGAGAATGGGCTCCTTTGTCTTTTTAATTGGTCCTATAAAACAATAAATGAACACACTATGCCAGTTCTATCTAGAGATAAATTTTGGCTCTCCATACTGTGTTTCTTTAAAAAAAAAAAAAAAACATTTTTTAAAAGAATGTAATATGTAGTTTTCTCGTTGGACACAGGCTAGGAACTAGACCCATAAAAAAGTACATCAAGATTAAGGGGATAATAGGTAATTTTGTTCTTTAGTGAGAAGCTTCTGCCGAGAGTGTGGGACTCCAGCAGAATGCAAAGCACAGAGAGCTTGTGACGATGAAGCAATTGCAACCACAATTTAATGGAGGACAAGAAGGCAATTAACAGCGTAGTCACTGATGCGAAGGATAGACCTCGAGATTAGAATCTTATTAAAACAAAGGCTGGTACAACTTGATTATAATGAGTTAAGTTGAAAGAGCTCCAAAGCAGCCTCAGCGTGCAGATGTGGGAAAGAAAACATAATTCACCCATTATTACACATTGGGTTCCAGAAGGTGTGGGTAGCACAGGGAAAATTTTTTTTTTTAACTGAAGGCGCTTTGAATCCACTGAGTTGACCCCTGGAGACTGAAGGTGATTGGTGGATAAGTTTCTCTCTTCTCTCATTACCACCTGGGGAAAGTGGTCATGCAAAGTTGATGGGTTTGTTCCCCAAGCCCTGCCCATCATTCCTTACCTCTTTGGGGTGTTGTTTGTGTGTGTGTGAGTGAGTGTGTGTGTGTGTGTGTGTGTGTGTGTGTTTTATAACACCACTAAGAATGTTTCACAGCCCAGTGTAAAAATGTGCGATGGTTTGTGATAAACTGAATGGTAACCAGACTCAACTCTCCCTAATTCAGCATCTCAAGTTTAAAAAAAAAAAAAAAATTACACAAGAGACAGGGGGTAGGTGTTAAAAAAGACAAAACAACAACAATAACAAAACCTAACGCCCCTTCCTCCAGAATAAGCAAACAACAAAAACAGCTAGAAAACCTGCCAGGGCTATTTGATTTACTGACTTCTTTAAACTGGTACACATGTCTTTTTAAAGAGTGTTTTCACCTGACCCTGAAATGCACCCTCATTAAAACATCTGTTTCATGACTCTCAGGGAGAAACCTGGTGCTAGGAAAACTCCCAGGAACCTACAAGGATGACCCCAGCTAAGACTCCTAGCAACTGACCTTCTGCTGCAATCAGATTGATGGTTCCCTTAATTGTCATCAGAGAGCCTTCATCCAGTAATTGATGGAGGCAGATGCATAGATCCATAGGCAAGCACTGGGTGCATGTGTGTGTCAAGGTCCTCCAAAGGGGACCCACACAAACACCTCACCCGGGCTCACAGGAGCTCAGACACTGTACCACCAGCTGAGGAGCCTGCATGGGGCCAACCCACACCCTCCGCATGTGTGTGAGAGTTGTAAAGCTTTCCCTACTTGTGGGACTCTTCCTAGTGGGAGCAGAACCTGTCCCTGACACTTAGGCAGGCTTTTGAAAGCTGTCCGTCATGCTGCACCACCTTGCCAAGCATTAATATGAGGAGAGGAGCTTAGTCCTACCTCAGCTTGATTTGCAATGCTTTGTCAGCACCCATGGGAGGTCTGCCCCTTCCTGAACAGAAACAGGAGTGGATGGGGGAGGTGAGGTCGGGGGAAGGAATTGGAGGAGAGGAGGGAGGGGAAATTGTAGTCAGGATGTAAAAAAAAAAAAAAAATGAATAAATTTAATTAATATAAAATAAAGTAGGCTTTTAAAGCACAAGTTACAGTTTTTCAGTCAAGTATACACTATATTTTTAATCAAAATATACTCGAACAAGGCTCAATTTTCCTTCATTTTTATAGACTAATTTAATATTCTACAAGCCATTTAATATACTATGGATGCATACCTTATGAATTAGGATGTATTTGCTTCTGTTTTTAATGGAACTGTTTCATGTGTCCATGTGGGATAAAATGTTGTATTAAATTTTTAAAAAAATATGCACTAAGGAGATAGGAGTTTTTTTCACAGAAACTTGAGTAAAGACTAATTGGCCATTAAGACGATGATGTCAGCACATGTCAAAGCAGACTGGCTGCTGTCGGGTAGGTCTGCCTGTGTGTAGTATACATGTATGTATGCATGCCTGCTGGTGTGTGTGAGCACACATGCGTGTGGGGGTCTGAAGTTACGTTGGGTGTCTTCTTTATTGCTCTGACTTTATCTCTCAGTGAACCCTGAGCTCCCTGATCTGTGGTAGCTTCTCTTTGGAATTCTCTGTCTCTGACTCCCCAGTGCTGGGATTACAGGTGGTTGCAGGCACTGGGTATCAAAGCTGCGCAGCAGGCATTTTATCCATCAGCACCACCACCCCCAACTGGACTTCCTGTAGCTCTAATCTGCATTTCACGGGTTACTGTTGAGAGTGGCTATCATTTCTGTTTCCTGACTGGGGACATTTCCTCTGGTGAAATGTCTGCTCAGTCTCTTGAATGGGTTTAAAGCCCGGCTTACTCCGGAATGACTGAGAAGTCACCTGGCCTCTCTGCCTCAGTGTCCTACATGAGACGGGGGATGACAGGGTGATGTCGTCACAGGGCTGCTGGGAAATTAAGTGCATCAGTGTATGTAAAGTGTTTAGTTTAAGAGCCGGCCTATCATAAGTGTTACAGATTACAAAGACTACAGGCACACGTGTTTAAATGGCTTTTTATCTTTTCACACTTCCAAGGAAGCCTTTTTTTTTTTCATGGCTTGAAACTGATGCAAAAGAAGCTCCCTCCAAAGTCCTCAGGACCACCATAGATGGCCTTTGGGATGTCTTCTGTTACCTTCCATACTAAAATCTCTGATCGAGTTATGATGAGAGGTGCCGCTCAGTTTTAGTTTATTTCTAGTGGACAAACAGACTTCCCAGTTACTGGGAAGCACACCTCTGGCTGAATTGTCTACAGTGTCAACTTTGTCATCAATTATTTCTAGACATTTCACATGCCAGTCCATGCCAGCCTCACCCTGTCAGTGCAGGTACGCCTTGGTTTGCCTTCACTTCACATTCATGTTCCTAAGGCCAGATATTTACTCTGTTGAGAAGGAAAAGTCCTGCGACCAGAGTATTTTTATTATGCTCTATGTTGTCTTTTCCTCCCTGTCTTAGTGTCACTTCTGTGGTAAAATACCCTGAAGAAAAGCAACCGAGGGGACGGAGTTCTTATGACGGCCCACAGCTCCGGGATATGGTCCATCGTACCACGGAGGCCAGGGCGGTAGACACTTCAAATGACCCAAGTCACATCACGTGCAGTCAAGAACAGGGACAGAATGGATGCATGGGTGCTGACTATCTAGTCCAGTCCCCAGCACTAAGGAATGACTGCACCCGTGGTGGCCTGGGCCCCACCACCACCACCATTTAAGGTAATCAAACAGCCCACCTGATCGAGACCCTCTTCACCGGTGATTTTAGATTGTGTCACATTGATTACAAAAACTAACAATCACCAATCACTTCACAATATTGTCTTTTTAAAAAAACTGCTCAATACAGGGCATACAAATACAGAGAAGAAGGAATATTTAAGTATTGTCCCAAGTTCCACGTCTCCTCAATGTACTTCCCATAGAAATTCCTGCCTCTCTACAGCTCTCCTCAATGCAAGCACTTTATATTTAATGTGCATTTATGCAGAACATTTCGTGTTATACTTGCTATTTTAATAAGTCCAGCAGACCCAAGATAAATGATAAACAGGTATTTGTTAGGGAAGCCCCTACACAGATAACAGTAAATAACCACCTCACTCTTCCTGCTCCAGAGGATGCAGTCTCTGTCCTTCCAATGCGCTCACTGCAACCCAAGAGAGTGAGCCACAGTCTGCACCTGAAGCCACGCCCAAAGGGTGTGGCCATCACTGAAAGTTCACTGGCAAAGCAAGCAAGGTGACATTACATTTCCCCTTTTTGTGTAAATAAGAGGGTTTTAAAGCCTGATACAAAACTATATACAATAACAAATATCAAGAGTAGTCCAGGAGAAGGAAAGGTAAAAACACACACAAATTTAGTTCTACAACCAGCAAGACAGTATTAAGCAAAACACACATACTAAATGTCCAGTCCCAGGGTACTGGCAATAACAGAGATTACTGATAGTTGTCCTATTCTGGAAAGTCTAAGTCTTGTACCTAATATGTTCTATCTAAGATAAGAGAGGATATTAGCTGTGACTGTCTAGTTTTCAACCTCATCAAAGGCCTGGAAGAAAAATAACATTACTAGGGTAAATAGGAAGTACAAGAAATGACAGAAACAGCAGGCTGTCTGTACAGTCACCCAAGGTCTCACATAATGTCAGGGCAACCAACTTTGGCTAAGGCCTAGAGTATCTGACAGATCATCTCAGGATCAGGAAAATTTGAAAGACTGTCCTACCCTCACTTGGCAAGGTTGAGAAGTCTCTTTATTCTTATCTTCTGCTAGCCCAGTTAGGACAGTGTGTCTAAGGTTGAGGGAGGAAGTCAGGTTTTTGCCCAAAAGGCCAATAATGCCAAGACAAAAACTAATTCCAAATGGAGTGTCATCGGTGCCCATCATATTCTTGGGAATAGCTCAGTGCTGTCAGGAACAATCGTATCTCATGTCAATGGAGTTCTAAATTATTAAAACATTTAAATGCCATATTCTGTAGGCCTTTGAAGTGTTTGAAGATCAAATATCTATATAGAACCTAACTAACTAGGTACAAGAAGCATTGGTAACTATAATCTGTAATTCTCAGGAACATATATTGCTTACTGACTGAAGCTTCCCAATATAATTTAAAAAATCTTTAAACAAATGTGCAGCATTAGGACAATGAACTCAAATTTGTAACTATATGCATATATAAATGTAAATCTCTATATCAGAGGTAGAACTGAAATATTTTTGCCAGAGGTAGAATTGTATAGTACAAAATGATTAAAAACTTCCTAAATTGTATCAATACTCAAAATATCTTAAGCATGTGCAGAAACATACATACATATGGCTTTTTAGTTTTTTTCATGACCATGAGACACAACTGCTCTTGGCAACACCAATTACAGAGAGGAAGATGGGCGTAGAAGAAACTCATTTTGGAGTTTGCCTTCAACTTGACAGGAATAACCATTTGGACAAGAAACTGCTCTTGCCTGGACTGCTTGATAGCACACTGTCCAAACTGGACATGCAGGTCACAAAGGAAAGTGACTGCTGAACTTGCCAAGGGACAGGATGGTCCTTCAGGTTCCTGCTTTACAGAAGAAAGCAACTGGCAGACTTTGCCAGTACAAGACAGAACAGATCTTCAAATTTTCTACTTCACTAAAAAGTCTGCCAGACGCTATGGCTTATGGGCTGAAGATGGATGCTCCAACATTACAAAGAAACTATGGGTGACTTTCCAGGCAGCAAAAATGTCTCTGTCAATTCTAGAATTTATATGTTATCCTTCTGAGGTCTTTGATGGAGTTGAAGACAACTTTAGACTTAAAAAATAGGATAACTGATAGAATATTTTAACTTTTTCCATGATAATGAACTAAATATTGTAATTATAATTCTTGCTTTATAATTGTTTTATATAATTTTACTATGTTAAGGTTAAAACCTTCCTTTTTATTTAGACAGAAAAGAGGAGATGATGGGGGATGTCCTTCTGTATGCTGTGAATGTATGTTTCTCTTATTGGTTGATGAATAAAGTTGTTTTGGCCAATGAATAGGTAGGATGTAGCCAGACAGGAAGTATATGCAGAGCTACCAGCAGACTAGGAGAAGTCTGGGGAGAAGAACACAGAGGAGTCACCAGGGAGAGACCATGTAGCTGCTGAAGGAGTAACGTGCTGGAGTATTACGGGTAAGCCACTGCCTCATAGCAATACATAGTTTAATAGCTATGGGTTAACAATTAAGAGAGAACTAGCCAATAAGAAGACAGAGCCATTGGCCAAACAGTTTATAATTAATACAAGCCCCTGTGTGCTCATTTGGAACTAAATGGCTGCGGGACCAGGAGGGATAGAGACCTCCATCTTCAATACTCATCTCTTAAAACATAATAGAGATATTTCCATATATATTAAAATTGACACATTTCTAAGTTGTTGCGTTCCTAGTCACCTTTGCGGTACTCAAAGAGCCAACAGTTCCAGAGTGTTCCACTACAAGGTTCTCCTTATGCATGGCATGCCCAAGGTCAGGTTGTTTTGTTCCAGGACTCCTGTAGCTTCAAGGGAGGACTGAGGCTGGTGTAGAGAGTGTGGAGATGCCCGATGGCACCCAATGCTTCCTAAAGCTCCATGACAAGCAGATGTCATTCCTGGGGTGCACACTGATCCCACAGGCCGTCACAGATGAGTAAGGTGGGGAGGGAACGCAGATGATGGTGCAAAGAAATGTTCTGCCCCAATGAGGGTCCCACAGATAACTCACATGCCTTATTTTTAAGAATATGGGTGTGAATCCTCCAGTTCCAATTTATCTTCCAGGAAAACTGGAAGACTGGCCGGCTGGTTGGGCGCTCCCTATGGGAACACAGCTAGCTGTTGCTGAGAGTTGCTCCACTGCAGTGAAGGTGAGCGAGCTTCCATTTGCCACAGTCACCATCTGTCCCTTGGCCTCACAACCCATTCACTCCCTCACTGGACAGGCTCCATGACCTAAGCAGATGGTTAAGAACTTTCTAACTTTTCTGTTATATACATTTCCCCTCATACGTCAACATCTCTTGATGTGTGTTCAGATGCTTTGATTACTGACAGGCCAATAGAGACAGCCCACAGTTCACTAACAGTGTCAGGATGTCTCTCCAACAATGCACGGGTATGCTCGTCTCCTCAAACACAGCCAGCAATGGAGAGGATGGACATCGCTGATGGACCTCCATTGTAGTCATCCTTAAGTTAGCAGCAGCACAGGGCAGACGCTCACACCTACCTAGGAGTTTCCGGGTTCTTTCCGAGGCACATATGTTCATAGATGACATGTCCGCTCACCTCCACTGTATGTTTCTTAGTGTCACACGTCTGACAAGTTAATTAGGACTCTTCCTATTGGGATTATTGACTCTGTTACATTAATAAGCCCCAAAGTTTGCCAAATATAGAATGTATCTGACAGCGTGACAGTCAACAGCACTGGTCTCTTGTGAATCTTGCTAATGAAAAGTCTGCAGAAAATATATACTCATACTGTTTTGTACCATTCATGGAGGTACAGGTCGGTGCCCATGGAGGTCAGAAAGCAAGCTTGGGTATGGTTCCTCAGGAAACGATCATCTTACATTTTGTTTCCTTTGAAAAGTAATTAAATTTTGCTCTTTCTTGCTTCTTGAGACAGGATTTCTTGATGGCTTGGAGCTTGTTGACCCTGGGCTGACTGGCCACTGGGCCCCAGGATCTGCTGTCTCTACCTTCTCAGAGCCTGGATTCATAATGCCACCACCATACATGACTTGTTCATGTGGTTCTGGGCACTGGACTCAGGTCCCTTGGAGCACTTTAGTTTCTGAGCCATCATTATAGTCTAATTTATCTCGATCTAACATATGTATGCACGCCTTTTTTTTTTTTTTTTTTTTTTTTTTTTTTTTTATAATGCACTATCCAAGCCAGCCAGAACTTAAGCTGTGATTTCAAGTGGTATTTTTTGAACATCATTTAGTCAATAGTCTTCATACTATTTTGGAACAGTCATCCTTAGCCCATTTATTTATAGTCTTTATTATTACACTAAATTACCATAATTATTTGTGCCTATTTCTGTATTCTTTACTGATTAATTTGTTCTGACTTCATGTTGTTTTAATGCTATGGTTTTATGGATTAATATCTAGAACAATTATTCCCTTTTCCAATATTTTTCCATTATGTTCTTCCAACATTTTTACTGGATATTTTTATATTTTACTGTTTTAAACAAACTGACAGCCATTCTTTCAATGTGTCCTTCCTGGGCCAGATTTGCCCGGTCTCACAATGTAGTTATGCTTGTTTTAGAAAAGGCTGGTTCCTTTATGCTGTGAAGCAGTTTAATTAGCACGGCGAATTTTACTTCTTCAAGGTTTAAGAGAATTCATCTGAAAAGCGAGGAGCGCTGTTTGGGCAGTATATCTCAATGGCTTCTTAAAGCTATCTCGTGATTATTAGTTAATTTAAGGCCATGACGTCATTATTTAAAGGGACAATACATGCTGCCTCGCGATAAATAACCTACATATTAGGAAGACAGCACACACGTAATATATTTTTAAAGTATCAATTTTCTGAATGCTTTAGGGGAAATACAGAAACAGGGTTTGATGGCTATGACTGCTGGCGGTGGTGGCAGCGTATACACCCATCCTTTCTGCCTTCCCACACGCCCTCTGTCTGGCAATGTTTCCATTTGACTCCATCGACCCTCAGCTCCGCGCTGTAGGCCTCGCCTCCCTGGTTCTCCTGGGGCTGACACAGTGTGACACACTCTCTAACCAGTGCCTGAGTGTGGGCCTCACTCATCTTATCTTCATGCACAGAGGAGTCTAGGTGTCCAATAAGATTACCGAACGGAGACAGCAAGACTGTGGCCTTCCTGGAAGAGGGGAAAGAAGCAGGCGGAAAAACAGCTTCCCGATGGGATCCCTTGGGGGGGGGGAGCCACGCAAGGGGGGCAGGAAGTGGCTTTAAGCTCTTGCTAGACCTTCAGCTCGGGTTTCCCCTTCTGTGCCAGTGGGAGAGGAAGAAATATCCTGAAATTCACGCTAGGATCCTGTGCCGCCTCTGCCTCTTTAATCCGTAATCTCACACCTGCAGTATACACTAGTGATGGGAGATGTCATTCTGTAAATATGTTTCTCTTATTGGTTAACAAATAAAGCACTGCTGGCCAATAGGAAAGCAGGATGGGCGGGACTAGGAGGAGAGAGGACGTAGTAGGGAGGAGTCAGCATGTAGAGTCTAGAGAGAACAGAGGTCCTGCCCCAATCTCTCTTAAGATGAGACCATGTGCAAATACTTAGATTAATAGAAATGGGTTAATACTTAAGACAGAGCTAACCAATAAGAAACTAGTAACTGGCCAACAGAATTATATCTAATACAGAGTCTCTGTGTGTTAACTGGGGCTGGCGCGGTGGTGGGACCAGACTGGCAGGAAAAACTACTCGTAACATAATGGTGCCTATAATGTGGCTAATAAGAACTTCCATTTAAAACTTAAGAAAAGCTTAAGAAAGTGTTTTAGCAACAAAAGAACAGAGATAAGCAAGGCTTCTTGAAAGAAAATTGATTGTTGATTCAAGATGGACATTGCTACAGAGTTCCTGCTTCATGGAAGAGTCTGCCAGACAATCTGCAGAGAAAAGTGACTGACAAACTGCCAATACAGGTGACAGTTTAAAGTTTCCTGCTTTGCTGAAGAGTCTGCCAGACACACTATGGCCTATGGGCTGAAGATGGAAGATTACAGAAGAACTTCAGGTGACTGACCAGGCGAGATGTCTCTGTCATTTCTAGAGTTTATATACTATCCTTCTGTGGTCTTTGAGGGAGTTGAAGACAAATAGTTATGGTTATAGTTTTCCTTAGTTAGGATTAAGGATAAGTTACATATAAGACTTTAGACTCACAAAGATAGGATAGATGATAGAATATTTTCTTAAATCTTACTAAATGTTAATGGACTAAATATTGTTAACTGTGATTCTCACTTGGTAAGTGTTGTGTTATATATTTTGCTATGTTAAGGTTACAACCCTTCTTTTTATTTATACAGAAAAGAGGAGATGATGGGAGATGTCATTCTGTAAATATGTTTCTCATACTGGTTAATGAATAAAGCACTGTTGGCCAATAGGAAAGCAAGATAGGCGGGACTAGGAGACAAGGAGGATTCCGGAAGTAGTAGGGAGGAGATTGAAGATGGAAGACAGAGAGAGAAGAATGCCAGCCCCTCTCTCTGGATTCTGTGCATCATTAAAAAAAAAAAAAAAAAAAAAAAGATAAGAAAAGCAAAAGAGGACACAAAATGGGAGATGGAGGAGCTTGGGGAAAATGGGGGGAATGTGATAAAAACAAGGTGTGAAATATTTAACAAAATATTGTATGAAAAAAGAATCCACTTAAGCCGCTATAAGAATCCAACAATGGTCAGTACCTTCGTAGCTGCTTCAAAATTTAATTTTCCATGGGAACTGTTCCTAGAACATTTACATCCTGATTTTTGAGTTTACATAAATCATAATTTTACCGAACAGATACAGTTTCTTGGGTCATGCCAATCTTACACACACTGCACCTGTATACATACACTGTGTCTGTCTGTACACACACACACACACACAGTGTCTGTGTGCATATACACACTGAAACAGTCTGCATAGCCACAGTGTGCCTCTGTATAAACACACTGCACCTGTCTATAGCCAGTTTCCGAGTTGAACGGAAAGTATTCCTACGGGATGAACAGTGGTGGGACCAGGGTGTATCTGAAGCAAACTCGCCACGATTTAGGAATTAGCAGCACAGTGTTCCCATGCTTTCATCCCCATGCCTCCAATTCCTCTGAGGGCAGCAGAATGACAACCCATCTTTAACTGAAAGGGACGCTGACTGAGATAACTGAGTCCAGGTCAACTGTGGATAAAGCTCTCCTACAGTATAGGACTCAGCCTCCTTGGACCCTGAAGTCTTCTTAAAATCCCCTCATTCCTCCTTGTTATTAACGTGTTAAGATCCCCAAGCCCAGCCACCCAGAAGAGGAAGGGCTGCTTGGCCCACAGCCTTGGAGGTGTTAATTCCCAGTTAGTTGCTCTGGGTCCTGTAGTGGAGAATGTCATGGTAAGGTAAATTGTGGAAGAAGCTGCTTACTTTGTGGGAGCAAAGAGAAGAAAGAGGGGCTTGAAGACCAGTTTCCTCCTTAACGGCAAGCCCCAATGCCCAACCTTCTCACACTAAGCCTCACTGTAAAAGTTTCACCACCCAGTGACAACACAGGCTGAGGGCCGACACATAGGCATTCTGGAAACAAACTCTGGTACTATGGGAACCCAGATTCCTCCCAAATACTTCGCCCATTATTGGAAAACAAGGTTTTGTTTTCCATTATTCATCTGTCTGCTTCTTCAGCCTTACCAATTCTACAATAAAGCAAAGGCTCCCATTGTCCCCACTTCACCCACCGTGCCCATTCGTGCACTCAGCAGGCACTGCGTGTCTGAAGAGGGGTTCCCAAGCAGGACCGCTGCATCCAGTCGTCTGCCTCATGGGCAGGCCCTCACACCCAGCACTACCTCTGCAGCTAAGCCTCTCCCTCCTGAATGGCAGGAAGCCCTCACAGGACAGTTCCTCAGTTCTCGTGCTGGTCCACCATGTGCTCAGAAAAACACAGACCTGTCCCTCTGGACGAGTCACCTATCCGTCTAAGAAGAAAAGCAAGGCGTGCAGGATAAAAACATTTCATGGTGTGTATTTATTGTACCCACCAAACCATCATCTCAGCTCCACATCGTGATTGAGTGTCACAGCCAGGTGCTCCAGGGTTACACACGTCCCTCAAGGTTGCACCAGGGTTACACACGTCCCCCAAGGTGATACCAGGGTTACACATGTCCCCCAAAGTTGCACCAGGGTTACATACGTCCCCCAAGATTACATCAGGGTTACCCACGTCCCTCAAGGTTACACCAGGGTTACACATGTCTCTCAAGATTACACCAGGGTTACACACGTCCCCCAAGGTTGCCCAGCTTGCAGATGCAGAGTCCTGATCTTTATTCTGTACCATGCACACTCTGTGCACTAATGCCAAGTCCTCTACAGCCACTCACTATCAACTGCTCTACCCTTTTCTTCTTCACTTTCCCTGGAATCTGAAAGAGACACGGGGCCACCAACTCTGTGCCTTACGCACACCTCTATCATCTCACATTTGCTGTCCTGAAACCCAGTCTTTGCTCTTGCCCATGTCTAAACTCTGTGTAGTTAACAGTGTCCTCTGAGTTGCCAACCACACAGCCATTCATTTCTGTTCTTCATCGTTCTGTTCCTGGCTCATTGGCACTCAAAAGAGTGGGTTCTTCAACTCCTCTTATCCCAATATTCTACAACAAATGTGTCCAGATAGAGGTCACCGGCAAGTTTTAAAATGCACCCTGTCCTGATTGAGTTTTAGAGTATCAATATAGCTTTAATATTAATAACTTACAAACTGACATTTTGTCTGTCTGTGGAACATTTAATTATATCACTGTAATGCAGGGCAAATAAAATTAGTGCTACAACGTCAACACAAACAGGCTTGAAAAATAAGTTAATCTCTCCTCTATTCCAAGTAGTGTCAGTATTTTCTGATCATGCCGTTATTCAATCTTACTCCATTATGGAGGATGCATGCTATGATTCGCAGAAGGAGTCTAGGTATCCTGTAATCAGCCAAGCACACATCTAGTAGAGTTTCAATGAGGCTCTTGGCTACAGCCGCTTTCAAAGTGTCCAGTCTGACTTGGTATACATTATAAGCACAAAACTTTGCAGCCATGAATTCATTATTCTTAAGGTAACAAGAAAAGCGGTGTGATCAAAGTTTTAAAGAGAGTTTCTGTACACATTGAAATCATCAGGGGCTATACAGGACAGAAAATATATCACCAGAGGTACAAATCACAAACCACAAAGAAAAACTGCCCATTATTGGGTAGTCTTTTATACTGAAGGCTATCACATTCCTTCAACAGGAAATAGTCACCAGCCACAACAGGTCTTGTGGCATGGTTTTAGAGTTCACAGTGCGTGGAGCAGGAAGCCCCCACACACACCTGTAGACCTTCAGCAGACCCGCAGGACTCTTCCACCCATACACATTAATACACCCTTGCTTCCTGAGTGCCAAGGGGTTGGCTGTTTTTCTGCCCTGCATCTATCATTCTGTAAGTGTGTGTGTTTCTGCACCACTTGTCTACAAAACCCTGAGCTGAATTAATAATGCAATGCCCTATTTACACGGCACAAACGTTGAGATTGTGCAAGGCTAGCTGATCAATGTGACAGATGGAAAAAGAAAGTGCTCCTAGCTCACCTACGTTACACGGACTAGGCATGTTCAATGTCAATTGCAAGGAATGCCAGTACTCCCTGCTTTTGGGTGAGATTTGAAAGTTTTTTGTTCAGCTTTAGAAAATAACTTCCTACAGAAAGTAACTGAGAGACTGTTTACTGTTTGGGGGCAAATTTCAAAATGAAAGCGATTGATGAACAAAAGCCTAATAAATGAATCCAAGGCAGAGGAATTGACTGAGAGATGATTTAGGGATGCTAACCCATTGTTGCAAGCATGGGGAAACTTCACTACTTAACTTAAGTTGCTCCACTGTCCATACAGAGAATAGCTATCTCCTTATTTTATTCACCAGAACATGCATTTCCTCAGAGAAACACAAAGAAGTGTGTTTGTGGGTGAATTTCACTCACTGAGGCATTGGTGGTGGCTACCGGGTTTTTTTCTAGAACACTGTCCCCAGCACTCTGCTCCCCGACCTAATGTTCTCATTTACAAGTGTTCTCGACCTTAATTTCATTCATTTAACCAACCACTTGGGCTCTGAACGTGACAGTGCTTCCCCACAGATTACAAGCTTTCATTTGCTGCTAAAACTGTATGTTTAGAATAAGACGATATTTTTATTTTTATCTGGGGAAGATAGAACACATTTTGCTAAAGAAAATGCCCATTAATGCTGCAGGCAGAAGGTGCCCTCAATTGCCCACACACCTTGATTTGTACCTTTAAAGTCAAACAATGGTTTCTAAGGCATTTCATGAGTCCCCTGTTAGCATCGGCAGTAAAAGGTAGCACCTGAGATAAAACAGAGCACCCGCCTCCAACTTGACAGCCATGACTCTGATAGCCACACTGAATATTCCTCTCATCAGAAACCTCCCTCAACACTAATTTGGCACAGGGGCAAACAGGCCTTTGAGCAACCCTGTAAACCAAGGTGTCAGGCACTAAAAGGTGCCATTAAGCTGATAAAATACCTCTGCATAGAAGTAGGCATCATTATGGGGCTGTATTTCTTAGTACCTAAAGTTTATTAGCTCATTCTCCAAACCTGACAGTGTCCTTCATGAACTATCAAACATATCATAACACAAGCTATTAAAAGAAATAGAAAGTGTACGTTTTCCTAAACAATCTTTTCCTGTAGCAAGTAAACTAACTGAACTTGGAAACAACGAGAAATAACAGATAACAGCAATCTTCAAAAGATGACCTGGGGGGGGGGATCCTATTTTATGGGCACCATGAGCACATAAAGACCATTTCTGCATATTTCAACACAGATATGATAAATATAAGTGATGAATGAGAGTAGTGGACTCCTAAGTGCTCAATCAAACGTCTTTGTGTTCAATAAATAGCTTTAAAAATTAACCATATTAGAGTTGGTGAAAAATGGGATCCTTCAACTCCTATTTCTATACTTAATGGGCTCCACACTCTTAATGTAACACGGACTGTCAGTCAGCTCTGTGGGCTTTGGCGGTCCACCTCCCACAGGGATGGCTGCACAGAGGAAAACAGGTCTCTGGAAGTTTCTATGGTTTTCCAATAATAGGCACTTTCGAAATTTAGTGCTTTGGCTATATTTAAAATTAAGCTCCAAAGTAGCTTATTTGTACAAACACGGGTGAACGTCTGTATCACAGGAACAATAAGAGACTCAGTGGCCATTGTGTCATGTCAACCGGAAAGCAGCCTCTCTCTCTGGTTGATCCAGAGTAATACCGATAATTGGAGAAACCATTTGGTATCAGAATGGTAATTAAGTACATGGTCTTTAGAATTTGGCTGTCATCTTGTCCAGGTTCTCTTGCATGCTCTTCTGTGAATTGTACTTTTAGAGGCAAGGTCAAGGAGATTGCTAATGTCACTTTCACGCACTCACACCAGCACTGATAAATATTCAGGTGTTTCACGAACCACAGCGTGGAGCCGAGAGTTGGCATACAAGCTTGAGGGCAGACATCCTGTGCCTACATCCTAAGGCAAATAGCCAGGGGCCATGTGGTCCACATCAAGATATATAGAGCGCTGAACTAAGAATTGCCTACACTGCACAACTGTTGAGGGAATTATCGCCTAACAGTAGATGTAAAACACCCTCACACTGTCTAGTACGTGGACATTTCTTCTGAAACTTTTAATGTCAACTCAGCATAGAAAACCATGGCATTACACAAGCTGACCTTCTGGTGGGTGATCACAGAGTCCGCACTGTGCAAATCCATCAGCAGGAGAGAAACTGCAACCGTTGTTAGGTATGCCTTCTGCCACTGCCTCTGTCCCCCTTTCTGCTTTTATTCTAACTGAATCCTTCAACCAACCATGCAGCCAGCAACGTGAACTAACTGTCAGACAGGTCAAATTTGAACACATCAGATCGGTAGCGACGAAACTTATCCTGCCAGTGCCAGGCTTTGCTGCTCTGGACAAACCACTCCGCAGGGATAACCTGAGGGGAAACGGGCTGGTCTCGGCTCATGTTTTCCCAGGCATCAGTCCATAGTCGGATAGCCTGGGGTAAGGTGGGGTATCACAGCATAAAGGCAGAGAAACACAGCTCACGGGTTGCCCCCGGAAGCAGAACGATAGACAGGCAGTGGCAAGGGCCTTCCTTCTCCGTCCTCTCCTACGGGGTAGGGCTTCTCACATGACGGGCAGCTCTCCTCACTGTATTTAGTCCTCTCCAGAATGGTCCTTTCCCTGTCTTGGCATCTTGCAACACAGTCAAGTTGACAGGCTTACCGTTGCTGCCTTTGTCCTACTTGAAGGGTTTCCCCTATGGTAGAGCTTTCTAGTTTTCACACCTATCTGATTCTATGTATACCCTGTGTTGGCTCAAGGGCAGAGAGTTCGAAACTGTCCTCAGCAAGTCTTAAGACCTAAAGGTCTAAGGTGTGGCTACAGTAGGCTGTTTGTCTGTCTTACTCTAAATAACAACAGGCCTTGTCTGAGGTGTGGCTACTCCTGACCCTCAAGACTAGGGAACAAGAAGTTGAATCAAAGGTGTGGTTACTGAACCCTTAGAGAAAGGAGGAAGAAAAGTCTGTTTGTTCCATATACATGATGCCATATAAGAGTAGTGAAAAATAAACTCCTGGCATTTTAGTATTAACTGATTTGCCGTCCTGATTTTATTCTGTCTCTGTCTTTTCTTTATCGTCTATAGCTAGCCTTTCCCTCGTCCACACTCCCCCACTCAGGATGAACTTGGGGCTGGTTCCAATTGCAGCCCCACAAAGACAGCTTCAGACAATCCTGAGCCCACAGAAAGACGATCCCTCACTGTTCCATTAATTTAGAAGGTACCATAGGATTGCTTCTGGTCAATGTAAGGTCAAAACAAGTGACAAGCCATTTCTGGAACGGAATGTCTAAGGCAGGGGGAAGTATCATTACTCTCTGAGACATCCTTGTCAGCCACATGCCAGGCAAATGGAGAAGACGGAGGGGCCTAAACACTGGGTCAGGTGAGTGAGTGCTTTAGTTAGCCAACAATACAATGAACACGAGTGAAATTATCTTTTGTGGCAGCAAATGGTTACTTACACACAGGCAGAAATGCGTGTGGTAATAACAACTATTGTAGAGTATTAATAGGGTCCACACAAGTGTATAAGAAGGGCTTCATCCTGGAGAACCATGTGGTTTTCTTCCAGCTCAGGGGGTTGGGGGGGCTATTTGACAGCAGAGTAGGAGGAACCTGATTCACACGGGAGACACTCATGACTAGAGGGAGAGCCACCCATAGCACACTGCCCATCACCCATTAAGCACTAAGTGACAAACATGGTAAGGTTATTGCAGAGAAAGAAAGTCATACCTTCCCAGGCATAAAAGTCAGCGCAGGAAACAGATATTAATCTAGAATCACAAAAATGAACCTTGAGTCATAACTGTGACAAATATGTCAGGAATAAGCAGTAAAATGTGAGCTGATGGAATAGGGATGATCTAAGAAGGTCAGAGAAGGTTCCTTGAGAAAGAAATAAATCAAGCCAGGATCTTAAGAGTCCTAGGAACTAAGCCAGGTAAATTGCCAGGGGCTAAGGATGAGGAGGCTGCTCCCACTGAGGACATGGGCATTAGACCGGCAGGCAGGCAGTGTGTGATATCTCAATCAAAACATTGCAAGTGTTCATCTTCCTTACAAAGGCTGTGGAAGGTCATGAGCATGTTTTATGCAAGATGGGTCATTTATGCAATGATCTGTTGCATGCATCCACGTTTACTCTGTTGTTTGTAGAAGATAGAAATGTTCTATCTGGAAGATGGAAATTCCTGAGGTTAGGAGCAGGAGGAGGGCTCATTACGAGGATGATGCACGATGTCCAGGTAGACCCTGATGTTTCGGACAGCAAATGTCAGTGAGCACAGTGATAAGATTAAAGTTGGGGATAATAAAGGAAAGAAGATGGCTTGGTAAGACACTGGGACAAGAAAAACTGGAATAAGGACTATTTACAGAAAACAAAACATAAGGCCCATGCTGTGGTCTGAGTGTTTGTGCTCCATGAAGGTTACGGTTAGGATGTGATTTTGTCAGAGAGATGGCGGCTTCATGACTAGCTCAGTGCCTTATAAAGACGGCGCAGAGACACGCCAGCATGTGAAAGCATGCCGAGAAGATTCCCTCCTAACAGGAGAGCTCATCAGAAACTGAATCTGCTCCTGTTTGGCCTTGAACATCTAAGCTTGAAGAGGTGTGAGAAATCATGGCCTCTTGTTTATAGGCCACTGAGACTAAAGTGTTTTGTCATAGAAGCTCAAATGAGCTAAAACAAAAAACGTTGAGCTTCAGGTAACTTTGACAGAGCCAGGGGGATGAAGCAGGGAGGCCCCTCAACTCCCACCTGGAGATCGGGTTCAGACTCGGGTCCTGATCCAGGGGGTTTGGGATAGAGTCCAACCCTCTCTATTCCTTAGGATCATAGACAGTGATGATGCGTGAGCCACACACAGGGCTTGTATGCCATAAACACTTGCAAGTGGACAAGTATGGGAAATACCCCCAAATAAACAAACAAACCAAAACAAACAAACAAAAAAACCAAAGACCAAGCTAAAGGAAGAAAAAGCATCTTGAAGAATCTGTTCTCATATCTGACAGAAACGTCAAAACCTTAGATTGTTTATAACATTTGACAGCAACCTTAATATCTCAGACATGTCTCGAAAGCAACAATTTATTCTGAATGTGCTAAATTTATATCTAAATCTATGTATAAGGATGTCACAACATGAACAACAAATACACAGATCTGTCTAGAGGGAGAACCTGATAGCCCTTTTGTCTTAGGGTTACTATTGCTGTGGTGACACCCCACGGCCAAAAGCACCTTAGGGAGGAAATTTCACTCACAGTCCCACAAGACAGTTCATCTCTAAGAGCAGTGAGGGCAGGAAACCAAGCAGGGCAGGAACCCAGTGGTAGGGGCTGATGCAGAGGCCATGGAGGGGATCTTTTTACTGGCTCGCTCCCCATGGCTTGCTCAGCCTGCATTCTTAAAGAACTCAGGATTACCCACCCAGAGATGGCCCCACTCATAATAGGCTGGGCCCTCCCCCACCAAGCCAATCACTAATTGAGAAAATGCCATCAGGCTTGCCTACAGCCTGATCTAACGGAAGCACTCTCTTAAGTGATGATCCCTCCTCTCAGATGACGACAGCTGGTGTGTGTGAAGTCAACACAAAACTAGCCAGCACAGCCTCAACGCTCACTGCTTGTTGCCATAACTTAAACGAGTAAACCACAGGATTGATTACATGGTATCTGTGGTTCTCTGCCCCTAAGATGTAAAACATCTACAGGGTAGACACACTCACAAACAAAACTCCGACCAACACCACTAATTAGGGTCACTGGGGACACTCGTGAACCGTGAGTTCCGCCTGTTGTGCATACATGGTATTAACCTCCCAGGGGTTTTGAGGTCTTGCTATGGCCTACACGTGTCAAGAGTCATACCCTCCCAGTCACCCCTGTCTCCGTTCGAGCTTACACTTGTCCTGCACACTATGAGGTCTTTAAGTTTCATTCATTTTCTTGTCCCGCCAGGTCCTACCGCTTCAGCCCCGAATGAACAAAAAGAGATGCTATATTAATTATAAAACTGTTGGCCAATAGCTTCTTATTGGCTAGCTCTTTCTTAATGATTAACCCATGCCTACTAATCTATGTGTATCTGCATGGCCTTGTCCTCCTGGGGAACGCCTGGTGCATCCTATCTTCCCGGTCTCCACACGGTATTTCTTTGAGGTGCCTCTCTCTGCCTACCTTTCCAGAATTCTCCTTGCCTCGTAGTCCCGTCTGTCCTTCTGCCTCTATTGGCCAAACAGCGTTTTACTCATCAACATATATACAGCAGGATATCCCCCATCAAGTTGAAGCGAGTATAGAACAATTTACGCATCAGGTAGACCTCTGCCCTTCCTCACCGGCTCATGGCAACAAGGTCACCCATTGTTACAGAACTAGAATCACCACAAGGCGATTATCTGGAATGGAAGGTCTTTGTTATGTTTCCACAAGAACACATTTAA
This sequence comes from Phodopus roborovskii, assembly GCF_943737965.1. Taxonomy (NCBI): domain Eukaryota; kingdom Metazoa; phylum Chordata; class Mammalia; order Rodentia; family Cricetidae; genus Phodopus; species Phodopus roborovskii. The sequence goes on from NW_026126541.1 coordinate 3,071,806, forward strand.
ATATCCTTTTGGAGAACTGTCGTGTGAAACAAATAGTGAGATGATGGTGATTAATGGCGAAAACCAAGACAAATTGCAACTGCAGAAGTATTCCCTGGGCTGGGAGATGCTCAGAGGTTAAGAGCACTTGCTACTTTCTCAGAGGACTTGCATTCTATTCCCAGCACCCATGTTGGGTAGCTTACAACTGACTGTGACGCTAGCTCTAGAGGAACAGATGCCCTCTTCTGGCCTCCTTGGACCCCTGTACACACATGCATAGACATGCATACATACACATACACATAAATAAAAACCTTGAAAATAAGAACTCCAAAAGGTGGATACAGGGACCGGGGAGATGGACCAATCAGTAAGGCTCTGTTGTAAAAGTATGAGGACTCAAGTCCAGGTCCCAGCAGCTGTGTAAAAGTCAGGGACATTTGTCATCCCAATTCTGGGGGGGAGAGGGGAGGGACACAAAGATCCCTGGGGTTCAATGGCCAGCTAGTCTAGCCTAATTGGTGAAATCAAAGTCACGGTGAGAGACCTTGATTCACAAAATAAGGTGACAGCTCCTTTGGAATAGCACCTGAGACCATCCTCTGGTCTCTGTGTGTATGTGTAGGCACACATGCTCACACACCCGCAACATGCGTGTACCTGCACATTTACAAACACACATAAATAAACAAAAACCAAGCAAGAATTGCTGGGCAATTTAGATACCATCAGTGTTACAACAGGGAAGATACTTAGTTGAAATGTGTCACATAAATAAACAAAAACCAAGCAAGAATTGCTGTGCAATTTAGATACCATCAGTGTTACAACAGGAAAGATACTTAGTTGAAATGTTCATAATATAATTTAAAGAGGCAAGATGTGGTACACAATGTGTGTGTGTGCCTGTGTGTGCAGCGAGGTTCTCATCTAAAAGAGATTCCAAATATTTACAATATTTCATTTATATTTTCATATAAAACCATTTTTTTTTAAAGGATCCTCAGCTTACCTGGTGAGATGACTCTGGTGTATTTGTTATCTGATGTGAACCAAAAGAAAAAAAAGGGAAGACTTCCTTAGTACAACTCAGCCCCAGTGGTGAGAAAAGTCAAGACAGTCATCTTCCAGGGCTGAGAGCAGGGGTAGCAGCTTCCCAGCCTCAAGAAACTAATGTTACCATTATAAATTCCTGACATGCTAGACGACCTGATCTCCTTGGGAACAATGGAATTTCAAATGAGATGTGATTCTTTGAATCTGTTTATTTATTTATTTTTTGGATAAGGCAGATTTTACATAAGTACTCTCTACTTATACAGTCACTGTTCATCATTTAATTATATAGCCAAAGCCATGGATTACAATAGAGTGCACACAGATGTAATTATAGGATAAGTACCCAGTAATGTCTATTCTCCAAAGTGAAGCCTGAATGTTAATTAGCTTTATGAATATTACTGTAGGTGCAATTACCAGGTAATCCTTGGGAATGTGTACTTTTTGGATCAGCATTCACTAAGGAAACCCTAGGCCTTTAGTGAGGAATGAGACTTTAAAAAAAAAAAAAGCTGTAGACCTTTGTGACTGCATATAAAGAAAGAATAATTAGAGGAGACAGTCTTATTGGTACTACTCTGTTCCCATTGTTCCCTAGTAACCCTGTCCCTCTAATGGTTCACTATCCCTGGGAACCCGGGAGATCAGAAAAACCTGTCTACGAGCTGTACTCCTCAGCACACAGCACCCGAAGAAGCCAAGCCTATCCGATGAACCTGTCTCCAGCAGTTTGCATTTAAATATGAAACGGTAATGAAGTGTCCAGGTGGCAACATTTTTTTGCACCAGCAGCTGCAGCACCTACACAAGGATTCAAAAGAATGAGCCCGACAGATTAACGATTCCCCATAATATTATCTCTGTAACATGCAATTTGTTCTCAATGATAATTAGATATTTAGAGAGAGAGACATAATTAGGAAGAAGCGCCATAATGCTTTTTGATGCTGTTGTTTGTGGAGCCTCTCCTGACGACAGCGGACGCTCTGCCGTGGGAGTAATGTAATTCTGCTATTGGAGCTCTCAGGCGCTGCCCACGTAATATTGTGGCCTAAACATTCTGCATGGTGAAATAAAACCTCTCCAAATTCAAACCTTTCTAGTTAATTGGTATCTGCTCATATGTGCCTCATAAGCATGGGCTATCAAAAGAAACACCGAGCCAGATAAAGAGAAATGAGGTAAAATCCTGTTTCAGATTGTCCTGGAATTATGATGGCTGAAACAGCCGTGTAAAAGTAAGATCCAGGTGGCAATGTCCTCCGGCGGTTTGTGACAGCTAGTTCCTTCTCTTCTTCAGATCTAGCACTGCTGCCAGGAAAGTCCACACGCATTTACATGCACAGCATTTTCCTTGGCATTCTATTTACATAATCAATAACTAGGCTCCTTGTGATGCATGGAGTCAATACCAAGCAATTTAAGATTCCATTTCCCACGCTCACTCAGGTGTCCACTGCAGGATCTGAGCAGACACGATTTGTTTGGAACAAGTTAGGGGACCTTACCCAGGCAGGAGTTCCAACCCTCAGGAGCATCGCAAGCCCTGAAGCAGGAGTTCTTGGTACTCCTCCACTCTAGAAGATGCCCCTTGGCCTCTCCTCCTCAAGGATAGCTAATACGCATATCTTTGGCACTACTGGTGAGTATTCTCTTTAAAACCATGGGGCTTGAGATACAGTTCAGTGGCTAAGAGCACTTGTTGCTCTTACAGGGGACCCAGTTCAGTTTCCAGCACCCACACCCACACAACCATCCTTACCCTCCAGTTATATAGGGATCTGATGCCTTTTTCTGGCCCATTTTGGACACCTGCATGCACTTAGGTACACAATCATTCACACAAAAGAAATAAATCCATGTAAAGCAACTTCACTGTGTATCTTCTGAGGCTGGCTTGTTTGTCTGGCTTCATGTATGTCCAATTTGCAACAATTTATTTAGCCCATTGCTGTGCACAACTCCTTTGTAGGAATATACTATTCTTTACCAATTACATTATTAATGGCGATTAGGGTTACCTCAAAATTTTAGCCATTATAAACCATGCAGTCATAAACACTGCTGTATAAATCCTCCGGTGCATTTATAACCCCACTTGTATGGGGGAGATAGCCAAAGAAAGAATTTCCCTGATAGCTTCTAAAAGTGGTAATTTGATCATGGATAGGCAGGAGGGCTTCATTTCTGCAACACAGGAGAAGACAGTTTTTATTACAGATGTGTCTGAGATGGTATGAAGGGGGAATCGCAGACCATGTGGGCTCCTCTGCAGTGTGAAGAGTTCCTCTCCTGGGCATGCTTCTCAGAGGGACTGCAAGAATGTTTAGGGCCTACAGGGACCTCCTACTGTCTGCTCAAGCCTAACCCAGAGTCGTTCCACACAGTGGGAATTTGGGATTAATATGAGCGGGAGGCTTATGTCCTCATAGTCCATTGTAGCAGTGAGACATTGATGGGTTTAGGGGCAGGGGAGGTGGACAAAGAACGGCACAGCCAGGGTTCAAGCAGCTACGTTACCTTGTTATTCATTTGAAATGCTCAGAAGACTAGCCCTCTGTCAGGATGTCCCCCGGCTGTCTGTCCATGCCCACCACATGCCCAGCTCTGCTGGGATCCAATGGGAATCACCTAATCCTTTACATTTCAGCATGTACTCTAGGCTTCCTTCCCCCTTGCTTGCACGGGCTTGTGGATTTGTGGATGCTGAGTGCTGATGGGGGGGGGGGGTGCGGCGACACCTGCCAGTGGTCACCTGTGCTGGGGCCTTGGGTGTGCTGAAACACTCCGTGGTATTGGGATGCCAGGGCGGGAATCTGGGAAAGTGAGTCATGTTTCTGTCCAACTTGTTAAGGAGAATGAAGTTTCCCTTGTCGGAAATGAGCCCCAAATCCATCAATGAGAGTAACCTTTAGCGAGAAAGCTACAGGAGGGAGGGACCGAGGTCAGGTAGAGACAGTGAACAGTGGCACAGTGCATGGTGAGCCAAAAAGCTTCAGGTTAGTCAAAAAAATATGTGGTGTGCTTCCCCACAGCAAGGGGGACCCGCCCAGGCCATGCTACAGGGCCAGGAATAAGTCACTCTTTAAATGAGATAATATATGTTTCCTTCTGAGAATTCTGTACCACCATCTGAGTCCTGATTCAGAAATAATGTTTCCCCCCTTCTCTCTCTCTCTCTCTCTCTCTCTCTCTCTCTCTCTCTCTCTCTCTCTCACTGTGTGTGTGTGTGTTTCTCAGATCTATCGAGAGCCTGAGTGTGAGCTCTATCTGTCCCTCTTTCAATAAATGGCTGCTTAAAAGCCGCTCCACCCTCTCTCTTCCCACTCTCCATGAGAGATTACAGCTTGCCTGCCCTGAGAGAGGTTGTCTTTTAAACACTATCCTCAATATGGGGGAGTGCAGACAGACAGACAGACAGGCAGACAGACACACACACACAGGGAGGTAGGGAGAGAGGGAAGGGGACAAAAGAGAGAGGGGAGGGAGACAGAGAGAGAGAGAGGGAAAGAGAGAGCCTGAACATGTCATCAGTCAGAACGAATTTCATGATTCTGATGTGGCCAGCACGATCTGAAACTGACTAAGCAGAATGGCATCTTGCAGAGCAAAGGCTCTTACGTTTCTTCTGCACACCGTTTACACAGAAAGCTTTCCGTGCCTGACTGAGGTGTGTGGAGACCCCAATGGGCCCCCTAGCCCTGTGGCACCTCCATCATGGCTGGCTCACTCGAGGGCCGAAGGACACCTCAGAAAGGCTCCTTTGACCCCCTGCCTGTCGCCCACCTGGATGATAAGTGTCCTTTTCAGGAGCCATTGCCTGGTCCCCAGTACAGTGCTCAGGAACACTCAGTAAATTGTTTCCCATACATGAATAAAATAACACGCCTTCCACCTGCCCAGGGAGAAATAACCTCCAAGTCTTTAGAGAGAAGTTAAGACAACATGGCTGAAATTACTTTAAGTTAATTGTGTAAAATTTGGTCACTGCTTATATTAAAAGGAATTTAAATATTGCCAAACAATACTTTTGTTCCCAAAGCTTGAATGGTCTCGTAGATAGTATCAAGAGGGTAAGTGAACATCAATATACTTGGCAATTTCTCTTGCTTCTAGCCATTTTGGATTATTTTTAAAATTAATGTGCAAAGTAATGGTGTGTGTGTGTGTGTGTGTATGTGCGCGCGCGCGCGTGTGCATGCGTGCCTGTGTGTGCGCGTGTGTGAGTGCATGTATGCGTGCATATGTGCACGTGTGTGTGCATGGGTGTGTGCGTTCATGTGTGTGTGCGTGCACGTGCCTGTGTGCATGCCTGTGTGTAGGCATGTGCGTGCGTGCGTGTGTGCACACGTGTGCGCGCGTGTATGTGTGTGCATGCGTGTGTGTGCCTGTGTGTGTGCGTGCGTGTGTGTGTGTGTGTGTGATTTTCACATGAGTCTGTGTCTGTTGGTCTCCTAATTTTTTCTCAGCTATCCTATCATTCCTCTTCCCTTCCCTCCCACACTCAGTAGTCCCTTTCCATGGTTACGTCACAGGTGTTCTCTCCTTCCTAAACCTCCCTCGCTGATGGGGGTCGATCTGTATGCTGCGAATATATGTTTCCCCTACTGGTTGATGGCTAAAGCTGCTTTGGTCAATGGGCAGTCAGGACGTAGCCAGGCAGGAAGAATAGGCGGGGCTACCAGACTCGGGGAATTCTGGGAAGCAGGGTGCAGATAGTGAGAGGCAAGGAGACGGCGTGTAGCTGCCAAGGAAGCAAGAGACCTGGGCTGAAGTATGGCTGATGGCTTTTGCTAGCTTCTTACCACGTGCCTCACCCTGACTCACGTTTATATACATACAGCCATACATTCATGTGTCCGCAAGCGTGTACCACGACTACCTGAACTGAGCCCACTCACAGTCCCTTTCTCCAAAGCTGAGGCTTCACTAACTCTTTACAACACTCTTGGTCTGAGAACATCTATAGTCTTCCCATTGTGATTTCTGGAGCCATCTCTTAAGACTCAAGGACGTAAAGGTGATATAGGCTGCTTCATCTCCAGCCACCACGGGATGGGCTACAGAGTTTTTTTTTTTTTTTTTTCAGACTACATTCTAACATGGACCGTCTTCATTCCTACCTGAAGTAAATAAGAAGACTTCCATTCCACCAAAAACAGCCCTCAATGCAACCTGAATCTCAGCTACAATCACACAGATGCTTTCTTCTCAATTTTGTTCTCAGGCTTCTCAGAGCCCGGAAATATATTCTATGGTAATGGCATCTCAGAACAGTCTATGATGATATACCAGTTACTCATTTTACTTTCCAATTGCTTAGACTGCACAGAAGCTGCATGACTCTTGGCTTGGATCCACGAGACAGAAAATTCACTGTACTCTGCTTCTAATTGTCCACTATTCTTTTTAAAGAAAAAAAAGCATTCTAGATAAATTGTTTAGCTGAAATGCTAGAAATGTTTTAAAGAGAAAAAAAACGTTTCCTTTCCTGGAACTGTCAGAGTTTTCTAATTAAAACACAGTAGACTTATGGCTAAGTGAACAGTCAGAGAGCAAAGGCTAGAATTTAGTTTACTAACCATTTAAAAATGCAAATTACAAAAACACTTTAAAATTATTCCTAGTGTATATTATCTTAGCAATTAATTAATTGTGCTTACTACTGTCAGATCTTTTAAACTATGCACCAAGTATACATTCTCCAAGTCCCCTCAGCTCCCTGAGCCTGATGCTTTCACTTTAGAGGACCTCACAATGTGAAACGCAATTACATATCAACACCCAAACACACAGAAACAAAACGGAATATCCGAAGGAATGGGGACATGTGGCGAAGGTGTGGAATGAATGAAGCACTCTGTAGACGTCTCCTCTCCAAGAGGTCGGTGATATCATGGCTATCATGCAGGTTAAAAATTAAAATCGAGAAAAGCTGTGTCTTCCCAGGGTAAAACAGCCAGGAAATGTCCACACTCATCTGACTAACAATCGGAAGATCTGACATTCTGGTCTTTTCCATTCAATCCTGAGTGGGTACAAAGGCCACTTGGCACTTAATTCTCTTCCAGCTTCACCCTGTCCCAAAGCTTCTCACTCCTACAGCAATTCCCAGCCCTGACCTTTCTATTTTGCTTTGTTCACTGTCCCTCTCACTGAATCTTGTCCTCCTCAGTTCCCCAAGTCTTAAGATGCTGGCTTTGTCCAGGCTGGGGATTCAGGGTCTCAGTTTTGCCAATGAGCTCAAGAGACTTGAGGTTCTTATCTGACACGTCTCTGGAATGCCAGCCGTGGGGTCCCTACAGATCTCTACCTTACTCCCGAGCCAATCTCTTCAATGCAGCCTTGGCCTTGGTTAATTTCTGGTTAGACTTCAAATGCCTGATGCAATGCCTGCACAGGGCTCAAACCTACAACAGGGCAGATCCAGGCAAACTCTGTGCACTGGTCAGCAACACACAGTTGGTGCTGAATGTGTGTAAATGGAGAAAGTGATTAAAGCAAACCTCCAGCACCAGAATGGGACCTCAGCACATCTCAGTGACAGAAATGTGGTGAAAGCATGAACTCTCTCCTTAGAACACCGGACCCTTACCATAGCTTCACACTTCTTTCTCCATGAGGACTTATATCTGGTTTGGGGCATTTCTTTTGGACAACATGACCCTGAGCTTGATCTTCCACTCATCTTCCAGAATAACCTAACCCCAAGTGCTGATTTTCAGGGCAATTCCAGCAGATCCTTCATTATATTCAAGCAGGGCTACGCGTGGCGGCACGTGCCTTACTCCCAGAAGCACAGAGGCCTATACTGGTGTATCTCTGTGACTTCTAAGCCAGCTTTGACAAATAGTGAGTTCCGGGCCAGCCAAGAACACATGGTGAGACCCTGACTCAAAATATATACAACAACAACAAAATTCAACTAGAGATGAGGTCTCAAGTCAAACTATATTAAGAATTTTACTATTAGTGGCTGGAGAGGTGGCTCAGTTGTTATGAGCACTGGATGCTCTTCAAGCACCCATCTTATCACTGTAACTCCAGTCCCAGGGGACCCGATGTGCTCCTCCAGCCTCCAATGGCACCAATGGACATGGCATGTAGAGAGATATGCAGGTAAAGCACCCAGAGATACTTCTAGAAAATCAGACTTAAATAAATTGAAAGAATACCTTGCCATTCGTAAAGCTCGTCAACGAGTATGTAGGTAGTGTTGCTGCTCTATCAGTCAATTTAATTTGGTTTTGTCTATAGTTCATGTCTATACTTCCAGAACTTTACTCACTTAGTTACTGTGCATTTTCCCTAATTGATCCACATTTATAGCTGTGTTTATCATATAAAGAAAAATTTCTTTTCTTTTTTTTTTTAAAGACAGGTTCAACATTTATTTTCTTAAAACTGAATTTTAATCTCATATCCCAGCTCAAAATCCAAGTATCTTTACTAGTTTGCAGAACATTAAATTCAAATACCTCCTGGCAGGGAAGACACCTTAGCTAGTGTCTTTTCTCACTCTGGGCATGTGCTCAGACTCTGTCCGAGTCACGTTCTGCTGACGTCACCTCAACAAGTGTTCTTTCTCTCCTTCTGTGCTTTTATCTGTTGTAGAAACTGAAGATTCGCTTATTTATTATCTACCTGGGAGATTGCACTTTCCCTCAGAGAGGATTATCATCCACATTGTCCCTGTTTACAAAGTGTGTTGATGGTTGATCTCCTTCAACTGTGCCTGATATTCGGGAAGTGCTCTCACAGGAGATGTGTGTAAAGATAAACACCTTCCTCCCAATTCCCAAGTCACCGAGTGGCAGCCAGAGAAAGCGAAGGCCCTGAGGACAGTAGGCAAAGAACCTCCTTGTGTGAGATGTTAGGTGTATCTCCCTGTGCTGACAGACCCGTAGGCACAGAAACTAGAGCAGAGGCCGGGTCAGTGTCCGCACCACAACAGCAAGGATCTTCTTCTGGCCTTAGACTCTGCTTTCTAAGGAGCTCACGAGGTGGAATCCAGATGCCAGGCAGGGTGACCCCAGCATCCTGAATGATAACAGGTCAGGAAATCCCCTCAGGTCACAGCAGGAGAGGAAGCTTTAACATCTACTGCAGTTGGTGGCCCAGAGTTGGCACAGGAGTCTTGTAATAGGAAGGATGGAGGAGGAGGTTATCATTACATCGTCACTCCTGGGCCCTCAGAACCCTTGAGTGACTGATCAAAGGAATTATTGAAAATCTGTTACAGACTGCCAATACTATTTCTCTTACATGAAACTAAAATTAATATAATCATTAAGTAAAAGTGTTCATATATTTGTGTGTGTGAGAGTGTGAGTGAGTGCGTGTGTGAGTGAGTGTGAGTGTGTGAGTGAGCATGTGTGTGAGTATGTGTGTGAGTGTGTGCGCTTGTGTGAGTGTGTGTGAGAGTGCATTGTGTGAGTGTGTGAGTGAGTGTGTGAGTGTGTGTGTGAGTGTGGGTGTGTGTGTGCTCACCCCTCATGTTTTGTTAACAGAGTTCTAATTAGAGAGGATCACAGGCCAAAGCTCTGAGCAACAAAATGTCTTCTCCTTCTGGCTTAGGGGGCTGTGATCTTCCCTTGTCCCAAAGGCCATTCCAGGGCAAAAGTCTAAGAAATAAGTATAGAGCCATGTGTTAAAATGACCCTTGAACCAAATAAGGTAACACGTTTAGTCATAGAATTTCAGGGCTGAACCCTGAGCAGATACGGTTGACGGGATGACCTGGCTGGTAAAGGAAGAAAAGGCCACGGTTCTTAAAAGCGCTGAGTGTGTTGTTGAAGGTTATTAGTTTAAGATGTGTCACATTCATTTACGCTGTGGAACATTTGTTTAAAGATGCAAAGATGCGTTGCACCCTTTTATGATGCATTTGTTTAACTCTGTGAAGCTGGGTTACTTTGCCTACCTGAAACACCTGGTTGATCTTATAAGGAGCCGAAAGGCCAACAGCAAGGCTGGAGAAAGGCTAGGCGTGGCTGCCACGCCGAGATAATAAATAGAAGAGAAGAGGGAGGATGGAGAAAAGGAAAAGAGAGGAGGCCATCAGGGGCCAACCACCCAGCCAAGGAGTAAGAAAGAAAGATATATAGAGTAAATACAGTAGAAAGCTCAGAAAAATGTAGTTAAAGAGAAATGGAATAATCTAAGTTAGGAAAGCTGACTAGAAACAAGCCAGGCATTCATAAGTAAGACTACGTCTCTGTGTATTTATTTGGGAGCTGAGTGGCGTGCCTCAAGGAGAGAGAGAGAGAGAGAGAGAGAGAGCATGAAGGAGGGGTTGGATGGTTTTCAACCCTACTCAAATTTATTTTTCAGAGGGACTTGTGGGATCTGAAACACCCCCAGGAGACTCTCTACTCGCTGTTATTTTATGGCCTAGGTCTTGGGTCCTGGTCATTTTTGCCTGGGCAGAGGCTTTCTCTCATCAAGGTATTGCCTGTGACTTACAAAACCAGCATGCCTACTCACTGAGGCTGTATGAAGGTTACAGCAAAGCAAACGGGTAGACGGACGAATGCACGCCATCCTGAAGCCAGCCGTTATCAGGCACACGGGCTTCAGTTGATTACGCTCAGTGTTACACGGCTATTGTCTCCCATCCCGGGGTCCTTATCTTCCAGAGAGAAGCAATGGGGACACAATACAATGCAAGCAGAAAGATGTTCTCCGAATGGCTAATAAACAGCGCTCGTGGCTAGACTTCAAGGAGAAGCAGCTACTCTGTAATCTGAAAATTCCCAGACGATCAAGGCTTCCCAGAATTCCAGCCTGATTTACACACCCAAGTCAAGGAAATAGTTTGTCACTGTTTTTCTGAAAAATAAGAGAAAACGACCAAAGTAGCTGCCGATTTATCGTTGCTTTCTCTGGGGTTCCTGAAGTCAGGATACAACAGTAGCTACAGGAAACTGCAAACACTCAGTTTATTTCAATTAGTTCTTGCTGGACAGCCCAGAAAAGATGCCTTTTTAGCATGTTCAAGCTGCTTGACTTCCGAGATAAGCACTGACCTCAGAGCTAGTCATGTCCGGCGAGATTGGGTTCTTTGTGTCTTACCCGTTTACCTGCTGGCATCTATTTAACTCCATTTGTGATGAGCGCTCACTTTTTTCTCTTGGTTTCAATCCTGACTTGATATTACTTTATCTTCATCTTCAGATTAACACAACTCTACCTTCGTGGCCTGGAGCTGAGTTTTTCATCGAATGCTTGTTGTCTAAATAGCAAAACTGAGAACTGAAGAGCGCCCCACTTTCGAATACGAATCACAAGCTGGCGCAGCCACTATTGAAGGCTTTGAACTTTTAAGGAGAGAAAACACTGGCATCCCTCTGTCAACGTTTTCCCGAGCCACAGCTTGCTCATGCACTAGAAATTCTCTAGCAGTGGAACAAAAGGGCTATGACAGGGACATATTTTTGCACCACAGGCCTGCAAGTCAGGGCACTTTCAGAACACACCACGTATGCTGGAAGGGTGGCAGATGCAGGAACTAGGTTTAGCCACAGATGATAAGCCAATTTTCTCCATAGCTCTGTAACTCAATAAGTCTTTAATGGCTTCTTAGATAAACAGATGGATGTCATCAAAAGGCACAGGACGATAAATCTGATCGGTGTCTGAAGAACTTGCTCGGCTTTAGCCCTGAACAGGCACTGAGGACGGGGGAGAGAACCACACTTAAGCCCCAGCATGGGAGTTTAAATTATTTGCTGAGAAACAGTTGCATTTTCCCAGTGGCATAATATTAAAAACAAGAGTGGCGGCATCCAGGAAGGACAATCCCTCTTTTTAATTAGGCTTCCCCTTTCGAAGACTTACACTGTTTAGCTGTGTTTACTCTGACTTGGTTGATTCCGTTTATTTTCATACAGACTTGCAAATATTCCATCAAAGCCTTGGAAGATTACGGATTTCAGGTATCCACGATAAACTAGGCTTCGTAGACTCCCAAGCCCATGTCACTGCTGCCAGTCAGGCGTTCCTCCTTGTTCAGGCAGCTCCTTGGCGGGGACGCCGTCCATGTATCTCAACAGTTTATCGAGATCATTCAGTAGCATTAGATTTCAAAGGGCTCATTGTCAGAAGTCCTACTCACGACTCACCTGAAAGGTTAAGCTCAGGATGCACCAGTAGCCCCAACCACCAGGGGGACTTGCCCAGGTCAGCCCAGGACAAAGGCTGGAGACTTAAGAGACCTCAGAGGGGATTCGAGAGTTCTGTTGATCGACGTTGTTGTGGTTGTTTCCGGGTTGTGAGACTGTGGGAAAGTTCTGTGGTTTTTGAGCATTGTGGACAGAATGTAGGATTAGATCATTTTTAAACACTGATGGTGAAGTATACCAGTTCTTTCTCTAATTATGAGGAGGGCATTTCTGAAGGATCAGAGATGCCAATGGTCCTCATCTGCAGCACAAGAAATTGCTTTCATATATTTCTAGAAGAGTCAAAAGTTCACTAAACACAGTCTTGAAAGAAAGAAAGGGAGGAAGGAAAGACACTATTCCAGGACACAACTAAACTATCCTGGAACAACAGGGCCTTCTTATACAGAACTCACTGTGGGCCGGACAGAGTTCCTAGCACAACACACGGCAGGTCTAAAGAAATCTCTACTGCCGGCCAATCCACGGAGAAGAAAACAGCAACACAGATAGATTAAGCAACCTGCCGAAGGTCTCTCAGTTCTGAAATTGTAGAGCTAGAATTGAGCTCAGACAGCTTGGCTCCAGAGTCTATGCTTTTAAGCATTTTAATATTTTACTATCTTTCATAAAAGCTTGACTCATGTATAAAGATATCCACGATAGTATCAGTAATCAAATCAGATGGGCTGGTTAGGTCACAGAGAACACAGGGTGGTAATCTGTGCTTAGGAATATGGTTACTAAAGTGATTTGGGGTGGAGGGACACAGCGAAGCAACCCACCAAGAAGATGGGGGCAGGGAGCCCGTTATTGTCAGGTGTCCCAAGCTCTCAGGATGCCTGCGGGGCACATCGTAAATAAACTGCACATTCCAAAAGCACGTGATGTGTGCTGGGGAAATTTGCTGCCAGGTCCCCTGTGTGCCGAAGCATGGCCCTGCCTTCACCTCAGATGACTGCCCGTTAGGCTTCTGCCAGGCTTCAGGTCTGGAGTTCAAAGACCTTTGGTTAGTCATGTGACTGGCTCCTTCCTTGACTGAAGAGCAAACTATATTCCTATGCTCCACTGGCAATCCCCTTAGAAGGGTCATAGTGTTTTCTATGACATTCAAACCGCCTCAGTTGGCAAATAAATTGCTAAAAATTTCCTGAAAAAAGCAATTTAGCACTATGTATTGAAAACCTATCTATCAAGCATATGCACATATGTAATAATTTTAGAACTACAGACATGGCCTAAGTAAATAAACAGAGGGGGAAATGAGCGTTTTATATGAGGATTAATTCACAGCAATACCCATAACAGAGGGCCTGGGAAGAGCATAGATATCTAAGAAGGGAAATATAATTAAGACATTTATGAGACTTCCATAAAATTCCATATTATGCAGTCATTAAAATTATGTTTCTGAAAATTTTTTACTGAAGAATTTTTAAAGACTCAGAGAAATACTTATTATATAACATTTGTTGAGAATGCAGAATACAGGATTTCATTAAAAATGATGCCACTTATATAAAAAAAGAAGTCTAAATATATCTGAAATCCTGGAAAGAAATAGGATGTTTATGTTGGATAGTTCCAGGTTGTGGATATAATACTTGTTTCTTTCCCCCCCAAAAAAAAATGTTAAAGGAAGATACATTAAGTTTTCTCCAGAAAAATCAACCAATAAAGTACAAATGTTCCTGAGCTGCCAGGATCTCCGTGGTGGCGTGAGGAGGGTGTCAGTGGGCAGCGGAAGACAAAGTGCAGCCTTTCTTCCCAGGACAAAGGTCTCAGGTTCCCAGCCTCCCCGCTCCATGCATGCACACATACGTACTCACAGGTGCACATGCAAACACATGTTTATGACTGTCAGTGGCACCTAGCTCTTTCCAGTAGGGGTTTGGAATCCCAGTTAAGTACAGCTGGGAAGAGAATCAGACTGTCTCTGTGTTGCTGGAGTTTTCTTTCCAGCCTGCTTTCACAGCTGATTTGGCCTCAAATGAGCACACAAGATGCTATATTAATTATAAAACTGTTGGCCAATGGCTAGGGCTTCTTACTGGCTAGCTCTGTCTTAATTATTAACCCGTTTCTATAAATCTATGTATGTCCACGTGGTCTTGGCTTACTGGAGAATGCCTGGACCTGTTACGCCTTTGGCAGCTACATTGCATCTCCTTCTGGTACCTCCCTTTACCTTTCCCAGAAGGCTCCTCGTCTCCTAGTCCCGCCTGTCTTCCTGCCTCTACTGGCCAAACAGTGTTTTTATTCATCAACCAATAACAGAAACATATATGCAGAAGGGCATCCCCCATCATCCCTGGACCAGTTAAGTACAGCTGGGAAGAGAATCAGATTGTCTCTGTTACCATTTTTATATAAATTACCTCAAATGACAGTCACCCCATCCTGTGACCTGTAATCCTTTAGGCTAAAGGACATTGGTCCACAACACTTCTCACATCATCACAGCCCCTCCCTCTTGCCCCCAGGCTTTGGCTTCTAGACGTGAAAAGTCAGAGGGGCAGAATGTATGAACACATTCATCCACTTGCTTCTCAAAGCACGGAGGATCCGGGTTGGCAGGTGCTGCTGCTGTGCTGGTCTTGGAGGGTGTGGTGGTAACAAAGAATGGCCCTTCCTTCTGCCTGTGTTGCCCACAGTTTAGTCGGAAGAAAAGCAGTGAACAGGAGGTATTTGGCTGGGGAAAGATGAAGGGGTCAGGCAGGAGCTAGAACACACTGTTAGGTTTAGAGCTGTCTCTGGCTCTAAAGTACTAATCAGTCAAGTGTATTTAACCTCCCAAGACAGCAGATTTGAGAGGCAGCAACCAATCCGATGCAGACACTCCAGCGTGTCCATATAAAATCAATCATGGAGTGGCCACATTCCAAATGCTAAAAGGAAATTAAGATCTGTGAGTTATTATTGTGAGAACTGGGCAGTCTCACATCCACGTAGAGGTTAAAACACGAGGAAGAAGCGACATGGGCTTGGGCGCTGAGTGATATGGACTCTCCTTGTCTAATGCTCCTATGCTAATGATGCTAAGAGAGGAAGAGAAGGAGGATGGCCAGTGGACAGGGAGAAAGTCCCAGGTTTCCAGGCTGCTTCCTGCAAGGAGGCCTTGATGCCTCCTACCATTCTGTCCCTTTTAAGGATGTTATAAACCAATGGGAGCTTGCCCTGACCATGTACCATGAAGGAGCTGTTGATACCTAAGCAGCTAGTGACTTGGCATCTCTAGATGAGTTATAAAAATCACAAAATCTCACAGTGGTTCAAAGGATCTGCATGAACTGAATAAAACTCAATGAACTGGCTGATAGTTTCAATGAAAATATCTGGTAATTCTCACACTTAATACGCACAGTTCTTAGAGGAAAACAATATTATGAATATGCAGGGATTTCAGAAAGTTGGTTACATCAACCAAAGTCACTAAACTAAAGATTGGGGTCTCTTTTCTAACTAGCATTTCGTCGATTGTACCAATTAGTCTGAACCAGGCTGAGATTCCCAGGATTTCCTAAAACTGACATCTGTGCCTTCCTTATCGGCTGGCGTCAAACATGATGCAAATTCCCCAATTATGGGGCTGTGTGTCGGACGCGCACCAGCGGCAGCAAAGCCGGGGGGGTTTGAGCGTGAAGTGTTCTGGGACAATAGACAGCTATGTTTGATCTCTGAGTCACATTTAAAATCCCTGCTGGCTTTCGTTCTGTTCTGTCATCTTAAATCATAGAACAGAGCAGCTTAGACACAAGCCTAACAGGATTCCTGTAATTCTTTGGGTGCTCTGCTCTACTGACTGCTTCCTGGCCAGGGACATGCCAGAGGACTGTGATCACAGGCGTAATAAACTTTAGAGAAAGAAAAAGGTTCTTTCTGTTGTGTGGTCAGTAACTGTGGATAAGGCTTTGGATTTTAATGTTCCCAACCTACCTTATGGGCTGCTACTAAGGTTCAGCGAGAGCATAATAGGAACCAGCTGCCGTGCCAGCATCTCAAAGTAAGAACTCAGTGAATTCTGTTAGTGGTTCTGCTCTCTGTGTGAGTCCTTGACCATCTGGACACTTAGACTACTCGGGTTACTATCTAAGTCGAGATGGTCGCAATAGAAACGCCATTTGCACTGGAAGCCCACCAGACATGCTGTGTTCATATCTTCATAATTTATAGATGCCCATTAGGAAGGAACTTCATAGTGTCGTATCACAGCCTTGACATGCTTAGTTATTTTAAACACTTCCAAAACTTTTAACCAAAATACGGTCATGCTTTGTGAGCCTGTTATGATTCAGTAAGAACATTGTTTTAAGCTTTAGGATACCTGCTCCTATACTTTCTGATTCATCGACCAAATAAATACGATTTAAAGACACAAGGCAGAATTATTAATAAAAACACTCACAATCTAACAATTCTAGTTTTTTTTTTTTTTTTTTTAAGGTATTCTCATGAACAAGATAAACACAGCAGGCTGCTCCTCTGCATGCTCTCTAGCCAGATGAGGCCCCCTCCAGGCACACAGACAACAGGGCAGCCATTGCAAGGGTCACGCAGACCTGGCTCGAAAATCAGCTCTGCCACGTGCTTACTTCACATTCTCACAATAAAAGCCTGAGCCCAGTAAAGCAGCCCTTCATTCCTTTGGCTTCCCCTAAGGAATGCAGCAATGGACTTATGGCTTATGTTCTGGGCTACAGGGGGCTAGCAGACACACAGAAGATACAAGCCACCCAGTTCTAGGGCTGACCCAGGAACCGTGTGATAGAACAAATGTGATTTCTGTGTGAGAGAGAAAAAAAGCGCATCTTGTAATCTACAGATTAACCTTTGGGGTGTGACCTACTTCAAAGGAGGCATGAGAAAATACATTCCACTATTTACTTTGAGGTAATTTCAGACACAAACATCTCCAAAAGCGACCGTTCTCACACCTTCCTTCCCATCCCCACCTTCCCCAGTGAAAGCATCTGGCGCATGATCAGACCACAGAGATTCAGGAGCCCTGGCTGACGTACACCACCATCCTCTGATGTGTTATGACTAAGGCACATTTGCTTCATAGCTGTTCACCATTTGCATTGTTATTTTATTTTTTCTTGGTTGCACTGGGTTATACATTTAACAGCAATACAATAGAGGTGTTAGCACTGGGTTACACATTTAAGGCATGTTTACTAGGTCGCTGTACCAGTAACTGGCAACTTTTCCTTTGGCTTCCAACATGTGTCTTGTGGAAGGATGCTTCCAGGCTGCACAGACTTGCTGCTAATGTATTTGTGCTGTTTTACATCCCAGCGGGGGCTCCCGCCCTTAACAATTACTCTTGTGGTCCTGTCTGATGGTGCCTTTTCTGCTTGCTTTTCCTAAGGAGGAATTGCTTCCCCTTCTCCCTCAAGCAGTAATTTAACCAACTGTGCATCCGTGAGAATGCACTGGGTGCTAACTTAGTATTTCAGTTATAGTGGTAGTACACCTATTTATCCGAAACTGTGCTAATTTTTTATCATTAGTTGCTCTTCCAGTAAAGCCCCCATGCCCAATTATCAGGTCTTACTCATGTTGAGAACTTACTTAGTTTGGGGAACTTTAAGGAGACTTTGGTACATCTTGCATTTTCCTATTTTCAGTCTTGGAATCAACCTCTGAATTCCAAATCCAGTGTTCCTTTTGTTAAGAGAATAGTTTTAAGAAACCAAGATGTGAGTGTCAGATATATTCATCACTACCAAGGTACCACATCTTCTCGGCCCTGTCCTGTCCCATCCACCCCTCTCCCCATACCCCTCTCTCTCCCCATTCCCTCCTGCCCCATCCCCCTTTCTACCCCCACCCCCTTCTACTCCATCCCCTCTCTCCCCATTCCCCTCTCTCCCTCTCTACCCCCTATCCCCCTCTCTCCCATCCCCCTCTCTCCCCCTCCCCCTCTCTCCGCATCCCCCTCTCTACCTCCCCGTCTCCCCATATTTCACAGCTCCATCCCATCTTTGACTGGTGCATTTATGACCCCCCCCCTCTACTCTTTTCTTGCAGGTAGACAGTCTTGTTAGTTTCTGGTTTATTTTACTGTGTTTATTTTCTGTGTGTGCAGTTTGTGTTTACACATGTGTGCATGTGTGTGAGCATGCGTGTGGAGGCCAGAGGTCAATATTTGGTGTTTTTCTAAATTGGTCTTTGCCTTACTTTTTTGGGACTGGATTTTTCACTAAACTTTGATCTCACCAATTTGGCCAGGCTGGCTGTGGGGGGCCAGAGAAACCTGGGATCCTTCTACATCTGCTTCCCCAGTGCTGTGGTTACAGATGCAGGTCCTGCGCTTGGTTTCGGACATGGGTGCTGGGTTACACGGTCAGCTCTTCAAGCCCGTGAAGCAAGGATTTTGGTGACTAAGCCATCCTGCCGGTCCCTGGTTTCCACTTATTCTTCTCTTTTTGCAAAACTAGGTTGTCTTATAGTCTATGTCTTTGTTCTTGAAACAGTGTCTTACTCTGTAACCCAGTTGTCCTGGAACTCACTATGTAGCCAGGGATAGCTTTGAACGCAGTAACTCTCCTGCTTCAGCTTTGCAACTGAGCCCTGCTTTTATCTCTGTTCTGTGTTTCCTCTATTAACACACTTGGGATAGTCTTAAGCAATTTGCATTTGTCAGAAACATGGCCTGTGAATTCATACCTGTTCTTTGAGAGGACGTCCCTGTCTCCCTGCAGGATCATGCTGTCCCACCACGTTCCTATGTATTGTTTTTAGGTTGTCTTTCCTACGTGGTTGCATTTGATAGTTTGCGTTCATGAAGAACACTGAAATTCATATCGATGGAAGTATGCTTTACGGCAAGTTCCCAGAAACTGGATTGCGTGTGCAGCTTTGTTAGGCATTATCAAATCCCCTTCAGTGTGGTCACGGCTGTTTGTTCTCAACTGCAATATGTTGTCATCCTTTTTAATTCTCACCAGCATGATGGGTGAGAAATAGTATTGCAGAACTGTTTGGGGTTTCTAAGAGATACTTTCAATGGGAATGGAAAAGGGAAGTTGGGCAGAAGCTTGGGTGGACAGGCAAGAGCTGCCTATAAATCAGAATGAGTCTGAGAGGTCTCGACCAAGACTGAGTAACCTAGCGATAGAGGGCGGCTCTGGAGTGCTGGCCAATCAAAAGCAAGAAGACAAGGTCCCAGTGACTGGGCCAATGAGGACAGCAGAAGGAATTCTGAACGGCACTAAGTATGAGGTAGGCTTAGGAGATGGACGTGCTTTTAGATACAGAAGAAAAGGCAATAGCAAACGGTGTTTAAAACAGAGATTCGAGATTTCGGAGGTGTTCGCAAATCTGTCCTCCGACACTTATGGGGGATCCAGAATCTAGGGAGGCAATCAAAATCAGAAGTTGTAAATGGATGGTTACGTAGCAGAAAGAACCTTGAGACTCATTCCTAGGCCACCAGAAAGAGTAATGGACCCTGATTCTGTTTGAAGCCCTAACATGAAAGAAGATTCCGTGGAACATTAATTCCTAGGGGGAAAAAAATTATAACAAAAAGCAAGGGTTTTAAGGATGATGAGACCATCACAGCATATATTTATATATGAAGAGAGAGACAAAGAAATGTTTTAAACGTACAAGAGAACCACCCACTATAAGCCACTAACAAAACTTCTATGACAAACAGGACTCAACTGAGGCGTGCGGAAGAATCGGTTTACCTCATCGAACTTCTGGTTCTATTTCAAACACCAGACTTGGAGCCAGATGTTAAGGGTTTCCACACTCCCCCCTTCAGATTTTAAACCCGAGAAGCATCTAAAACACCTTATAGTGAAGTACTAATAACAAGTACTTGACAAGGTGCAGTAGAAAGCATAAACTCACAACCAGCTTAGGGGCTTGATTCTGGGAGGTTAACACCGAGAGGTGTACATGGGTCGGCCAGAGAAAGGAGGAAAATAATTAAGCAATATATTGATCTCCTGTTATGCTTTGGGCACCATTTACCAGCAAGGATGTAATGGTAAGTGGGAATTGCTGCCCTTAGCTTGCCTGGGTGTGGATAAAGACAGTGTAATGAAAATCTTATAGAAGTAAATGAAAAAGCAAAGCTGTGGAGTGAGTGTGGGTGGCTCAGATGGAGACAAGGTTCCCAGGTGACCCCTAAATAAGACACCCTCTTGGTGACAAAAATCAAGAGGCGCTCACAGGGACAGGTATATGCAAAGGGGCAATTTGGTGCATCCACAACTGCGTGTGCACTTGCATGTGTACATATGTGTGCATATGTGTGCATGATGTGTGCTTGTGTGCACAAGCGTGTGTGTATGTGTGTTTGTGTGTATATGTGTGTACTCGAGCACTTGTGTGTTTGCACGTGTGTGCTTGTGTGCACAAGCATGTGTGTATGTGTGTTTGTGTGTATATGTGTGTACTCGAGCACTTATGTATGTGCACGTGTGCATATGTGTGCATGGTGTGTGCTTGTGTGCACAAGCATGTGTGTGTATGTGTGTTTGTGTGTATATGTGTGTACTCGAGCACTTGTGTGTTTGCACGTGTATGTTTGTGTCCACAAGCGTGTGTGTATGTGTTTGTGTGTATATGTGTGTACTCGAGCACTTATGTGTGTGCATATGTGCATATGTGTGCATGATGTGTGCTTGTGTGCACAAGCGTGTGTGTATGTGTTTGTGTGTGTATGTGTTTGTGTGTATATGTGTGTACTCGAGCACTTATGTGTGTGCATATGTGCATATGTGTGGTGTGTGCTTGTGTGCACAAGCATGTGTGTATGTGTGTTTATGTGTGTACTCGAGCACTTATGTATGTGCACATATGCACATGTGTGCATGGTGTGTGCTTGTGTGCACAAGCGTGTGTGTATGTGTGTATATGTGTGTACTCGAGCATGTGTGTATGTGTGTTTGTGTGTATATGTGTGTACTCGAGCACTTGTGTGTTTGCACGTGTGTGTTTGTGTCCACAAGCGTGTGTGTATGTGTTTGTGTGTATATGTGTGTACTCGAGCACTTATGTGTGTGCATATGTGCATATGTGTGCATGGTGTGTGCTTGTGTGCACAAGCATGTGTGTGTATATGTGTGTGCACAAGCATGTGTGTGTATGTGTGTGCGTGTGTGTGCGTGCACGTGTGTGACTTTAAAAGCCCCTCTGGAATCCAGCACTGGGAGACATATGCCATCAAGAGTCAGAGCAGAGAGTGACACTAAGGACAGCTTGAACTTTTAGAATGACCCCGAAACAGCAGAGAAACCAAGTGAAACAGAGTTCCTTCTGGTACAAGGAACTCAGCGGCATAGACACAAAGTAGGGGCGTCAGGGAGGGGCAGAGGGGTGTGGTCCCTGCAGGGACGCAGCCATCAGCAGGGCATAAAAGAGGGGTTAGGACACCGTGGCCTCTGAGGAAATCCCCTCAGGGAAGTGTAGGTGTCCTCACCTAACAAGCAAAGGGAGGGAACCACATCTCCAGTCCCTGCATAGCCCGCCAGTCTCGAACCAATGACATCGGGGTGTCCGAAGCTGCGAGGGTCAGAAGGAAGACAGGCTCGAGGAAAGCTGGAAGACTAACTCGAGCACTGAGGCTAGACAGCCAATCAGCTGCTCTGTGACACGTGGTGGGTTAGCTAGACAGCCAATCAGCTGCTCTGTGACACGTGGTGGGTTAGCTAGACAGCCAATCAGCTGCTCTCTATTTCTGGAGCGACAAGGACAAGACGACAGAGAACAAAAGAAAATGAGATGAAATTGCAGAGAAGACTTAGAAGCACACCTTTGGGGGGCATCGTTAGGGGCAGTCTGTCTGTCTGTCCAAGATGACTCTGCACAGGGTCACCAGCTGTGACTGCAGCGCTGGACGAGCCAGATGTCATCTCACTTCGCTGAATCTCCACAGTTACGGAATATTATCCATAAATAGAGTAATACCAAGTCACCCCGTTTATACATTTTATGCATCTATTAATATGGGCAACGGTTTCCTCTCCATTATACCAGGAAAGTTTTGAATACAAATGTGTCTCAGCCTCTCCCCATTACAGCTCAGCCTCCAGAGCTAATTGCCTCTATGAACACTTAAGGAGTCATTTTTCTTCATGATGGTGAGCAGGGGAGGCAGATGGCACAGTCGCGTTATTGATTTGATGATCCTTGCCTGGCTTGCTGGGTAAATGGAACCCAATGCATGGTCACTGCATTGAGACTTTTAGGGGCTCCAAGGTTCAATCCAAATTGTATCAGACAGCAGGTTCAGGGGACAAGAATCCATTTATTCCCCCAAGGTTTCTACATGACGGTTCCAGGGACCAGAGAGGACTCTTCAGACACCCTCCCTGGAGTCTTCTGAAAAGGAAGAACGAACTCTCTTACGTTTTACTGGGACTTTTGGTGCATGACAGCCCAGGACATGCTGCCCATCAATTAAGGAAGACTGCTCAATTTGCATGGCCTATGTTCATTTGCAAATTATAAGGCAGATAGATGGAGACACATTACTCACTTCTCTGAGGGTCATTAACTTTTTCCTTAAAAGCCCTCTGAGAAAGGCCGCTGTGGCTTTAAGGAGTTAATGTAATTATAGTCAACGATTACCTTTTGTGGAATTATATTTCTGCTGCTGCTGTTTGACCCTCCCTCAGGACTGGCATTAAGCACGAGCACGTATTCACACGAGTAACACCTCGGGTAGACACTATCACACCACTGAACAGTACACAGTAGGAGCTGAGACCGGATATGTTTTTTAATGATAAATTCATTTATCATCCTATTCATGGCTCCATAGGTTTCTTTTCTACAAACTCAGCATCACAACGACAGTTTTGTGCCACCAGGATTACCCACCCGCCCTTGTTTAACGAAGACAGGGATCACTACTGTGATGGCTCTGGAGGAGAGACCCGTGGGTAACTAAGAGGGCAGAGCCTCCACGGTGGGACTGACCGGAAGGCAGCAGACCCCATTCTGTCCCTACAGGACAACGGCCTCCAGATACGTCAGACACCCGGATTCTGACTTGCCAGCTTCCACAACGTTGAGAGATGTGTGTTTGCCGTTTAGGCCTGTTTGTTTATTATGGGAGCCTCACTCACTATGAGCAGACTTCATTTAGAGTCTTTCAAATCCAGAAATCACAGTTTTATTTAGATTACAACGTCATTTTTCAGAAGGAGTCCAAAGGGAAGGGGATTTGCTCTTTGTGTTTAATTTACAGTCACAAAACTTGCATCTTATTGTTTGGATTTTATTTCAAAAGCAGCTTTCTTATTGTGAATGAATTTCTACCCCCTGGCCCGGCTTTGTAATTATTTGTTGAGTTTTACTACCGCCTCCTTGACCAGAATAATAATTTACCAATCAATTATGGGACTACCAAAACGGGGTGGTGGGAGGGGGAAAGGACAGGGAAGCGAGGTATGTGGGCTACAGGCCTCATGGCAGCGTGAGAAGTCCCACCCTGTTAGGAAAAGTGTTTCTAACTGGTGAGCCTCAGAAAACAGAGACCCATTTTAGGGTCAGCGCAGACTGAGGCGCGTTTCGTTAGTCATGCTCACTAGGCATCGGGTTTCTTACTGGCATTTTTTCTCTAATTCTCTGACATGGGAATCAATCTCTTTCCATTAACTGTGGCACAAAGAAAAATTGAAATCTCATGAGGGAGGGACTTGGCTGCACCTCTGCTGACTGGCACTTGTCACAGGGAAGACGTTTGCACTGTTCTCAAAAGCAGGCAGCTAACCCCTCTATTTATGCAAAACCCCAGCTAACCCCAGCCGAGATTCAGAAAAAACAGCATTGTTTCTGACATTTTCTGATTTTAAATTCTGGTTCCATAGTTATTTACTGTGTGGCTGTAGGCAAGTGTCCAAACCTCCATGAGTTCACTGTCTTCACAGGTTATGAGAATTTGGTACTCTCTACCTCCTAGGGTTAATCTAACACAAAGGTATTTGGAATGCAGAATAGATTCCAGACGATCCGTGTAATGATAATTACAATAGTGAGACCCTAAGCTCTGATCGTTTGCGAGGTTCTCTCCTCTGAGAGTAACTAGTATGTGGAATTCATCAAGTAAGAAACCCAGTCGTGTTATCTCAAACTTAAAACTAATAGTTGTTTTCTTTTTTTTAAATCATCAAAGGAAGAAACCAAAATTAAAATCATACAACAGAACATTTCATGACGGGCTTCATGTATGGTGTGCTGGAAATACAGCCCCTGCATTAATGTTTTGAGCCACCCTTCACTAATACTCGGATTTGATTGCATCTTTAATATATAAACAACGAAAATTTCTAACAGATGTATTCCACCAAAGTACAGTTCTCAGCTTAATTTTAGTCCTCAAGATATGTAGCCTCAATGCTTCATGAATCAATGAAGCACAAAGCCTAATCTACTAGGATTATGGGCTTACATTTGTATGGCATACATCTTTTGGCGAGAAGTTCTACATTTTACGACTAATCAATTTTACACACCAATCAAATGTTTATCAAGCAAAGAGTAAGACCAGGAGCCTGCTGGCAGCTTCTGCCTGGGAATCAGGTAGAGGGTAGGCCACACAGATAGCAATAAGGAAGGGCAGCGGTGGCTGACCTAGCTCTTATCTGATAGAATACCAAGGCTGCTTGGAATGGAAAGTGGCCTTCAAAACTGAAGAGGAAGGGGACTTTCAGTACAAGGGACAGCGGTAAGTATGATGAAAGGCATGCACGTACTCAGGGAAACACAGGCACAGGGCCAGGTGTGGTGTCACATGCAGGTAACTGATGAACGCTGAGCGCTGGCCACTTGGAGGTCAGCTCAGGATGCACAGTGAGACATTGTGTCAAAAGAATAAATGAATGAAAGAATGAATACATAAACAAACAAATGGAAAAACCAACCAAGCAACCAAGTGGGTATAGAATTAAAGCAGCCGTAACAAGGGTTCCACTTTTGTGATAGGTGAGGTGGGGTTACGTGAGGGCCCGGTCACTCATGCTGCTGTACACCTGGCACAAATGGGCACCGTGGGTGCTGGGTGGTCCAGAGGTGGCTGAGCAATGACAGGCAGGGCTGCCTACCCTGGAGGAGGAGTGGCGACCACAGTGATGCTTTCCCTTGGCAGAAATCCAGGGCGTGGAGAAGGCATGCTGGAGTCAAGACTGGAAATAAAGGACTTGGGGGCAAGGGAGGAGGAGGAGAAGACGAAGGAGGAGGAGAAGAAGGAGAGAGAGAGAGAGAGAGAGAGAGAGAGAGAGAGAGAGAGAGAGAGGGAGAGAGAGAGACTCAAGGGGAGCGGAGGTGGTTAGAGTGGGCGGGCAGGAAAAGGAGGGGGGACTGACTTTACATGTGAACGTCAGGAAGCCAGCCAGAGACTGACCTTCTGCTGGTGAGGTGTGAAGGCTGCAGGACCCGGGAACCAGCCCACAGCAGCTTTCCTAACTAGATGGAGAGGACCCCAGAGACTTGCTAAGGCTGCACCCAGAGGAACAGAAACCCTTCTTCTCAGAAAGAGGCAGAGGAGCTCAGGAGCCATGGCCTCTCCATGCATTCTAAGAGATGGGTGGGGTGCAAAACATCAGGGCATCCATGCTGTAGGCGTCTGGTCTGTGGACCTGAAATGGTGGCCACGCCCCTTGGGGTGTGGCTGCAGGGACTGAAGCTGAAGGAGAGGAGATGGAGGCGTGGCTTTCCTTTGTGCAGGCTCTTTCTGGTGGGTCAGCGAGTCTGGTAGGAAGCACAGGGAAACGCTCCAGTGTTTTTTTTTTTTTTTTTATTTTTCTGTGCAACTGTTCCCTAATAAACACCCATTTATCATTTATCTTGGGTCTAGTGATATCATTACATCCTCGACTTCGGGATGCAAATGGTCCCAGAAGCCGAGGAGGTGAGGTGGGGGATATTCAACAGAATGACTCTACAAGAGCTGAGGTGGCATGTGGCAACAGGGGACAGGGCTTCATTCATCATTCCGTTACTGCTACAGGGAACATGAGGCTCAGCCGTCAGACTTCTCGGTAACCCACCTCCATACCTTCTGTCCATTGCACCGATCATATCTTCTAAGTTGTGGGTTTATTCGCATGGTTATTTGTGTCATGTTTATATCTGCAAAGGGTGAAGCCTTTCCAAGCACAGAGCAGATGCCTCTCAATAACCCTGAGTGAGTACGAACAGTAAGTGGATTGATTCCCAGCAGCCAGAATACTGCAGAGAGGGAAAACCATTTCCTACTGTGGGGCTTGGGTCACCTCAACACCAAGCATTCTTGGAGACAGAGTGATACTTATCAACAGCAACAATTTTAGACATTTGTTCCTATTTGATGGCCTTCCTGGGTTGGGTCTCTGCCGAATTCTGTCATCTATCAAGCCACACTATTTCGTTCTTTGCGTAGGCTCACGTATCAGCTACGGGCAGTACTGGATCTGAGGATAACAGTAACTAACCTGTTGGATTTTTATAATGAATTTTATTTAGTTCTACTTTTTAGTTCTGCCCCCTCTACTAAGAGTGCTACGGTTGAGCAACAGAAGTGTTTCTACAAGTGTGGAGACACAGTGGCCAAAGTAAGAAGGAGGCGTCTGCAAGGATGCAAACTCCACAGACTTCCAGGAACTGCAAGTTTGTTTGACAACCGGTTTGAGAGGGGACGGTGTGTCACGGAGGTCCAGCAATTCCGGAATCTGTGTCTAGATCACAGCTCTCCCCACAGCCTTGGCTGCACTCTTCCCAGGAAACGGAATAAGCCTAAACGTCCATCCGCTGACCAGTGCATAATGAAATGTGTGACAGGTACAGCATGGAACGCTATTCAGCTGTAAAGGAAACTGAAACCATGAAGCTCACAGTTAAACGGACGGAACTAGGAGATATTATGCTGGGCGAGGCAGCACAGATCCACAAACACAGACACCCCAGGGTCTCTCTTTGTGGTTACTGGCTCCCACACTTTAGATGTGAGCAAATAATCTGGAGTAACCACAGACACCAGGGAAGTTAGAAGAGACCCAGGGGTGGGGGCAGGGCTCTAGGAAGCGGCAGGACACACCGGTGATATGAAGGGGGGATGAGGAAAGGGGGAGCTTTAATTGGGAGGGGTGGGGAGGTAGGGGGATAAGCAAGGCTGAGGACACTTTAGAAAGCCTGTGAAGTCATATTATTACATGTTCTCACAAAATTGATTATAGTACATGCATATATTTGAGTGAAATTCTGCCACTTTGAGGTGATGATACTTCTTCAAGACCCATACACTGTATTAAAGACTAGGCATGAGAAGCCTTTCAAGTTATTTGTCTGAGGAGTCCAAGAGGCCCCCAAACAATTCAGGCTATCACCATCGCCCGTGGTTGCCTTCCAGAAGTTGAAGGTAAAGTCGCTATTGCTGAAGACATCATGTACTTTATGCAAAACTTGAAGCAACTGAGATGGATCTGGGCCAGAGGCCTCCTCCCTCAGGACTAGCTCGAGTAGCACCATAAGACACTGTGCAAGCTGCCAAGGGGGAAAAGAGCAGTCCTACTCAGCTGTGACGCCTGGTCACAATGACCATCACGGAGGATGTCGCCAAAGGTGCAAAGTGTCACTTAGATGTCGGGAGTGACCACCAGCTGTGCAATTGGGCTTACGCCCACTCTGTGTGTGTGTGTGTGTGTGCAGTTGTGTGTGTGTTCATTTCTGTCCCTGTGGTCGTAACTAACTGGAGGAGGACCTATTATTGCCCCTTCCCTAAACAGTGCAATAGCTAACTCCATTCTAAACCTTGTCTTTATCCCCACAGATAAAAGTAGCTCTTATCAAAAAGGCTTCTTTCCTTTGTAGCGGATGAGGGCCATAGTAGAAATCCACGGAGGTCAAAGTTTAGAGCTCTGACCATGGTTGCCAATGGAAACTTCTACAATCCCTACACCAGAGATAGAGGAACATCGTGGATGAGCGAGCAGAAAGACCAGACCAACAGGATGTCTGTTCTCTATCTGACAGGGAAGCTGCACCCAGGAAATCTCAACGTCGTCGTGGTTGCCCACACAAAACCTGGACAATGACAGCACCAGCTGACGAGTCACCGAGGAGGAGAAAATCTCAGAAGGCATGAACCCCTCAACTGGTCCAATGCCTAGTGGTCAGTCCTAAACACATATACATAAGAGCAACAGTAAATGAACTCAGTAGGTCACTCACACACACAAAGCATGCACATATGCGCGCGTGTGCACGCGCACACACACACACACACACACACACACACACACACACACACACGAGTTTCAAGGGCACAGGACGAGCCACCAGCAACTGGAAGTACAGGTTTGATGACCAAATGGACACAGTAGCACAGTTTGTAGCAGAGTACTACAGCCAGTTTAGGGTGGGTTAGCAAGTAAATCTTGAGAATAAGGCCTAGTCACATGTAAACGACACAGCTCACGGCATTAATGGCAGAGTCTGTCACATGTAAAAAACACAGCTCACGGCATTAATGGCAGAGTCTGGTCTCCATCTCAGGTCTGGTAACTCTGATGCCACAGTTCACCACCAAGTTCCTCTCATGCCCGCACACTCCTGTTGTTACACACAGAACCGTAGCTGTGCTAGCAGATATGGTGTGACAAGCAAGCACATGCTTGCATTTTACCAGTGAAATCACCAGGAAAGATCAAGGAGTCCGGATTTCCCTCTCAAGAGCACTGATTAGCACAGACCCTTCATGTCTTTCTGGATGAGCTTTAAGTCTGTATGTTTCTTCAGGACTAAGGGCTGTATTTGGGAGCATCTCCTGTCTGTATTGAGATCATAGTGGTATACAGGCAGAGGATATAAAATCCCTGGGTTTAAATTCTGGCTCATTCGTTTGTTGGCTGAACTGAGTCATTTAATCTTTAGAGATCCAGGTAAAAAGAGGAGTCACAAAGGGTCTGGAAACAGTAAGAATATCTGTGCATATATGTGTGTGCATGGTGTATATGCACAAGTACACACTTTGTGTGTACATAGTGTGTGTGTGTGTGTGTGTGTGTGTGTGCATGCGCACATGCATGCAGATACATGTGTACCTATCTTAATACAGTAAGTGGCTGGCCCAGAATTGTTATTTCTCCTTCCTTCCTTCTTCCTTCCTTAACTTCAAAGGTCTTTTTGTTATTGTTCTAAACAGGAAATGCATCAATGACACTGTGGCTAGAATATCATTTTAAATTTCATGTAGTACTTATGGATTATTCTAAAAATGTTTGATCATCTTGCCCAAATATCTAAGCCTAAAATGAGACATCACCTTAGGCTCCCCAGAAGTATTCTCTTTGTTGATGTCAGAAATCCCTCATAGGCTGAGGAGATGTCCTAGTAAGCAGCCTTACAACCCTTGCAACTTGTATGTCACCCCTGGGACCCACACAAAGGTAGAAGGAAAGGAGAGACCCCACAAAGTTGTCTTTTTACCTCTACACACACACACACTCACACACACACACACACACACACACACACACACACCAATGACAAAAGAGTTCTACAAGGAAGACCCCAACTAACAATCTAAGCAGTAGTGGAGAGGCTACTTTAAAAGCCCTTCCCCGATAATGAGATTGATGACTACCTTATATGCCATTCTAGAGCCCTCACCCAGTAGCTGATGGAAGCAGAGGCAGACACCCACAGCTAAACACTGAGCTGAACTCCTGGAATCCAGTTGCAGAGAAGGAGAAGTGATGAGCAAAGGGGTCAAGACCAGACTGAAGAAACCCACAGAATCAGCTGACCTGAACAAGGGAGAGCTCATGGAGTCCAGTCTGATAGCTGGGAAACCAGCATAGGACCGACCCAGACCCCCTAATGTGGGTGTTATGTAGGAGAACTGGGCAGTCTATGGGCCCCGGTAGTGGATCACTATTTATCCCTAGTATACAAATGGATTTTGGGAGCCCATTCCACATAGAGGGATACTCCCTCAGCCTAGACACACGGGGGAGGGCCTGGGCCCTGCTCCAAATGATATGACAGACTGTGAAGACTCCCCACGGAAGGCCTCACCCTCCCTGGGGAGCAGAAAGGGGATGAGATATGGAGTCAGTGGGGGGCAGGAGAGGAGGGGGAACTGGGATTGACATGTAAAACAAGACTGTTGTAATATAAATTTTAAAAATTGAAAAAAAAGAGTAAATCATACATGAGTAAATCATCATAAAATCTTGGTTTTAGTTGAAACACACTACTTCATTCCAGCAGCGGACACTTGGGGCCCTGGGATTTTTAATCCAGTGAGGGACATTAATCTGCTTCTCATTAGGAAGAATTCATAAACTGTGGAATCCATAATCTTCCATCAGAGAGCCAGTGGTCATTACCTTTTCCAATTTGTGCTTCTCAAGAGGTCTACTTACATCGTGCACATTTCATCCTAACGTGGCTCTAAAATGCTCGGGGACGGTACCGCCAGAGTGATTCGACAGAAGCTTGGTTTACCGTCATGCAGGCCAGCCAGCGACTTAATGTGTCCTGTTTTCATGGGGATCCGTGTTCTGCACCAAGTGTGGGGTGAGAAGGGAAGGTGCTGCGTGGTGAACACATGTCACCAGTGTAGACGTCACACTGACCTCAGAGCCTGGGGTAGAGAGAGGTCACAGTGACCTCAGAGCCTGGGGTAGGTAGAGGTCACACTGACCTCAGAGCCTGGGGTAGGTAGAGGTCACACTGACCTCAGAGCCTGGGGTAGATAGAGGTCACACTGACCTCAGAGCCTGGGGTAGGTAGAGGTCACACTGACCTCAGAGCCTGGGGTAGGTAGAGGTCACAGTGACCTCAGAGCCTGGGGTAGGTAGAGGTCACACTGACCTCAGAGCCTGGGGTAGAGAAGCTGGCAGCTTTGTCAGGGCAGGCTCGGACCCTCATGGGGCGATTTGCCTCTGTCCTGCCTGCCATTAATGTTCTGGCCAAACGGGTGGCAAAATGTAAAATGTAAAAAAATAAAAGACAGAAAAAACAGAGGCGTGTCAAGGAAAATGGGTTATATGTGAAGAGAAAGCAGGAGAAAGGAACTGGAGAGGGTAGGTTGGAAGGGTTACCATGAGGAGGGCAAATAAGAACAAAGTTAAGGACATCAAATTTGTATAGAAATGTCCCAATGACGAACAGACGATCCCGAGAAAGAGGTTAGTGCCCGAGGAATGCAGAGGTCAAACGTGCAGTTTTTCTTTACCTCTCTAATGAGATGAAGGCCAAAGGCAGTTCACATTTTCAAGGCACACACAAGAAAGGACACCTTTCTTCCTCAAATATTGCAGAAACAGTTGTTAGTAGGAAGAGGCAAAGCCCCTAGGAATCCTGCAAGATTCCTAGCTGTCCCTGCAGGAAATGGTCGCTAGAGTAGAGTGTGTTTCCAGAAACTTACTTCCATGTGATACATGCAGTTTTGAGAAAGAATTTGGTGAACTTAACTGTCGCCCTGATATAAGTGTGTGTGTGCGTGCGTGTGTGTGTGCGTGTGTGTGTGTGTGTGTGTGTGTGTGAGAGAGAGAGAGAGAGAGAGAGAGCAGTCCGATTGATTTGGGAAGAAGAGTCACCCTCAACACTGGTGTGCTGAATGGGCCAGAACAGCTCCGGGAGGGGTGACTGTCCTGAAGGCACCACAGACATTCCAGCACAGTCACAAAATTGTTATTCTATTATAGCAAGACATTTTACTATTAAAAAACAAATATATATATATATATATATATGTATATATATATATACACACACACATACATACATACATGCATACATATATACATACATGCATACATACACGCATACATACATACACATATATATTTCAAAGTTAATTTTACAATGAACACGATGAACACTGGTAGGTATTCCCATCACTTCTGAGTCCCCCACTAGTATTTGCCTGTTTCTTTCCTACCTGTCAATCAACCATCATTCTATCCAGAGATCCTGTCTGCGCCTTCTTAAACACCAGGTGGGTGTCTATGCAGAACTCCAAGGGTGTAGAGCAAAGAGACACACAACATCCCTCAGTTTCCAGGCTCTGGAAAAAGTGTGCAAACTATTTCAACGTTTCACCTTTCTACCTAGAGCAGCTCTGTAGACATCATCATTATGAATTCAGAAGCTTCAGTTGGTGAAGATGTGGGCTGTTAATTACAGAGAGATAGGCTCTCTACTACAGATGGAACAGTAATATCTTTCTCTTTGCTCTACACCCTCGTCCCCCCACTCCAATCATTCCTCGAGCGTAGAAACACAGTGTTTCTACACATGACTCCTCTCACTTGGAGTTCTGCATTACTTCACAGCCCTGTCATGAAGATCAAATGTGAAAAACCGGGGAGCTGTGTGTAAATAACACAGCTAAAGCAGCGTTATCATGAGGCATCATCATGCCTCCTCCATAGGAAAACATGGCTCCCGCAATGGCCCACACTGCTTCTAAGTCACAGAGGGACAGACAGAATATTGACGATTGCCTTTAGTTTCTCCCCATCAGTTAAAGTCATCTTGTCAAGGATCAAGAGGAACCTTGGAGTATATCACCTTGGCTTGTTTTCACTAGTGAAGTATTTGTTTTGGAAATCATCCCAGCTTTAAAACATTGCTTCCATTAGCTGGGCTCAGGTACCTATAAATATCCCTCACATCTGAACAGTGTCAACCTGTTCTCCTTCTGCGTGCTGGTTCACCTGGGCGTGGACAGGATCTCTCTTCTGAGTAAACATTTACTGTTGAACTTTGGATGGAAATTCACTACCTCAAGAGTGTTGTTGGGAACTGTTCACACAGGGTAGTTCTGCAGCATGGATATTTAGAGCTTAAAAGACGTAAGGCAGCATGGTTCCCAAATTGTTGGGGGAAAAATATAAACCTTGGCAAGGTCAAAGTTAAGTTGGGGAGTAAGCAAAGAGAAAATAAGCAGGGAGGTGAGTTCGCCATCCATTACAAACCCAGAAGCTGCCAGGACGCTGGCACTTTGTTTTATGTATAAAGAGATTGAGGAGAAAGGTCTAGAATTTCCCTGGCTCTCAAACACATTACTTCCATTAAGAGCTGACCAGATGATAATCAGATTATTAAAAAAATATTTTGGACAGCTGGACTGCAACATGTAGACGGGGACATGAGTGTGGCATTGAGATCTGATTACTAGTGACAATCACATCGAGTATGTGTAGCGTATGCAATGGCATCCCAGCTGTGATTGTCTCCAAAAACAAAGCATACTTTTCAGGTGTGAAAGGTGACTCAACCAGAATAGGAGCCACTGTACTCATCCATGGGAAAGAGAGTGCCTAGCCCATCAGCCCCCCTTGTCTGGGGCTGAGGGGGAACATCATACCTAGATGTTTGAAGGAGCTGTTGTTTCCTGAGGCCACCGAGTCCCCTGAACACACACTCCCTGGGTTGGTTCCAGGTCAATGATGCAAAGTTTTCATCATAGCTACAATGTGGCTCCCTATAAGCCACACATGCCAGGAAAAAAGCTGGCCCAAAGCACCACGAGCTTGCGTCTTTACTAGACAGATTTCGCCCAACACTACACAAATACACACACATCAGCAGCGTTTATAAGGGAAACACTGGTGAATGGCAAAGCATAATGTACACGTGTGCCACAGTTTGTATGCTAATAAGATTTCATCACCATGTTCTGAAACTTGTGAGCCTCCTGATAGTGTCTCTAGTGTAGCTTTTCTCTATCAAGTTTGCTTAACTTCTGTCAGCTCGTGCATCATACCTGACTGCCCAGGGGGTGGGGCGCCCGATGATCCTCTCGGTAGACAGAGAAACACCGTCAGGACAGCAGCTCTGTTCCCAGCACAGGGTTCTATGGCTATTGGTTTAGGTGCACCCTGAAAAAGAAAACCCGCTGTAAGTTTCCATAGGTGACATGATATGGCTAATTTCCCCTACCCTCCCCCCACCCAGTGAGCAAAACTGCATTCCTAGTTGTTGGGGGATACCCTACTGCTAGCACAGTGGAGATGTGTGATTAGCACTCAGGTGACTGCATGAGCACATTTCACTATGATATACTAGCTGGTCTATCGCAAAGCTGTGCATCTTTGGTTGCTCTCCCCAGGATTTCCCTCTGATCAGTGATGTGTCACATAATCACATTTATCTAATCAAGTGTTCGCGATTTCAAATATCCTACCGGCATATCTATTTTTAAAAAATTACTTCCATGTATGCATGTATAATACACCAAACACAAATGGCATTATTGCAAAAGCCAAGCAAGCTGCCAACACTCCACATAGTCTACACTTTTCAAATAGTTTTAGCATACAATATAATGTTATTAAATACAGCCCTCCTGATGTACAACAGATATCTAGATTCCGTCACCTTATCAAGCTTGGTTTACAGGCACTGCCCAGCCATCTTCTCTATCCCTTCCTGACACGGTGACCACATCTCTACTGTTTGTATATGATGTAAGAAAACTCCATATATAAGTGAGAGTTTCATATATGTATATGTATGTATATATGTATATATGTATATGCATATGTATATTTAATTTGTTTGTGTATTCATATATATATATTTGTGTGTATTTTCATATATAGTGGCATATCTTTAAAATTACCTTAGTGAAATATATATGTAATAATTATGCTTCAATACATTTGTATAAATAACAGGGCAGAAATAAGGCAAATATGCTTAGAATCTTATGTGAATCCTACATGATAAAAATACTGAAGAGGGTTCTCACCCAGCTATTTCCTCCAAATTAAAACATTAGTGGGAGGTTATTAAGACTAAGAAAGTAAACGAGACTTAAAGTCTCAGGAAGCTCCTGAAACAGACAATTTTCACAAGCTTCTCCCCAAGGATACAAGCTGTAACAGATGCTGGGGAGGACCCAGGCCAGCTGAGCTGTCTGTACTCCTGTAGTAATCCAGTAAACTCAATGGGTGGGATAGCTTTGGGGGACTGGTCTTGGCTCTTTATCTGGGGTGAAAAGATGTTTGTAATATCTCTCAGGAAGTCAAGGAGCAAGTATAAACTCCCCATAGCTTGGAAGAAGTTAGAGGACTAGCATGTAGGTTCAGGTAGCTACCTCCTGAGTCTGTGTTCTCAACAGTAGCCTATGGTTCACTTACAGACACACATGCACTCCACACACACATGCTACTTACTACACATACACCACACATACCTGTACACTCACCTCTTTCTACGTAACAAATATACACATATTTTAGAGTTAAAATAAATGACTTTTGAGACATTACAGGTTATCATCTCAGCCCAGGGATTACAGTTTGGACACCATTATTTGAAGAATTACAAGTGAGAGACAGCTGTTATGTCACAGCAGTATCTTTGCATGAAGGCAAAATTAAATAGAAGAAAGACAAATATAAAAAAAGACCTTTAATTATTAGAACAAATGATTTACTCAGACATTTTTCTATTTAAGATATTTGAACTTTGGAAGAAATATAGACATATGTAGCCATTCATTCAGTCAGAATATTCTAGAATATTGACATTTCCAGAAAGCTTAATGAGGCATTAAAGATAAAATATGTCCCCTTTTATGTAAAACTTAGACAGAGTTCCTGGTTGCAGTGGTTTTATGTGGTTATAAAGGATTTCTCCTTTATAGCAACATAAATCTCATGTTTAAAATTTATTTTCCTCCTATAGATATATTTTTGAAGTTTCCGATAGAAAGGTGGAAGTTGCCAGGGTGGGAAGCAAAGGCCATTACAATGTTCCAGGATAATGCCATCAGGTATTGTTGTTTTACTTGCACCAAGTTACACGATCTATGTTCTGATACTTTAAAAGATTACATTTAATTTAACAGATTAAGTTTTGAAAATGTTAAGTCAGAATTTGCATAAGTACACAGATATTATCCAATGATGTAAATATTTAGAGAACAGGCTTGTCATATGGCAAGACTAACAGAAAAAAAAATACTACGAATTTTCCAACCATATTACTAGGCACTGAAATGTATTTTAATTTAATAGATGCAAAATATATGCAAAGGTCAATTTGCTAAAATATACCAAGAGAATGTAAAATGAATTTCCGGTTTAAATGACAGTAATTTATTAGAAATAGCAAAACCCCCTTCACTTAAAAAAAAAAAAAAAAAAAACAAAAACAAAAAAAAACCAAAAACCTCATGATTAGTATCAACAGAGGAGGTTACTTTAGTTATTTGTTTTGTAGCTCCAAGTGGAACAGCTGATACATTTAGTTTATCCAAAGTCATTAAAAAAAAAAAAAAAAAAAAAAAAAAAAAAGAGGTGAATTTCCATATGACCAAAGATTTCCCTGAAACGGCGTGCTTTGGTGTGGGGAGTTAGGAAACTACATGGTTTGGGAGTCTATTAGTTGGCCTTGTTGCCCGGCTACCTTGCAACATTTTAACACCACAGTAACAGACTGTAACTATCAAAGCACCAAGGGAAAGGAGAGCTTAATAAACTGCAAGTTTAACTGTAAGTTTCTGGTGGAACAGAGCACGATTATCTATCGCTTTCAACTTCAGAGACAATGGCCAAGGACAACGGGTGTGAGAACTGGACCATGGGGCATGAAGTCAGCCCAGAAGCCCTAAGAACAGGCCATATTAGTATTCAGGCATCTGTACTGGCCTGTCCTTGGGGTTCTGACAGGACACGCCCTGAGCTGCAGCCACTAAGAGCATCACCTGTGCACATGCACTATGTTCTCCTTTAAAAGCGCCCTGTCTACCACCCCTCCCCGCCTCCCTCTTTCCCTCCTCTTCTCCCCTCTCTCTCTCTCCCCCACCCCTCTTCCTCTTTCCTTTTTCCTGCTCACCCATCCCCAGAGACTGGACTCCGCCTTCTCCGCTTCACAACCTTTCCCCTTTAATAAAAACCGCTCTTCTTGAACTCTGTTGCACGGTGTCTTTCTCTCTCGAGCCATTTTTTAAAAAATTACAACATTCAGTCTGTGGAGCCATTCTTAGACTCATTCTCTCCCTCCCACGTCTGCTGTGATCATATAGAAAGTACTTTTTAAACCTCTTTGTGTTGGTAAGCTATGCAAAAGGGGATCGTAAGTCTACTTTTAAAAACCAAATTGGCTTATAACTCGGTCTATATTTAGCTTCAAGAATTTTCATAGAAGGATATTAGCAAACGATGAATTATTCATTACATTCAAAATATTAGTTACTAGCCAGTTCTCTGACACTTCTGGGAGGAATTCACATAATTAA
The DNA here is from genome assembly GCF_943737965.1 of Phodopus roborovskii. Classification (NCBI taxonomy): domain Eukaryota; kingdom Metazoa; phylum Chordata; class Mammalia; order Rodentia; family Cricetidae; genus Phodopus; species Phodopus roborovskii. The sequence goes on from NW_026126541.1 coordinate 3,109,216, forward strand.
AAATTATTGTGAAAGAATTTGTAACAAATACCACTTTAAGGATGGGATTTTAAATGTTTCTAAAAAAGGAGAGAAACAGTACATAACACCTGAATTTTACATAAGAAAATGGCAACATGCTATACGTGCTAATATTTCGGACGCCCTGAGTTCTGTCAGTTGTTTTGTTCTAAAGGTATGAGCGTGAACCGCAGTGGCTTCACAGTGAGATCACATGCTCGCAGAACCCGGTAATTTATCGCGGTTTTTCCGTGGCTGCCCTGAGACGAGGTAAGGCTCAGGTCTGTGGCCTGCAGCACTCTGCAGCTGGGATTTGCTTCAAGGCATTTTTCCCGTTTGTCGTGCTGCAGAAGGTGTGTGAGAAAACAAGAGTGATGTCAGGAGCAGCTCTAGTTCAGGAAGCACACGGCACGCACGCAACGCCCACGCACAACCGTGTGGATTGCAGGAGGCGTTTCCAACTGCAGAACTTATTTTCACATCGCTATTTTGAAGGGTCATTAATGCTATGGTAAACCCTTCCCGGTCTTTTTTAGCAATTAAAGACAAATTACCAGGGAACCTTCTGGACTCACAAATAGTCCCAAGGTTTATCCTAAAACATCGTGTTAGGAATAAGTCGTGTGGGGACCTTGGCGGATGAGGGTGATCAAGACGGGGGAGGGGGACAAACATGCGAGGAAGACAGACTTAGAAGTTTTATTAGGAAGGCGGGGGCGGGGGAATAGATAAAGGGACAGAGAGAGGACAGGAGAGGGAGGGAGACAGGAACAGTCCTGCCCGCCCCGGGACCAGCAGGAAAGAGAAAGGAGAAATGCAGCATAAGTGGGCGGGGTCTGTCTTTCAAAGGACCCTTTGCACCTATGTGCAGACTATGCAACCACGGACCCCTGGGCCCGACCAGGGCGCAGCCTGAGTGCATCCTGCCAGGTGACAGGGGCGGGCCAGCGTGATGCCTGAGTCCTTACAGTATGTTCTGGAAGTGAGGCAGGGGCCTGTCCTGAATGGCTGCTGTGACACGAGCCCCTGCAGGTTTAGAGCATGCCAAGGGACAAAGCTAGGTGAGCTTTCCTCTTCACGTCTCAGAAACCCCAGAAGCCATCTGTGGGAGCCCCGCATGGCATGGTGGCTGAGGATTTCATAGAGTATCTGATGTTCTCAGAGCAGCTGTCACGCTCATGTGCGGGGTTGGGACTCAGGTAAGAAGTGAAGGTCTAAAGAAGACCACAGAGATGGTGATCAAAACTAGAAATGCGCGGTCCTTAAGGTCATGACAGTTTTAAATACTTCTCGGTCAGCAGAGAGTGTCTGTGGATCAACAGAGGCCTGGAGGCTGCCACGTGCGACCTGTAGCACTGAATAGCATTCCCGGGCATTCAGGCACGAGGCCAGTCCATCTGCAGTCTGTCCATGGAAGGGCACGCTCAACTCCTGCCCCGGGTTCCAGCATCTTCCTGTGATGTCCTGTGATGTACGACGTCATCCTGCAGCATCTCATGACCCACATCCCTCAAACCCACACCAAGCGTCACCTGACCAGGAAGCTGTCCCTGTCTGAGATATCTGGCCTCTTTTTAGTTTTCAAGTGAGATCTCTCTCTCTCTCTCTCTCTCTCTCTCTCTCTCTCTCTCTGTCTGTCTGTCTGTCTGTCTGTCTGTCTCTCTCTCTCTCTCTCACACACACACACACACACACACACACACACACACACACACACACACATTATACCCTGCTTTAGAAGTACAGATCAAACCATGGCCCTGAACCTGTTATATTAACTCTCTACCACTGAGCTGAACCCAAGTCTTTATGGTTTTGTTTTGTTTTTGACAGTGTCCTGCTATGAAGCCTAGGCTGTCCCTGAACTCAGGATCCTTCTGCTCACAGTTCCCCGGTGTGAGCTGGGGAGTAAAGGTGTGTGTCACCACACAAAACTCCTAAATCCAGTTTCTCATTCTTCACTCGGCTCCCCTCTTTGGAATGCCCAAGCACTATGGTGACTTGGGGGACTTGTCCCTCAATCTTTTAAGACACGTATTGAAGTACGCGTTGGGTGCCCATGAACTAGGTCCTGGGCAGGGCAGGCCCGAGCCATTCTTTGCCCTGTTTGTAGCATCTGTTTCCGTGGCTACCGTATGAGCAGCAGAGGGGAGATGTGGGCAGGTAAGCTTGTCACAGGGGTAGCAGGGAGCCAACGCTATGACAGGACTATATCCACTTCAGGGCACTAGAAGGGCAAGAAAACATGGAACACAGTGACTGCTAACATGTATGGGGTACTGCGGGTACTCTGTGGTGCTAAGCACTTAAGCCACGTGGTTATGTGTAACCATGCAGCAATCGTGCTAGGAGAAAGTGCCTTTTTCTATTCCATAGATGAAGGAACTGGGATTCAGAGAGGTCAGCCGATGTTGTCAAGTAATATGGGCATTTAGGGGCAGATCAGGGTTCTAATACACAGGTTCTTAATTGAAGTTCTAGACCAATATTGCCAGGTTAAAATTCTAGGTTCTAAATATACAATTTTATTAAGAGGACAGTTTTAAAATTCAAGGCTTCTCTTATCCTGTTGTTTGGCTATGAGTAGGAGAAACCAAATGAAGATTTTTGGTATAAAAATTATACATACATGTATATGTATATATACATATATATGCCCATTTATTTTAAAAATATTTTAATTAATCATTTGAGAATTTCATACATTGTATTTTAATTATTATTTTTATTATTTAAAACTTTTTTTTTTTGGTTTTTCAAGTCAGGGTCTCTCTGTATTGCTTTGGAGCCTGTCTTGGCACTCACTCTATAGCCCAGGGTGGTCTCGAACTCACAAAGATCCGCCTGCCTCTGCTCCCCAAGTGCCAGGATTAAAGGCGTGTGCCACCAATGCCCAGTTGTTATTTAAAACTTTTAATGAAATCTTTTTTTATACAATAGATTCTGATCATGCTTACTCCTTCCACAAATCCTCCCAGACACCCCCCCCTTCCACACACACCCAAATCTAAGCCCTCTTCAAAAAAAAACTACACAAACAAAAATGAAATAAACAAATATGAATAGCAAAGGAAAAAAATCCTATCAAAGAACACAAGAAACAAGCACTCCACACCCTTACCTACACAACTATACACACAAAACCACACCTACACAACCACATCCACACCTACATAACCACACACACACCTACACAATCACACCTACCAACCATACCCATACCCACACACCCACACCCACACCTACACAACCACACCAATACTTACACAAAACACCCCCTCATAGCCACAAAACACCCTCCCACACAAACACCCCCATACCCCCACACCCTCCTGCACACACAAACACAGCAACTCACACACAAACACCTCCCCACCCACAACACACACACGCACACACACACACAGTCACAAAAGCATATGACAACGAGCATTAAAAATGAAGGGTTCCCAGGACCAGCTTTGCTCTTATCTGTCTGTGTGTCACTAAAGTCACTTCTCCCAAATGTAAAGTGAACCAGCAGGCTGAGAGGCTTCCAGGGCACTTCTCCTCCTTAATAACTTGTGACTATGCTTTACGTGATTCATGAATAAACTGTAGAATGTCTGGCACAAGAGCAGCTAGCACTGTCTGTAAGTACCATGAAACTTAAGGTTTCCAGTGCTTGCTAACGTTTTCTTCCCTGCCAAGGCACTTTTAATGCCGTTGTAATTTAAAGAACATTCATATATGGTATGATGAATAGATCACGTGGGCCTGAATGGCCACCATCGCATGCCAAAAAAGCAATTAGAAAATTGGATCAAGGAATTAAGGATTAATGTGGATATGTTATAGCTGTCAGCAGTAATGAGTGTTTTGACAGGGAGAGAATAGCTTGACAGTATTCACAAATACTAATCTGATATATGAGTGAATTATTAAAAATGCAAACAACTGAACATTAATCACTCTAGTATCTCACTCCTAAAATGTGTTTAATGCTATTCTTATCAGACCTACGTATAAATGTGAACAGTTTGGTATTTGCAGTTTAATGATTGTTTAGAGTGATGGAAAATTTAGCTTTTAGTCACATTAATAAAACTGCATTAATTTACTGAGCCTTGAATTAAGTCAGTAGAGAAGCTTGAGTCATAGCTAGTCAAATGCGCTGGATTCCATAGGATCAGCAAGTCCCAGCACTCCACACACCAAAATCAGGTTCTTGAATGTCATTATCAGTCCTTATAAAAGGGTGAGGCTGGGAACCATTCTTTACAGATTGACTTTCCCTCTGCGTGAAATGATAAATGAAAAAATACATTAGCTGGCTTTATTCGGTAGGAGAATTCACAGTAACAAAATCAATTAAGCTGATGGAAGACCCTCACAAGGCTAACTCAGGATGGTTTTTTCTAGTTCCGTCCATTTGCCAGCAAATTTCATGATGTCATTGTCATTTTTTTTTGTTTGTTTGTTTTTAACTGCTAAGTAGTATTCCATTGTGGAAATGTACATTTTCTTTATACAGTCTTCAGTTAGGGGGCATATAGGTTGCTTCCAGGTTCTGACTATTACAAATAGTGCTGCTATGAACATAGCTGAGCAAATGTCCTTGCAGTATGAGTGTGTGTCCTTTGGGAATATGCCCAAGAGTGGTATTGCTGGGTCTTGAGGTAGATTGATTCCAAATTTTCTGAGAAACCGCCACACTGATTTCCAAAGTGGCTGCACAAGTTTGTACTCCCACTAGTAACGAGTGAGTTAACCCAAGGCAGAAAGACAAACATGATATGTACTCACTCATAAGTGGATATTAGACATAGAGCAAAGAATAGCCAGCCTACAGTCCACAACCCCAGAGAAGCTAGGTAAAAGAGGAGACCCGAAGAGGGGCACATGTGGAGGGCCCCAGGAAGGGAAAATAGCTCAGCTCTCCTGGGTAAACTGGGAGGGGGTAGGGAGGGGATGGGGGGGGCATGAGGGATCAAGAAGACGGAGTTGGGGGAGGGGAGGAGGGGTGAGCAATGAAAGAGATATTGTGACAGAGGGAGCCATCATGGGGTTAGGTAGAAACCTGGTGCTAGGGAAATTCTCAGGGATCCACAAGGAGGACCCCAGCTAAGACTCCGAGCAATAGTGGAGAGCGTGTATGAATCAGACTTCTCCTTTAATCAGGTTGCTGACTGCCCTAATTGTCATCATAGAAGCCACATGCAGTAATGATGGAAGCAGATGCAGTGACCACAGCCAAGCCCTGGTCTGAGCTCCCAGGGCTCAGTTGAAGAGAGGGAGGAGGGATCATGTGAGCAAGATCATGATGGGGAAAACCACAGACAGCTGACCTGTGATGGGAGATGTCATTCTGTAAATCTGTTTCTCTTACTGGGTAATGAATAAAGCACTTTTGGCCAATAGGAAAGCAAGATAGGCGGGACTAGGAGACAAGAGAATTCGGAGCTCACAGACTCTGGACTAACAGCTGGGGAACCTGCACCGGCCCTCTTAATGTAGGTGACAGCTATGTGGCTTGATTTGTTGGGGGAGGACCGGGCAGTGGGACCAGGGCATTTCCTGGGCACACCATCCCCTCCCTTGCTCAGCCATGATTCAGGGGGGAGGGGTTGGTCTTGCCTCGACTTGGTATGCCAGACTTTGTTGATGCCCCAAGGAAGGCCTTAACCACTCTGAGGAGTGGATTGTGGGGGGATGCAGGGGGAGGGAGGTGGGGGAAGGACAGGGACGTAAAATGAAAAAGAAATAATTCATAAAAGAGATTATAAAAAGATATAAAACAACAATAACAAACAAACCCAAAAAACCCACAAGGCCAGAGAATTCTAGAAGTCAAATCAGAGGGAATAGAACAGTGTCTGTGGGAACAGGTACAGGAATAAAACCACATTCACAAACTGGTCAGAGGCTCTGAGGGACCCGACTGTCAATCATCCTCACACCATAGTGAGTATGTTCCTTTGGGGAAACATCTCTGTTCTTACTATGTCATATATGTACACATTCAAAGCCATTCATGTATGCTGAGGGTTCAAATCTGTAGTATTCCATGCTGCTTGACTGAACCTTGCTTTGTTCTACACGGCAGGGACTTGGGGGTGAGGAGGCTCAGTTGTGAAAGGCCTGCTAGCTTCTCTAAGGAGCGTGGGAGCCAGAAGGAAAAGCAAGCTCTGTGAATTTGTGCTTTGCCTGAATTGGTTAATGATAAAAATGCTGATATGGGATGGTTTTTTTTTTTTTTTTTTTTTTAAACAGGTCATCTTTAAAAATCTATGCCTGGTAGCATTTTTCAAACACTTGACATGGATTACCTATGAGATAATTGCAATAAGTAGAATTTTAATAATCTATATTCTTCTCAGCATCTCAGCCCAAGAGCAATTTGCCCACGATGCTTCTTTTGTGAGTTTGAAAATGGAGCCCATCTTTCCTGGCCATGAAACTGCTCAGTGAGAAACTGGGGTGCCGGCCACACCACTCACCTTCCCTCAAGCTCAAGCACAGGGCTGGGCCTTTGTCATGCTGTCCTACCCAACTGGACTAGACGCCAGCACCAGAAGACCCACATTCCCAGAAGACCCAGCCCAGTCCCTTCTACCTTCAGAGACTAGTCCAGGCCGTGCTGGGCCACTGTGGGACTGTCACTCTAACAGTGGAGTAATTCACCTTTCAGGGACAAATGTGCAATGTGCTGGGGCTGAGACACCAAAACAATGCTCAGGTTTCAGGCTGTTCTCTGACCAACGTGTGAGCTCGGTGAAACACTTCTCTTGTCTCAGACATCTGACGGGTAAGATGAAGCCGAGGGAGGCTCCCTCACAGTGTAATTACAAGGACTAGAGGGACTTATACAGCTGTCTGCAGGCTTATAGTGAGTACGTTGCCAACGAGCTGCCCTGAAAAACCACCCGCCCTGTTCTTACTTAGCTCTGGATTGTTCTGTGTCCCACCAATTCAAGAGGAAGCTGTCTGAGGGCAAAGGGATACTTCAGGAATTCCTGTTAACAGCTTGAAACGAGTTTTTCCGGCAAGAATCCTGCTGTGGGAAGCCACATACCCGACGCCAAGTACCACCTTCATCCACACACAGCATCACGGCTGCAGAGGTTGCCACATTCATCCACAGCCGGTCTGCTTTGATAAGGTTCGTATCTGTGGCCGTGTGTGCTGCACAGAACCTAAGACCAAGGTGACGTTTTACATACACGGTAAGGGGACATCCATGGATGCCCAAACATTCACTTTTCTTTCTTTTCCAAACTGCACACAAGGCAAATGTCTGAATCTTGTAACCCAAAGCTATTACAAATAGAACCTCAGTCTGGAGCAGATAGAGGGAGGGTAACAAGGAAGCGGAATTAAAATCATGCTGCGGTTTCCCAGATCAGTCTTTTCCAAAGCATATTGTGTCATTAACGCAAAATGCCACCGTAGGAATACAGCTGCCGGGACAGTTCTGTTTAAAAGGTAAACAGCAGGCGTTGGGCACCCTTCACAGCTGACTGTAGCTAGGCATTGACAGGAATGTTCTGCGGCTATGCAAGGATCCCTCAAAGTGGGATGGAGGGGGCACAGGAAGGTGACCAGGAGTTCACCGGAAAAGTGAGGGAGCGCGGAGGTTCCCGAGAGAAGGGAAAATCTGAAGCAAAGGATGCCCTGCAGACGGCTTTGTCTGGGAACCTGGCGGAAGTGCCAGGGACGCATCCTAACAGTTGTCCTGGGGAGCCAGATAGAGGCCAGAGAAGAAGACAGGGCACTTCAAGAAATCCAGGCCCCCTCACTGTCCCCTCCTTGGCCAGGGCTAGGGTGGTATCCATCCACTGAGGGCTGAGATGGGACCGCGTCTCTGTATCAAGATATGCAGATCCTCCCAAATCGACACTACGACCATCTTCCCAGGGATCACCGTGTCCTGGTGGGATCCCTTAGGCTTAGTGCACATTAAATTAAAACATTTACTCTGAAACTTCAACCGTAAAAGTAAATGAAGAATCACCGTGAAAACCAAGTGTCAGCAGAAGAAGGAAAGTGCAGATTTGGCAATATTCTCAACTGGGAATCAAATGTTAATAGATCCAGCGTAGCAAATGGCTTTCTGCCATGATTATTACACCAATCACAACCTAGTATAAGCAAGAGCACAGTCAAAACTGCGAACTGAAAGAGCTTCTTTAACTTGTACAGAGGCGTACATCAGCACCGAAGAGCGAAACTTGCCTGGATGGAGTGACTGTCATCCGGATGACAGTTTTCCTACAGAGCCCAACATTAACCCTACAAGGACCACAGCTTTACTGTTTGGAACACTGAAGAAAAAAAAAATAATGGTGCGAAATAAACAATCAATTCTCTCTCTGCTTCTCAACCAGGCCTTAAAATACTGAATAGAATTTAATACTTGATGCCCACGGTTAGCTTTACAGAGAGTAGTTTTCTCTGCATGCTGCAAGTACAGAGAGGCCTTTACTTCCTCCCCTGCACTGCCCCGGGACCCGACAGTGCCATCCTGCTGGCTGCTTATTTGTTGTTTACATGAAGGCAAGTGAGCACTGCGCAGCTGCCAGCGAGAGGCGTAGAAGACTTCCCGCAGTACCCGGCAGTGACGCAGGCTCCGTGGCCTTCCGAAGGACCCCTTCTCTCCACTCTCTTTACTCTTGTTGCTATGGATGTGGCTACTCCAGTCAGCATCATCCAAAGTGCTGCCTAGCTTCAGCATTCCCAAGCACGTGGACCAGAATTTGCAACAACCCCCTGTCCCCTGAGATCTCAGAGCAGATTAGAACGGCAGAATTTGGAAATATTCATACTGTAATGTCTACAAATATCTCACTAGACCCAAACGACATTTTGCACATGAATCAGACTTAGGGCATGATCTTGGGTAAATATAAACACACACACACACACACACACACACACATATGTATATGTATACATATATATTAACTTTCCTGTGCCTCAAGTTCTCCATACAGAAAGCAGAGATTATGAAACCTATCGTGAGGTTACACTGAGGGTTATAAAAGATAATGCAATGTATGAACAAGTAAAATTGGCGGGCCCCAAACAGGTTTTAAATTTTTTAAAAATATGCCAAATAATCCCCAAATGTAATTCGTATTATTGAAAACTAATTGAATATCAGCAAGTTGTTCAGGTCAACCTCACAAACTCCATTTCCCTCTTCTGACTTTGCTTTTGTGAGCCACGGCAGGGAAGCTGGGGCTTTCTTGTGTTTCCCGGGTGCTTCCATAGTCTCAGACGTGGCCTCAGGGGATGAGAACAGTAGTCTAGTATCTGTGCCTTAGAGGAGGAAGTCAGTTCCAAGTGCAGACATCATTCTATGGTAGAGAAGATGATTAGGAATCGATGCAAACAGTAGAAAGTCCTGAGGTAAAGCCTCTTAGATCACTAACTGTAGGCCAGGGGAACCTTCCTGATGACACAGGGGAGGGAGATGGTTTATGTGTGGATACACTCAGAAATGGCTTTTCATATGTGTTCTTAATACCTGTGACTAGCCCAGGAAGCCTCCCTGCCTGATCACTCCTGTGTGTGTGTGTGTGTGCGTGTGTGTGTGCGCGCACACATGCATGTATATATAGATACATATACACACATATACTTAGTTATATATAATATATATTATTAGTCCTTGATTTTCTTGTGAAGTGGGTTGAGACAGAAATGGGTTAAGTTGAGATGACAGAGGCAGAGCGTTCTTTTCTGCTTCCAAAAGGCCAAGCGATTGACCGGTGTGACAAAACTCATCAGGAAACTCGTGCTACTCCTGTATGCATAGAGGGCATCCCCCATGCTCAGCGAAACCCAGAAGATGGTGTATGTCATGCGTGCTCTGAAGGGTGTGGACACGTATGGAATATGTCAAACCTAATGACATTTGCACAGTATCCTTTGTGCTTTCCTCACACGGCTTCACCGTGCGCTCACAGCCACCAGCTACCTCACCGTGACTTGTACCCGACAGTGGGGCATAGGAGAGGGAACAGTCTCCCCAAAGCTCTTCCCTTTAATCCCGAAGCACCGTTTTTCAGTGTGACTAGAAATTAATGGTCAGAGTCCGTGTAATGATCCTTGCCTTAGTTTTTACACTGACGGTTTACAAACTCTCTCTTGGTGACAGCAATTATCTCCTTGATTAATCCTCAGGGACTCTTCTGTCACAGGGTGTGGCCCACTGCAGACATCTGGATCAGTATGCCTCCTTCAGAGAGCACAGTGGCACAATTAAGACACCAAAGGCACACCCAGGAATGGAGGAGGATGTTTCTCCCTCGGTCTGTGGTAAATTAAATCCCCCACCCACCCCCAAATTCGCAACCGTCAAAATTTTAGCATGTTCCCTTGTTTGAAACTACAGTTTTAGCCTCAGGGTTGAAGTATTGATCCCCGGAGGTGAGGTCTTTGGAAGCTCATTAAGTCCTAAGGTATAAAGCTCTGTGGTTTAGCTCACCAATAAGTTCACGGCTCAATGGGCTGGCAAGCAGTGGTGGAAATTTCAAGTGGGTAAGCTGGGAGAAGGAGGTCACAAGGGTGTCCCTAAGGGGCATGTTCTCTCTCCCTGCTAACCTTGCCTCTGTGGCTCCACCATCTGCTCTTGCTGGCCACAGGGATGGGGACAGCCAACAAGGACTGAGACATCTTTAACTGTGAGCCAGAGACACGCTCTTTCTGTGACTTTCCTCAGATGTTTTGGCTCGGCGACCAAAATGCAAAAACCTTTCAGATGCAGCTAATTAGGATTAATTAAGGAATCGTAGCAAAGCAGGACACACCCGGCATTCTCTTAAGGGGAGAGGCCGCGCAGAGATGATATACAGAAGAGGACATGACTTGATTGAAGAGATGAGTTCACCGGGAAGGGACAGCCATGGTCTGCTGGAAGCCAACTGTCATAGCCAGGAAAGAGACAAAGAATCCATTTGCCTTTGGGACCTCAGAAGGAATCAACTCAGCCAACATCTTAATTTCAGACTCCTGGCCCAGAGAACCATTGCTTTAAGCTGCAAATTTGTGGTAATTTTTCACAGCAGCCTTGGGAAGCCAACATAGTGTCCCTAGTCACAAACAACCTCTATTAGAATAGCCAGGCAACACTGCCTGTCTGTTGTGTTCTTCCATTGTGTAGGACATGTCCATGTTGGTATAATATTGAAATAGTGACCGACAGAGTGTTGGGGACATTCAGCTACCTTCATTTGAGAAAAAAAAAAAGCAAATTATCAGATAAAACAGCAAAGGTCAACAGAGAAACTCAGTTAACTAAGAGAGTTTTGTGATCATCCTACAATTAATGACATTAATAAACTTGGAAATCATCATAATTGCTTACAAGAATGTAGGCACAGGCTATGTTGGATGTGAGGTTCCCTAGGAAACAGGTTCTGACTCTTCGATGTGTGAAGCAGGGTTTTAGCAAGCAGCCCCAGGCACGGTATCTGTGTAGGGCGAAGGCAGACTTGCAGGCAGAGAGCTCAGGCCCCCTGAGATGCTGAGTTGACAGGTCTCCAAGGCCTTCCAGGTGCCCTGTGGAACAAGTCTCCCTGCAGAAGGACTGTGGCAGTCCCCAGAGAAGTAGCACACCCCAGCACTCCTAGAGTATTCCAGACTGTAAAGGAGAATTCTCATTGACTGAGACAGGGACTTCAGCCAGCCTCAAGCAAATGAACCTAGGAAGCAAATAGTGTAGCCATTTTAATATCTGACAAAATCGCCCTCAAACCAAACAAAGAAGAGATGGGGAAGGACACTGCATACTCACTAAGGAATAGTCTTCCAGCAGGACACTGCAATCCTTAACATCTATGCACCAAACATAAGCGCACCCGAGTCCATAAAAGCTAAACTCACACACTGACCCTGACAGAGGGAGGTGCCGATACCGGACTCTCACCAATAGACTTCATCCAGACAAAAACCACACAGAGCGATGTTAGAGTTAAATAACGCCACACACATAAGGGACGTAGCAGACATCTGCAGGACATTTCACCCAAACACACAAAAATATACCTTCTTCTTAGCAGCTCAAGGAATTTTCTCCCAAACTGATCACATACTTGGACATAAAGGAAGTCTAACAGATGATAAGAAAATGGAAGTAACACCATGTGGCCACCATGGATTAAAGCTGGACATCCAAGACAAAAACTGAAGTATATGAGCCCCAGCCAAGCAACTCACTACTGAATGAAAAAAAAGGGGGTTAAGACAGGAACTAAGAAGGAAATCAAAAACATTTTAGAACTGGGTGGGAATGAAGACATAAGCTATGGGACACAATGAAGACAGTTCTAAGAGGGACGCTCGCAGTGCTAACGCCTACATTCAAAAAGAATGGTAGAGCGGCCTCATATGAGCAATGTAACAACACACCTGAAAAGTCAAGAGCAACAAGGACAAAATAATATCTAAAGGGAGAAGATGGCACAAACTAATCAAACTCACGCAGGGCTGAAGTCAACAGCGTAAAAACAGCAGCAAATAGGACAAAGACTCGATGAAATAAAGAGTTGATTCTTTGAGAAAATCAATAGGATTGGTAAATCCGTGGCCAAATGAAGTAAGGAATAGAGAAGATCTAAGTTGATGAAATTAGACACAAAAGAAGGGGACAACCCAACAGACATCAAGGAAACCAAGGGAACCATAGGGACACACTTTCACAACCTACTGACATTAAATACAGATCAGATGAGCAATTTCCATAGACCCCCTAACCTGCACTGGAATTACAAGCAGTAATTAAAATTGTCCAAACCAGAAAAAGGCCAGGGCCAAACTGATTCAGCATAAAATTCTACCAGACCCTCAAAGAAGAGTTAATGCAAACACTCTTCAGACCGCTCTGCAAGATAGGAGCTGAAGGGACATTGCCTAATTCTTTTAAGGAAACCACAATCACCCTGATAACAAACCATACAAAGACCTAGCAAAGAAAGAAGATCACAGAGCATTTTGCCTTATGAACATGGATGCAAATATGTTCGTAAACTGAATACAAGGACACATCTGAAAGATTGCCCACCACCATTTTGGTGTGTTCTTGGAATTGGTTTCCAAGTATCTTATTGAGTATTTTTTGCATCTACCTTCTTAAGGGGAACTGGCCTGTAGTTCTCTTTGTTGAACCTTTATGTGGTTTTGGTATCAGGGTGACCATGGCCTCATAAAATTATTTTGGCAATATTCCTTACATTTCTATTTAGAGGAATAATTTGAGAAGTATTGGCATTAACTCTTCTATGAAAGTCTGGTAGAAGTCTATGCTAAAACCATCTGGCCCTGGGTGGTTTTTTTTTTTTTTTTTTTTTTGGTTGGGAGACTTTTAATGACTTCTTCTATCTCAGTAGGGGTTGAAGCTCTATTTAAATTGTTTTTCTGGTCTTGTTTTAACTTTGGTAAGTGGAACCTAAAAAGCAAATTATCCATTTCGTCTAGATTTTCCAATTTGGTTTGTAAAGTTTGTTCTTATGACTCTCTGGATTGTGATGTTACCCTTTTTATTTCTGTTTTTATTAATTTGGATATTTTCTATCCATCCTTGAGCATGGATAAGGGTTTGTCTCTGTTGTTAATTTTCTCAAAAAACAACTCTTTGTTTCATTGATTTTTTTTTAATAGGACAGTTGCCATCAGAGAGGCTTCCTCCTGCAGCAGATGGGAACAGATGCAGAGACACACAGCTGGGAATTATGCAGAGAGAGTCTAAATTGGAAGTCTCCATTGGGGCCTTTCTCTGGAGATCAGGGACTCGTGCAGAAGACTCTCTCTATAGTTATCCAATCAAGTACTTGAAGTCTTACCTAGAACAGTAAGAGAACTGAAGATCAAGGAGATAAATCAGGAGCAGAGAAGCCGAAGTGTCTGTATTTACACAATTCTACACATAAAGACCCCAAAACTCCACAGCAAACTTCTACAGCTGATAAACATGTTCAGCATAGCAGCAGGATACAAAACTAACACACAAAAATCAGTAGCCTTCCTATCTACAAATGACAGACTGAGAAAGATACCACACACACACACACACACACACACACACACACACACACACACACACACACCTTCAGTAATGCTAACAAAGCAAATGAAAGACTCGTATAATGAAATCTTCAATACATGGGGGAAAGGAATGGAGGGATTCAGAAGATGCAAGACAGATTCAGCAGTTAAAGTTGCGGTGCACCGTTATGCTGATCTCTCATGGAATTTTCTCGGTGCTACAGCGCTGCCCTGCGGAACCTCTAAAAGAGAGTGCTCTTCCAGACCTTAGCCTGCCTCTATAACTTCTCTACTTGGACTTGAGCAACTCTGATGGTAATTTTTCTCTTTAAGAAAGGACAAAAGTGATTTTACTGCTAGATCTACGGCCAGATCAGCAGTCTAAAGAACCAAGTAGGCAGTGCCGGAATTTTCTTCATACTTATTATTCAAATAACTCACTGTGCCTGACTGTATACGTCATAAAGAGTCCGGGGAAGGTGGCCGTCCCTACTTGGCATGCAACGGAGGGTGTGCTCACCAGCTGATGTTAGGGTTCTATAAGCCATCAGAAGGAAAGGTAGACAACTCCCTTTGTCTCCCAAGTTAAATTCTATCCAGAAAATGCATTTTTTTTAAAACTTCTTTCCTTTTATAACAACAGTAATGTTGACTGTTATTTATTGGCATTTATTTGGGAAGACTGAATAGTGGGTGGGCTACAGCTTTGAACAAGTTACACAAACACCCAGAACATGAGCTCCAAAGGTTCAGGAAAGAATTACAGCAACATGCAGCGGCTACAGAGTCTAAAGTGGCACGGCCCAGGGAGAAGACTCTGTGAAATATGTCACAGGGAGCATGATAAAAATGAAGAAATATTGTGGCTGCTGAAAGCTGTCTCTAGTGGGGTTGGCAGCGTGACGAGCAGACACTGAGAGACAGTGACAGACAGACGGAGGCGATTGGAGTTACACGACGTCCTGTTACAGACAGGCGCTGCTGGGAAGAGGAGTGGCTTGCTGAAGCAGTGATTACGCGGAGGTGAAATGTGGGGAGGGTTAAAGGACGGGCTCGGGCATTGCATGGTTGAAAAGGCCCCATAGAGTCATGTGTATGGATGCTCGGTCCCTAGGGGGAGACACTCAGGAGGAGTGGCCCTGTGGGAGGAAGTGTGTCACTGGGGTGGGCTTTGAGGATTCACCATGCTGCCGTTTTTTCCTACCATGAATATACTAGACTGACCCTCTGAACTGTAAGCCCGCCCCAATTAAACGTTTTCCTTCATTCACTCTGCTCTGGCCATGGTGTCCCTTCACAGCAATGAAACCACCATGAATCATTCGCTGGCTCTGACACTGCTGTAACCCAACTTGTGTCCTTACTGCTCTGTGACAAAATGATTTCCACCTACCTCACTGGATCATCGTGAGAATTAAATAAACAGATACTTGAATTTAGGATAGTCCCTGGCATAGGGAAGTGATCAATAAGCATGGCCTATTACCTTTTTTTAATCCTGTCCCCTTTTAATGGTCTGCTTAACATAGCAGACATTTTTACACCAGAATAACTCATTCTCCCAACTTAGCCTAACCCTTCCGAATTGAGATGGGATGGCCCAGGGGAACATGATATAGGCAGGTTCTCACTAGAACGGGAAACGGAGCCTGAGTCCTAGCTTGATAAAACGTGGGAGTTTAGACAAATGGTCAAATATTTAAAGGCTCACAAGAAACTTTACACGTGAAAATAAAATAATAATAGTAACAATGATATATATTGGGATGAAAACGTATGTTGGGATGCTCCCTTGTTGCCTAACGGGCTCTCTTGACCGTTGACTTCTTCATGTGTATACTGAGTCCTGCTCTGGCCAGGGCTGGGGTTGGACAGTCGCGGGCAGAGTGGATGAGAGGCTGAAGCAAACTGAGCATCAGGGAGGAGTGGCTGTTGAGCCAGCCAGCCAGGATGGAAGAAGTGAAGTGACCCGCCGGGCAGAGTCACAGCTGTTCTCACGTGCACGGTAAGGATGGCCACACTTAACTCCTAATGCTTTCTTTACCTGTGAAATGGAGTGAACAAGTCAGGACAAAGTCCAGGCCCACAGGACATGTCAGGACACCTGGAAGTCTAAGGTCTGAAGCTTGGAACCCTGAGTGTCTTTGAGACTTGAAGAAATGAAGCAATGCCGAGAAGAATCCAGGCTGGGAGTGTTCCTGGTCCCTGCCAGCCCCTCCTTCGGCACTGCCCCTGGCTCCGGTGGCCTGGGTGGGCAGAGGCAGGAAGAGATGACTGCCAGACCCTGTCTAGGAACAGACCTCCAGGCAGAAGGTGCTGCTCTGTGCCACCCCAGCTCTTCCCCATCCGAGCTTCATCTTTACACACCACATCTTATCCGCAGAACCTGAGCCAGGTTAGGATGGAAATAGCAGCTCATTTTTCACTGTAGCAACTACAAACTCTCAGGTTCCCCACAACCCTGACTCTCCTCTTTTATTTACTTCATAAAAGGGAGATTTGCATCCATTAATCTCTGTAAGTATGTCCATATTTTCTGAGATCACCTCAAAAGAAGACTATTTGAATAAGATGAATACTATTTGTCAGAGAATTTAATCGTATTTATTTTTCTTGGCGTTTGTATAAAGTTTCACCGTGCCTTTGGTTAACATCAGATAGCTACAGAAACTTTAGTGTCTCTCTCAGCAGTAACATGGCTTACTTTTTTCTTTAACAACTAAATCTCATTCGACCCTGACAGTTCCTGTGTGAGGTGCTAAGAGAACGGTGGATCCTCAGACTGCATAGATGCTAGCACCAGGGCTCTAAGAGGGCGGTGTAGCTAGCACACTCCTTCTCTACCTGTGGGCACACTACATCCCCCGCTCTATCTCAGCCCAGTATCCTTCCCACTGGAGGAAAACTTGTGTGCATCCATGTGAGCTGGGTTGCATCACGCTGATTATTCATTCTATACTCATCTAGATTTATTCCTCTTCACTAAAATTAGAAAATGCATTGAGCTGAGGCTATCAGGAGGCTTGCCTAGCATTTGTAATGCCCTGGCTTAGTCCTTAGCACTGGAGGGGAGAGAGGCGACTGGCGGGGGGAGAAGAAGGGGGGAAGAAGGAGGAGGAGAAGAAGGAGGAGGAGGAGGAGAAAACTGCAAAGCTTGTGGTGGTGCATACCTTTAATCGAGCATCACAGAGGCAGAGACAAGGGGATCTCTGTGAGTTTGGGGCTACTTGGGGCCAGCAACAGCTGCTCAATGAGACTCTTTGGGAGGGATGGGGAGGGTAGAAAAACCTTCCTGGTTCACCCTTCTCTAGCGGTTCTGTTAGCCCACAGCTATAAACACTCAGAAGAGGTATGATGAGGGCAATGAAGGGAACTACACAAGGAATGAGAAGGGCAGACTAGGCAGGGGGAAGGGCTGAGCTAGCATCCTTGTATTCCAGCATTCTCTCTGATGACAACAAGCAGTATTGTGTCTGTGCTGGCCTCTGTGGGTAACAAGCCACAGTAAGACAAGGAAGCAACAAACAAGTCTGAAAGGTAAGCTTGGTTGTGTTTTGATGAACAGCGGGAAGCAGAGGTATATACTCAAAGAAATTTACTCTTCTTGGGTTCAAATTGTTCTAGAAAATACAACATGGGTGAACTTTGAGGTGGGAGGTGGGGAAGGGGAGTAGTGGGCATGGAGTACAGGGGTGAGACCTGAACCATGTTCTATGGTATAGACAGGGCAGTGCTGGGTTGCTCCCAGCCACGGAGTACAGAGGTTAGTCTTGAACTTCCCACCTGTACATTTTCCTGTTTGCTAAAGAAAAGTTATTCAGGAAGTGAGGACTGATGGACAGGAATTAGGTGACAAGAGATGAGCTGTCAAGGAGTAATCTTGTCACAACTGGCTACAGGATGACATCAAGGCTCCCCCAGGGGAAAAGTCTGGTTGTGACAGTGTCTTCCATATGCTTCTGAGTGTCTTTGGTGCCAGGAGAAAACAGCCACATGTCTGCTCCTCACTTTGACACGCAGCTGATTCACAGGTTCTGCCATGTCTTCTGACAGAAGGTCTGTGTTTTTCTCTCTTGATTTCAGGAACTGAAGAACACGCACCCAGTATGAACCATTATTGTCCCAACGCATCCCACTCAAGCAGATGGTCAGACCGAAGTTCACTGCTGCAGTCTTGATAACAAGACAGTCATTCGATAAATGTTTATTGACCATGGCCGTTGTGCACGATCCTGTGGCCATGCCAGATTTCCTATTACTCAGTGTGCTGAGTATAATGAGAAAGCTGGTCTTGCTGAATTCCTAATGAAGAGACGCCCAAATCATACCTCAGTGGTTGCCAAGGATGAAAGGAGCAAAAAGAATTTGTCCTGGTTAGAGCTGTCTCTATGGACTCATAATTCAGAGGACGGATTAATTATACCGAATCATTTTGTTCACTTGTAATTCCATGGACCAAATATGAATGGAGGTCACATGACAGACTGGGCATTGCTCATGTGCAGCTAGTATGGGTTTAGTGTAAAACAAAGACTTATCCAGTTATTACACAGTAACAAGCACTCAGGACTGTAGATCAGTCCTTGTAATGTGAGGAAAGGAGTTGATACAATGTAACTAAATTTATGACACATAGTGTAAGGGCAAGGAGTTGCTACAATGTAACTAAATTTATGGAACACTGTGTTATGTTAAACCCTAAACCCAGCGGAGAAGGAGCTGAGTCATGGATCATCTTCCTTCTGGGTTGACATTTTTCTACCTAACTCTGGAGTTCCCCAGGACCATATCAAGAGAGCAGAGCCCTCCTAGCCTGGCATAAGATAAAGAGAAACTGTGGTTTGTTTCTGGCTCCCAGGAAAAGTTCACTAGGGTAGAGGTGAGAGGTCTCTCTAGTGGCTCCTTTACTTCCTGACCATCCAGGCTTTACCTTGATATCTGACTCTGGGTTTTTGTTATTGAGACCTATTAGACCTCATGCTACCCTTGTGGCTCCCAGTCCTTACGTGGTATCAATTCAGATAAGAAAGCGGATGTGTGGATGAGTATAAAATAACACCCACCTGGAGCAGTGAGGCCTCTACCTGTCGTGATAAAGCTCTCCTAAAAATCCTAAAAATACCACCACACACATATATTTGAAGTTTCAAATTACACCAGGAATTTGGAGAAGGCTAACAACACCTTATAGATTTTACAAAAGAAACAGACTGCTAAGCAGACAGAGCCCCCCATGAGGATACATGCGTTCATGCATCACTACTCAGGAAGGCTACAAGGGGGTGAGGTTTTGCTGTTATTCATACACTCCCGTGAAGGCTAGATTTACAGATAATTCCTCCAGACTGTTGAAATGGTAATAAAATTTAGTGAGATAAAAAGTAATGATGAATTTGAGATTCTCTAAAGAATAGACAATGTGAAACATTAAAAAAAGAAACACAAGAAATCAGAATATACCACAACAGAAATAGTAAACAGCTGTTCCCCAGCCTATGCAGTGGAGAAACACTGAGGGCTGCTGGCCTCGCCAAACCGTTCACTGCAACTGAAATGTCCTTTTGAGTGAGATAATCGACAAGCATGAAGACTCTCTGTCCTATTTCCTGGATTCAACTTTCCACATTTCTTTCCTCACAGCCTCAACAGCTGCAAATGGTCTGTTCAAGTCCTAGCCAGGCTCTCTGTGTGAGTGGGGCCTTTGTTCATGCTTCTGTCTCATCTACTGCTCAGCTCTCACTACTGGATTCTTTTAGGCTGAGCAAGAAACAAGTCTGGAACCCTGTACTCAGAGGTAGCCCTCCATCCGCGGGCATTCTTCAGTCATGATTTCACTGGGATCCATACTTAAGCCTAGTGTGAGTTTCTTGTCATGGTCTGCATCTCACTGAACCCAGGGTGCTGTCCTTGCGTCAGAATTTGTCTTTGTTCTGATGTCATCTCATACCTACGCTAGCATGGGGGGCATGGGAGCCCTTACGCTGACTAGGGTCCTGATTTAATATCTATCCCAGGCAGCAGGCTGCCACAGCTGTTAGGGTGTTGTTAGAATTCTTTTGTTCACAGGCGGAGTGAAACCCATACCACATTGTGCAATAAACTCAAGATGCGGTCATCCCTTTGGATAATCATCAACTCTAACATCAGCCAGTGCTCTGCCTCTGACCTCAAAAACCTTCAGACTCCAACCGAACACAAGAAATAGAACCCCCGAGACAGACAGCTGGAGGTCTGCCAGCATTCTCTGATACATTGGCATGTGTATCCTTAGATACCACGTTGTAGGCATCAATAATGCATATTTAAACTGTGAAGCCTCAGAGCACAGGCCAGTGTTAGAGCTTCTCTGGCCAGAAGCATTAAGCAGGGTGTGGCCCATGCAACTGTAGCCTCAGCTCTGATTATTTGGCTCCTGCCAACATCAAGTTTAAATCATGATATCAGATTTTCAGACTTTGGGGGTCCCTGAAAGACTGGGACACTGTCCTCTTGAATTATGACATCGGCTATGCTAATCCCCCTCCATGTAGCATCAGAGAGGCAGCCAGGATGCTTTCCTCACCCATTTTTGCAGATGAATCTCTCTGTGGGGAGGTTCACTCTAATAAAGGATATCTCTCTGTTGATGTGTGAACATAGAGTTCCAATAACTGGTGGCGATGTTTTGTTTATGATCTAACAAATACAGCTTTCCTGAAGGTCAGAGTGCAGAGCTAGCCACACTAGTTAGACATAGAGGCCAGGCAGGGGCAGTCACACCTTTAATCCCAGAACTCAGGCAGCAGTCTGAGCAACCAGTCTGAGGACATGATTGCCCCTTGGGGTACTGTGTGTTATGTTCAGTATTGCATGTATCTGTGGGCACTGTGTGTAATGATCAGCATTGCATGTATCTGTGGGTACTGTGTGTTATAAGGAGCATTACAGGTATCTGTGGGTACTGTGTGGAATGATCAGCACCATTTAATCCTCTTACCCTTGATTTGTGGAGCTTTCCAGTTGCCCTCCCTTACCGAATAGGCGATCCTGTCCTCGTGTTGCCTCCTCAGACTGACTGCTCAGACTGCACTGACCTCCACCCAGCCAGATCACTCTGTCTCTACCTCCACAGTGCGGGGATTAAAGGCGTGGGAGCCAAAGTGCTGGGATCATCTTGACGTGAGCTCTGTTTCTCTTTTAGACAGATTCAATCTCATGTACCCAATATGACCTTGAAATCACAGAGATCCGTCTGCCTCGGTCTCCTGAGTGCTGGGATTAAAGGTGTGGCCACCACTGCCTGGCCTCTATGGCTAACTAGTGTCTTAGCTCTGCACTCTGGTTTCAGACAAACTTTGTTACAGCACAAACAAAATATCCTCATACCCTACTTCATAGAATACAGCCTATCTGCTATGGAACTAGAAGCTTTTGATTCCTAATTGGATGTGTTTTGTTCCTGTTGGCCAGGATTATATATGAACATTATTCAGTCCTAAACAAAGAATAAGATCCTGTCAATTACATTATGGTAAATGAAATAAGCAGACACAAGTACCACATGTTCTCATTCATATAAGGTCTGAAAAGGCGATAAGTTTATTTTGCTATAAGAAAACCTTCTAATCGCAGTAGAGTGAACTATATGTAAAGAGATGACAGTCACTTAAGTGTGGCCCTGAAATGATGAAGGAGTGTACAACTCTCATGTTCCAATAGCTCAAGGAACTGCTGTCAGCATTCAACCACAGCTCTCGGGAAACAGGCAAGTCCTACTCACTGCCTGCCTAATGGGCAAGGGGAGCATGCTACTGGGATGGAGTGTGGAGTCATTTCCACTCGAGCTAGAGAATGTTCTGGGCTCTCTCACCCAACACACAGCGGCACCAGCTCTTGTCTAGTGTGCTACTGCCATACTTTAAACAGATGCTAGAGTAACACGTTGTTTTGTATTATTTATAAAAGTTTGCATCTCCGGGAAGTAGAATTACCCTTTGTAAATGAAAGACGAGAATAAACAGGAAAAGAATGCTTTTAAGAGGAAGGAAGTGTTTGTGTTCAGTGTCTGTCGTAAAGGCCACATGGTGCCTTGGGGTAGACCCTGCCTGCATACCTCCTTGGGCGAAAGCATCTGTACTGGGTGTTTTTAGACTAAAGCCTCATCTGTCATATGAAACTCGTGGGTGTGGAGTGATCACGAGAGACACAAACTTAGAGGCAAAGACTGTGTGCTCACACCAACCAGGTGGGTTGCTGTAGACTAGACAGTGGCTTCTAGACTGACTTGGGGTAAAGCTTCTGACACCAGAGGATCAACCAAATAAATGATATTAATGGTAAGGAAGACAGGAGAGTTTTCTTTTCTACCACAGAAAGTTTCTTTGCTAACACAAAGTATGTTCGGTGCTTAAACGTATGAAGAACTAGTGATATAGAAGTGGTCAGAATAGTTCTCTGCCTTCCTAGAACTTGGCGATGAAAATACGGATGCTTTTACCTGAGGAGGAGGGAAAGCTGAGGAGAATGCGTGTTCAAGGGAACCTGCAGGACGTTGAACGTGTGCGTCTGAAGCTGTAACTGAGCCTTGGGGTGGGCGTGTCTAGTAAGCTGTTGACTACAGGCTTTGCACGTAGCAATAACTGTCATAGCAGTCATAGCAGTCAGGGCCATGCATGAGAAGGAGAGTCAGGCGGGGACCTAGGAAGTTACCCTGAGAAACAGTAACAGTGAGATCAAGGAAATGGCCAACAACAGATGTGGCAGAGAGGTCAGACACCTGGGCAGAATGAAGTCTTGAATGAGAGGGAAGAGAGGCTGCTGGTAATTGCTTGTTTTTGTTGGTATGCCTATAGGCACAGGCTGTGGCTGCCATGTTCACCGTTGTCTCTCGGCTCCTTGTCTAGCACAAGGCTGGGCACTTAATACACACTGTGGACAACTCGGTGTAGTAGTATCCAGTAGTATAAATGCTACAGCCAAGACCAGTAAGACTCAGAGAGGAAGAAAGGTCTGCTGGGGAAGTTGAAGGAAAGGAAGGAGGACAAGATGAGCCGCTTTAGCAGCCGGGTTTGGAGCACACTGGTGTAACACCAGTGTGAAGAGCCATCGGGGAGGGGCAGGGAACACTCCTGCACAGGAACCCTCCCACTAGACGGGAGAGTCCTTGTGTTACCACTTCTAATTGATAGAATTTCATGAAAATGGAAACAGAATTGACAGAATAGAATATTAAAGACTCCCCTGAAATATGGTATTCTGAAGTATGGTATTTCACCACTGACCCAGCCCTGGGCAAAGCAAACATTCCCACATGCCATGGGGCCGAACAAAGTTGAGGAAGGGAACAGGCAGGACTAGACTCTGGCATCACTGTTCAAACAGAAGCGTCCCCTGCACCTTCTGCGTGTGGGGATTTATTCACAGTAACCGAAACTAGTAAGTGAAGAATTGGCACATGGTCAAAATTTCTATTTCTGAGTCAAATAAATCCTGGACTTTAGCTTGGACTTAAGAAAATTTGTTCCTAAGCAAGCTCTTAGAAGCCTTGGGAAGCAATAAAACGGAAAAGCAATTTTCACAGACTAATGGAGCAGCTAAAAGGGGAGTGAGCAGAGATGGGAGCTGTGTAATAAACACATTTGCTTTAAGAATTTTGGTAAAAAAAAAAAAAAAATAGCCTCTCCCTACGATGGGCAATGACACACAGGGGTTTTGTTAAAGTCAAGACAACCTCAAGTTTGTGTTACTACAGATTAAAAGGGAAAACAGATGTAAAACTCAAAGCTAAATTTTCTGTCATGGGAAATAGCCTGTGTCATGGGGTTATAAGTCTGTCAATTCAACCTCTAAACACAGTAAATGACAACAACCCTTTTTGTGTGGCATTAAGCTACTTAACGCTAAATGTTAATTTAGTCTTGGAAAATCTTGAGAGAATTATTTATCTTTTGTTTCTTGTATAAGAGGGGATTTAACTTTTCTAGGTAAACACAGAAGGTAGGGAAAAAAAAAGACTTACCGGAATAAAAGGCCTATTTTGACACCCTCAAATCCTTTTCAGTGTGCTCATACAAAATGATTGAAGTAAGCAAATAAGACTCTACTAGAGGACTAACATTCTGATTTTTAGACAATGGCAAGTTTTGATAAATGTTAAAAATATATTGGAAGAGAAAGTAAATTGCTACTATTTCTGATCATATGGTATCTTCTCTTGTATGGTTAATGAGATGATTCATGTAGGATTCTGAAACATTAACTAATTTATAAATTTTACTTTCATATTTGCTCCTCAATTTGAAATTCAGGACCATTTACAAGGCTCAATAATTATTATCATTCAGCTATTTGATCTGACATTTACATAATGCCAGGAAGTACTCTAGAGTTTTACTTTACTAATTTTTCACTTCTAAAGAAGACATCATTTTATTCTTTTTTTGTAAAACATACTGGGATGTTCATATCACTAACATAAAGCAAGCAAGATATAGTGATTATGTCAAATGAATAAATGTTTATCTCACAAAGTTCTCCTTAGTTGTCAAGGAATATGCAAGGTATTCTATGAATATCTGAATAAAGATATTTAAGATATTTTTAAATTATGTTGCCTATAGAGAGTAGGTGTTTTTCATCAATACCTACTAATCTAAAACTTGTCTTATTTGTCTTGGAATATTTTGTGAAAATTGTATATTGTTCTTTAGATACCCATCTGTTATTTAGTAGCAACTTATAGTTGTTACTAGCTTCAAATATTAATGGCAATAAATCTTGCTAAAGGATTCTGAAAGTGACTTAGAAAGTCATTTAAGTGTAGTAACTTAAATAATCCAATGCAGAAGACATGCTTTTTTTGAGGGCACAAACCAGGACAGCCTATTGTCAAAGCACCGAGTCTGATATACGTGCCTGGCCGGTGATTCTATACAGGTGGTCACTGGTGAAAAACAAAGAATTTTCACTATCTGACTTCTAGTTGTCTAAGCCCCCCAAACAGGTGTGTTGCATTAGATAAGAACATTATCTACTGGAAAGCCAAATTTCCCTTGGGACTCTGTTTCCAGAATACTAGGAAACAAAAACATAAACTTACAATCCCACAGGTTGCATGTAAAACCTGTTGAGTGTAGATGACTCCAGGCAGTGGGGTTCTTGAAAGAAAGGCAGGGTTCTGTGGCAGAGTGCCAGTGCACGGTCAGGATAATCTGGCTGGGAGTTCTGCTATGATCTCTTCACAGGGCCAAAACCAGACAGCTCACATAAGGTCACCAGCCCTCGCTAGGTGAAGTCAAGGCAGGGAAGGCACCCATGCTAGGTTGAAATACGATGACTTCAACGCTGCGTGCAGAAAGGGGATCCCTCTGCTGTGACTGAGAAACACAGCACTGGAGATATAAAGGGGAAGATGGGCAGCCTAGAAACGCCAGGAGGGCACAACCCCGTGGCCTCCTGGTGAAACGGAATACACTTATAAAGACTGCATACAGTGAGGGAGACAGAAATGTTGAGTAAAATAAGAGACCAAGGACATAGAGCAGGACCACAAGCCACCTCATAAATAAATAATAACATGGTGGATTGTAACGGCACTATAGCAATTATATTAAAATGCACTGTCTCAACATATAAATCAAAGACAGAGACAGCCCTCTAGGATAAAATCACAAACACCAATTCACTGTAAATACAAACGCAGGGTTATATGTGAAAGAGGAAGGTGAAAAAAGAAAGCCCATGGGAATGAGAATTAAAGAAAGCCGGAAAATGGACAGCACTCTGAGTGAATCCACTGATCTTTACCCTGAGAAACAAGATGATGCACTTTAAGTCACAGAAATTTCACCACAGTAAATAAAACCACATGCGCGCGTGCACACGTACACACGCACACACATACACGTACACACACGCGCGTGAGCGTGTGCACATGCATACACATACACACATGCACACGCATACACACACACACTCACACACACACACATTCACACTCTTAAAGGATTCACATGGAGATTTTAACACTGACATTTTTCCTAACATTGAGTTTATGGCTAACTTATCTTCCTATCTTTGCTTTTGCATGGATGTTTACATGTTCTTATATCTACAGTATGTGGGGTGAGCATGCATATGAGGTCATGTACATAAGGAGACCAGAGGTCCGAACTGATATTTTACTTAAATGCTTACCACTCTACATTTTGGAACCAATCTTTCACTGAACCAGGAGCTCACTAATTCTAAGAGACTGTCCAGCAAGCCTGAGGGAATCCTCCTGCCTTGGTCTCCCCAGCACCGGAATTACAGGAGCAAACCCACACCCAGTTTTACATTGGTGCTGGGCATCTGATCTTAGGTACTCGTCCTAAGGAGTCTTAGGGCAACTTGACCCACAGGGAAGTTATCTGAGAGGAGGGAGCCTCAATAAAGAAAATGCCTCTGTAAGATCAGGCTTGTAGACCCGCCCTGCCATGCGGGACCATCCTGAGACACCCCCCCCTCGCCCAGCCATGGCCCTCCCACACGCTCTGCTTGCCGTGAGTCTGGGGCTAGCTCAGGTCCAACCTCCCTACCTTTTCCTTGGAACTTTCTGGGTTGGTTCTGCATCTTAACCCCCCATGTCCTCTGCTTGAATGTTCCCATCCTGGCTTGCCTGGCCATCCAGACTCTACCCTCTTCCCAATCTTGGCCCTCCTATGCCCTCTGCTTGAGGTGAGTGTTTGGCCAGCTCAGGTACAACACCCCCCCACCATATTTTGAAAACCTGTGTTCTACAAAATGTGAAAATTCAGAAGAAATGGACAAATTTCTGGACAGGTATCACCAAGATTAAAACAAGAACACATAAACAATTTTAATTGACCTATAACCCCTAATGAAATAGAAACAGTCATCAAAAGTCTCCCAACCAAAAACAAAACAAAACAAAAACAAAAACAAAAAACAAAAAAACAAAAACAAACAAACAAACAAACAAAAAGCCCAGGGCCTGAGGGGTTCAGTGCAGAATTCTACCAGAAATTCAAAGAAGAGCTAATACCAATACTCCTCAAATTGTTCCACACAATAGAAGCAGAAGGTTCATTGCCAAACTCTTTTTATGAGGCTACAATTACCTTGGTACCCAAGCCACACAAAGACACAACTAAGAAAGAGAACTACAGACCAATATCCCACATGAGCATTGATGCGGAAAATGCTCAATAAAATACTGGCAAATCAAATCCAAGAACACATCAGAGAAATCATCCACCATGACCAAGTAGGCTTCATCCCAGGGATGCAAGGATGGTTCAACATACAAAAATCTACCACTGTGATTCACCATATAAACAAATTGAAAAATTATATGATCATCTCACTAGATACTGAAAGGGCCTTTGATAAAACTGATACCCCTTCATGATAGAGGTCTTGGAGAGATCAGGGATAACAGGAACATACCTAAACATAAAATCAATATACAGTAATCCAACAGCCAACATCAAACTAAATGGAGAGAAACCCAATGCGATTCCTTGAAAATCAGGAACAAGACAAGGCTGTCCACTTTCTTCCATATATCTTCAATATTGTACTTGAAGTTCTAGCTAGAGCAATACGACAACAAAAGGAGATCAAAGGGATACAAATTGGAAAGGAAGAATTCAAACATTCACTATTTGCAGAAGATATGATAGTTTACATAAGTGACCCGAAAAACTACCAAGGAATTCCAACAGTTGATAAACACCTTTAGCTGATTAACTCAAAGAAATCAGTAGCCTTACCATATACAGACCATAAATGGGATAAGAAAGTCAGCAGAGAAACATCACCCTTTACAAAAGCCACAAACAACATAAAATATCTTGGGGTAATGCTAACCAAACAAGTGAAAGACCTGTATATCAAGAACTTTGAGTCTTTCAAGAAAGAAATTAAAGAAGATACCAGAAAATGGAAAGTTCCCCATGTCCATGGATAGGCAGAATCAACATAGTAAAAATGGAAATCTTGCCAAAAGCAAACTACAGATTCAATGTAATCCCCATCAAAATCCCAGCACAATTCTTCACAGACCTTGAAAGGAATACTCAACTTCATATGGAAAAACAAAAGACTCAGGATAGTCAAAACAATCCTGTACAATAAAGGAACTTCAGGAGGCATCCCCATCCCCGACTTCAAGCTCTACTATAGAGCTATAGTCCTGAAAACAGCTTGGTATTGGCTAAAAAAAATAGACAGGTGGACCACTGGAATCGAATTGAAAACCCTGATATTAACCCTCACACCTATGAACACCTTATTTTTGACAAAGCAGCTAAAATTATACAACAGAAAAAGGAAAGCATCTTCAACAAATGGTGCTGGCATAACTGAATGCTGACTTGTAGAAGACTGCAGATAGTTCCATATCTATCATCATGCACAAAACTTAAGTCCAAATGGATCAAAGGCCTTAACATAAATCCAGCCACACTAAACCTCTTAGAAGAGAAAGTGGGAGGTACTCATGAATGAATTGATACAGGAGACAGCTTCCTGAACATAACACCAGTAGCACAGACACTGAGATTGACAGTTAATAAATGGGACCTCCTGAAACTCAGAGGCTTCTATAAGGCAAAGGGCACACTCAACAAGACAAAACAGCAGCCCACAGACTGGGAAAAGATCTTCACCAACCGCACATCTGACAGAGGGCTGATCTTCAAAATACATAAAGAACTCAAGAAGCTAGTTATCAAAACACCAAATAATCCTATTAAAAAGTTGGGTACAGAACTAAATAGAGAATTCTCAATAGAGGAATCTAAAATGGCTGAAAGACACTTAAGAAAGTGCTCAACATCCTTAACCATTAGGAAAATGCAAACCAAAACAATTCTGAGATACCTTCTTACTCCTGTCAGAATGGCTAAAATAAAAAACACCAATGACAGTTTATTTTGGAGAGAATATGGAGAAAGGGGAACATTCCTCCATGGTGGAAATGCAAATTTGTATAGCCACTTTGGAAATAAGTATGGTGGTTCTTCAGGAAAATGGGAATCAGTCTACCACAGGACCGGGCAATTCTGCTCTTTGGCATATACCCAAAAGATGCACATTCATACAACAAAGACATCTGTTTAACTATGTTCACAGCAGCATTATTGGTAATAGCAAGAACCTGGAAGCAACCTAGATGCCCCTCAACTGAAGAATGGATAAAGAAAATTTACACAATGGAATATTACTCAGTGGGAAAAACAATGGAATCCTGAAATTTGCAGGCCAATAGATGGAACTAGAAGAAACCATTCTGAGTGAGGTAACCCAGTCACAAAAAGATGAACGTGGTATGTACTCATATATGGATTTTAGACATAGAGCAAAGGATCACCAGCCTGTAATTCACACTGCCAGAGAAGCTAGGAAACAAGGAAGAATCTAAGAGAGACATACATGATCCCTCACAGAAGGGGGAAGGGACAAGATCTCTTGAACAAATTGGGAGCAGTGTGGGAGCAGAGAGGATAAAGAGAAGGGGAGAAGAGGAGGGGAGAGGTGGGCATGAAGGAGAAGGAAGATTGAGTCGGGGGGAGAATAGTGAAGAACAAGAAAAGAGACACCATAATAGAGGGAGCCATTGTAGGTTTAAAGAGAAATCTGGCACTAGGGAAATATCCAGAGATCTACAAGGATGACCCCAACTAACAACCTGAACAATAGTGGAGAGGCTACCTTAGATGCCCTTCCCCAATAATGAGATTGATGACTAACTTATATGTCATCCTAGAACCCTCACCCTATAGTTGATGGAAGCAGAAGCAGATACCCACAGCTAAACACTGAGCTTAACTTCTGGAATCCAGTTGCAGAGAGGGAGGAGTGATGAGCAATGGGGTCAAGACCAGCCTGGAGAAACCCACAGAGACAGCTGACCTGAACAAGGGGGAGCTCATGAACTCCAGTCTGATAGCTATGAAACCAGCATAAGACAGACCCAGATCCCCTGAACATGGGTCTCAGTTAGGAGGCCTGGGAAGTCTAAGGGACCTGTGACAGTGGAACCAGGATGTATCCCTGGTGCAGGAATGGACTTCGGGGGCACATTCCCCATGGAGAGATACTCCCTTAGCCTAGAGACACAGCTGAGGGCCTAGGCCCTACCCCAAATGACTTGACAGAATTTGATGATCCCTCATGGAAGGCCTCGCCTTCCCTGGGGAATGGAGTGGGATGGGATGTGGGGTCTGTGGGGGGAATAGGAGGATGGGAGGGAGAGGGAATTGGAATCCATATGTAAAATAAGAAAAAAAATTAAAGAAAAAAAAGATCAAGCTGTAGGCAAGCCTGTACAGCATTTTCTTAATTAGTGATTGATAGGGGAGGGTCCAGTCCATTGTGGGTGGTGGCACCCCTGAATTGGTGGTCCTGGGTTCTATAAGAAGCCAGGCTGAGCAAGCCATGAGGAGCAAGCCAATAAGCAGCTCCCCTCACGCCAACTGCATCAGCTCCTACCTCCAGGATCCTATTTGAGTTCCTGCCCTGATTTCGATAATGAACTATGCTGTGGAAGCCTGAGTCAAATAAAACCTTCCTTCCCCTGAGTAACTTTGCTTACATGGCTTCATCAAAGCCGCAGAAACACTGACCAGACAGACCTCATGGCAGCTCAGGAGCCTCCTAAGACTCTGTCTTCTAGTTTCAACCATCTGCAGTTACTATTTATCTAGACAGTTTTGTGATTGGGCATATGTTATTTTTAATGTACAAAAGAAATAAAAGTTACAAAGAAAAAAGTTTTAACAGCTATATAAATAGCAACAACAGTAAGCAGACTTTAGATTAAGGAATATTAACGGCAAAAGAGAGCAATAACATGATAAAGAAAGTCAATTAATCAAGAGAATTAACTATAACAAAGGATTACATGCTTCATAATTGAGCTGCATAATCCACGACACTAACCTTGATAGAATCCAAAGGGAAAAAGAGAGATGAGCGCATTGATAATTGGAGAGTTCAACATTTCTCTCACACTAAAACACAATAAGATTATAGAGCTATGGGTACAAGCTAGTTTAGTAACATAATGCGTTGACTTAATTGATAATGTTAAATCTGTACATAAGCATGAGATTAATTTAATTCAAGGGTGAAAGGATTATGCAGGCCATGTTTTCATCAAAAAAAAAAAAAAAGCAGTCCCCAAGATATTTAAAGAAATGGGAATCATACAGGAATATTATCTCACCGTAAAAGAAACAAACTATGGAAAGTACTGTGTCCCTAAATGTGTCAAAATCAAACCATCCTTTTAAATAAGACAAGGATCAAAGAACTGTTTATAAAAGGTTAGGGAAAAGATTGAATTCAATAAAGACGCCTCAAATTAAAATTTGTGTAACACAGCTAGAAGGTGCGTAAGGGAAATTTAGAGCAACAAATGCTTACACTAAGCAAGAACATCCTTGAATCATTCAAGTTTCCAAATGACAACAACAAATAAAAGATCATTAAACCAATCAGAGAGGAAACAACATTAAAGACACACTCTACCCCTCTTGGGCATACACTAAAAGGACACTTTGTCCTCCCGTAAGGACACTTTCTTAATGATAGTCATTGCTGTTCTAAGCCAGAAATTGGAAAAAAAAAAACTATGTGTCCCTCAATAGATTAATGGAGAAAGAAAATATTTACTTATACAATGGAGTATTGCTCACTTTAAAAAAAATGAAACCATGAAATTCACAGGCAAATGGATGGAACTAGAAAACAAAACAAAAAAAAAAATCATCCCAAGTGAGGTAACCCAGACCCAGAAAGACAAACATGGTATATATTCACTTATATGTAGATATTAACTGGTATGTCAATAATAACCAAACTATACCCTGTATAACCACAGAAGTTAGCTACAGAGTAAGGGACTAGGGTGGGCAGATATACCTCATTAGGAAGGGGAGACAGAACAGAAAGTTATGGATGGATGGGGGGGGCCTGTTAGTACTCAGGCATCTGTACTGGCCTGCCCTTGGGGTTCTGTCAGGATACACCCTCAGCTGCAGCCACTGAGAGCATCACCTGTGCACATTCACTGTGTTCCCCTTTAAAAGGGCCCCGCCCACCTCCCATCCTTCTCTCTCTTCTCTCCTCTCTCTGTCTCCCCTCTTCCCCTCCTGCTTTTTATGATCTCTTTCCCGAATTAAACAAACCTAACCAAACCAAACCAACAAACAAAAACCCCTCTGCTTGAACTCCATTGCATGGTGTCTTTCTCTCGCATGCTGATTTTTTTTTTTTTTTTTTTTGTTAAATTACAGCATCCAGACAGCAAAATATAAAGTGGAACGGAAGAGGAAAGGACTATGGGGAGAAATATCTAAAATTAAGGGCCATTTGTGGGGGTAGTATAGAAATCTGATACAGTAGAAGCTTCCTAAAATATATGCATATGTGAAGGCAATCTAAGTGGAATCTCCTAAACAATGGGGGAGAAGAGTCCTAAGTAGCCATCTCTCATTACCAAATGAAGTTTCTAGTCCCTGGACTGCATTACATTGAGTTATTGGCTAGAGGGGTCCCTTGGAAATCCCCAAGCTGCCAAGACTATAGGCGGGTCCCCCAAAACTGGTGGTGAGGCCCTGCTGCTGAGGACAATAACTTCAGAACTCCCTGAACATGGAGAAGTTGAGCTGGTGCCCACACAGTCTCCATCCCCCACTTTCTAGTATAGGAGTGTTTTGCACACTTTCAAAGGATACATGTAAGCACCAAACCAGCCACAAACCCAGTGACTGGAAACGATGTCTGGTGTGTAAGAAGAAGCTAATGCAGCGGTGATAGGAAACTTACACTAGTAACCGACCAGTACCTCATCTGACTGAATGCCCACTCCACCAGACGGAAGCCACACCCAACACCGCGACTAGATAGCACAGGGATGTAGAGTAAGAGCAAATACTACTGTCCTAAAACAACAAGAACAGCAATAGAAGACTCCTAATGATATTCTTACAGACGAGTGCCTTCCTCAGCCAACATCAGACAAGGTCCCTCCGGCAGCAGATGGGAACAGATTCAGAGATCCACAGACAGGCATTAAGCAAAGTGTTAGATCCCTTGGAACACTCCGCTCTATTTGGGATGTCTCCATCAAATCCCTTCCCCCAGACCTCAGGGGACCCCTTGGAAGAGGAAGTAGAAAGAACTTAGAGCCAGACGGTGTGGAGGACACCAAGAGAACAAGGCCCTCTAGGTCAGCATGATCGACACACATGAACTCACAGACCGAGGCAGCATGTACAGGTCTGCACAGATGGGGTCCAAGAGCAGAATGGAGAGGATGCTTGCCCCAGCCCTAACCCAGGAGCCACCTCCAATTGATAGCCACTTGCGAATGAAAGTTTACTTTCCTCTAAGGCAGTCTCACCGTGGAAACAAACTACTCTTGGGGTAGACTGTGTCCCCAGCAGTAAAGGTCAACAGAAAACAAACTCAGTGGCCTATTCGGAGGCTCCTGGTTTCATAATGCCATGCCAGGGCTTTGGTTTCTTTTTAAAAATTTTATCTTATTATTTCTTTAATTTTAGAATGTACACATACATATATATTATATCCTCCCTTTTTAACCTACACATCCTTTGCTCATATGTTGTGACTTCCAGTTTAGTGTTTTTATGGGATTACTGAGCGTGCAAATGAGCGAGGCTGTTTCTTGTGCTCCCTCTTGGGCTCCTCTCCTCCTGTTTGTCCTGTCCAATTCTGATGGGCTTGTTTTAGTTTTACCTTACTATATTTCATTAGTACATCTAAGCATCACGTTATTAAATACGATATTTTATATTATAAATGTAATTTTAATAACAGTTCTAAGTGTACTAATTAGATATTTCATTATTTTTAAGACTGTATTCTAAGTAGATACTGAAAGGGGTCGGTCCAGATGGGAGGGGAGGGGAGGAGGACCTAGGAGGGGCAGAGTGAGGAGGAAAGAAATCTATTTTCAATGAAAGGGAAAAAAGAACTGAGGATCTCTACAGCAGTTTCACAATACTGCGTTTGTGCAGCTCACTCTGTCCTGATGAGTTTGAGTGACTTGCAAATGTGGCATCGTTTATTCTTGCCGGCCACCCCTCCCTCCATTTTATTAATTTCCTGCAGGAAATCACAGTTAATCGAGAGGCAGCCGTGGAACCTGCCTCGCCCCACAGTCATTAATTAGAGCAATGCTGCTCCGGCAGCTCAGGATGCTAAAAATACAGACCCAAACAGAGATGACTGACTCTTGAAATGGAATTTCAACTTCAATAGTCTCCAGAGAAAATTGTGCATCAGAAACCCCTGTCTTTGCTTCAGAAAATTCTCCACAAAACACACAATGAGGAAACCATTCCCCACTAAGACTTCAGAAGAGGGAGGAGCCCAAAGAACACCGCAATGAGTTACTGAAGTTTCAATGAGTTTCTTTTAAAAGCTATTAGCCACATCATTCCCACCTACAGGTTATTACCCAGTGTCGATAAAACAAGAAGCTGTATAAACTATCTTATTAATTTTATATAATGGTTAGTATACTTTAAAATACTGTACAATAAAACTTTTAAATGTGTCTGATGACTCCAGACCACACTGGATAACTTGTCATCTTGTGTGGCATAAAATGTCAGGCAAGTGGATATCATGCTGGGGAAACCCATTCTACTGCAGCCCTTGCGTGTGATGTAAGGTTATTGTTGGGATGATTTTACAACCTAGTTACTAGAAGTCCCTGACGACTACGTCAGGCATACTGCAAGTATGCACAGGCTGCCTGAATACACCTGTATCTTAGTGCTCCCACACCCCAAATGCACTCATCTTAGGGCCCCTGTGGACAGAAAGCTGTTTGGAGTCGGGCACTTTACATATTGCCTGAGAGTCCCTTGTCAAAGTCTCAGCATAACAGAGTCAAGTATTAATATGGAGCAGGAGAGGTGGAAAGAAATACTGACGGACAAATGCCTGGCCTGACAGGGCTAAATCATGACGATGTTTCCCATGCCTACGAGGTCTTCTCTTAACAGAACTGTAGATAGGGAAGGGAGGGAGGGAGGGAGGGAGGGAGGGGGTACAGAAGGAAGACTAAATGTGAGTATATTAAACTGACACAATTAACTTCCTCTGTGGTGAAAGCATTCAAGGAAAACCCAGAGCACGCTCCAATGGGACTAGCAAAGCTTTGACAGTGGGCTGGGTAATGGGGGGGGGGCGCATGTGCCACCCTGAACTGCTGTACTCAACAAGGGAGATGCATCGTTTACTGGCTTCCATAGAGAACACCTCGGCCCTGAAAAGGACCTCCTAGATATTTGTAATTTCCTAGGAAGTCACTGAAACCCACCTTCACAATTATTCTCTGGACTTGCACATGCTATAGATTAACCTTGACACTAACACTAAACCAATGGGGGCGCGTCCCCAGAAGGGTGTACAGAATGCGTTCATTGTCTATTAAAGGATATGTTCAAATCGATAATTTTAATACATTTCATATTTGAAGGAAGTGCAGAGGAAGGGAGCCTGCCGCATTACACAGTACTTCTGTCTCATAGGAAACTCCAGCTTTGTTCTAAGGTTCCTTTGCTATTTTGCCTTTGCTATTGTTTGTGGTATGCACAAGCTTCAGTCATTTTGGCTCATATAAATATTAATAAAAGTACATATTGACTCTGAAATCTGGGAAGATTAAGCCCACGGTCAGAACATGGGTGCTGGTAGATTTGTGTGTGCTGAGGGAACTCGTTTGCAGGTGGCCTCTGATCACCATATACTCTTCTGAGAACGGAACTAACACCTTCTGGTGGGCACCACCCTCACGACCTAATTGTCTCTCAGCGTCCCCAGCTCTGGATGCCGTTCTCACTGAGAGTTAGGGCTTCAGCATCAGACAGCTAGGGGTGTGCAAGCATTTAGGTCACACCAATATAGATCCAGATACTGTGCTTTCCAGTATTTTATTTTGGGGAGGTTAAGTAAACAATCAAGACGACTAACTTTAAAAGGCAGAGCAGACATCACAGTACTCCAACGTAGTTAAAATGAATTACGAGCCAGCTATACTAGCCTAACCTGCTCTTCTAAGATATAAAACAAGCTGTTCCTTAGCTTTAAAGGCATCTCTGATGATGTGTACCTTTATTCAAGGCTATGACCCTAAGTACCAAGGACATCTTCATGCCTGCAGAAATCACATGATACAGAACGTAACAAATAATGTGTCCATAACAGAGTCTGTGTGTCCCGACAGGCGATGCAGTTGGAAAATAGATTTATGTGTTTGTTATTAATGTTTCTTAAAAGAGAAAAGAAATGGAAGTAATCTCTATTAAGAATTTCATTAACATCCAATCCTCAGTAAAGAATATACTAATTAGAAGACCTATAAATATTATGTTCAAAATATGCAACAACACTAAGACAAAATTATGCCAGAAAGCCTACTCTACCTCCCTAGAAGCTTGCTGTGAGCAAGAATGGACTCGTCTTTTATTTGTTCTCATTAGTGATTTGACTAGTGACATTTTATCTGCAAGGTCACACAAAACCACAAAATGTAGTCTACGTAGAAATGAAGCCCTTATTCATATTCAAGCGATAGGTTAATTCGCCTCTTTCTTAAATGACTGCTGGTAGATTTGTGTCACTGCAATATATTATCTGCACCAGGGAAAATGATGCATCATTTAAAAATATTAACATATAAATTTTATTGTATGAGGACTAGGACCAAAGTAATCCTGCCAAATTAATTTAGGTAAGTATACCGGCTAAATAAATCAGCACCCTTTTTACTTCTAAAAGCACTCCAAGCAATTTCACATCATTAAAAATACTTTTAGCTGCAACATTTTGCTTTCTCCTATGGCCTTAATGGTGGCATGGCATCTCTGCTGTGCTTTTTACAATCTCCGGATGGCAGAAGGCATTTTAGTAAACCACAAAGAAAATGAAAATCAGGGGTAATTTTTTTGAACAAGTCATCTAAATTGTTAAGTCAAAAATGGCATAAATGTTGAAAGCTCTTATAAATTCTAATTTTCCATAATCTTTTTGCCAAACATCCAATAGCAGATGTACCTCCTCTAAAGGGATACACAGAATTGGTAACAAATAGCAAGGGAGTTTGGAATCCCCAGGTAGTGTTCTGGGAAAGTTTTACCCAATCATCTGATTCGCTGATTTATGAACTGGCCTTGCAGTCTTGGGACTTAATTTCTCTTAAGTCCACAAATGTCTCATATAGATAAATGTCATTATGCTTCATATCTATTTAGATTAAAAGCTGAGTCCCACAAGGCAAGAGACAGTCGATCGGTCTCATTTTATGCTGTTCTTATGAAATACTGCAGTTTTAAAAAAGTACTTCTAGAGAATAAGAATTGTTTGCCAACATATTTTAATGTGAATTTCAGATCTCTGGATGCCACAGAGAAAATTATGTCATCTTGAAATATAACTTGTTTTTATAATGATTTTTTTTAATTTTTCCACCAAGTATTCTCTGAGAAAAATGACTAATCCTTTTTTCCATTTCTGTGATTATATTGTGAGATTTGGACAGCATGCTCTCTTTTTAAAGAAACTTATGATGAACTTAGAGATCGCATAAGACAGAAGTTTCCCAGGTTCTATTTCCCAGACAAAACTCGGACCCATAGGGCACCTTCATGTCATGGTATGGAAAGAAAACGGCTTCTGTAAACGGAGTGTGGAACGGCGGCACTTGTTAAACAGAACAAGATCAGTTTTGGCTTCTGTATTTTTTTTTAAATGACCTGAAAAGACACAGTTTGTTTGCTGTGCAATGTGCCCCACGAGATTGTTTCCTTACACACCCCTGGTCCCCTCCACAGCGAGATCTGAGAGATGGGAGGGTTTTGGCAGGTTTTGTGATAGAACAGATCTGACCGGGGGTAGAGAAGATAATATGTTAGTTTGGTGGGCACAGGAGGTATGTGTAAGGAGTATGGTTTTTCCACCCGCCACTGGTCTGGTCCTGCCACCACGCCAGCCCCAAATAACACACCAAGACTCTGTATCAGATATAATGCAGTTGGCCATGTACTAGTTTCTTATCAGCTAGCTCTGTCGTCAGTGTGTTAACCCATTTTTGTTAATCTATGTATTTCCATGTGCTTTCATCTTACCGGGGAATGGGGCCTGTATCTGGTCTCCCCAGTCTCTCGATGTTGACTCCTCCTTACTCCTTCCTCTTTCCTCCTTGTCTCCTAGTCCCTCCTATCTTCCTTTCCTATTGGCCAACAGTGTTTATTCATTAACCAGTATGAGGAACATATATACAGAATGATATCTCCCATCAGGTGTGCGCTTGGAAATTATAATAAATGTTAGACTAGAGGATCCCCAGCCACTCAGTGTCCCTCTGGATGGATTTTCAAAATGTCCCTGAAAGGAACGAGGCAGCATTTATCGCTGTCCAACTCTGACCGCTGTTGTTGTAACTAACACCATGCTCAAAAGCAACTGTTAGAGGAAAGGGTTTACCTCAATGATGCTTACATCCCATCAGGAAGGAAGTCAAAGCAGGGGCTTAAGTAAGCAGGAGCCTCAATGCGGGAACTGAATCACGGGCCATCATCCTTTCTTAAGCAACCCAGGACCAACTGCCCAGGGTTGGCAATGCCTATAATGGGCTGGGCCCTCCCAAATCAATTAGCAATGCCGAATATGCCCTAGTGACAGGCCCGTCTGATGGAGGGAGCTCTTCCACCAACCTCTTATGTCTCAGTTTGTGTAACCG
Organism: Phodopus roborovskii; assembly: GCF_943737965.1. Classification (NCBI taxonomy): domain Eukaryota; kingdom Metazoa; phylum Chordata; class Mammalia; order Rodentia; family Cricetidae; genus Phodopus; species Phodopus roborovskii. The sequence continues at coordinate 3,148,004 of NW_026126541.1, forward strand.
AATGAAGTCTGACAAGCACAATGATCTCATCTTTTTGGTGTAGTTTCTTAGAACAGTAAAATCCTGCTGGCAACACAGTAGAATAGTAGAGCCACGTTCAGGCAGACAGGAGGCTGTGTGGTGTAGATCAGTTTAGGTCGTAACCAGCAAAACCCAAGAACAGTATCCTTCATCCACAAATTAAACAGTTAGAGAGTTTAGAACAACAACAAAGGTTAGAATGTAATTTGCATTTCAAGTATAATGATATAATAACACTCCAATACCGCATTGCAAGTAAAGGCAGAACAGCTTATTAAATACAGCTAAAGCGGAACAATTTGCTGCAATTTCCCGAATCTTCTGCTCTAGAATTTTATTTCCTTTTCCCTTACACTTAACTCCGCTATCTTTTTTTTCCTCTCCCTTGTTTGTTTCTATCCAATGACTCTGGTTCCCATTTAGGTTTTTCAAGTAGATATGAACACTGTCATTTCTAGAGAACTTACATTTCCTCACAATCAAAGTAGGTAGTCATTTAAATGTATATAGATAGCACAAGGCTACCAGCTGTGAGAGCCACAAACTGGCCAGAAACCCAAGTATCAGAGCAAGAGAAGGACCTCACTTATCCACGAGAAGGGACAGCCTGGGACTGGGAAATGCGCACACGACGGGCCTACTTCTGGGCCCAGGATGTGCTGAGCTGAAGAGTTTTTACTTGCCCCTGCATGGAGAATAAAGCTGCCTTCATCTCCTTGGAATGCCATTGTAAAATGCCAGAGACTCGGGCACTTGAGCAAGAAAGAGTGGCTCTCACAGTTCAAGAGGCGGCTTCTGAGCAGGGCAGACTGATGGCCACCTTCCGTCAGTCTCTGTAGGGGTCAATGAGGAAGGAAAAACCACCAAGGCCTAATCTTAAACTAACTGCAAGGCCTGACCTCTAAATATCATATGGTAGGGGTGGGGGAGGGGCCGGGGTGAGGGGCGGGGCTGACAAGCAGGGTTGGAATGGCAAGGACAGAACAAGCCGGGTGCCTCTCTTTCCCAAGCAGAGCCACGGGGCAGAGGGAAGAGCTTGGGACGGACACCTTTCACTGTTCCCTTCTCTCCTCTCCTCCATTCTCTCACTCAGAGGTACAGCGGACCTTGGACGGCAGCATGGGTATTGAGCGTCAGGAAGGGCTGGATTCCCTTCTAAGGACTGGCACTTAGCTGTGCAATACTGGGCAGAGAGGATGCTCTGTGCAAACAGGAGATTTGTGCCAGTCCCTATCGCCTTACAGGCTGCGGTGAGCAGCAGAGATAAAACTCGCAGCCGGCACCTGGTCTGCGGCGGGGTCTTAGAAAATGCTGCCATAACGCCATCGATATTGTCCAGAAAGTTCAGCTGGGCAGCCAGCTATCTGGGTTGAGTGGACTTTTGTTTGAGTTCCACACACCCTAGGGTAAAGTTTGGTGCCACCTACTGGTAGTTGATCTAACCTAAAAATTGATGAGGGCAATTCTGAGACCTTAAACTGGCCTCATTCTGGGATAGTGGCTGTGACACCAAGAACATTTGGAGTGTTGGTGCACACTTTGTTTGCCTGATCCAGAGGGCCAGGCTGGGAAAATATGGGGAGGTACAAGCATCTCAGTTCTGAGTTGGTGCTCTCAGATTACTGGCACCTGGAACCTGGCTCTGTGCTGCCCTAACTTCTTCATGAGGAACTTGGAGCAGAAAGGGAAAGCAAACACAGTATCCCCTGCCAATCACTACTTTTAAATTCAGGTTATTCTAATCCTCATTATTTTCGAGTGCACTACTTGAAGATTTCATACCACTGCTATTAATGATATTAATTTCATCACTACTGAGTTCAACAGACAAGATTTCAGTGTTTCTTAAGTGCAAAGCAAACAGGCACAGTGAATGAGAAGATGAGTTAGGAGGCATCTCTGACCTACGGATAGCTTTTATCCCATGTGCAGAGGGAGCTTACAGAAAAGTGAGACCAGGTAAGAAACCCTAATGAGATGAAGCAAGACATACTTCAAAGAGAAGACGCCACCGGCCGAGGCTCGGGAGTAGGTTTCCAATGACGTGAGGCAGAGTAGAGATAACGGGATAACTAAGGCAGTGGACAAGTAGTGCTCCATCACGGAAAAAAGGAGAGGGCAGAGGTCAGCTGAGGGCTTTGGGCATGGCAGAGGTCAGCTGAGGGCACTGAGGGCATCAGGGGTCAGCTGAGGGCAGCGAGGACATCAGGGGTCAGCTGAGGGCAGCGAGGACAGCATGTGGTTCGACACTTTCGCACATTGGTGAGATGTGTGAAACCACACAATTGTGTTTCCTAGAAGACATCGCTGTCTATGTGGGCGACCCCAGCACCAGCATCAGAAGAGCAGAGGGCAGAGAGATTTGGAGCAGGCAGCTAAAAGCCTCTCCAAATGAGAGAAGACAGAACTCTGGTGTGAGGTTACTGAATCGGGAAGGGGTGTTGTGGGACAAGTTCCAAAAACAAGGCGGGTAACGTGGGGAGCGGTGGAGGGGGGTGAAGTGAACGCGAACGTGAAATACGCAGCATTTACTGAAGAGAGCACGGGCCACGGGCTCGCTCCCCCTTTTGGGCACGCTTCTTGCTGCCAGTGTCCTCATGGACCCCTCCTCCATCATGTCCCTTGACCTTTCCCAGCCCATCTCTATTTCTCCAGATAACACTGGAGTAACAGTGGCGCACATATTACGTACGGAAGTGGCCAGCCACATTCAAAAATGCAGCCGTGAGGCCGCACACCTGACATTGATGAAGTGGACAAGGGCCCGACACTAGGTAGGCCATGTCCTAGGGGAAGGCTCCCTGCTGCTTAATTCTGCCGAAGGGACACAGCAACAGAATGACTGTTAATGCCACACTGCCACACCCAGCCTTCATCAGAGGAGCTTCCTCTTGCAATAGATCATCTGGTGTTCAGAAAACAGACTTCGGGGCATTCAGCCACAGATGCGGTATCTTTAGAATGAGGTATCGTGATACATCCTTTTTTTTAATAGAAAAAAATCTTAAAAATGTGTAGGCATATCTGCATCGTAAATATTGACAGTACATAGGGTACATATACTCAAATATATGTTACGCCTGGACCCCTTAAAAAGTCAACCCATTATACCTTTTCCTCGTCCCTGTCCATTCTTGCTAACCTATCCTCATCCTTTGCCCAGTTTTGTCTCTTCCTTCATGCCATATATCTGTATATCCTGTATTGTCTATTAAAAATGTAATGTGTACATATACTCTAGGACCCACATAGAGAGAAAAATGTGTTTGTTTGTTTGAGTTTTGCACATTTCACTTAACATGATGACCCATCCATTTTTCTTCAAACAACACAATTTCACTCTTGTTAAGGCTCTGTACGACAACATCATGCACACACATTCATTCATCTGCGGATGAATAACTAGGCCAAGCTTACATACCGCTACTGTAATTAGAACTGCATGGTACAGGTTTATATGTTGGTATCTTTGTAATATACTGAGAACCCTCTGGGTATATCCCCACAGGTGTGGGACAGCTGGACTACACAGTAGCTCTAGTTTTAAGTATATGGATTTCCACAGTGGCTATATGAATTTATATTCCCACCAGCAGTGTGTAAAAGTTACCTTTTCCCTATATCACCCAAAGCGTTTGTGTCCCTAATGACAGCCACTCATGAGGTGAGTGAAATATAATTTTATCTGTCTACCACACTGAGTACACCAAACCTAGTTCTACATTTCATAGGACTTGTCAGTACCTGACAGATACCAATACGGATATGAGCATGGGGGAGGGGAGAGGGAGAGAGAATATGAGAATGGATGTAGGGACCCTACTCTTATGGGGCAGGATCTCACTTTGTAGCTTCTGCTGGCTGGGAATCTGGTGACACACACACACACACACACACACACACACACACACGCACACACACGTAACAGCTTAGAGAGCTTAGAGCTGTTAAAGGACGTTTCTTCTTTCCTTCTCTTTTCTTTCCCCGAGACAGAGTTGCCCTGTGTAGCTTTGGAGCCTGTTCTGGAACTCACTCTGTAGACCAGGCTGGCCTGGAACTCACAGAGATCCTCCTGCCTCTGCCTCCCCAGTGCAAGGATTAAAGGCGTGGGCCACCACCACCGCCCAGCTCTCCTTCTCTTTTTAACTTAGCTGTAGCTGATCCCGAGTTTTCAATGATCTTGAACGGATGAACAAACTTCTCAGGAAGGAGATAAACAAACAAACAAAAGTTTGTCCCTGCAAGTAACAGGAACTAAGAGCAGGACCCTCATAGTTAGAGGGCTCCCTGCCCACCATGACTGGTTATTCTGATGTAATCCCTCCTCCCGACTGGATGTTGTGATACAGTACTTCTCCACACATAATTTTCTATAATCACTTTTGGACAATGGCTACAAGACTGAGCATATACCAAAGTTAATGTACTCAACTGTGCTTTGAAAACAGGGCATATTTCTGATCATTTATGATCTGTGATACCAAGATGGAAGAGCTGTGCATTTTATGTTGCTATCCTTAAACTTATGACTTGAAAATAAGTCAGTAGCTTTGTTCACGTGACCACTGCGCTGTGTTCAGAAGGCCAGGCCATGTAACATTTCGCTTTGCTGAATCCCATTAGAAGCATTTCTGTCCTCTTGGGAGGACACCTGGCTACGACGCTTCTGACTCACTGTCCTCTATATTGACCAAGCTCAAAAGATTTCAACCTGGCTGGTGTTAACAAGCATTTACTGAATTTCTGTGTCTTTGTGTCAGACACTGTCCTAGGATACGAGAAACGGGAGGAGGGAAATGTGGCCCCTTCACCCACAAGTGTCACTCTAGTAGACAAGAACACGTGAAGGCAAAGTGCATGAGCTTTCTTCCTTCCCTTTATCTTTTATTTATTTCCCTTTCCTTTTCTGAATAATTTAGGTCTACAGTCATTTGGTGGACCAGGGCAAGGGAGGCACCCACAGCAGAGAAGAAAGGGAGTCAAATGTGTCCAAACAGGGCGTCCGAGATGCGGTGTACTCAGAACCCACACATGTACAGAAGGGAGGAGTTCTCTGAGGAGGAGGGAGGTAACAGAATGTGTAAGAGCTCTACAGAGAGGCTACATGGCCTGGTGTATCAGAGACCTGGCAGGTGGGGAGGGTTAGAGCCGTGTGCAGACCCAGAGCCCCAGAGGGGAACGGGAAGTGTGTTCGTGGGGTGGTAACCCTACCCAGAGGGTTTAATGCCCAGGCAGAGAGAGAGAGGGGTTCAGGTGTGGAAATGGCAAAGCACACAGTCTGACAGCAACCGCAGTCAGGCGGGGGAGGGGCCAGCACCGCTAGGGTGCCAGGACCAAGTTTCCAGGGAGGACCGGAGTCTGCCCTAAGGAAGGCGGACAGCTGAGACAGGAAACAGAACAAAACACACTTCCTAAGGTAAGCATAGAAGGGTAGCTGGCAACTGTAGGTTCACCAACTATTAGAGCACAGACTTACAGACCTCGAAGGAAAGACAGGAGCCCTGGAAACTAAGCTGGAATTGAACCTGTTAGTGGAAACTCCATATGTTCAATATACAGAAAAAAGGAATATAAGTGTCACATGCATGTCCTGTAATAAACAAGCCCAAAGAGCCTGTCGCTCCTCAATGGAGCCCTACAGCAAAGAAACCGCAACTCTGCGGACAAACGGCCAGGGCGGCTCAGGGACAAAAGAGCCTGGAACCTCCTCGTACCAAATCACAAGGCCATGTTCACAGAATGTGGACACCTGAGAGAGGACACAGAGGCAACCCTTTGTTATCAGACCTGAGAGAGGACGCGGTGAGGAGGAGGCCTCTTTGCTGTTGACAACAACAACACCTGGCATCGATCATGAAGAGAGACACTGTATAGATCCAAATGGAGGCAGACTCCAAAATCCACTGTAAAATGATTCCTTTTAAGGGTCAAGCATATGGAAGTCAAGAAAAGATTAAGAAACTGTTTAGAGAAAAAGGAAACATTCCCTTGTGTTAGTCAGGGTTCTACTGCTGGGAGGCGACTACGACCTTGACAGTTTTGGAAGAGAAAGCATTTAACTGGGGGCTTGCTTACCGTTTCAGGGGTTTTTAGTTCCTTACCCTCAAGGTGGGGGCATGGAGGCATGAGAGAGAGTGATGACGGATGTCTTTCCACGTGCTGTGAACATGTGTTGCTCTCATTGGTTGATAAATAAACCTGACTTGGCCTATGGCAAGGTAGGATAGCGGCAGGTGGGAAATCCAGGCAGATACAGGAGAAGAAGGGAGGAGTCTGGGAGATGCCATCCAGCATCTCCAGAGCATACCAGAGCACCACTGGTAAGCCACGGGCCACCTGGCAATATACACATTAACAGGAATGAGTAAATTTAAACGTAAGAGCTGGCTAGGAATAAGCCTGAGCCATTCAGCAAAACATTTATAATTAGTACTAAGCTTCAGAGAGTTTATTCGGGAAATGGGGTGGGAGAGAAAAGTCCCAGTTACACAAGGGAGACTGGGTCAGCATGGGCTTTAAAACTTCATCTCTGGTGACACATTTCCTCCAACAAGGTCACATCTCCTAGTCCTTCTACCTCTTTTCAAAGAGTTCTACTCCCTGGAGGCTATGCATTCGAATAGACGACCCCTATGGAGGCTGTTTTCATTGAAACCACCCCAGCGTACAAGATATGGAGACAGCTGCTGGGTATGAATGGTATGTGTGGGCTGGGTGGCAGCAACATTGGGGGGGGGGTCTCTACACAGAGACAGCTGCATTGTGTTTATACATAAAAATGGCTCCAATTTTAGTAGAAAGTACATTAAATTACTAGGGCTATAAGGAGGGCACAGGGAACAAATAACCCTCTATTTAACAAAAAGCAAAAAAAAATTCTTTTTATACACGTTTAACTTCTCTATCAATTCACAATCAAAGGATGATGACTCATTACAGAGCTCGAGCTGTTTTGCACCTTCAGATGAGCACAAATGTTAAATTATATGTCTGAGTGATGCAAGGATCTCAGAACTACTCATAAACTGATGTTGACCTCTTCACTGTTGGTCCGCACTGGACGAGAATGGCAGTAAAACTATGATCAATGTCATTATAACATTGTCCTTCCATCAAAAAACCATTACAAAATTCTCATACCATAAAACCCACCTATTTAAGATGCACATGCTTAGCTCATTGCTTTCTTTGCACACACGTAGAGTTGTACAGCTGTCTTTATAACATCTTTATCTTTTCTTCTCAAATTCTTGCCCTCTGAGGACTTACTCTTCATCCCCACCCCTACTGATTCTATTTAAAAGCGTCTTTTCTGCAGATGCAGCAGTTAGTATCTCACACATACAGTGACCAGTCGGTGTGTGGTTGATGAAGGAATGGATGGATGGTTGCAGGAGTCTCTTGGCAACTGATGTGACACACTGTTTCTGAATGACTTGGAGACTATGGTTGCTTTCCATCTGCTACATTGTATGTGTTCATGAACCAGGTTACAAAACCAAAGGCAGCTTTCAGGGTCTCCAGTCATTTTACAAAGTGCACAGCAGCACTGTCGCTTTCACTGTGGGTTAATAGAACATGGAAGGCGAACTGCTATTATATCAATATATTTCTGAAAGTGTTGAGGTCACTTTAACACAGATAATAATAACAATCATGGCTGAACTTCCAACCCCGGCCATATTAGTACCCTGTAGTTGATTTCTACGATGGTATAAAATCCTTCAAATACAGGATAACTTTATCACACAATTGAACTGAAGACAAATATATAAAAGAAGACACTTCTGTAGGTGTGACCTATGACAAAAAGGAAGGAAGGAAGGAAGGAAGGAAGGAAGGAAGGAAGGAAGGAAGGAAGAAACTAGTCGGGGCACAGATAATGAGTAGCCATCAGTGACTTTTCCTGTACCCTATATTTTCATTTTAGACTACCACAGAGACTTTTTTATGATTAACTTAGTGCAGAATGCTCGAAAATGGTCAAGTTATTGTTTTGTCTCAATGATGAATGAATATTTAATCTCTTCTTTAAAGGACTTCTTAGAGTTCTCCCATGTGGCTGCTCGTAACAGTTTATGTCATTATTTCTTCCAAATAATATTTGTTGTAATTGTTTAACGCTAACAGTTCTTTGAGACAACTTACGAGCTCACCACTAAAACAGCCACATTCTCAAATTGAAAATAGACACCTCAGCTTTAGTCTATGAAGGCGATTGTTTTTATCCTCTTTAAACCAATACTTAACAAATAGATGCTATACAGGAATTTAAGTTTAAGTAGGCTAAACAACAACAACAACAGAATCTCTTTCAAAAAATGTAACAAGGGATATTTTTAAAACTTAGTTTTTGGAATAATGGAAGAAATGTGAAGTATTAAAGATGATGCAAACCAAACCAAATACATACATACATATCACTTATAAAACTCCCCAAATCTCTTCTTTATCACTAGAGCTCAAAGGATATGTGGAATCCTTAGCAAAATGCACGGGAAGTTAGTGTAGACATGTGTGAGCCCACTCACCATGCCGCCGTAGACAGTGAAATGACAATATCCTTAACAGAACCCTAGATACTACACCTAATATATGTTGATAGCGTAGCAATGGCCGAATGCAGGAATTCATTTCAGGGGCCAGTGACATGGTGATTGCAGCTATTGTGGAACTCAGATTACAGATGAATGAAACATCTAATTCTAACAACATGGAAAGGAAGTGAGTGAAGCTCTCTGGACACGATGGTCTACAAAAGGAGGACACTGTTCCAGTGAGCACTCGTGAGACGAGAATAATAGCTGCCTTTAAGTAGATGAGAATGGAGGACCGTTACAATGTCAGAGGTTCCGAGGATGATAACTTTCATTTGCATAACCCTTGATTACTCATTTGGATTGTAGATGAAATGGCTGGGCACATTACTGAAACAAAGTGAGATCATCCGCCAGGCTTTATTCTTGCTGGAAGCTGTGGCTTGCCCACAAGACAACTCTTGTCAGAGTAATGCTATTCTGAGGAGCCGGCCAAAGAACAGAGTCCTTGTTGGGGCAGGCCTTTCCTTCCCTGTTACTGGAGTGGACAAACAAAGTCAGGAATGGTATTGCCGCACCCGCATGCCCCAGGAATGAGAGCGATCACCTGGTATTTGCTCAGCAGTTGTTTGGTCCCTGAGGGCTGAATTATTTTCAGATCAGTTGCTCGTGACCAATGACAAAAATAACTACTGTTCCATAAAGAGACTTGGGTCTGAAAACAAATAACTACTGTTCCATAAAGAGACTTGGGTCTGAAAACAATCTAGTAAGGGCAATTCCAGAGATTCAAATAAATTCAATTCTAGGCAATAAAGGCACAGAGGAGGAGCTTGAGGCTTTGGGTAAAATGGTGGGAAGATTGCTGGTAGGGAAGTTAATTTGGTTAAAGATGAATGAGGAGCTAGGCCTGCTGGTCCAATCTATAACCCAACCTTGGCCCAAGACAAGAGCGTCAGAAGCCTAAGGTCAGGCTGGGCTTCAGAGCAGGTTCAAGGTCAGGCTGAGCAAATTAGTCAGGCACTGCTCAAATGGCAAACACACTGAAAGGTACACAATGGCAGGTGCACACGTGAGGTTCGTGTATGGCCCTACTTTGAGTATCCAGTTTCTGGGTGCTAAAGAACATGCCTAGAAATCCATCCGTCTGCACAAAGAGTGTCAAATACCTCAGTTGGGTGTCTTAAATACTCTGAGTAAATATGTGCTATCACTAATGGATATCTAAAGAAATAATAAAGTAAATATGTGCTATCACTAATGGATATATAAAGAAATAAAGTAAATATGTGCTATCACTAATGGATATATAAAGAAATAATAAAGCAATAGAGAACTCTCAGGGAATGATTTCCAAGAAGCCCAGACAGTTGTCACCTTTGACTGGACACATAGAGTTTCTTATTTCTAAGCTAAATGTTGTTCTATACGTTTCCATGGGCTCAGATGTTGGTTCTAAACTATACAGAGCAGTTTTTATTTGTTGTTTTTTTGTTTTTGTTTTTTTTTTTTTTTTTTTTTTTTTTTTTTTTTTTTTTTTTTTTTTTTTGGAGATGAGGTCTCACTGTATAGCCCTGTCTACCCTAGAACTTGCTTTCTAGACCAGGCTGACCTCAACTCACAGACATCCATGTGCCTCTGTCTCGTGAGTGCTGGGATAAAGGCCTATGCCACCTTGCCCAGCTGTACATATCATTTGGCATGCCTCTATGCATGGTATTTCTCACATACGTGAGGGACGGCATAAGTAGATAACCATGGGTACTGTGGGAGAAAGCAGGGGAAGGGAGTCGAAGGACAAAGCATGGGGCCTGGGATGTGCTTTGGAACCCTGATTTGGCCGGGCCTTACCAGAAGAAGATGGTATTGGAGCCACTGTCTGGCCAGTGATGAGCAGGCTTAAGAATTTGGAGTTGTGTGTGTGGATTCCCACCAAAGGAAACAGGGGGCTCTGAAATGAAGACTGCCATATTACGTTTCTATGGAAACCAAATTCTTTGCTGTGGTAGCCAGCGAGAGGAGCTGCGTCTGGTGCACACACGTTAACGCCCCGAAGTACACACAGAGGGACAAGCAAGGGTAAAGAGAACAGGTACCTGCTGGAAACCTCAGATTTAAGGTGGCGGCATTGACATGCTAGCACTGTTAATTATTAAAATAAAGGGAGGGGGCTGGAGAGATGGGTCTGCGGTTCGGAGCACTGGCTGCTCTTCCAGAGGACCCGGGTTTGGTTCCCAGAACCCACATGTCCGCTCAAAACTGTCTGTAACTCCAGTTAGAGTAGGCGGGGGGGGGGGGGTCACTATGAGTGAGCGAGTCAGTTCCACTTAAGGAGGTGCTTACAGCATTGGCCAATGTGACTTGTCACAGTGGCCTGCTCTCACAAAATAACAGGACAACCTAAGAAGATAACATCTCAGACCACATGTCCTATGATTCCCCAAATCCACTTGGGGGATAAGTAAACATACACAACATACCATGGGAACATGTTTTGGAAAAGTGAAATCGTAGAGAAAATGTTCAGTGGTATAAAAATGTCTTTAATGGAATAAAAATATTTTGCACTCTCTGGCTAAGGAGACTGCATTATGCTCACTTGAAGCAAATTCAGTTTATTCCTTATCTTTTGTGTAATTAATGCCTCTAATCCTTCAGTATTATCCCTCCAATAATTGCTAATTTCAAAAGCAAAGTCTTGGTTGTGTCTTTATTTTGGATATCTGTTGCTAGCTTTTAGTCTTCAATTGTGCTTACAGCATTTGCATTGCAGCCACCAGAGCACATATCCAATTGTTTTCTTTTTACTTCCAGGGAGATTTTCCCCTTAGTCAGAGACTTTTGCCTCCTCCCCAGGCTTACCAAGCAGGAGGTCCTGATTAAAGCCAGCAACAGACTGGACAAGACAAATGTTGAAGAAGGGGGGGAAATTAAACACAGGGAGAAAGGCATTTCCCTTTCTCCATCCATGCTAAATCATATGCTTTCCCGGTAAACTAGCTCTGTTTTTAGAAACTTGACCTCAAGCTCTCTTGCAGGCAACTGTCAGTGCCCAACCCACGCAGCTGAACCCTTTTAGCAGGGGTACATGGGCTCTGGGAGGAGCAATGAATGCCATTACCACCGGCACCAGCCAGCACTCTGTAATTTGTGCTGCGAGGTACCCATTCCGAAATGTGTCAGGTGATGTGGTGATTCAGGCCTTTTCCATCTGCCTTGACAGCAGGCTTAATATTTTCAGGTATTCAGGGCACCAATCTTCCCAATAAATTTTGTTTTCTTGTGACTGGAGAGTTAATTCGCAGACCCGCTGCTGTCAGATAAAAGAAGTTTTCTTGTTCCACTCTCTCCTCATTTACATGGGATTTACTAGTTGGATGACAAAGTGCAGTGCAGTTAGAAGCATCACAAGAAAGGAAACCCTGCAGGGATGTTAGCTGGGAACCCTGCTGGCCACAGGAAGCCCTGTGCTGTGGGTAAAAGCACCACAGCATTTAGCTCAAGAAGTTCTGAGATCCAATGGGCTGGTGAGGTGCGGCTGAAACTCAAACCCAAACAGGTGATGCCCCCAAGGAACTATTAATTTCGCAGTGTGGGATCTGACAGCGCTAACACACCACCACACACACAATCAGTGTGCTGGGATGGTCTTCTCAGGATGAGATGACCATACGAGTTCCTAGGAGAGTGGGCAGGTCAGTGTTGGCAAACGGGAGCTTCCCCAGTTTCTGTCCCCTTTAAGGGGGGAAAAGGCATGTGACAGCCCCCACGCCTCCTGGGACACCAGGCAGGCCCAATGTCTGGTCTGTTTTACCTCTTGCATTCTAATATTGCAGATTGCAGACACAATAACACACTAAGCCTCCTGTTACTTTACAGAGATTTTTTTTTTTTTTTTTTTTTTTTTTGCCCAGTAGACATTGGTACCATCTTGGTAGGGACAATTTTCATTTTTGTAATCAGTCTGGGCAATACTAATTGCTTTTCTAATTACCTGCTTGAGAATGCCAATTATCTCCTCCACCCCACAACGGCACATGCAATTGGCTAATTAGACCTTCGAGTAGGCAAGTAGAAATATAATTAGTCGTTTGAGAGAACAATTATTTGTTCCATCAATTCTGGGCCCATAAAGGAAGGAAGCTTTGGTTTAATCTGCTTTAATTTATAATGTGAAATGAAAACTGAACAGAGCTGGAGGCTGAAGAAGGGTCACTGCTCACCAAGGCGCGGGTTCTGGGACCTGCTGTTCAGGTCAGGGCAGATGAGTCTTTTTTGAAAGGACTTCCGTGGAATGGTCTTCTATTGTCTTAATCTGTTTTGTGGGGGAGTTTGGGGTTAATTTTGATAGGGAGGTTGAGCTTTATACCTAAGACTGAAGAGAGAGACATTACACAAAACATAGGTTAACCAGGAGGATGCTAACCACACAGAACCACACCATTAGGAACATGGGGATCGCACAGCTGCCAAGAGAGAATGGTACACACCTAAGTTAGTTCCTTGAGGCTGAGGTAAACAATTAACTCAAACTTAAACAACAGACTGGGACTGTATTTCCCTCACAGTTCACAGTTAGCTCCACTGGGCTGAGGGAGGGAGGGGCGGGCTGGCCAAGCAGTGCTCCCAGAGACTCCCAAAGGGAACCCGCCTCTTGCCTATGGAGGCATTTGGCATTCTGGTCTCTGCCTCTGAGACCATGCATAGGGCTTTGCTTCTGCTTGCACCCCAATCTCCCCTTGCCTTTATGTCAGGACAATGCTGACCTCACTTAGAGTCTGCTCAGAGGACCCAGGAACATTTCCATGTCAGGATCCCTAGTCCAAGCCACCCTCAAATGCATTTTCCCCACATGGGGTGAACCTCACAGGTCCCAAAGGCTTAGGATGCTATTTTGTGGGAAGGAGGGAGTGGGCAATCGGTTTCCCCATTAAGAGAACCATAATGAAACAGGACCCTCAAGGAACAAAACTCCAATACAGTTTATACAGGGATGAAACAGGACCCTCAAGGAACAAAACTCCAATACAGTTTATACCGGGCGGAGATGGAATGTCTAGTCCTATCTGCAGAACGCATTGATTAAACCCACAGAACTGATAAGAGGCAGACGCACTAAAACAAAAGAGGTGTCATTTCGTAGGTCTCAAGTGAGAAGGTGTCCAGGAAAGGAAGGGCTACCAGTCTGCACGTTAGCTGCACTGAGCAAGAAAGATTAAAGGCATAGTCATCTGTTTTGGTAGTCAGATTGAGAGACCCGTGTATTGATGCTGCGAATCTCTATTCTCAAAAGCCAAGGGAGTACAATGGGTTCACTGTCTTCCTTATCATTCTCTTATGGAGTGACCTTCAGTCACAAACAAGGCACAGGGACCAGTGATTACAAAGACATTCCAAAGTCATTAGCATCTTACACACAGGCATTGCCATTGACTGATACATTAAAGTAACAAACGCCAGGCTGGTAACCATGGCAGACCATGCATTAAATATCAGTTCACAGACTCGGTTAACAAAACTCGATGTTATCGGCTTGATTAAGGACTAGCTCGAGCAAAAAACAAAGATTATTATTTAACCACAGCCAGTGGCAGGCAGACATATTCCTCCGAAGAACAAAGAAACGACGTTTTACTGTTTCTGACCTCATCTTGGCAAATTTCCCATCTCCCGAGGGACACAATGTCCAGATTTCTCAAGATACAGCCACCAGTCTCTCTGTCAGTGTGAGGCTTAGCATTTTAGAGATACAGCTGGGAAAGGAAGAGGATTAGCATGAATACAATGGGTCAAATGAATAAACCATCACCATAGCAACTTAACATCAGTGTTGTCAACAAAAAGAGGGTGAGTAAAAAACAAAGGCACATATTTCATCTGAGACTGAACAGTGCTCTGCCCTCTCCAACACAAATGTGCACCGGAACTAAGAACGGGACTCCACTGCGGATGTGACTGACCAAACGTATGTTACACTGGATCCTGATGGCCCTGATGCTCATGAAGGCATGCGATGATGAAGGCAGAGGTGTAGATACAGCTGACAATTAGTTGCTGAGGAGCCACTGGAGGGGGGACAGAGGCAAGGATTCATCCCCAGAGGCATCCAAGGAAACGAGACTGACACCTTGGCTTTGGTCTTCTGACTTCCAGAACTTTTATCTATAAAAGTTTGGGTTGCCTAGCCTGTGGTGACCTTACGGCAGATATGAGAAACCTGACACAGATTTCCCGAGTCGAGGAAGGAATGTTGCTATGGCAAATACCCAAACGCTTGCAGAGGGCTTTGGAGTGGGGTCGAGGGACGCTGGTGCTCTGTGGCCCAGGCTGACTGAAGCCTGTGTGCCTTGAAAGGACTCAGGGGAAACATGGGCGTAGAAGGCCCCCCCACCCCCAGCGGCAGGAGTGGGGAGGGACTTAGAGTGGTCCTAGCATCTGAAGGGCACCTCTTGTCATGGACAGGAAGCGGGCTCTTTATAAGAATGCCATGCGAAAGCACATGAGGGAGGGAGGCCAGGCCAGGCGAGACCAAGATGGAGCTTGGAGTGAGACCAGCAGCGGCCAAGAGCGAGGAAGGGAGAATAAAATAGTTTCCCCGAGGAACCCAGTGACTTAATTCTGGATTTCTGTTCTCCGGAACCAGGGGAGAACACGTTGTTATTTCATGGTAATCTGTAGCAACACTCACGGAAAAATCGAATACGGAACCATCTCGTAACCGACTCATCTCACCAGACAGTTTAGAGTGCAGGGTCTTCCACTGTAGGAAGTCCCATCGGCTCCTCCCTCCTTCATCACACCTCACGTTCCACACTGACACTTTCTTATCCTACTTGTTTCCCCCCAAGGGGTTTGAGGGGTCGCGAGCAGAGCTCAAGTCTCTCCCTAGTGAGACCCATCGTGTCTACTATGTCGTGAACAAAAATGAACTCAGTGTACACTCACGTGGAAGTGTCCTCTTGTGATATAGCCGAGTGTGATGAGTATAAAAGTGAAATTGTATATTATCAAATTACTCTCAAGAGGAAATAAGCCCGTGTATCCTGATTTGGAAGTGTTTTCTTTATTATTATTTTTTTAATAACACCCATAAGGTTACTATCCTAACGTAGAAAAGGTGACTTATATTCAGAAAATTTAATGTCTTGCTTGCCTTAAACTAATATGACAAAGTGTGTTTTTCAAAAGTTGTCTCCAAATTACTTCATCCCTCCTTCTCAGTAGGTCCTGGGCTGGGAATTCCCACTTCTCCATTGGAAGAGATTCGCCGACAAGGTCAGGTAGAGTAGCTGCTTTATGAGCTTAAATAAGATTGCATTTGAATGCTAAAACCCAAAGGTTATCTCAATAATATCTTACATTTGTACTTGGAAATTTATACATATTTTAACATTTATTACCATACTTAATATTCACAACAAACTCTCAGGAATTATTGTTCTATTTTTTAAAACATGCCTGCTGGGGCAAATGGAGGTTAAATGATGCCTTCACGGTTATTTAGGTAGCAATTCTAAGGGGCTTGAACCTATCCCTCTCCAAACTAAAACTTTATGTTAGATCACAACTGAGTTCCAAACCCCTATGGAATTTTATCAAGATCACTTTGCGAGGATCTATTGCTCTTCTCTTTATTGCATGCCCCCCCCCCCCAACGGCAGCCCACAGACTGAGCAAAGATCTTCACCAATCCTACATCTGACAGAGGGCTGATCTCCAAAATATACAAAATATACAAAGAACTCAAGAAACTAGTCAGCAAAACAACAGAACTGAATAGAGAATTCTCAATAGAGGAAAATAAAAAGGCTGAAAGACACTTAAGAAAGTGCTCAACATCCTTAGCTATCAGGGAAATGCAAATCAAAACAACTTTGAGATACCACCTTACTCCTGCTAGAATGGCTAAAATTAGAAACACCAATGACAACTTGTGCTGGAGAGGATGTGGAGAAATGGGAACACTCTTCCACTGCTGGTGGGAGTGCAAACTCGTACAGCCATTTTGGAGATCAGTATGGCGGTTCCTCAGGAAAATGGGAATCAGTCTATCACAGGACCTGGCAATCCCCCTCTTAGGCATATACCCAAATGATCTGCATCCACGCAACAAAGACATGTGCTCAACTATGTTCATAGCAGCATTATTTGTAATAGCAAGAAACTGGAAGCAACCTAGATGCCCCACAACTGAAGAGTGGATAAAGAAGATGTGGCACATCTACACAATGGAATACTACTCAGTGGGGGGAAAACAATGGAATCTTGAAATTGGCAGGCAAATGATGGAACTTGAAGAAACCATCCTGAGTGAGGTAACCCAGTCACAAAAAGAGGAACATGGTTTGTACTCACTCATATATGGATTTTAGACCTAGAGCAAGGGATCACCAGCCTATAATTCACACCTCCAGAGAAACTAGGATACTAGGATACACAGACCCCCCCTGAATATGGGTCTCAGCCAGAAGGACTGAACAGTCTAAGGGATCTCAGACAGTGGAGCCAGGATGTATCCCTGGTGCATGAAAAGGACCTTGTGAACACATCCCCCCATGGAGGGATAACTGCCTTAATCTAGAGACAGGAGAGAAGCCCTAGTCCCTACTTCACATGACCTGTCAGATCTACATGACCCCACCTGGATGGCATTCCCCTACATATGGAATTGGGATGGGGGGATGGGAGGGGAGGGTGGTCAGGGTGCATGTGAAGGGGCAGAGAGGGTAAGAGGGAGGGAGAGGGAACTAAGATCGACATGTAAAATAATAATAATAAAAAAAGAAACCTGTTGCTGGATATTTGATCACACTGTGAACCTGGGTTTGTGTTTGTGTCAATTAATAAAATCAACCTTGGGTCAGGAGACATAGCCAGCAACTAGTTGACAAAAAGCAATCATAGAGAGCCAGAGGGAGTCTGGAAGACAGCTAGAGAGACGCACAGGAAGTAGTAGGGAGGGACTTGGAGTGTGGCTGTGTTTTTGATTCGGCAGAGCAGGATGCTCTCTCTCTCTCTTTCTCTCTCTCTCTCTCTCCCCCCTCTCTCTCCCCCTCCCTCGCTCTGAGACTCTAGCAAGAGCGAGGGTCAGCTTGTAGCTCCTCAATCTCTCTGAGCAGCTGCTGGCAGGACATAAAAGTCCCACTGGGCTTCTGCTTGAGAAGTAGGCCAGTAACTGTGGAGCCATAACACTGCTCAAACTGTAGTAGATTCAGGGGCAGCTGCAATCCTTCCATCTTCAAAAGCAAAGTAAAGGCAACTCTTTCTTTAACCCCTTTATGACCACGGATCAGCACTGGTTAGTAGCCTATGTTGTCTAAATGCGTTCATACAATGAGAGGAATTATGGTTGGGACACAAGGGGAAAAATTACTACTTTCTATGTTGATGGCAATGTGATCATGGTGACTGAAAACACGCATGTACAGAAAGCTACAGAACATGGCAAGTACAGTGTCATGAAAATCAAAAACTGAACATACATATATGCTATAACCATTGCCCATTAAGAGGAAAAAGGATAACGCTCCCATCACCCAAGAACCCTTGTACTCACTCTCCCAGAGTCTTCCTCACCCTCTAAGGGCAAGTACGTGGGAGGTGAGCTAGCCCAGATGGGGTTTGTGGGTTGGTGATTTTCCAAACACGGGCCATTCTTTGTGTTTTGCCTTCTACCCAGGCCACAAGTTCTCCGTGTTTTGCTCACGAGTCTGAAGCCCTTGAAGAGCATGGAATCCCACAGATTTCATTTCAAAGGCACACGTTTTCCACTTCTCAATTTTCGGTTCATATAATCTGCACTGTTCATTTGATTCTTAATCATTTACTTCTTTGTTGACATTTTAGCTTTTACAATCACACACTGTACAATCACACATTCCTTCCCAGGAGCTGGGCGTTTCTTCCTAACCACACTGTAAACCTTTTGTGGGTGAGGGAGCCACATGGCTCCGTTTTCTTTCCCACAGCATCTAGCAAAGGGCTGTTTTCCTTGAATGAACCATTTTGTTCAAAATGGCATATTCAGCAAGAATTTTATGCTGAACATTTCCTTTCTTGCAATAAACTAGAGTCAAGATTTAAATTTGTTAAAGGTACTCCCGAGATGCATCAGATATCATGGAATTTATGCCAATTAGCGACACAGTTATTATTGAATTTGAAGATACACCACATAAAGTGCTCTAGTGCTTGGCAAGAACTTTTCGTTTCTTAACAAAACAACTGTATTTTTCACAATTTCTGATACTAAAATTAATAGTTTTAATTTGGAAGACTTTTAAATGGAGTAAACATGAGTTTTGTGTCATGTGGTTACAATTAAGCATGAAAATTGACTTTAAAAGATTACTTGCGCATTTAAGTTTACTAGTTGTTTGGCATTTCTTATTTTATTTTCACATCTAAACACTTAATTCTTTTTTAAAAAAAATGATTATTTGATTTTGCGCCAATGCATGTGGACATGAGTATACGTGTGCACACCATATGCATGTGGGCGCCTAGGAAGCCAGCAAAGAGTGTCAGAGTCTATGAAACTGGAATACAGGTAGCTGTCAGCTGCCTGATGCGGGGTGTAGGAACTGAACCAGCGTCCTCTGCAAGGGCTGCAAATGTTCTTAACCTCTGAGCCATCTCGCCAGTCCCTGTCCTACTCATTTCTTACATCTACTCAACTTGATGTCGTTACATTCCTTTTGTAGATGACAAACTATATGTGGGCTTAGTAATTAAAATTAACTTGGCCAAGGTGACATTGTCTGAGTGTAGGGGAAGAGGGGTTCAGCAGCTCTGCTGGAATAGAGACACCGTGTGCGTGTCTAAAGAGTGTCTCCAACCGAGAAAAGAATTGCTTCCTTTCTCTACTAAGAAACAGTTTTCTAACATTTCACTATGAAAATGTCCAAATGTGTAGTAAAGTTAAAACTGGGTTAATCCACCATCACCCAAGTCAGTGTTTATTTCTTGCTATGTTTGCTTTGTTACAACTTTGTTACAGATCGAAACAATTCTCTTGTGCATCTGTCAACCCATCTCTTAAGAACTATCTCAACATAAGTTCCAGGTCCTGGTACACGTCATAGGTAAAATTTTCAGCATACTGTGCTAATCAATGTGCATATTTGTTTGTTCTAACATGGATTCCAACTAACCCGATGGTCCTTTCCTTGAGTTGATAGTATTTCCAATAATCTTTAGATTCAGTATTGTTCAGGATGGCAATTCAGATAGCTGAGATTTCTCTACCGCAGCTGTAAGAACAGATATCCATGGGAAGCGGAATTTGATGTCAAGGCGCTGGTTCTCATCTTTCCTAAAGGACTGCGCCACTATGCAGCTTGTGTCAGTTTTAGACAGGAAGATCCACAGGTTAATGTTATTTCTCCATCAAGTTTTAAGCCAGAAGGGTTAAATATGGGGGAGGGGATGAGAACAAGATAAAGGAAGGAGTAAGGGAAGGGACAACTAACACTAACGGCCTTTTGAAAAGCCACATTGAAACCTACTACTGTAGAAACCTGTGTGTGTGTGTGTGTGTGTGTGTGTGTGTGTGTGTGTGTAGGTAAGAGGGTCCATGGCCCTTTCTGATGTGTGTTTAAGTGGAGACAAAGAGTAAAGGTCCTCCAAGCACTCATTTCTGTCCTGTCTGTAATGCAGATGGGATGTCCACTGACGTCATCATTAAGAGCGAGCTAAAGAAGGTGGCACTTTGTGAGTAACACGGAGAAGCAAGAGGAACGCAGAGAGAAACCAAAACCAGCTGCAATGCGTATGAGTGGTTCTACAAACATCTGAACTTTATGTTTGATAGCAAGTCGTTTTCAGGAGAATGAAAACCTACCTTAGCCAGGACTAAGTGACTGAGAACAGAGCTGAGCCTGGAGTTACAGAGGGAGATAAGGATGATGCGCGTTTGGCAGGCATTTAAATGCCAGGCTAGGGAAACTGAAGGTTGGTAAACTCCAGAAGCCCTTTGAGAGGATTAGAACATGATTGAAGAGCACGATCAAACGGCATTGACAGCTGTGGGAAGATGCAACTAGATGAAGGGAACCTCTACTTAGAGGAGTTGCTCTACCTAGGCCAACACAACTGTACCTAATTCAGCTTGCCACCTTAGCAATACACTCACTCCAGTTTAGATGTATTTGACTCCCTAACCCCAACCTTGTACCCGATGGGGCAAAACCTAGCTCACATTCACTGTCGCCACCTTAACGACCGACCGTGTGTGCCGTATTTATCCTTTCTGTGTAAAAAGGGATATTACTCCATGTTCCATCCATAGTACTGCAGGAGGAGCATCTAAAATGGAGATTACTGCTAGAGATGCACTCAGATCCACTATTTTCCTCTATCTTGGCTACTTATGTCTCTGTAATTCTTATGAGGCTAGCCACTGCTTCGATTTCTGTTACAATTGAACCTGTAATTTGGGCAGGGCTGGGAGAAGGTAGGCTCATCTTTGAAGATCTCTTGTGGGATGAATTACTCAGTCATATACCTGGCGAGCCAGTGCTGGCTGTCAGTCAGTTAAGCGGTGACTGCCAGAAGTGCATTGCTTCTTTGTACCTGAATTTCTTCTTGCACTGGAATATATATGGGTTTTAATATGATGTGACAGAAGGGTTTCGAGAGTAAATACTTGAAAAGGAAAAGGGGAGGGGGAAGCTGTCCGTGTCTCAAACCTTAACCTGCACGCAAGTAAGCTCCACTTCCTCTGTAAGTCAGCCACAGGCCTCTTCAGATTCAGGAGGGCGTCTATGCTCTACCTTTTAACACAGGGACTGCCAAAAGAATTTGGAATTTCATTTTGTTTTCTCTGAAACAGGTTTGCCTGAAACTCATCACGAAGCCTAGGCTGGCCTGGAACTTGTCACAATCCATCCTTTGTTCAGAAGTACTAGTATTACAGATATGCACCAGCATACCTGGATTGAAGTCATTTGTAGTCAAAGATTACTTAGCAACGGAGCATTTTCTGAGTTTCCTGAAGCCATGTGACACTTGGGGACTCATAGGTGATAACTACCAACAGTGTGCTGCGTCAAGAGAGCCAATGCATGCTTTCTATCTCAGGCCAATGTGAGAAGCTGATTTTGGCGCTGAACTTACTTGCTACTCTTGACCCATCTCAATTGTTTTCAAGATACATGGCCTGGTGTTTACAATTAGGATTAACTTGGTAACTGACAGGATGATACTTGAATTGACTGTTTCAGCAGGAAAGCATCCGACTTATATAGCATGTCCAAGCAGATTATTGCATGGATGCCTTCAGATTTCCCATATACTTTGAAGTACATGTTGTATACTTGTCTTTTTAATTTCAAACATTATAACTTTTCATGTTGCATTGCCGGGAGTGCATTTATTTTGTTATATTGGACTATAACTGGAAGGCTATAAAACCTTAAAAAGCACCAACTCAAAAGAACAAGCAACATCATAAAAAGGTAGTTACTGGGTAAACATTTCTTATTGAAGAGAAAATATTGTTTCCTCAAGTCAAAATAATCTATTTGTAATAGAATGCTCTATGTACAACAAATTGTATTTAAGAAATGAGTGCTATTTTATTTAGGGACATTTCTGTGAAAACAATAAAAGAATAATATGAGTTTAAGAAAATCCAGCCGAGTTTCAAAAGGCTGATTCAGCATTTCACAAAACTAAACTATTCAGATTCATGTGCTGGCAAGCTAAGGCTCTGTGTTTGAAGAGAAAGCATTGGGAGGCAGATGTCATAAGTTTGCACACGGACTGCACCAGACATAATGTCATCATCCCATGTATGATTTTTTAAAGTGGGTATTTGTGGCAGTCAAAGCAGGATTGGTCATTAATTATAAAGTATGATATTAAAAATTAAAATGGCCGATCATTTGACCATCTCAAGGCTCTTGATTCCTCAGCTGATGCCTTATGACCAGTCGTCAAAAGTATTGTTCTGCCGAAGCCTGTGTGGCGTGACGGGGCTAGGGAGACCGCATGAATGGTTGCCGTTACTTCAAGCATCACCTAGTAAAAGACTAGAAAGAGGAGCCATCAGCACTCAGTGGTAAGGGCACATCTTCCATTAGTGGTGGAGTTATTGCTATACTAATTATATTGACACTTCAACAAAAGACTAAGAAACACATCAATCAACCAAACAGCATCTTATTTTCTGGCTGCACCAAAGCCGAAAGGAAAAACTCATAGAAATACATTCAGCCTTGAAATGTGACCACTCTTCCAGCCAAAGATGACTTTTTTTTTTTTTCTTTTTTTAGTTTAGGTGACCAAGAATCTAATAGGGTTATTTTTCTTACTACTTGGACCTTTAAAAGAAGCTGCTTTAGAGTGTTTTGCACCAAATAACTCCTAGTCTTCATGGCTCTACTTGAAAAGTGCACATACTTGCTTATCACCTACAGCTACACACCTAGGCCTGGCATTACAGTTGGAGACTCTGGGCGGTGCTGAGGTTTGAAAGCAGCCTTCCGCGTTGTACAGCCTGATGACTCATGAGTGGGAACAGGAAATGGGAAGAGGGTCTTGTACAATGGGTTTAAGGAGAGGATACCAACCCTAAACCTACATTAATAAAGTGGAAACCTAGGAATCCAACACAGAGATGGGATGGAAAGGTGGCTCTGCAGTTAATGATGCCTACTGCTCATGCAGAGGACCTGAGTTCAGGTCTCAGTACCTACACTTGGCGGCTCACAGCCACCTGTAATCCGAGCTCCAGGAGATCCTCTGACTGCCTGTACAGGCATGTGCACACACTTGCACACCGCCATATGCAGACACAGGCACATATATATATATATATATATATATATATATATGATGGGAGATGCCATTATGTATATATGTTTCTCATACTGGTTAATGAATAAAGCACTGTTGGCCAATAGGAAAGCTAGATAGGCAGGACTAGGAGACAAGGAGGAAATAGGAAGTAGTAAGGAGGAGCCAAGATGGAGAGTCTGGAGAGAGCAGTATGCCGGCCAGCTCCCTGGTAAGAGAAATACATAGATCAGCAGAAATGGGTTAATAATTAAGGCAGAGCTAGCCGATAAGAAACAAGTAACCAGGCCAACAGCATTGTATCAAATACAGAGTCTCTGTGTATTATTTGGGGCGGGCGCGGAGGCAGGACAAGACCAGGCGGAGGGCAGATAAACTGTATTCCTTACATATATATGTAATTAAAGATAGCAAAAGTAATCGCCACAGAACCACATCCTTTGCCTCAAGAAATCAGACCTGTGGTGACAAAGCCCCAAGTAAGTCACAAAAAGTTAAGAGTTTGGGTGTCACCATTAAGGATTCATAAGTTAAAATGTTTAGGTGTCTTTAAGGAATCATTTTCCTTGAATCCACCGCCTACAGACATGCTCACTTAGGGCCCTGGTCTTAGAAGTTCCCCCAAATCTAAGATGTATGCTTTGAAAAGTTTAAGTGTTGTTGTGTTGGTTTTCTGTCTGTTTTGTTTTTGTATTTGTTTTGTGATAGTGGAGACTGCAGAAACACAGGGAACGAGACAGCCTTATCAGGATTTAAAAAAAAAAAGTTAATGAATTTTCAGTGGGGAATCCCCACACACATTTTCTCATATGTTACACAGCCAGTCCTGAATGAAATTAGTCATGACTGGCTCATAGCTGTCTAAGTGAAAGAGAATACAATACACCTAAGGAAAACGCATGCCTGGTTGTTTCTGGCACCCCTCACTCGCTACTTTTAGTGGTGTGGGCTCCCTGTCTTCTACACTCTCCTAATGCCTGGGATCCCCAAAGCAATTTGCTGGCGTTTCTTTTATGTTGCAAGTAGATGAAAAATGCACCACGACACAGAAAGATCTTCTCTGGATACGTGAAATGTAAGGGTAACAAGGAATAAGCTCAATGAGGACATCTAAATTGCTAATGGTAAGAATTCCCAGAAATAGCTTAGGTAATGGATTTTCTCCATCTCCCTACATACACAGCGATTACTTGACTTACATTTAATGCCCAAGCTCAGGAGTATTTTTTTTTTCCAAATCATGTTTTCCTTATTCCTTACTTTAAATTTTTTCATAGCACAGAAATGCTCTTTGCCAGTTTTCTTAATAAAGCTGTGGCAAGAATCTGTCCATAGATCAAACACCAAATTAAAATGACTTTTGACTCTGGCTGATTTTTACCTTTTTCACCAGTCACAATCTCCAAGACAATTTCCCTTTATGCTCTTTTACACCATCCTAAATAGCTCACTCTTTGGCATATGAGTCGTAGTGTAGCTGAATCATGCGGGTCTGATTTAGCTGGAAAAATGTCAGTCACAGTAAGCAAGATGTACTCTTTGGCCTTGAGTGTGCTAAGCTTCCATGAATCACAGGTTAAGATTTTGCCAAATGAAAAGCAATTTCACTTGCAAAAAAAAAAAAAAAAAAAAAAAAAATGTCTGTGGAGATATGGCTTTTAGCTCACATGAATAGTGTTCTAAAAATGTCTAGAAGGGACACAACACACACACACACACACACACACACACACACACACACACACACACACACATGGAGGGAGAGAGAGAGTGAGAGCAAGAGAGAGAGCGAGGGAAGGAGAGAGAGAGAGGAAATCAAGAAAAAGAATTAGCAACTGCAGCATTTTTCTTTGAATTACAATACTTTCCCTGTGAACTTCGTCAAACAAGTGGTAAAATTAAACTAATGAACTGCTCATTCAGTTAGACCTTATCAGCGGTTAGGGATATTTAATAAGCTCTAAGTCAGCTATACTGTGTCAGGAAGAATTTGGTAATTAGATGCCAAAATAGTGAGGGACCCGTTAATTTCCTATAATTTAAGCACCAGGCACGGTCTGAAAATAGTATTGAGGACAGTACAGACAATCACTCTGGAATTTCTGTTCTCAGGTTAAAATTAAAAAAAAAAAAAAAAAAAAAAAAAAAGAAAGAAAGAAAGAAAGCAGCCTTGATTTTCATCTTGGGATCCAAATTCCACAAATGGGATACTCTGTCTTGTCCCTGCGGTGTTTCATCTCTCGCCTGTAACGGTCACAGGGCCTTCATTCTTGAGGACTGCCCGTCCTGTCTCAAAGTGCAGCTTCAGACACGGTTCAATACGGTCCAGCACACCAGCCAATGCGTACTGCTCTAAACAATGGTTGTCGAGACAGCGGCAGCCCCATTAAGCTGTCTGTACCATCTCAGCCTTTTCTTCTCTTCTTCCTTTTAAATCTAAGATTGTTCTCGTTATGAACAATTTTTGTGGTGTAGAAAGGAACTGTGAAGGAGTAGGCATTTGGAACAGAATTTCAGGTCGGGCCATTACAGTAGACTGGGACATCCCAACCAAGCACTCCTGCTTCTGAACTGATGACCGCATCTACCAGTGTTTTTGTGTTTAGCTATTTGAACAAAACTAATTTCTCTCCTGGAAGTGTTTGTAAGGAAAGAGAACACAGGTATGGGTAGAACAGGACTATCAGTTCCACATTCTGCGGAAAACACAGGAAGAAGGAATTTGCTAAACACTAAGAGATGATGCAATGCACAATATTCAAAGGCAGACACGAGGCATGCTGGTGCCCGCGGCACCTACGAGCCCGGAGTCTCTCAGCCCTGGCACTCAGACACCTGACATTTCCCACCCAACACTGAGGTACGTATTTGACAAATACTGGTAAAGCTCAGACGTTAACTAAGTGCTTCAATGTCCATAGAATCTGGCTTCCTCTAAGTTCTAAGGTTAAGATGCAAAGTTTTAGAGGAATCACTTTTTAATACATTTCTTTATTTTGGGGTAGTCAAACTTTAAAGAGCAGGTGTACACTTGAAAATCCCTTGGTTGTAGACATCAAAGGTATTTTCTGCCCTGTTGTACGTACATGGTATATAACTCAAGCATGTAAAGGTAATGCAAAAACTCATCAGTAACTTTTAAAAGAACAAGATGTACTTGTAAATTACAACCTATCTCTAGCATTTTTATCCTTTTATCCGAGCTCACCAGCTGATGTCGGTAGGAACATTTCAAATTGTTTTCTTTCTGCATTTTGAAGCTGGCCATTTTAAATTCGAACACACTTTTGTAGAGTACCGCTCACTTTTAAAGTCTAGAGTTAGCTTTATTGATTTCAAATATGTCATTTTCTCGGCTTCAATTATTGCATGTGTGAGTAATGGAAGTTTAATTTTCATTTGTTGGAAGATCTAGCCTCTGTATGCTTTTGACACACTCCAATTTGCAGAAGACTGTTATTAATTTTAAGTAAGTTTGCCGGTGCACTTTCTCCCTGATCTGCTAAACCTTCCCTTACTCCACACCACAGATCTCTGCTCTTTGGGTTTGACTGCGATCCCACACGTTTGTTCATTACGCCACGTTTAAAAGCAACATAATTCTGAACGCACACGATGGACTTCAGAAGATGTGGACCTAAAATATCAACTTAATGTGAACATCATTATTATATGTTTGCTAGATGACATGCATGTCTGTGTTTCAGAAATGCTAACTACCCTTGACAACCTTCAGTTTACAAAAAGCACAGCAACCTTAGGGGCAGTAGAGACTATCATTCGCAGAAGCAGACACTAAAACTAAGAATCTGGAGGTCTTACTAAGAAAATGAATGGAATGTTAAGCTAAGAACTTCATTTTGAGTACCAGTTTGTAAGAGAACTAAGCAATGAGGGAATTTTTTTACCTTAAATTGACAATTTCAAGGTCAGCCCACTTCTGAGATGGTCGTGGATGGAATCATTGACGTCATTCAGGGGCATCCACCCATGGCAATAAATACATAGCAATAACATAAAAGCAGCAATAGCTACTACTTAATGCACCCTTATGATGCACAGTAGACTCATATGTGTGGTCTTGTAACGTCCTTGGAGACGGCTCAGTGGTTAAGAGCGCATGCTGCTCTTCCAGAGGACTGGGGTCCAGATCCCACCACCTACAGGATCTGCAACTCCAGTCCTAGTGAATCTGGTGCCCTCTTCTGGCCGCTGTGGGTACTGTATTCACGCAGTGCACAGACATACTTGCGAAGCAATGTTCTTTGGTAAATGAATACCTTTGTTTTTTATTAAAGGAGAAAATTTTCATTGTAATGAAATTAATTTTCATATTTGTCTTTGTGTAAAGAATTAGATATTTCAGGACACAGAACGTCTTTTGCATTTTTCAAGTAGTCAATATTCTGATCAAGTAGTCAATATCAAGGATGCTGTTTCACATAAATACATAGTTAGAAAAGGGCTGGAGTACATCCATCTCAGAAATACCAGAAATTCTATCCTGACCCTGAGCCAAAGTTTATCTTTTTGAGATTCAAATCAGCAACACAAACAGTAATCTCAAAGAAGAGTTATTATAATGTAATACAATCAAGGAGTTAGTGATTTGGTAATTCTGAGGAATGATGATAGAAAAATATTAAAGTCTCCTGGACTTTAAGTACAGATCAGTCAGACACCATGGGGATTCTGGGAACTCAACCCAGGTCCCTCCACAAGAGGGAAAGGCTTACACACCGCTTATCCCCTTGGGCTTTAATTTTGAATTCTAATTTCCCTATATTGTCCACACATGTGTAAAGGTCGGCTATATTATTCTGCTACCTGTCAATGTGTACTACTTAAGCAAATCGCTCCTTTAGCATCTTTTGACAAAGGAACAATGTCAGTGATAGATGGCATTTAATGGATACCAGTCCGGTCCCCAGGTCCAGTGCATGATGAAGTGGCCACCATGTGTGACTTTTATAACTTTGAATGAAATTATCAGAGTAATTGTTATTTTTTTCTTTTAATGGTTCTGGAAACTGGCCCTCCCCGTGGTTGAGAACGTGTGCACGGTGTTTAATTCCTCTGTGTCACCCAGGACTAGAATCTTCAGTCATGGCCCCGGGATTATATTGACACAATAACCAATGCTCATCCAGGAGATGAGTTAAGAGAAATTGGAGAACAACAGAGTGACGAAGAGGCCACAGGACACGATCAGGTGCAGTACCAAAACAGATGATCCAGACTGGCAGGCCCAGGACTAGACACTTCCCCGGCATGGGGCGATGGCTCAGTGGGTATAGTGATTGCTGTGCAAGTCTGGGGACTGAGTCTAAATCTGCAGCACCCCTGGAAACCTGGGCGCTCGGTGCACATCTGTAAGCACAATGCTCCTCAGGCAGCCGAGGAACAGGGCTGGAGAAGGGAGAGTTACCGTGCCCAGCAGGTGCGGGAGGGAACAAGGGAGCCTGTGTCAGACGAGGAAGACTGTGACTGGCATGTTCTCTGAGCTTCACATGTGTGCTATGGTACACGCAGATCCACATTCACAAAGTGACGTACTCTCTGTCCCCACCTGCCTGCCTGCCTGTCTCTCTCTCTCTCACACACACACACGCACGCACACACACACACACACACACACACACACACACACACACGGTAATTCTGGGAAGAGAATAGCGTGAACAAAAACAGAGGTACAGGAAAGAGCCTGGAGCAGGGATGGAAGATGAATCGCTAGGAGTGATAAGGAGTGCTAGCTAGAAATAGTCAGTGCTCGCTTGGCAGCGCACAGACGACCCTGGGAAGGCTGTTCTACTCCAGCTACTGAGCTGAGGGGGCACCGTACCTCAGTGCAGGGAGCAGGAGCCAAGAAGATGACTAGGCGGTGGCTACCGTCATGGCCAGATTAATACTGGCACTGCTGAGAAATCGGGGCTGCTGGGGAGAAAAGCAGCTTGAGAGACATCAGTGGCTCTTCTCAACGGACACTGAATGAACGAATAATGGAAGGAAAAACAGCGGGTCTATCTGGGCTCTGCAATTATGAGAGAAAGCATACTAGGATGATTTACAGGTCAGCGAAATGGCGATGCGGCCAGTGTCTAATGAATAAATGAATGAGGACAGTTTAGGCAGAATGCAAAGCATGGAAGACAGAAACTCTAGGGACACCACCAGTCATGAGACAAAGCATCGGGCCATAAAACCATCACGGTAATTATCATAAGCCCTTGCAACTGTGAGAAGCTCTGCGGTCAAAATAAAATAACCTTACAATAACTCAGCTTTGCAGAGAGAACAAATGTTATTACCCACAATTTCCAGATGAGTAAATCGCACCTCAGTGTTTATGTGACTTCCCCAAGGTAACACAGCCAGTAATTAGGAAAGCCTATACTTAAATCCAAGTTCTGTTCATTAATCAAGGTTAATTTACATCATTCTAGAGAGGATTCCACCCCTCAATGTACGGGAGTGTGGAGATAAAAATGACAAATAGATATTTTAACAAAGAAAAGTAAGGACCAAAGGCATTTTCTCCAGATACTTCTGTTACCACAATGTGCACTGTTAGTAATAGCAAACACATGCTTTTGTGTTACAGAAAAAGTAGTATATAAGAATGCAAATTGATATGAAATCCAAAACTATGGGAACTGTTTTACCAGCAGATATAAAAGGTCAAACTGCTAAAGCATTATTATTTGTAAGGTCTTCTGAGAAAACAGCATCTTAATCATTGGTAGGCTGGGGATACTCACAGTCATTGGAGGCCAGAGATACCGTTAAACAGCCTACAGAGTGCACTGCTTTACATCAGAGGGGAGCATGGGACATGGTTTACTAAGAGCCAAGGTGTGGTCCCTCTGCTTCTCACAGATGATGCCTGAAGCCCTGCCTGCTTCTCAGCGAGCATCTCAAACTAGCAATTCGCACCTGCCACTTTGCGCGTGAGCTCTATCTGTGCAAAATCCATTCTCTAGCATTCACTGAACCTTTACTACAAGAGTTGAGGTTATATCCAAGAATAAACCAAACAAATTTTTTACCTTTGGGGATGCTTCTATGGGATGGGGTAGGTATTGACTATGAAATAAGTAAGAAAAATGCATATTAATTGATATGGTGATAAATTATAGAGAGGAGAAAATAGACACAATGAGAGGAGCTGCATGATATTAGCAGCAGCATATTCTAAAATAGCTAGGTCTTTTGAAAACCTAAAAACCATGTGTTGTATATCGAATGCGGGTTCAGTATAGTGCCGTAGGATACCATGAGACATTAAATTCTACTCACAGTGGATCACAGACCTAAGTGTCCTAAAGAGGACACCACCGGAAGAAACTCAGGCCACCCAGGGTGTGGTGGCAGCTTTAGAAATGGCATGACTGCTCCAGGAAAGACATGATAAACTGGCCTTGATTCAAATTAAAAGCATCTTCCTTATAAATGGCAATGTCAAGAAAATGAGATGACAAATCACATGAGGGAAAAGTCCTACGGAAGGCATGTGACACAGAACTGTCACGTAAACATAAAATGAACTACTAAAACTCAACACTAAGAGAGCAATGGGCCCAGGGCCTTAACAGGCACCTCCACAGAGAAGACGAGGTATCGCCGGACGATACAGGAAAGGTTGCTTCACACGCCAGGGATGTGGCCTGGTGGTAGCGCACACCCAGCATGCCCAAGGCCCTGTGATCCTTTCTCAGCAGCACTCAAAGCAACATACAAAGATACAGGAAAGAAAGGCCCTTTTGCTGGCACAGTTGCATGACCCTGCCCCACGGTTCATGTGTGTCTTACATGAAATGAGCTCTCCTCAATGGCATGCTTCAGCCATGCAGAATTTAGACTTTTTTTTTTTTTTAATTGATGTTGGATGCCTAAAAGACAGTGCTCAGCTAACAAAGGACAAAGGGCCCTGTGGACAAGCTTCGGACGAGCCACCTTCTTCTCCATTGACAGGGGTGCTTACCTCTGGCTTCTTATGGTTCATGGGTGCTAGTCAAGGTTATTCCCCGTTTTTCAGTGCTTTTGACCATTTACCACAATCCAGAAATTGCCATTGCTGCGCCTGCTTCTGCTTAATGGAGAAAACGTCACCTCTCTAAGTAAGACAATTCCCACCTTGAAGAACAAGCCATGGTTCGTATCCAAGACTGCTTGACCCCATTTGTTCTAATAACGTTCTTGAAAAGTGTACACAAAGCAAAACAAATCCACTGCCACGACCAGCCACAAACACATTTCCGTCTCATCTCTTTCATCTAAATGTACTTCAGTGCCTGTGAGCAGGCAAATGAGAGTAATGGTGAAGAAAATATCCTAGTGTGTTAAAAACAAACAAACAACAAACAAACAAACAAACAAACAAACAAACGCACAGCACTTCTTAATTGTGTTTTCCCAAATGGAGAATTTAGTTGCCAGCCTACATGACTGGGGAAAGGAACTCACGGCGCCCACATCCATCCCATCAACAGACCCATGGCATCCTCAGTGCACAATCAGGCCACAGCTCTGGCGAGTGTGTGTCCCAACATTACGTCTTCCAGTTCAAGTGCACACGCTCCCCGACACACTCACATTGTTCACGGTGAGATGCCAAAACTGATTGCCCACCTACAGGCCAACTCACCAAGTGTAATTACTGTCATCTTTAATATGTGCTCTAATAGTATTTGAGGCCAATTTCAAGCACTTCAAATAATGTATTATTATAACAGAAGAAAAGTTTCTTTTTTTTTTTTTAAAATGAAACAAGCCTTTTGCTATCATTTTCAGCTTTCTTTTGACAATGTGAATTGATTCTTTTCAAAAAGAGCTCCAACAGCTAGAGCTTTGAAACTCTCCCTCAAATAGGTCAGAGTCTTACTTCCCTGGTTAGGCAGTACAGCATGAAAGGAGGCCTGGGTTTTCTCCCTCCTCAGGGCCCCTCCTGCCGATCATTTATCTCAGAGAAAAAGAATCCATTGACCAAGCCTCTCCTAAAGCTAACAAACTGAGCTTTCCATGGGTAAAACTGCAGCAAATTGAGTACAGCTATTGACCAGCCTTCTGTAGTTAAAAATACAACAAACTACACCTTGTCTGAATCACTCTTGAATTACTGGTCATTTTCATGCTCTGCTGGCAGTACTTACCGCTTGAGAACCTTTTAGGCAAGGAGAACAAAATATTAACTGCTATTGTCTCTTAGTTTTATAGTATGCCGCGCGTGCACGCGCACACGCACACACACACACACACACACACACACGAACTATCTACACATATATGCACATACAATAATATATATGTGTGTGTATTACACAATAATAATACACACATGTATAGGTATGCATTTATTTTAGTCAAGGGTAGTACAGAACTATCCTGATCACATATTAAACACGTGTATTCCTTTCAAGAGAGAGGTGCTTAAAATTCAATGCCTTAATTATACAAATAATAACCTAACATATTTATCTTTCTTTCAATCCAGGATAATTACTTAACAGGAAAAGCTATGCCCTATTAAATGATATAATTAAGCTATAAATTATTTTTAAAATCACACAGACAAGCTATTTAGGAGTATTTAAAAAATAGTTATTGTATTTTTTTCATTCAAAATGAAGTACCAATGAAAATGATGAAAAACTAAAATATTTTCCAGTCATACTTCTCATTACTAAAGATTTGCTTGTGTGCAAAGATATATGTGTGTCTGTGTGTGTGTGTGTGTGTACATATACATACATACATACATACATACATATGAGTGCATATGTGTGTGTGTGTCTCTGTGTATGAGGTGGGTGGTGTATGTGCTTGTGTGTTCTCAAAGGCCAGAAGAAGGCTCAGATCTCTGGTGGTAGAGTTGGAGGTGTTTGTGGGTCATCTGGCTTGCTCTCAGATGCTAGACTTCATGTCCTAATGACTGTTGACTGTGCTGTATGCATTGTTAACACAGGGTCTCTGCAGCTCCAACACCCTATTTTGTTTGAAGGAGGAAAGTCTGTCATCTAAAGGATGATTGTAGAAATATTACCTAAAAAAGGTAAGCTATGTCCTCCTAAAACTTAACAGTGCTTTTGTAAACAAACCCAAAACAACAAAATTCCCTAACAAGAAGATATTTATTGTGAGCTTTGTAATTTTTCTTTGGTAAGAAGCATAATTTTAAATGTGTGTGCGAGTGTAAATGTCTGCATGTTCCTGTGTGTGCAAGTGCAGATCTACACGTGTGTACAGCAGAGGCCGATCGCTCACTGTTCACTGTATTTTTGGAAGCAAGTCCTCTCACTGGAACTGGAGCTCAGCATCGAGGTCCAGGGACCTGCCCATCTCTTCCTCTCCGTGCTGCAAGCTACAGGTGCAAATCAGCATGCTGCATGCATGCCACATGTTCTGCACGGATGCTCCAAGCATCCTACCTCATGCCTGCTAAGCAAGCGCCTCACCGGCTGATACACCTCAGCAGCACTCAGCAGTATACTTCGAGGAGCATCAGTCGGACGAATCACTGCATGCATGATTTTACGTTAGCTCATTTTGTTCATCTGCAGTTTCAGCACTTGGGATGTGGAGGCAGGAGGATCACCGCAACCGTGAGGCCAAGTGCCTCGTACGGTGGGGCTTCCCAGTGAATGCACAACAGGGACACTTCCTAGTGAGACCCTACCTCCAACAAAACAACGCAGAGCAAGGCAGAACCCAGGCCTACGCAGGTGTTCACAATTACAAAGTCCTACTTAATTAAATATACAGTAACCATATCCTAAGAGAACCTTAATGCTTTTGTAAAAAAAAAGAAAAAAAATTGCAACATTAATCAGAGCCTAATTAAGACTGCGATACAATATAGTTTAAAACTGCCTGTCTTCTTTTCTTCATTTTTTCCATACCTCAGACAACTTCTGCAAGAGATACTTTAGCTTGCTACTATAGCAAGCATGTTGCTTACATGCCATGGGCACAGGGCAGGAACAGAGCTAGACATTGCTTGTACACATAGCCCACCACAACAAGCAATCCCTTCAGTTGCAACATCAAGTCCGTTGGCTTAAAACAAAGGTAAACTGGGGCAGAAACACAGCCACTCTAATTACCTGGACTCTTATTTGCACACACAGTGCAGTTTAATGAGCACCGGCTTCCAGGAATGTCCAGTGCAAGCTGGCTGTATTCACCTGACAGAGGAAGGGTGGGATAAGTCCTGTGTTAATTTGAGGCGGGTGAGACAGATGCCACATCCTAGAAGTGTAACACTGCACAGGCATTGTTAGTGATCCTATGAAAATAATGAAGTGATTCTTATAAGACAGGATAAGTTGTTACATATTGCCTCCCACCGCCACACAGAGACGCTGTATTAGATACAAGGCTGTTGGCCTGTTACTAATGTTTCTTATTGGCTAAATCTGTCTTAAATATTAACCCATTTCTATTAATCTAAGTACTTCCACGTGGTCTTACCGGCAAGACAGACCGGCGTCCTGCCTTGTAGGTCCTCCATCTTGGAACTCCTCCCTACTACTTCCGGAATCCTCCTCAGACCTAGTTCCACAGGTCACTTCCGCCCCTGGCTCCACCCCCCAATGGGCGTGGTCAGTGCCAAAGAAGCAGGCAAAGTGAATATCTCACTACGTGTGTGTATATATATACACGTAGTGAGTGTATATATATGTGTGTGTGTATGTGTGTGTGTGTGTGAGTGTGTGTATACATATATATCTCAACTAAGATAAACATTTATGCAGCCAGACTAGGGGTGGTGCCACCTTTAATCCCAGCAGAGGCAGGTGGATCTCTGTGAGTTTGAGTTCAGCCCGGTCTACAGAGCGAGTTCTAGGATAGCCAGGGCTGTGACACAAAGAAATTCTGTCATGAAAAAAAAAAACAATAAACAAACAAACATCTGTGTAAATGTGTAAAAGAAAGAGGTGACATGCAAAGATTTGTAGTGTTAAAAAAACAAATTTTGTAATTGGTAGTAAGCCATCTATTGCTTTAATAGCAACACTTTACCCCTGTGGGTTTCATAGCAGGCTTATAGCAGCAACAGGTAACACCCTCACCTGCCAGGAGAAGGGGCCGCGGACTGAGTGTCACTCAGTAGCGTCCCCCATAAAGCGGCAGATCCCTCCTCAGTCCTCACCAATCTCATGGCCGGCCACCAGCCCCTGTGACAAGCAGAATGGGCTCAGCTTATCAAAGAGTAGTATTTTCACTGGAAAAGCGAATCAAATGAATATAAAAACCTCCAGACATCTTCCTGAGAAAATAAGTCTGTCTTTGGTGACCGTTCATGATCCAATGGGAAAAACTCACAGGGAGTAGCATGAGCGGTCTAGGACGCTTTCTGGTACCTAGTGTCCTCTATAGGTCAATAAATAGGAAAGATTGCTCATTTATTTATTATTTATTTTGGTTTTGCGAGACAGGGTTTCTCTGTATTGCTTCTGGAGCATGTCCAGGAACCAGGCTGGCTTCGAATTCAGAGATCAGCCTGCCTCCACCTCCTCAGTGCTGGGATGAAAGGCATGTGCAACCAATATCATTGCTCTTTAAATGTGGAAATTTACCTTGGGGTGAGTAAGAGTCAAATTCATTTTGAAACCCAACCGATTTCAGGACTGGAGAGAGGAAAGAGAGCACTGGCTGCTGTTGCAGAGGGCCTGGGTGTGGTTGCCAGCTCCCACAGGAAGGCTCCCACATACATACTCTAACTCCAGTTCCAGGGGACCCAATGCCCTCTTCTGGCCTGTGCAGGCAACTATCACTTGTACTGCAGAGAACACATATCAATGCAGGCAAATATTCATACACATAAAAAAATTTAAGTATATACATGTGTGTGTGTGCGTGCGCGCAATTGTGTATGGATTTCTGACAATAAACCTAAAGTTAGTATCTTTCCCATTTATTATCATTAATAAGCAAAACTAATCATATATTTAAAGAATCTTTAGAAAGAACAATCAGGTTTTTTTTTAATTAAGTTAACAGTAAAATCTTTTGTAGGTAGGCTACATGCTACACATGACTGGGTAAAAATTCATACATGTCATTTATAATTTAATGGTATTCATGCGTTTAAGATCTACAAATTAAGTTATTTAATGTTATCTGTGATGGACATTGTTTACATGGTTGTCAATTTAGATGTGCTCTTTGATAACTAGAAATGATGGCATTTATGAATCTAGTCACCTATCCATTGATATATGAAATTGTGTTTCTAACTGGACAAGTTAGTACCAGTGGTATTTCAGCAGTTAGCCAGCAGAACTGAGTAAAAATTAATTACCAATTTTAGTTTATATAAATGCATCACTTCTTCGTCTATTATGTGCACAGGATCCTGTAAAGTGCACAAAGACTTCTTTAAAAGGAGGCCACAGTACCGACTGGGCGGGGCTTATCTACGCTAATGATCCTCACTATGTATGGGAACCATGTATCTCTCCTTGGTGGCACAGGTTATTATCAGCCTTGTCCACAAAGTGATCTCTGTAATAATAACTGCTCAATTGTTTGCATCCTTAATTGGCTTTTCCTTACACAAACTCTAGGCAAGAATATCCAAAACTGAAACGGTGTCTGTATCTCACCTGGAAAGATGGCTCGGGAGAGAAAGTGCATGGAGTATGACAATGAGAAGCCAGGGTGTATCCCCTGCAGCCATACAAAAGGCATGGTGGTGCCTGTCTGCAACCTGAGGGTCAGGGAAGGGCAGAGAAGGGTAGATCCGGAGCAGGACAGGCGTGCAGCCTGAGTGTCTGGGTGGGGCAGACACAGGTAGTTCCCCTGTGCTCACAGTCTAGCGAAAGTCATCGAAACCAAGGTGCAGTGTGGCAAAAGACACAGAACGTCTACCTCTGCCGTCCACACAAGCTAAAAAAAGAGATCACATCCTACATTCAAAACAGCTGGACAAAGCAGCCTTGCAGACTACAGCCAGGATTTTTGCATCTTCTTAGAATCCCCCATGACAGCGCCCCCTACCAGCAGGAAGTAGTTTGGAAAGAATAACGCCCAAATTCCCAAACATTGTCTATAAATGTTTGTTTTCATTTAAATGGACTTGGTTAAAAAATAAATAAATAAATAGAAAGAAAGAAAAAAGTGATCAGAACTGCAGATGCGCGCGTGCGCACACACACACAGACACACACACACACACACCACAGATGCACTCACGCACACATGAACGGACCCGCACGTGAGCCTCAGAATGGATCGATCAACCTTGGTGTAGGATGCAAAGTTTTGGAACTATGGGAAGAAAGCATGGTGGAAATACCTCAATAGTGAGGTAGAGGCAGAGGTTCTCGATTATACTTTAAATAACGAATACTACAGTGGAGACAAACTAGAGAAAGCAGCTGACAACAGTCATCAGGGAGGAATTCCAGAACTAAAAAACTTAACTGCACAGAGCCGTAACCCCGCCCCACAGCGGGTGATGGAAATGAGACTTTAAACGAAGAGGCACAAAAATAAAATACGTTAAAAAAAAAAAAAAAAAGTTGGATCCTTTCAGCCATCAGGGGAATGCAAACCACAGCTACTTTGGGGTTCCAGAGCCCTCAGGCAGAAAGGCAACATCAGGAAAACAAAGAGCAAGCTGCTGGGATGTTTGTGGACTTGGGGGTGGGGGTGGGGAAGGGCTTGAGACCTCAGCTCAGCTTCCACCTCCATGCCACTCATTTTGCTTTCTCTTCAGTGCTACAAATAACTTCAAAGGTCAAGCTGGAGACACTTGTACTATTTTCTTTTCTTTTTGGTTTCTCGAGGCAGGGTTTCTCTGTGTATCTTTGGAGCCTGTCCTGTAACTCACTCTGTAGACCAGGCTGGCCTTGAACTCACAGAGATTAAAGGTGTGAGCCACCAACGCCAGGGCTATTTTTTTTTTTTTTTTTTTTTTTGCATTTTTAAAGCAACTATATGTGCACACACACACACACACACACACACACACACACACACACACACTTATTTCCTTCCCTTTTGGTAAAATGATAGACAATACATAATTTTCTTTCATCTCAATACTTAGTAATATCACCTGAAATCATTCCCTTTCAATACATGGCAATATTTATTGTCATCGACACAAAACAGAACGTTTTATCATATTGACATCAGCATTTGAATATGCAGATGTTTTGGGTGGTTTTCTGACTTGTGCCTGCCTTGTACATTTCTGACTGACAGTGGCAGAGCTGAGTCTGTGTGCTGGGAGAGCCAGCTCATATATAAACAGTAACGCATACTTTTGCATCTCCAACAACACCAGAAAATCTGTTTCTTATAGCTGTATTCTTAGATGATCATATTAATTGCCTATTGCTATAGAAACGTATTATCAAAAATTTAGTAGGCGGGAAAAACAAAACACAGAACTGGAATCCAAAGTTCAAAATGGGTCTCAGTCAGACAAATGAAAGAGCCCTTATGTCAGTGTGTCTCCCCAGGCCTGGGCAAGGCTTTCCCTCCCAGAAGCCAGCAATCTCCTCGCCCTGCCCTCCCCTTTCGGGCTCCGCCCTGTCTGCTGAGACTCCGCCCTCTTCTCCATGACCCTGCCATCTGCTGAGACTCCGCCCTCTTCTCCAAGACTCCGCCCTGTCTGCTGAGACTCCGCCCTCTTCTCCATGACTCCACCCTGTCTCCCGAGACTCCGCCCTCTTCTCCATGACTCCACCCTATCCCCCGAGACCCCGCCCTCTTCTCCATGACTCTGCCCTGTCTGCTGAGACTCCGCCCTCCTCTCCATGACCCTGCCCTGTCTCCCTTGACTCTGCCAATGTAACCAGGGCAACCAGTGCATTTCCTAATCCTTGTACACTTTATTTTAATCATAACTGCCAAGTCTCCTTGGCCATGTGAAGGCACGGGATTGTAACCAGGCAACTCTGTGTTGGTCTGTTTATTGCAAATAGGCTGTGATATTTAAACTTTTAATAGTTTAATGACAGCTAATCATAATTATTATTTTTATTATGAGGGAATTTGAATTCTTTTTTTGTGTATAAAGGCTTTTTATGCTTCTTAAATGAATTGTCTGTTTTATTGACCATTTTTGGTTGTTCTTAAAATTTTAGTTTTAAAGCTCTTTATATTATAAAATCTATCTATTTATAATCTTTTGGAACAGATTCAAATTTTCTTTTCCAACACAATTTCAAGAAAGAACAAATCCATTGTTTCCTTATAGATTGATATGCATATATGCCTATTTTTTTCATTTACCATGTTTCTATATAAAATGCGATCTATATCTCAATTTAAACTACACTATTATATACTAACTGCTCAGACGTGACAAGCATCTAACTACGAATCTGATAATTAAAAATGATTACTGGAATTAAGGTATTCCATTATCTTGTCCTTCCCCATACAAATCTGAGGTGATGTCTTATACCCTCCCATTCACCAGCGCCCAGCACTGTGCACAGTTCCATGCACAATGAAGAATATTCACAATCAATATTTAAAAAATACAAGTGCAAACAGCTGGCAGCACATCTCCACTCAGATACTTTGCTGAGGTGGGATTAAGTGTGACAGCAATACCCAATAAGATGTGTGTTAAGTACAAAAGTTTTTCTTTCTTCACAGAGGAAGGTGTGGGCTCTGGAAAGCTGCCATCATTGTCTGAGGCTGTGAGAGGGGAAACTCAGAAACGGACAGGGAGCCTGGGCCTGGGGCTACAAATTTAATGCTCCGTACATTACAGGTAATGGAGTCACAGTCTTGGCCTTGACTTTACCTTTCCTTATGCTTTGACTTCCATAACGATATTGTCTGAGAGACTGGTAAGAACTAAACCTGACTGCCAATGAGATGAGCCAATTGCTCATCAACAAAAGATTTCATGAAAGCTAGAAGAACTATTTTGAAGGCAATATTAATTACATCTGAGTTGATAAAACATAGTAAAATACAGAAGTTATAAAGACGTATTTTACTTTCACATATGTGTATCTGCCTGTGAATGCCACATGAATGCCGGTGTCCGCAGAGGCCAGGAAAGGGCACTGTTTGTAGCTGGAATTACAGATGTTGAGAGCACCTATAGGCACCAGAAACCAAGACTTAATCCCACAGCTTTCAAAGGTGGGGGTTCCTGTTCAGTTATATTAACAATATAAACGCCTTTACCCTTTTTCTTATCTTAATAATAGACTGAATATTATTTATGAAATAATATAAAAATTCTACCCAAAGAAGTTCAGGAAATGGCAACTCTTTCTAAGTATATTTAAAAGAATAAAAAGAGGGATGGACAAGAAAAAAAAAAAAGATCATTAGCGATAATCCCTGAGCTTTCTTTACTTTGGAATTCTTAGGTTATTGTTTCTAATAACCAAGGAAGGAGAAAAAGAAGACGGAACTAATACAGAGAAGATGTTATTCTGACACAGTGGTTGAAATCCACTGTGCTTTACATTTGAAAACAGGAAGCTCTGGGGTGTAGAGATGGTTGAAGAGGCAATGTACTCATGGCACAAATATATTGAAACCCTGAGTTTGGGTCCCAGAACCTACATAAAACCACACGGGGTATCATGCATCCTTAATTCTAGTATTCTTACACTGAGATGGAGACAGAGGCAGGAGAATTCTCAGAAATCCTCAGGCTTGCCTACAGGGTGGTGGTAACTAAAGATCTTGTCACAAAGACTATAAAAGATGGAGACTCAAACCCAGGCTAGCCGTCTGACCTCCATCCGCACACCACAGCACATACACGCTTGCACTCACACGCAGGCTCATGACATACACACATTCATACACACCTCGCAAAATGATACGCAGAAATAGACAAAAGGGAGAAGATCTGCTAAGTAATGTTACTAAAACATACAACATTCTGTTTTGGAAAACAATAAACAATAAACATCAATTTATATCTGAGCTCTATGGCTCATACTGAAAATTTCCCCTTAATATTTACAATTTAAAACCAATCTGGTTGTGAATATAATTAAACCCATCACAAACTAATAAAATGCCTTATACATTCTATGGTTATTCTATAGATCTACCGTTTTTATATAGT
This sequence comes from Phodopus roborovskii, assembly GCF_943737965.1. Lineage (NCBI taxonomy): Eukaryota > Metazoa > Chordata > Mammalia > Rodentia > Cricetidae > Phodopus > Phodopus roborovskii. Next base: position 3,189,425 of record NW_026126541.1, read on the forward strand.
TTATATAAGCTAAAATGCATTTGCACTTTATAAATGAACACTCTGAATCTAGATGGGGTGCTCATTTCCAGAATTAAGGCTCCTAAGAGAGAAAGAAAATTGCTGCCTGTGGAAGCTAAACATAATGCTGCATAATCGATTGGCTCACTTAAAGACATCAGCCATGCTCCCTTTGATGATAGATTAAGTAAATATAAGAGCAGACAACACAAACATTACGGGTATTATATTGCACATTGCAGTAAAGACTATGAAATTGGTCACGCTCTAGAGCAAGCAATATGGATAACATGTTTTATGAGAAATGTATTTATAAAGAAATTAAGGGATAGTGTTCATATTAATTATACAAATGCTGCGCAAACAGTGCCATATCGGGCAGAATGAAACCAGAGTAGATTTTTAGGTTCTCCAGGAGAAGATGTTAGGTCCCAGTCCTTTAAAAAAGGGAAAATGAGAAAGGTTTCTAGTTAAATGTGAGACAGAAAAGTCCAAATCAAACAAGAAGAAACTATAACCCCTAACAATTTACAACCTAGCTGAAAAATAAAAATAATGCAGCTATCACTAACGTGAGTCAAATGAATTATAGATGTGACAAACAGGGCAGTTTCTTGGCCTCCTTAACTCTATAAAACAATCTCAAAGCTTCAGGATAGGCAAGGAAGTGTCCCACACTGATGCTGCCTTGGTGTGTGTGTGTGTGTTTGTGTGTGTGCGCATGTGTCTGTGTGTGTGCACGTGTGGGCGCGCATGCATGCGAGTGCATACACGCATGTGCGCATGCATGTATGGGCGTATGACATCATATCAGGAAAACAGATGCTAACACTACCTTGTACAAGCTTCAGGAAAGGGGTACCAAACACAGATATCACAGGAGTGACTTCATATTAACAACTGACAGAATGCTCTGGTTGTGGTCTGAAGTTTTTGTTGTTGTTGTTTTTTGTTTGTTTGTTTGTTTTTTGTTTTCCCACAAAAGTTACTATTTGAAAACCTCACCCTCGGTGGGTTAGTTTATGTTAGTGTTCAGAAGTGTGGCCTTGGGAAGGTGATAGATTAGTGTCCTCAAAAAGAGACATGGGCAGCCAGTGTGCCGTGTGAGATGAGGACACAAGACAGGCGCCAGCCTTCGGTCAAGCAGTGGGGCCCTAAATAGACAACAAATCTCCTTGTTCCTGGGTTTACCTGTTCCAGAATGGGCAGGAAATAATTCTTGTGTTTACAAGGCACCCTGCCCATGGGATCTCTGTTATAGCCACCACGATGAACTAAGAGAGCGCTCTGTTGCAATGCTTTGCTCCTCTGACATCCTTGGCCCAAGGTGTTCTGATAGCTCTGTCTGTATGTAACTATAAATGAAAACAAGGCCAGGCATGCTGAACCACAAAGAAGGCTGGAGCAGTCGGATCACATTTACTGCACGTTTGCCTTCGTGAACATCCCTTCTCCGAATGAGCGCTCATTGGTCTTTCGACTGATTTCAACCTATGTCCATGTAAACTCTGATGCTCCTGACCCAGTTTTCCTACCTGCAAGCCAGGCCAAGCTTTCTTAACAAAGTAAGAACGTGGGGTTTCAGATACTTGTGAGAGTAGGGCACACAGATGACAATCAAAGGTGTCCCTGCAGCAAATGAAAGGAGACAGGACCATCGTCCTGGCAGCAGCCTGGAGCGTGCACACAAATGGACCTGAACCCAAGGCTGTTATCATCAGAGGCTGAGGAGACACAACAGGAAAAGCCCGAGGCTGTATTTTGTTTCCTCTTTTGTCTACAACACTGCCTTATCATAGCAAGGACCCACTCCTGTTTCTCATCAAGGCTGTCATCTTTCTCACACTCTCATCTGCCTTATAATTGAAATTCTTATTTTAACAGCATTATGTTAATGTTATTGCTAGCTATGGAATGCCTTGTGAAGACTGCAACATTAAAGTTAATTTAGCCCTACATCCCGGGTAATGGATACTGTCTGGGATATAATAAACCACAGATAGGCAGAGTTGGACTGAGATGTGTCAAGGTTACTCTCCCAATTACCAGCAACCCCTAATGTGGTTATCATCTCACTAAGCTCACATTGCTTGTAGACTTTTTGATTGTGGTAGCAAAAATCAAAATTCCAAATTAAGTTCCTTGTTTTCTTTTTCTTTCTTTCTTCCTTCCTTCCTTTCTTTCTTTTTTTCTTTTTTTTTTATTCTTAATTAAAACTGGTCCTGCACTTGAATTGAGCTGCCCAGTGAGAAAAATTAGACCAGTGTTGTAATAAGAATTAAGAAAGTACTTCACAGATTATAGTCAATGTGCTATTTAAAAAATATAGTGAATTAAAAAATCAACTAGCTTATATCGTTAAATGGCAACTTCCACTCAGCAAAACCTAATATTCTCGTAATTCAATGTCTACCCAGTGCTACCAAAGAAACTATGCACACAGTTTTCTGGTAAGTGAACCAGCTTGTGTAATAAGCTCTAGTTCACATTCAGGTGCTGGATTTCCCACTGTACACTGAATGGAATCATAGACATAGCAAATGCGTCACTTGCAGACAGGTCAAACTGGAAGGCTGTAGAAATCTTAGAGAGCACAACTAGAAATTGCATGTTTAAATCTAAACGTTTAAAAATAATTATTTTCAGTATTTCAATATGAAAACTCAAGAACTCCAAGATTGAAATGAAATACAATGATTTGATGACAAAACAAGACTGGTCAAGGATCTGGAACTGTGGGGACTGAGTGGTGCAATTCACGTCTCTATTTCCATGTATGCTCACTTTTTAATTTAAAAATTAATATATGATATTAATATTTTATTTCTTAATAAATGGAGTTATTTCACTAAAGAGATCCTCATAGGCAGCTGGAAAAGTGCAGCCATTTACTTTGTGAAGATTTTTTTCCAAGTTAATTTTTGACTCCTATAAGAACAAGCACATATCAGGTCCCTGACTGTTTCTGCTATAGTTGGAGTGGAGAGACCCCAAAGGTCCGAGTATAGAAAGATCGATGTTCATGATGCTGTTAGGAAAAGAGGCTCTTAGGGACTTGGGACCTTAGGACCTAGGGGACAAGCTCTCTAGACAGAACTTGCTTGTGACTTCTTGCTGGTCCAGGTTTAACTCTGTGAGTTCTCCCAAGAGGGCTGATTTAGGGCCCATCCATTCCCCTCTGTTCCTTTTGGGGACCTGGCCACTTGTTCTCACAAATACCCAGGATATGCCGACATCCACTGCTGTCACCAAAAAGCTGACTCAGTAACAACTGCTCCGTCCATAGACTTCAACTCTCCAAAACTAGGGACCAAATGGACATGTTTACCTTTGTAAGTTAGATGCTTTAGCGTTTTGCATTTAAAGCACAATTGGGTGTGTACTGCTGTATGGCGGTCTATTACCTCTATTGGAAAGGAAGAAAGGGCTCCTCAAACCCAAGGGCAACAATAAACGTTCCTCACACCCAGCAGAAGGCTGAAGTGATCAGCCATGCCCAGTGGTGAGGAGGACTCCAACACCAACACACCTTGGAAAATTGTTAAATATATGTTTAACATGTCACCCAGAAATGCTGACAGGATGTTAATCAAGAGAAATAAAGACTTACTTCCTTGCCATTAAAGGCAAGATCAGCACCAAGAGATGAATAGATCAGACATACAGCTTATATGGGATCTCATGTTGACGATGATACTTGGAAATAAAGATTTACTTCCTTAAAAGATGAGAATGCAAACATTCATGGCAGCTTTATCTATAGTAGCTACAGACAAGAAATAATGCAGAATTCTATTGCCTGGTAACTGGACACATTTTGGTACACTGTACAACGGAATTGCCAGCAACATGGACAGATCTCAATTGGAAGCATCAGACCAAGTGGAAAAGGCTATAAACAAAAGGTGCATAACAAATGATTAAACATGTGTGTTATGAGAAATAGACTCTAAAGATGTGAGTCGGCTGAAGGGTGCCACAGGCAAGGGATGGGGGAGGAAGGAGGGTCCACGAAGGATGGTTTGAGAAGGCAACAGTTAAATGAAGTGACCGACTTAGCTGGGATTGACACAATGCCAATTATAATCATTATCAGTTTGGTAATTTGTGTTTTAGCCCTAAAAATGTTGTTTGATATCAGATCCAAATTTTAAAAAAATTGATAAGATACAATCCTTAGAAAGACATATTGATGAAACTAGGAAAGATATTCGCACAGACAGAGGCTCTTAGGGCAGAAGCTATCACACTGTTGCCCAAGGAGTGGCCCAAGGTTATTAGAAAACCAACCTTAATTATCCAGTTATAATTCAAGAATGAGCACAAGATGATAGGCATCCCCAAGGCTATTCAGAAGGTAAATGGGATTCTATAGAAATGTTAGATTTGAAGAGATTTAAGGAAGCAATAGTTTCCTATGATATGCATTCAACTTTTGTAGAAAGGATATTAAATTCATGGGACACTCAAAACAGAATTATTCCACAGGACTGGGAAGATTTAGTGACAGCAGTATTGGAAGCCGGTCCTCAGTTATAGTGGAAAACACGGTGAGACGTGGAAGCTAGAGTCATAGAACAATGGAGTAGGGCTAGAGGTATGAAAATCTCCCCAAAACAGCTTCATGGTGAGGCCAAGTTTGCTGATTTGCAAAGACAGATTACATTTGATAATCTAACCTTGGCTATATACCAGTTTTGAATGCTTGGGACAGGGTTAAAGAGAGAGGAAAGGAAACTGAGTCGTTTACTAAATTTATACAAGGCCTGAAAGAAGCTTTCACCAATTTTGGCAAAAATTGACTACAGCTCTAAATACAGTATCAGGTTCAGAATTTAGACAAATATTTATCTAATCTTTGCCTTTTGAAAATGTTGGCTCAGAATGTAAAAACGGTAATTAGGCCATTAAAGGCAAGATCAGCACCAAGAGATGAATGGACCAGAACTACAGCTTATATGGGAATCTCATGTTGACGATGATACTTGGATAGGAGAAGTGATTTCTAAACATTATAAGAAAAATCAAAATGTTAAATGTTTTAATTGAGGTAAAGCAGATCATCTGAAAAGGGGTTGTAGGCAAGGCATTTCTAGGAACAATGTTTTCTTAGAGACAATCCAATTAGAATACCCCTGTCTTCTGGAATGTGTAGAAGGTTTGGCAAAGACCAACATTGAATTAATGAGTGCAGATTAACATGGGAGAGGCAATGTAACTAATGCCACTGAGAAATGCCTGAGGAGGCCTCTTGTAGGCCCCCATGTCAAATTTGGTTCCCTGTAAGTATCGGGGAAAATCTCCACAGAGCAATTAAAAGACTTAATGCCTGTCTGTGCTGGATGACAGATAGCTTCACTTGAGAAAACAAAAATTTCAGGTGAGACAATAAAACAAGTATTTGGTAAATGTCTAAAGCCAAAATACAAATAAATGACATTGAAATAGCTGGGCATCTAAGTTGGCCTCCTCAGGAGGTAAATGTTCAGGTTCTAGAGATTGGAATGCTATCTCAGGTAAAAACAGACTGCAAGATGGGTCGAGTGAGTAGCACCAGAAGCATAGAGAAGAAAATTAAAGCAACATGTGGCTGACATTGCAATTAATTTATGGGGATGTGATTTGTTACAGCAATGGAAAACACAGATGAACATTCTTCCAATCTCAGAAACAAACCATAAATTAATGTATGCGTCTGAGAAAAATACTAAAGGGCATTATCAAGAACGGTCACTGACCATTCAGGTTGTGTATAAACAAGGTACAAAAACTACTGATCCTTCTAAGGAACAAACAGTCCTGCCTGGTAAAAGATACCAGTGGGAAGTTCTTCCACAAGGGACGTTAAACAGCCCTACCTTGCATCAATATTTTGTACAACAGCCACTAGAACTAATACATGAAGAGTTCCCTCAACCTATATTTTATGATTATATGGAAGGTATTTTACTAGCTGATTCAGATGCAGATACTTTAGAGAAAATGTTTGAAGAAGTAAAGAAAATATTTTCTTTGTGGGGTTACAAATTGCTCTGGAAAAAAAAACACAAAAAGGAGATTTTATCAATGACCTGGGCTATAAGATAGGTTTACAAAATATTCAATGACAGATATTACAAATACAGAGAGATCAATTACAGACTCTTAATGATTTTCTAAATTGTTGGTAGATATTAACTGGCTATGACACACAGCTGGATTGACAACTCAAGAACTAAGTAAATTACTTAAAAATCTTACGAGGTGATAAGGACTTAAAGAGTCCAAGGAAACTGTCAGTTGAGGGAGAACTGGCTGTAATGTAAAGGAGGCACATGTTGATCTCTTGGACCCAGAGGTTGATTGTATCCTGGTTATTTCCCTTACTACAATTCTCCTGCAGGAATTCTTTTGCAGAGGGAAAATTAGAATGGATATTTTTTTTACCACACAAACAGGGTAAAAAATTAAAGACCTATGTAGGAAAGGTTTCTGAACTGGTTCTAAAAAGAAAAGTAAGACTTCATCAGTTAGCAGAAACAGACCCAGAAAGAATTGTGGTACCTTTTCCCAATGCTGAAATTACTTCATTATGGCAGAAAATGAAGATCAACAAAGAGCTTGCAGTAATTTTTTTTAGGGAGTGATTGCCAACAAATATCTCCAAAGCAAGACATCTCAGTTCATAAAGAGAACTAATTGGATCCTTCCTTACACCAATTTTTGGAGCTCCTATAGTCTGTGCTGATGCAAATAAACCAGAAAAGGGAGATTGTAAGCCAGGAATTTAAATAAAATGGCTCAAAGCCCATTTGATTCCATTCAAAAGTCAGAATTCTATGCTATTCTCAGATTTTCAAAAACCTTTTAATATAGTTACTATCAATATGCAGAGAGAGTTGTTTACTATATTGTTACTGCTGAACTTAGTACATGCAGCTCTCCCAGGACTGACCAATACCTTAACCTTCTCAGAGTCCCCTAGAGAAGCCATTGCCTCCCCCTGATCACTAGAAGCAGTCTAGAGAACATGATGTATGCATTCCCAAGAGGTGGGGTGGGGTGTTTTTTGGTCATTCAGTGGGTTATGGATGTTTGCCATTGTTTATGGGGGTTAGTCACGAGTTGTTATTGGTCATGGTCAGGAAAAAGCTGAACAAAGGGAATTAGATTCTGGAATCTTGTTTTGAAAAAGAAAAAGGTGATATAGAGATGCCATGATAAAAGGGTAGTCTATTAAATCTAATCTTACACTAAAAAAGCAATTAATAATCTTAAATATTTCTAATTGGCATGGATTATTGTGTATTGATACAAATTTAAGGTTGTTTTTGTTAGAACAGCCTGTACATATGTCTCTACTCTTGCTTAAGGTGTTGTTCCTATGCAGCTCAGTCAATAATGTACTGCAAATTTCTAGTCCCTATAAGTTACTGTTACAAACTATTTAGGATAATAAAGAAATGCAAGTTAGCAGTCACTTCCCACAATCAAACCTGGTATCATGTTGCATATGTTTTCAAGGTCAAGCAGACACATTTTAGACACCTGCAGAATATGACATTTAAGATATTTAAATAACATAAGGTTTTGTATGACAATCAGATGTGTCTGCTCCTGGCTGTATCAGTCTACTTCAGAGAAGATGATGGGCACTGAAGAAACTCCATATGGAGTTTCCTTTCTTTGTTGCAAAAGTTAGTCACTGGGCAATAAACCGTCCTTGCCTCAGATGCCGACAGTGTGCCATCCAAACTGTACAAATAGGACAGGAAGGAAAGCATCTGCTGAACTTTTCTAAGACAAGGCGAGACAGTCCTTCAAAATTCCTGCTTCACAGAAAAGTGTGATAGCTTAGGCCTTCAGACTGAAGATGAATACCCCAACATTACAGAGTAACCTTGGGGGACACTTCAAGCAGGCAGGTGTTTCTATCATTTCCATAGTTGTGGAAGTTGTTTGCTGTGAGCTTCCTGTTTATTCGAGTTATCCTTCTTGGGTCTCTGATGGAGATTGAAGACTAGATATAGTTTTACAATTTTCCTTGCAACCACATTCAGAAAAGAAAGTTACAAAAAGAGGTATAAAGTGTATAAGGGTGATAGACAGACAAGGACAGATAGCTTTGGGTTGGTGACACAATTTAGGACAGAAAGTGAATTAGGTAGAAAGCATTTGACTCACCAAGATAGGAGAGATAATAGAGTATTTTCTCTGAGTTTGTCAAATACAAACGGACTGGACATTGTGAATGTGATTCTTACCTGATAATTATTCTTATTGCATATACTTTTTCTGTGTCAGTGTTGAAAAATTTCCCTTTTATTTGGTCAAAAAGGGTCAAATATTGTGTGATATTTTAATCACATTCTGACACTCACAAGACTGCCAATAAAATTTTGCTTTGATTCAGAGAATGTAGCTAGTTACTAGCTGACCAAAATTAACCATAGAAGTTTTGGAGGACTGAGAACAGATAGACAGACAGGAAATAGTAGGGTGGGGCTCAGAGAGGGTCTTGGCCTTTCTGGATCAAGGACTGAAAGACAGGGATTTACTGGTTACAACTCTCTGATCACTCAGGTTGTCACCACTATATCTGACTCTCAAGTTGTTATTTTTTAAAAAATACTTAGGTAAATGCATCATAACATAATTGTCTGTACTAAAATCAGTATCGTACAGAAATCCTGCTGTCATCTTGGATTAATATTCCTTATTGGTTTTCCCCTGACTTAGTCAGTCATTGCTTTATAACCTAAAAAATAAGAGTTGTGTTCACTGGGTGAAATGAAAGTATGCGTGTTAGTGACTGTTCTCTCCCATGAAAGAACGTTCCCCGCAAGCATCTTACAGGAGCTTAAGTTTTCTCCTCCTGCTCTCAGAGGGGACAGACCATGGCTGTACCACCTGAGCTGAGGCTGGGTACATGGTAGAGCACACAGTGGACAAGGTTGCTCACCACATGGACAACGAGAAGTAGGGGGTGGGGTCCCGGGGCAGGATACTTTATTTTTCGAGAAAGCATGGTATGAGAAGACATGATGTTTATTTAACATTATTAGTTTCTTATCTTCTACATATACTGATACAATATCTAGCGCTACATTTCTAATATCTCATATTTCATTTCATAACTGTACGCGTTTGATTTAATAGAATTTTATGGAATTCTCACAGTCGGTTATTACATTGGGTATATAAACCAGGAAATGATCTACTAATGTGTGTAATGGAAGAAAAACTGCAAATAAATTAAGAAAATACCACATAAAACTTGATAAAATGCATTAAAGAAAACAAATGTAATGTTAGGGAATGATAGCTTAATAAAAACATTTAAACAAAAAATCAGTTAACTATTGAAGCACAACAATCGCTTCAAGATAATATAAAATGTCAGACAAGAGACTAAAAAATATGATCACTGGCTATTGCTATTACTGGCAAACCTTTGTTAACTGATGCTAGTATTAATTTTTCACTCACAGTAGTAGAAGATCTATGTGAATCAATGTTACTTTATGTCCATATATTAAACATTATCTGGAATGAGTATAAGAAGGTTTGCTAGAAGTTGAACTTACTGTTCCACACTGTAGGAGGAATTTTTTGAGTAGATGGAATCTGTTCTCTGTCATAAGAGAGGGATTGGGGGCTGCTGGGACATTGGGCGCCATATGTAAGGAGTAGGCTTTTTTTTTTTTCCCACACAAGTGGGAGCCAAAGGACAACTTGGGAGAGTCAGACCTCCCTTCCTACCATATGGGTCTTAAGGATCAAACTCAAATGTTGGGCGTCGAGGCAGTGGTTGGCCGCCCTCTGTCTGCCATGTCTTCATCATACAAGCACTGCTGTATGTGGAGTCTTCAAGCTCCTCTCCTTGTTCTATGGACAATAGTGAGCAATCTGTCTCTGTCACACTGTGCTTGGTGACTGTTAATCCAAGCCCCCCTATCTTCCAATTCCAATTCTTCCATTTCTAGCTATTCCAGTATCCTACACTTTAAATAACTTTTTACCGTTTCACATAAAAAAGAAAAAATATTGGCTTTTCTGTGTCTTGCTAATTCCATTCATTTAACAAAATGCATCTGAGTTCCATTCAATTTGATACAAATAGTAGAATATCATTTTCAAGGCTGGATTCTTATCACACATCCACACCTCATCTCAACACTCATTTGTTGACATGTTCCGAGGTTGATCCCACGTGTTGATTTATAAACAACGATAAACATGGAGGCACTGATGCTTCTGAAATGCAGGCGTCCCTTCGGGTTACACAGCCGTAAGGAGCGCACTGGGATCTACAGAATATCTGTTTTTCGTGTTTTAACAAACACTCAGAAATTACCCATGATAACGGTATTAATTTCATTTACATTAAATTCTGACAGACGGCATTTAAAAGTTCTCTTTCTCTACATTCTCAGTAACATTTGTTTAGTCTTTTTGGTAAAAGTCATATCTCATTAATTAAAAATCACATCTCATTAATTTTAATTTTCACTTTGTTAACAACTAGTGAATCTGCGTTTTGTTTTGTTTTGTTTCATGAATCTGTTGACAACCCGAATTCCTTCTTTCCGGGGCCCTCTAGTCACACAATTAGTCCATTTTCTTTAGACTGAAATGGCAGGACTTTTGTTGCTCAGCCATTCAGACATTCTGAATGTGGCCTCCGTGTCAGACGCAGGGCCGAGCTGGTTTGCAGCCCAGCATTCCTCACCCGGAGCACCCTTCATTTGGTAACTGCTGCGGATATGGACAGGCCCCGATGCCACCACCGCACCATGGCAGGCACTATGGTGTGTGAGGTATGACTTGTTCCGGCTCCTTCCTTTCCCCCATGGAGTTGTTCATTGGCTGCCTCCATTTCCTTTTTCTTCCCCCATGACCAGATTATTCCTCAGTCTGATGGAGTAAACGGTCCAAGTCTCAATGTCTGCATCCCAGGGAACTTCAGGGAGGCAGCCACCTCCAAGCTTCTCCATCCACAATAGGAAGAGGTCGGCTAAAAGCTTGCAGTAGACCTCATTCGCCTCAGAGCCCACACCGGCTTTCTCATTACTGGAGCATCAGTGTTTTTAAGTGGTCTGCAGGATACACAGTCATCTCCTGACACCAGATTCCCATGACTGCTCGCTGCCTCTGGAATACAAATCTTTGGTTGTGATATTCCATACTGTCGGGGCCCATAAAGATGGCTTTGCTTCATCTTGCCTCAAGGTCAAAGAGTTCAAAACTGTCCTTAGTGAGTCAAAAAACCTAAAGGTCCAAGGCGTTGCTATAGTAGGGTGTTTGATCTTGGCCTTGGGTGTCTCATCCAAACAACAACAGACTTGGTCTGAGGTGTGGTTACTCTAGACATTCAAGGCCAGATCACGAGAAATTAAGGTGTGGTTACCAAATGCTTGGAGAAGGAAGAAAGTCTGTTTACACATGATACCATGGCCCCTTTTTGGCAGGGGTATCTAAGAATGGTGAAAAATAAACTTGGGCGTTCGGTATTCACTGGATTGCCCTTCTGACTCCATCCTGTGTCTGTGTCTTTCTTACTGTCTTTACCTGCCATTTCTCAATCCACACCACCCCTCTCAGGTAGGAACCGGCAAGTCGGCTGGATCCAAGTGAAGGCCCACAAACGGGTTACGGCACCACCGAACTCCATGTACAATTAGCATCATCTCTTCTGTTCTGATTGTAACTCTGTGCACACTGAGCCTCTCCACCCCGCAGAGCACGCCCAATCTCACAACCTGCAGCTTCCTGCTTTTCCCTCTGGCATTGTACTGACACCTCTCCCTGCAATAAAAATTACTTTCTCCTGTTGGAATATGGGCCCCATGGGGACAGGTTCTTCACTGTATTCCCTGACACTCCTGGACTGCTCAGACAGTGCCTGGCACAGAGGGAACATTCCACGAAACCTACTGTAAAAATCTCTCCCGTTCTTAAAGACAACAAAGGAAGACATTCGCACCGAACTTCTGAGACACACTGAGATGTCTGTTTTTCACAGGGAGAGGTTAAACAATCGATTTAAGCTCTAGGATATTTACTGGATGGCATTTTTCCAAATTGAATTTATTAAAAAAAGAAAATTTAAGGTGTCATGTAACTGACATCACTGGACATGTACAGTCATAGGACTTCTTTTAACACCAGAAGTCGCAGTTACTTGACAACAAGTGGAAGAAAAACAACAAATATATCCCACGTATCACACGACGACCACAAAACAATCCTTTACCTGTGAGATCAGTAACAGACTGCTTGACAGGGAAATTCATGCTCTAGACGTATTCGTTAGATTGAGTGGTAGATATTAATTTCCCTGATAATATAAATCGTGATTCAAATTTACTAATACTTGGTTTACAGTAATTATGTATAGGATATATTTTGTTTTTTAACCAAAGGGGTTTTGAACTGTTAAAGTCCACTAAAGATTCATTATTTAAGTAACTTCCAAAATGTGTGAGCTCATGGACAGTCATGCACGGTTACCCCAGCTGTGCTGAACAGCAGGATATAAAAGATAATCATCTCCTACTCTACCTTACGTTTTCACCTGACCGTACTGACGTGACTCTCAAGACTGCACCTAGGAGCCAAATTAATTTAATACAAACACATTGTTTAACTAACCACATTACAAATAATCAATATTTCCTTAATAACACCAATAGCCCACTGACCCGTGGCACTGCGTTGGGTTTTAACACTGAACTTTAAGAAAAACCTATCCTAATAACTTTAAGCACTTTGGTTTCCAGATTTATCTAAAACCTTTAATGTGATTTCACAACGGGCCCAGGTTTCACAGTTAGCCGTGTAAGCAAATCAATAAACCACATTGTGTTGTTATGTGTATTTAAAAAGGGAGATTTGAAACAGCTGTCAGTATTCTGCAATAATGATTAATAAACCAAAGCTTAAAAGTTTCTCATTAGTGGCAATTATTACAAAGAGCAGAGCAAACAGGAAATGAAATATAATCTTAAAAGCCGACTTCTACCTCTCATTTTCTGAAGGGAGGAATTAGCACCAAGCTGCCAAGACAACATGAAATTCAGATGTTTACTTTTACAGTAGGAGCAACCAACCAGTGTAAGCCCCCAAAATATCTCCCGAATTGCAATGTCCTCAGCAGAAAAGGAAACCTGATCCTATGGTTTACATGGAATTTCAAGGGACAAGAAGAGCCAAGGTGTTTGCATAAAGAGCAGAGTTGGAGGGCTTGCCTTTTCTGATTCCAAACACACTGCAGACATCAGGAGAAGGGCCCAGGAAGAAACTCTCCATTTAAGATCAGTGATTTTCAAAAGGCAAACTAAGCCTTCCAACACAGAAAGAGTCTTTTCAACAGTTTACAAAACATCAAAGCCCAGCGATTCCAAACTTGGACTTATCAAATGTAAACTCTGCATTTTCCATAATATCTATGACGTGTCATCAGGACTATTCCCAAAGAGAAACAGTCTGTCAGCTGAGGAACTCCACTAACAAAGGCAGGGGAGCTGGGCACGGTGGTGCACACCTGTACTCTAGACACCCAGGAAGCTCAGGCAGGAGGGCCGAATAAGCAGCTTGGACTGCACACAATACAGCATAACGTGTAACAAAACAGAACTACGTACTAACAGTCCACGGCAGAGACAGATGCCCAAACTGTAGTGCTTCGTGAAAGTCGGGAGTCAGAGAACATGCATCGCATGATTCCGTTTATACAAATTGCTCCAAATAGGAAAAACAAACATATAAAGACAGGAATGGGTTAGCAGTTGCCTAGGGCAAGAGAAGATGTCTGGGGGCGGGGGGGAGGATGTGGGTGAGTGCAAATGGAAATACTATAAATTAACCTGGGAAGTGATAACACAACTCCATGTTTATACTAAAAACAATAGATTATATACTGTGAGTGGGTGCACTGCGTATTATATGAATTATAGCTCAGCAGGAAATAAATACCCTATACATCTATAATTAGAACTCAGTCCCGGATAACATGGACTTACTAAATGGGAGGTAGCATGTAATTATTTTTCCCCGTGATATCTTGCAGCTAAATTTCTGAGGAGAAGTGGTGTAATAAACATAAAGGTTTCTCTCTGCCCTGCACACCGCCCCTCCCCCTGGCAGGCACCTGAGCAGCTGGAGCCCACCTTGTGGCCTTGTGGGACAGTGCTGTGTTTCAGTGTAAACACCCGAGTAAAGGCAGGCTTGGAGCGGGCTGGAGAACAGAAAGCTAACAGCCCGTTTGCACACGGAGTAAGGATGAAAGAAGGGTGCAGAGAAATACCAAATACAGGGATGCCGGAGGGATCTCGACGAAGGGTGCAGAGAAATACCAAATACAGGGATGCCGGAGGGCTCTCGACGAAGGGTGCAGAGAAATACCAAATACAGGGATGCCGGAGGGCCCTCAACGAAGAACGTGAACCAGGAGTGTAAATACATGACGTGAAGATAGGCATTTTTAAATGCAACAAAAGTTAAGAAAAATCGTAATGTAGAGGAAAGAAATGTGTGGGAGGAGGCACCCCTAGAAGGCTGTATGTCCAACACGCGTGCACCTGGCACACGGTCGGGGAGCCACTGAAGACAGGTGTGAGGCAGCTACACGCCCCGCCCCGCCCCGCCCCTTCCCAGCTTCCTCCTCCCGCCCCCCTTCTACACGGCCTGCATACACATTCACTTGTATTTACTTCTCCCATGACTGGAGCATGCAACACCAGAGAACAGAGGTTTAAACAGTCTAGGATTTTCTCCTTGTTTTTAACGTTTCTAGATCCCATTATCTGAAACAGGGGACTGAAAATTAGAGCGTTTTCTATACATTTAATTTATACATTCTGCCTTCTAATTTCTCTTCAAACAATGGGATATATATATGTTCCTTAATGCTCTAATCTTCCATGAACCTTCAGCAGGAGACAAGTATACAGAAGCAACAATCTGCTCTCTCTCTTTCTCTCTGTCTTTGTCTTTCTCTCTCTCTCTCTCTCTCTCTCTCTCTCTCTCTCACACACACACACACATTTTAGTTCATCCAAAAACTAATGTTTCCTATTTTATTCATGAGTTATACTTTGAACTTACTTTTTAACAATAACAAAACTATGTTCCTACAGACAAAATCAAATATATGTGTACCTAGGTTTCAGGATGAGTCTATTTTTGAATTCCTTCCTTTCCTTAGGGAAAAAAATATCAGATAATAACATAATTAGTAAAATAGTGGCATTTCTAAGAGGTAGAATAAAAGTCATCAACTCTGGAGTTTTTTTAGACATTGCATACACGGTACATAAATAAAGTAGGAAGCATATGACTAGACTAGAATGCCCTGAGTAGCTTGGGACAGCCATCCCTCACAGTCTGAGTTTTTCCTTTTGATGGTTATGATTTCACTTTATGTCAGAATCCAACATCACACTCAAATGTGCACAACCCCCCTTTAAAAAAAAAACTCATTTCTCTCTTATTTCTGCACGAAACAAAGCTATGTGACAATCGTCATGGCCCACAAATGAAAATATCCAGAATATTCTACACTCAACTTTAAAAAGCTAAACTATGCAATTAAAATGCAGCTCATCTCCACACACCTTACACAGTAATATTTTGCTAATAAAGATGGATGTGAATTGTTCAGGATACTCCGAGGACTAAATATGGCATCCGACGTCTTCCACTGTTAACTACACCTTAAATTCCTTCAGCTCCTATCTGTCAGGCAAAGGCTGCCAGGTGAGCCGTCTGTCACTCTTGCCTCGGCTAATAGACTCTCCGGTGGATTTTGCTACAGCTCGTGTCATGCCATTAAAACTATGTGCCTTGAAAATACCATAACATATGTGGCTGGATCTTGTCAACTCCAGATAATCAGACTCCGTGTGGCTTCACAAGCAGATGCAGATTAGAGAGGCAATATAAATATGCAAATCACACCGGTCCCCTCAGTGCCCCTGTTCCTACCTCTAATGGCCCTCGTAGAAAGTCTGTCTGTTCCGCTCTTACGTCCAGAGCTACATCAACAGAAGCAAAGGGACGGCTGGCCATCTGCTGTCGTTCTCGAAGCAGTTGCTGGAGGGGGTTAAAAATGATCTGTTTTAAAACAGGCTTAAGAGCACATTAAACGCAACAATAATGCAACAATATCTCTTTTCGTTTCTGAACAAACGCACTGAAAATTTAGCAATTGCTTCATATATGTACACATCTAGAAAGCTAAAGACAAAATTACCTTCTCCCCAGGCCCTGGTTCGGCTTCACAGAGGTATGAAATGTGTGGTAACTACAAGTAACTTTCCATGGGCCTAACAAAATGTCCTCAAAAGCGCTTGGGAAAGCTCAGGTGATAGTTGCTACTTAAACAAGCAGTACTATCACAACTACAGGCATGGGCAGGCTCCCACTCAAAACAACCCATGCATGTGCCTTTGCAGACAGGAAAGTATTATCGAACTCTTTAAGGGGTGAAAATGAAAATTTGTCACAACACTACTGAGATCAAGGAACATAGACCCACTAAGACTACGTTTTGTAAGTCGTTCACTCCTCTGCTGGGGAGCAGGAGGAGCTGTGACGGACCGTCTTCAAATCCATACTCATGGCCCGTGCCCTTTATTTGAAGCACAGACGATTATGAAGGTGTGAGGAAATCTGTACCAGGGCCTCTGAAGTACCACTGGGTGTTTTGCATATGCTGGGTCTGCCTAGCTGAAACTACTAAGCTTGCAAGTCCCAGCCAACTACCCAGCTAATTTATATTTCTGCCTTTCCTTGTAATTATAATATTCATTAAGTCATGATGAGAAAAAATTGATGACCAGCAGTAGATACCACAGATCTTGTCCCTCTCATCCTATACAGCTAATAAAATTATTATTAAATATTAAAGAGGACGGGCAATGCAATTAAATACTCTTTCAAATGAGGGGAAAATCATATCGGTGAAGAAGGCAGAATCCTCGAACACAATGAACGGCTTCATTATTTATGGAGATCGTTCAGATTCTCAGGCATTAGATGAAAACAGTAACTACCGGTCTTTGAAGACTGGGATGCATCATTCATAACATTTCTGTGCAGATCAGGAAGGGACATTGTGAGGGAAGGCAATTTGTTATCTAGCGTTTGAGCGTTAACACCTATGACACAGGGCCTGTACAGAATTTAAGGCTTAGCTTTCTTGTAATTAAAGAGAGCATCTACCCGATGATACTATATGGAACGAATAAACCATCAATGAGCGGTAGTTTAACTTATTAACTTACATTTTGTTTAAGTAACGGATTCATAATTAATATAACGTGTAAAGGTATACAAATTAGAATGAGTCGCTTTCATAAAATTTCACCCTTGTGTTATTATATATGGCTGTAAACAAATGGAACTTGGCTGATGCCTCTCTCCACAGGAGTGGCTAAAACATCTGTTCAGAAGACAAACAGGGTCATATTTCCAAGCAAGACATGGTAAGGGCAGAAGGTGGTATATACTCGGGTGTCCTTGGTGGAATGTCACAGATGCCACCTTGCACACACAACCCAACAACATAGTTGCACAATCTACTTCTCCACCAACCATACACAAGAAGCTTCAAGAAAATGTAGATTCAAGTTAATGTCCAAACATTATTGTTTAGTGTTTACAATTAATAGTGCCCTCCGCGTATCTGCCTCTCATTGACTTATAAATGGTTATCTCCTACAACAGGGATTTTAACAGTGGACCGTTGCTTCACCTGTCCTCTGCTGAATTCTCAAACAAAGAGTTTAAAAAATATAATTAATAAGCATTCATTGCCACAAATTGGGATGTCATGGGTAAGTACTCCAAAGGCAAGCACACCAAAATGAAGTGTATCACAGTGATTCTGACAGACAACATGGAAAAACCCTGCCTGCCACTGATACTCAGTTTTAAAAATTTTATTTGTACAATGCAAAGCATATTTTATGGCTCAGATTTGTTTTGAGTTTAACTGATTTTAGAGAACCGAATGGATTAATTCTGGGCCACTGAGTGGGGCTGCAGATCTTGTTAAGGGACGCAGCGAGGTTCTGGCTGCGGACACTGGAAGAGGAAAAAAAAAAAAAAAAAAAAAAAAAAAACTACTTTCTCAAGACACACTCTGCTTAGGAGTGATGTTCTAAATGGATTAAGTAGAAGACACTGCAATTACCTTTCCCACTAATTTCTGGTACTCAACTTTGTCCTTAAAGTCTGCCCCTGCCAATTAGTAACCAGAAAGAACTTACTTTCTCAGTTCTGTTATGACAAAGGACATGTCCAAACTGCTGACCTCAGTCTAAGAAACAGCCCCTGACATTGGAAAGTCCTGCACTTGCTCGCTGCTCTGTTCATTCTTAGCTGTTTGATAACAGGCCTCAATAATCGTCGATTTTTCTCACCTACAGAGCCTGGGTGATGGGCCTGTCCCTATGAGGACCTATTCTCAGCCCCAGCTTCTCTACTCACTCTCTATTGGACCATGACCAGATAGCCTAGGCTTTCCAGAAACTTGTTCTTTCTCTGTATATGATGGGAATGACTAATATCTTCCTACTGAGAGCTTGGGACGGAACAGGATGCCTGTAGAGCACTCCGCACAGAGTCTGCAGGCACGGAGGCTCGGTGTTACTGTGCTGAACCTGAAGACTAATTTCATATTTGAAGATGGCACACTAATTACTGCAGTCTCATTTTCCTCATCACGGGTGACACATTTGGCTCTTCTAATCCGCCTTTTACCAAATGTCGCATTATGACGCAGTTGGAAATGTCATTATTGAACTAGACTTGGAACGGTTCTCTGCCATTTGTGACTAAGAATGAGAAAACCCAACCAGAAAACCTAGAGAAAATATGAAATACTTTCTTAAGACATTCTGAAAGTTCTTTTTCACGATTCTGGTTTTGTGTGGCAGCTTAGCATTTGTGTATCCATGAGAACACACATAGCAGATGTATCTGGTTGATACGTGATCTGCTACTGCAGAACAATAAAATCCACAGAGCAAACTGATCACATCACAGTAGATGATAATCGCGCTGCTACAAATGTTGCTGGTAAGAACATTTGAAAATGGAAGAGATGATTCTTTGGATCGTTGATTTGTCCAAAATAATTCTTCTAGTATTGAATATCTGCTGTAAAATATCATGAGTTGAAAATTAATACGAAAATCCAGACCTAAAGTTGACAACTTTTTCTCACATATATACATTAGGTGTATACATCTTTATATGGATAAAGATAATTCTACTTAATACTCCTACTTAAAATGCTGTGTCAAATACTGCAAGACTATAATAAATTTTCGGATAGTATACCTTAAAAATACACAATGTAATTAACAAAACTGTAGTTAATTTTGCTCAAACTATTCTCATAGTTCCGACCCCATTCTGTTATGTTCAGGGTCACCGATATCCTTCCTATCACATGCAAAAGTCCTACTCTACTCCAAATTTGAAATCAATAAGTACTTCTGATTTCCTCTCCCTTACATGTTTAAACTTCAGCCAGACTGGACTGGAATTCATTATGTAGCCTGAACTGACCTCAAACGCAGCATCTGCACACGTGCACTGGGATCTCAGAGGTGGTCAGCCACACCTGGCACACGTTCCTATGAACCCATATGATTTCAGTCCAGCCGTATTTTCATGAGGATCCTCTTACAGGCAAAAACCTACTCTCAGCTAATTCCCACCCACCAAAGCACCCCGTTGACATTCAATTTCATTTGTTAAATGAACAATGAATTTGAAAATAATTTTTTTAAAAAAAATCTAAATTTGCTTTCTAGGAAAGTGAGTGAGGACACGTTACAATAAAATGATACAATTATGACTAACCATTCAAAGTTATGACACATGCTTTGGTAGTGTGGTATATTATGCACAGGGACACCTTTTCAGATGAGTCCAGAAGGCTGAGTTTCAAATTCACATCAGGTTTCACATTGTTCCCCATCCACCTTTCCACACCACTACAATTACAATTGGAGAAAATTCCTAAGGTCGTCACGATGTAATATTTCTGAGGTTCTTGAAAAGATAAGGGAGTCATCAAAGAGGTTTTATATTGGTCTGGACTTTGAGAATTCTGATGAATGAAGTTTTCTGGATTCAAGATGGCGCAACAGTGTGTGGGGCGCGTGTTGAATATTAGTGCAAACATGCTTGACACGGACAAGACAGCACACAGGGAGCCTGGTGATTCTGCCCTCCCAGTGACTCCAAGGGCTGCCATCCAGTCTCACTGACCGGGAACAAGGATAACCTAGCACTTTGTAGAACTAAACGTGTGCAAGGCACAAGGCTCAGACTCCACCGTGGTTCAGGGGTCCTCTATGTTTGGTCTTCCAGTCTGAAGCTGGTTTTCTAGACTTGACTTGATGCTAGTACCCAGGGATGTCATGATGGACAGCCTCATTCCAGCCGGCTGGATTACTCTTTACTGTGCTTCTACAGTCTTCAAACTATGTAATGTAACTATTCTTGATATATGTTCTTGAAAAGAAAAATATCTAGTGGCTTCCTGATGGTCTACTCATTAACTTTAGTAAGACTATATACTTTCACTAAAGTCAAAAAACTTACTCAATCTTCACTTATTGTCTCAGTTGGCAAAAGCCAGACTATAGATTTTGCAAACTGAGTCTTCAGGTGCACAGGGTTATATTTAAACACCACACACTGTGGATTGTGAGCTCACTACCAGAAGAGAGACAAGAATGAAGGGCATTTCTACATCTACTATCAAGACATAACAAATTAAATGATAACAACATGTCAGCATATACACTCAAACATACAGATATACTATGGATAATGTCAAATGTATGAAGGTAGAGTCTTGAATGTCTACATGAGTGAAGCACGTCATAGCCCAAAGTAAACACCCTGTAACTCAAGCTTCAAACTTAAGAGGACACGCGGATTTCCCTGGGAGGGGGAAACGGTATAGATTTTACAGGTGGACTGGGGGCTTGGGGACAAGAATGGGAGCATCAGGTAGGATGGGGGAATAGGGTTGAGGGAGGGAGAGACAGCTGGAATTGAGGGGCATTACAGGGTGTTATTGTTAAACTAGCGTAGTGGAAACATCCTAAGAATATACGAAGGCAATCCTGATAAGGAAATAAGGGATATGGAATCCCAACTGGCCATCTCTTGTCACCAAATAAGGCTTCCAGTACAGGGACTGTGTTGCAATCAATTGAGTTGTTGGCCAGTGAGGTCCCATGGAAGTCCCCAAACAACCAGACTGTTGCTAGGACAACGCTAAGACAAACTGAGAACAGGGTCGCAGTGCCCAGGACAACACCCCACAACTCACTGGACACGGGAAAGTGGAGCTGGTGGCGGGCCGTTCACCCCTATGTTTCAGTGTGTCTGGTGTGGGAAGGTACTGTGCAGGCTACCAGAAGAGAAGTGTAGATACCAACCCAGCCACAAAAGCTTTCACCTATCTGCAAGATAGGCTAGGAAAATGGCGGCACAGAACCTGTAGAAATAGCCAACTAATGTCTGATTTGACGTAAGGCCCATTCCACAAAATGGAACCAATCCATAATACTGCCTGGGTGACTAGAAACCACAGACTAGATAGCCCAGAGACCTAGGATAAAACCAAACACTTTTTTTTGAGATATATATATATCAATAAAATAACTCCTAATGATATCCTGCTATACACATGGATCAGTGCCTTATCCAGTCATCATCACAGAAGCTTCCTCCATCAGCAGATGGGAACAGATGCAGAGACACACAGCCAGACATTCCATGGAGAGAGAGTCTACATTGGATGTCTCCATTAAATCCCTGCCCTCAGAGAATTCCTCAGGGAATCTCGCTGAGGACGAGGTAGGAAGAGGGTAAGAGCCAGAGGGGATGGAGGACACCAGGAGAACAAGGCCCTCTGGGTCAACAGAACAAGGCGCACATGAACTCAGAGACTGAAGCCGCAAACTCGGCCTACACGGGTCAGCACCAGGTACTCCGCATATAAATTTTCAGTTTAGTATTTTTATGGGATTACTGTATTTGTGAACCAGCAGGACTCTGATTATTGTGCCTGTCTGTTCTTAGGGCTGTTTACTTCCTTTCTTTCTTTCTTTTTCTTTTATACTGAACCATCATTAAAAAGTTTCAACTTGTCATCAGAAAATAAGTACAGAACTCAAAACTGAGTTGTAATTCAGTTTTAAAAGACAAATTGGTGGTAAAGACTATTTAGCATAATCAGAAATATTTAAGCACAAGTGCACCAAACCGTTTATTAAGTGGGGTTTTGTGTAAGCCACCCCACCAAGATATGGCCTTTTCATTCTGTTGAGTTGTCTTGTCCAGACTCAATGTGAAGACTTTTGTTTGATCTTACTATTTTATTTTTAATGCTTGGCTGTTACCTCTTAGAAGCCCATTCTTTCCCAATGCAGGCAGAAAGGGAATGAAATGGGAAGGGTGGGAGGAACTAGGAGGAGTAGAAGAGAAACTGTACTCAGGGTATACACTGCATGAGAAAATAGTCTATTGTCAATAAAAGGAAAGTGAAAAAATTAAGAGCCCAAATAAATATGAATGTTAGCCAATGAGAGTTTTTGTTGTCATTTGGATAGCACTGATGACATAGTTGGTATTACCAAAACTGCGGTTTTAGCTTCTTCTCTGTTGCTTTGACGAAAGTAGAAAGTCCCTCACAGACATGGCCATGCCAACTGATGTAGACCGTGCCTCCTTGAGACTCCAGTTCTAGGTAACTCCAGATCCTGCCAAACTGGTAACTGAAATTAACCAGTATCGCTATAAATTATCAAATAAACTATAGAATTTGCATAGACTGATGATACCTCTTACTCTATTTTGAGGTAGATCAGGAACAAATAGGTTTTGAAAGACTCAGGAGTTTTACCATGCCTCTAACACATTGAAGCACAGTCTGTTTCCACTGTTCCTTTACTGTGTGCACAGATTTCATTCATGAAGAAAGCCAAAGTGTGAACCTTTCATCAAAGGAAACAATTTGCAATTCCATTAATAGCGAGGCTAATTTCCCATGTCGAAGTTTGATTATGTAGATAGTGTTCCTTTGTAGGATTATTTTTATTCTATGCTTGGCAGCATTATTTATTTTGTTCATCAAAGGTAAAAGAAAGCTACTCATCATGTCTTAGCAACAAGAACAAGATGTCTACCTATATTAGCAAACATAAGGTCATTCTCAACTCTTGCTCCTTTATTAAGAAATCTCACTAAGGATTGGAAGCAGATGGCATTCTTCTCCCTCACTTGGCACTGTAAAGGATGATCAAGGGTAGACTCCAATCAGAGCGGAACTTGGTTCCTCCGTCTTCTGAAATGCAAGTCTCTCCTTAGATGGTGATTGCATTCACACTTGTTTTATTGGATGATGAAAATGTTCCACTATAATTACTCATTGATTAAACCTATCTTATATGATCTATATGCACCATCCTTGCTCTTAGCATCGATGTGGGAAGTGGTTCTCGAGTCCATCCCTCAATGTCTTCCACACTACCAAAGGACAGAATAGGTTCTTCTGCAGCACCTGTCTGAAGGCGGAGGCAGGACACCTTCTCCTTCTGAAGGGGTTATGTATACTCTCCAAAGTTGAAAGCAAGAAAGCTTCCAGAAGAATCTTAGCAAACACTTAACTGCATGTGAACACACCACAGTCTTCACATCCCCTGCCCCCCACACCCATATACCTACAGCCCTGCCATTTCTCTCTCTCAGAGCTACATGCTGGCCCCAGTCCTCAGGCATGCTAAGAGGCCCTTAGGAACCCTTTGACATTTACTTCATGCACTGTCTTTGTTGGCAGAGATGGTATCCCTGACAGAATCTGCCAAAGATGACCATATCTGAGGATTAAAGAAATCACACAGTGAAGAATGGCGAAGAGTCAGCATCGCATCCCGAAAGCCTACACAACTGGAGAACAGTGGGCAGTACAAGAAAAATAATTAAAATTAAGTTAAATTTAAAAAACAGACTACAAAAGGCATACTGCCTACTTTTAAAATTGTTGGTACTTAAAAGCCATATTTGATGTCATATAGAAGTCACAACTATCTACTCGCCTTATGAAAGCAAAATATTATAGAAAAATGTGATGGAAAACAGAATGGCTGGGCAAACAGAAAGCACCAAGCAACGTTCCAGAGAGTGAAAACAGAAGGAAGGAAAGGAGGGAAGGAAGGAAGAAAGACAGGGTATGTACCTACCAAGTCCTGGACACGGTGGGCAAGCACCCCCGCAGCACAGAGCTTAAAGCTGAAAAGTGTATTTCAGCCACACAACTCTGAAGTTGTCACGCCTATCACAGGAGTGTCATGTCATTTCAGTGTCATGGCTGCCATCTCAACTCAACCCTGACAGTTGGCACGGATGTACTGTGCATGAACTGCACAATGGCTCAGCCACTGTTGTCCAGAAATACCCATACTGCCCAACACAAGGAGATTGCAGCCAAGAAACAGAGAGGAGCAGACGGAATATCGGGCTGATATAACAAAGAAAGCCATGAAAGGGCATCTTCAGAATCATCAGCCGCTGCGGAGTTGGCCAGGCAAGCTTGAGCTTCGGATGGAGACCTGGGAAGTCTTCACAGGGTGGTAGGTGAGGAGTGTTCTGCTGGGGGGGAGGGATGAGAGGTTGGTCAACACGAAGAGGAATCTGAATCCTCTAAATGTCTAAATCATCAAGAGCTCGAGCTAAACGAGCCAGATTCAGTATTTCCTAAAACAAAGGCTCTCCTTGTGTCACTCAGAAAGTTCATTCCCATGGAGCAGGAAGCGGAGTGAAACCAAGCCGCACAAGAAACACATCTACAACCCTCAAATAAGGTAGCGCAATGTGTCACCAAGAAAACAGCAGCAGCAGTTAATCTCAAATACAATGAATTTCTCTCTCCCAATAAGTAGCAAAAGGTCAGTTTTGTATGCAGCTTTCTTTAATACAAAAGGCCAGGTGGTTGTAATTTCTCTGAGCAAATCAAAATGAGCAAAGGGACGAGCACTGAAAAGGTCATTTAAAAAGCTACATCCTGAGAGCGGATGTGTAATGCGTAGCACTCCTCAAAGAGCAAAAGCGAGAATCCAGATAATGCTACCCTTGAAAACTGAACTTGAGAGGAAAACAAAGGTTCAGGGTCACATGCATCACTTCCTGTGTGAACGAACACCTACACTGTGGGGAAATGCAGGAGGTGTACCGCGTGACCCAGAGGGCGGGATCCCAGCAGACGCTCACGCAGAAGCCACCAGTGACTGGTTGCTCTCCCACATACCTATGACTGGACACTTCTGAGGATGAGGCTGCATCAATCCTTCAGTGGTCCTCTCCTGCAGGGAGTCTGTGGTACATGCTGTGGGTCATCTATGACTAAAGTACCGTAGTCCTTAAAGAGTTGCTTAGATCGCCACAGACACAGAAATGATCCAGAGACTGGTAATTTCTACCTAATCAATATTCTAAATATTGGTTCTTTTGTAAGGAAATGTGATTATTCTGTTATTAGTTAATGGAGTTATTTTCAATTCATAATTGAAAAAGGTTCCTTCTTTGGTAAACTATTTCTTTTTTAAGTCGTAGGCTAATTATAATCTAAAATGTCTTGGGAAATACCCAAGATGTTCATGGACTTACTGTGATGAATGAAAGCAAAGCTTTACCTTTAATATTTTGTGAAGGGGACCATGACTTAATTTTTCAAAGCAACTAATTTTGGTTGTTTCTATGTTAAATGTGAAGGATGGCTCGATGGAAAGCAGATTATTCTAATCAATGTAAATGGCTTCTTTAAAGTATTTGGAATACCATTCAATTAAAAAAAAACTGGGATATATGAGAGTCTGTGGTCATACCAAACTAACTGCCATAATTCATTTTTAAAATTAAAAGGAACCATAGGAGTCATCTCATCCAAAATTCGCATTACAGCATGTTCAAAAGTGCTCTGTCTTCTCTGATAGGTGGTCACCAGACATGAAATCACCTATTGGTAATGATCCAAAATTGATACCTCCTAGCAAATTTTATGACACACAATGTTGGGTTCATGCATTGAACAATAAATATGTATATTTTTCCCTTGGGATCTATTAGAACCATTAAAATTAAGAAAGATACTACAAAGGTAATTTGCTAAAATTTCCTGAAGCACGTATTAAGTATTTGAAAAATTTTCTCACACCTTCAACTCAAACAGATGGAATATTGTAACACTTTCATAGTTATTTATGCAACAGAGATCTGTGCAATACTCTGTGTTCTGGGAAGAGGGCCAGGCATACAGTCTTATACGTAAGGGGCTTACTCAGTTTCATGAGTAGGACAAAAGTGTTTCTAGTGTAATAGCTTTGGGCGCCATTCTCGGAGGTCTCTCTTAAAAGGTAATGTGTATGACTGGTTTACAAAGTGAGAGAATTGTTTCTCATAATCTAGACTAACCTGTATTCTTCTCTAAGACAAGGTGGCAAGGTAGATTTTACTTTGCTTTTACAATTATTCTTCTGTTGCGGGCCCTAATTAGCAGCCCCAGGCTTTCCTCAGACAAACTATGAATATAAGTATTCTCCGGTTAGCACTAGTATGAGGTGTGATATTCTTAAACTAAATTCAGAATTTTCTGTTGCTATTTAAATTTTTTTAACTTTTAAAATTGTGGTTGCTATCCTAATTTTTCAGAGTATAGGATTCTCGATGAACTGTTGGCCTTTTGGTGTGTTAACGCTCTCTCTGTATATGGCCCTTTGTATTGACCTTCTATTTCATTCCATCAGGTAGGCAGAGAACCACCAGGGCCGCAAACTACCAAATGTACTGGTGATCCAAAGCAAATTCTAAAGTCATTCATTGATTGACATAGGCCTGTTCGTATTCCAGGGTACCTCCCCTAAAGTGATGCATTCAGATAGAGTGAATGAGATATATATTGCTGTTAAATAAGGATCAGGATAAACAAATAGGCCGAATAGATGTTTATTCAGGGAGAAATAACTTACAACCTAGACAGATGAACACCAGCAAATTTCACCCGATCCTCTCCTGTCCGAGTCACGCCAGAAAGAGAGCTTTTTCAGGCTCTTTCTCTGGCCTCCTTCCACAGGTCACTTCCGCCCATGGCTCCACCCCCAATGGGCGTGGTCAGTACCACAGAAGGACTATCTCACTACAGATATATGCATTTGAAAGCACAGAACATGAGTCTACTCTGCAAGACAGGTATCGTCTTGGGTAACAATGTTTTCCACATAGGAAACTGGGTATATTTTCCTCTTTTTAAAAATCCTGTGAAGTCAGCCTTTACCCACAGTACACTCTGCACACACAGAGTTTGAGGGGTTGACTTCAAGCAAGGTTTAAGGAGATGACTCTACTTCGTCATGGCCCAGTTCCTCAACAACTAATGGCTACATGGCTTTCTTGATTCAATCTCACAGTTCTAGAATGCTCTACAGAGTTCTGTAGATTCTCTCTTTGAATCTTCACTGCTTCACCTATTTGCTGGTGTGTTTTCCTGAGTTACATAACTTATGATATTCTTAAATAACCAAACATATATGACCATATAACAATTAACCTATAATTTCTTCCTATTCTTATCCAAGATATTTCTTTTTTTTTTTTTTACCAATTTGCCCCCCAAATCCTACATTTTTATAATCAAGACATTTACTTCTCGGTTGATAAAAAGTTTAAATGGATCAAAGAAAAGAAATGAACTCTTTAGTACCCTATCAGAGCCCCCTCTCTGGAACTACATACTATTAAAAACCAAAATTGAGCAACTGAACTGTTGAGGTCCCGCCTAGGATTCTGAACAAGCTGAAAAGAAGAAAGTACAATTATATGGCTAATGTCTTTATTAGTGACGCCATTTACTGTGTCTACATTTACACATTGATTATATCATTTCCCTTCCTTGGGGTAGAACAGGGAAGCCACCAAGCTCCAGACAATGAAGATCATGTGACTTTCACTCAAGACTAAAGCCTTCAGAGTGATCGTTTACATGGATAGTAACAGAAGGGGTCTAGAAATTATCAAGGAAAGCATTTTCTGCTACTAAACTATGAAGAAGCCAACAAACATATAATCTCTATCAAACCTCAATTAGCTTCAGAAGGTGTTTAAATTAGCCTTAGGTATCGATACTGGTCCCTATACCTGAAATTTCACTCTTCCCTCGAGGATCATTCCATTTAAAATTCGTCACTTTCACAAACATGGACTGAACACACTCACATGCTGTATTCCCATTATCTCTCTCCCATCTTGCTTTCCTCTGTTGCATTACATACTGAAAGATATTTAATGTATTTTGCTTATTATCTGTTCAGAATCTGTCTTCCTAATATCAATAGAGATATGTTCATTTACAGCAAAAGTCAGCATCTAAAAAGTATCTGACAACGGCAGATTTCCAGAGGGTAATTGTTGAATTCAGTAATTCACTTAAGACAAAAACAAACTTAGAAATACGTAGATTGAACCCAAACTGATTAGACTCTATCAGGTGGACTGCAATTGTCTATGAATAAAGTGGTTAAGGAAACACAGTGGTAAAGCCACCATAAAGACAGACGTGCGTGCTACCAGTGACGACTTCACGTGGGCGCTCCTCACTGTGGCCACTTTGCTTTTTCAGTACCAGGCAAACAGACGCTAAACACTGTTGGTTAAGTGCACAGTCTGGGAGCACACAGGGTCGTGAATGGTATGTGTCTGGATGGATACTATCACAAACATCTGAACTGTGTAAGACAGCAGCAGGGATTCTCTAGGAGGTGAGTATGAACAACACCACAGTTCCCCCACTCGCTCCCAATCTCAGGCCATGAGCTTGAGATGCTTTGTACAAGGTGACAGGTACGCTGGCATCGTTTATACAAAGATTTTCAGCCTACCTGCCCCACACACAAATACACACATTCTTTCTGTGCCGTACCTGGCCTCATTAAGAACTAGTTTTAGGAGATGTAATTATGTTTGCGATACTTCCATTGGGGGCATCTGTTGTTATGGGACTGGCCTGGTCATTAAATTTGACAGGGCCAATGATGTTAACATTTTTCTGCATTATTAGTGATTCCTATCCTTTGAAACTAATGCCACGAAAGACTTGGTAGTGAAGTAACACAATTGAGTTGAGGCTTTAGGAATTTTGTTCACTCTGGTGACTAGAGAGCATTCCTGTTTAAGGCTAAAGTAGACTGAAGAGTTGTTTGGGGGTTTTATTTGATGAGTTTTTAGTTTGCAAGAGTAAAGGAATTGTATTTTTGGATGTATACTATGACTTGCAAACAGTTCTGATATTTAAGCCAGGAAAATGTTCAAGTAGGGACACATTATTGCACCGTGGGACATCTTAGTGACTTCCTTTTTTAGGCGTTTTTCTGCATTTTGAATCAAAGTTACATAATGTGGCCATATAAATAGATGTAACACTTAGTTTTCACATGACTGGTTGTGATACATTTCAGAAAATTCAGGGTATAAAATGCAAACTACCTACCACAAGGCCAAGAATAACACCAAAGTACTCATCCAAACAGAAGAGAGCTGTTTTGATATTCTCCCAGGTACAGAACCAAGCTGACGTCTTGGTGGTCTTATACCCAGGAAAAAGGAGGACCAGATACAGAGCATAGTTAGAGGGAAAACCTTTGGATGTGTGTCCAGTTACTTATTGTGAGACAACATCTCTCTTCTATGTAGTCTTACCCGGCCTGAAACTGCCCACTCACAGTGATCACTGAGGGAAGTCAGGGATTGTGGAGGGGAGGTGCTTATTGGCTTGTTCTTGTTCTCGTGTTCTGCAACTTTACTTGTCTCTCACAGGATCATCTGCCCAGTGTTATACAACCAACAGTGGGCTGGGTCCTCCAACATAAAACAAAACAAACAAATAAAAACCCGCCACACAGATTTGCCTACAGGCTGATTTGATGAAGGGATTTTCCCAGGTGAGGTCCTTGCCTCCAAAGTGACTCTAGTTTGTATCAAAAGGAACCAATGTACTCTGGAACAGGGTTATAATGCTCCTATGAGACAACACAGGCTAACAAAAATTCCAGCGGCAGCAATGGGTCACCTCTTTGGAAATGTGGTCAGTCAGGTCCTACAGTCCCCCAAACATTACAGGTTATTGCCTAGGCTACTGTACACCATCCAGGACTCGACCATGAGACACCATTGCTGAAGGCACCGCATACTTAAAGACGTGAAATAGTACTTACCTGGGACCCTCATCCCTGCTAGCTAGCTTTCACAGTGCTATGTACCCTAGCAGAGGTATAAAGAGGTGTTAGTGTTAACTAGCTGTGAGCCCTAGAAGCTACGATAACGACTTGTAGGCAGAAGTTTCTTTCCTGCCAGGTCCCGCAGCCGTTTAGCCCCGATTAAACCCACTGACACATTAACTGTAAATGATTTGGCCAATGGCTCAGGCCTATCAAATCTCCACCCAAACCAAATCCCAGCAAGCAGGAAGGAGAGGGAAGACCGTGCCTCGCCAGGGAAGGGCTGGCAAATGGTAACTACTGGGAGAGGGAGAGTTGCTGTCCTTTAAGAATGTGGCCCCCGCCAGGCATGGTGGTGCACGCCTTCAATTCCAACACATGGGAGGCAGAGGCGGGTGGATCTCTGTGAGTTCAGGACCAGCCTGGTCTACAGAGTGAGTTCCAGGACAGCCAATGCTACACAGAGAAACCCTGTCTTGAAAAAAGAATGCTGGTTGGCCCTGGAAGGTTGACCGCCACTCTCCACAAAATTCTCAAGGTACTAGTAAAAATAAAGTTTCCAAAACATACTTTTTGTATGTGTGCATGTGTGTATGGTGAGAGCGTGTGTAGGGGCATGCTCATGTTCCTGTGTGAGGAGGCCAGGGCAGACACAGAGTCTTGGCTGCCCTTCATCTTGTGTTTTCAGACGGGGGTCTCCCAACAAATCTGCATCTCGCTGATTGGCTGTACTGGCTAGCCAATAAGCTTTGGGGATTGACTTGTCTCTGCCTCCAAGCCTCTTCTCAGCACCGAGACTGGGCAAGTGTGTCCACAGCTGGCTCCCCCATGGGATCACTCAGGTCCTCTTGCTTGTGTAGCAGGCAGACCTATCGCCAGAACCACTTCGGCTTAAATATTCTGAAATGAATCTAGCTAAATTCTAGCTACATACATAGCATCAGTCTACATGCCTTCCCCTTAAAATTCGATGCTTTAAAGCGACACACGTAAGTCTTCCCTCTCAGGACGTCTACCCGCCCCCCCTCAGTCCAGCTTACCGCGTCTCCCGGTATTACTGTCTGTATTTTAAGTTGAGGGTGTAAACGGATCGCATTCCAGCTTTACGGGGTCTGTCCAGGTTCTGTTTCCCTACAACTGCTCTATCTTAGGGCCATTTCTGTGACTCATCTGTAGAAGAATTTGTCACAAGGCATATAATCATGATTAATCACATTTCTCAGGTCAAGTGCCGTACTTACTGGAACTACCATTTCTTAAACATAATTCACTGCTCCCTTTTCCATTTCTTATGGTCTGAGAAATATAAGCTTGGCCCAGAAGCACACATCCTGTCGTAGCTCGGGTTCCTAATGCTGGGAAGAAACACCATGACCAAAGCAATCCTGGAGGAGAGGCCCATGTCACTCACAGCCCATGTAACAATTCATTATCAAAAACATTGGCCGCCAGAACCTAAAGACAGGAGCTGATGC
Source organism: Phodopus roborovskii (assembly GCF_943737965.1). Classification (NCBI taxonomy): domain Eukaryota; kingdom Metazoa; phylum Chordata; class Mammalia; order Rodentia; family Cricetidae; genus Phodopus; species Phodopus roborovskii. Next base: position 3,221,178 of record NW_026126541.1, read on the forward strand.
AGAAGCCATGGTGCAGAAGCCATGGAGGGTGCTGCTTACTGGCTTGCTCAGCCAGGTTTGTTATAGAACCCAGGACCACAGCCCACCATTGGCTGGACCCTTTCCCCATTGATCACTAAGAAAATGCCTTGCAGTTGGGTCTTTGTTTTGTTTTTCTTCTCTTCATTGCTTTGGAGCCTGTCCTGGAACTTGCTCTATAGACCAGGCTGCCCTTGAAGTCACAGAGATCCACTCGCCTCTGTCTCCCGAGTGCTGGGATTAAAGGTGTGTGCCACCAACACTGGACCTTGCAGCTGGATCTTATGGAGACATTTCTTTTTTTTTTTTTTTTAACTGAGGCTCCTTCCTCTGTGATGACTGACACCGACAAAGAACTGCCCGGTACAGCTCCTCTGCGTTAGGAGCATCGCACAATGAAAATAAACAACTTAGTGGAACGTATGTCACACAGCTTTCAAACTTGATATGCATCTATATGTTTTTAGTGTGATCTGACTTTTTCTTTTACCACAGTGTGAACAAATGCCTTTAATGAAGGATTATAAATATCTTACTCCATCAGTCCTTAGGTACTCAAAAGCTGCCACAGCGCAGGATGGCTTGCTTGCTAGTGCTGTGAATACCAGCAAGGAATAGGACACAACTTGTCTTCCAGATTTACATTCTACTTATGAAAATGAGATTTAAAGCCCAAATATTAATTTACAGAAGACTAGTTTAATGACGTGTCAAGCAAAGGACAGTAATAACCAGAGTAAAGGCCAGGACGAGTGGATTTGAGTAATTGCAGTTTGATAACTAAGTGATAACTTTGTTCAGAATAATTTATTTACGTCACCATTCAGTAAGTCTTGTGAGACTAGGGGGCCACATGCTTCCTCACAGGACAAGCACTTGTGTATCATTTCTGGTCGCCAGTCACTCTACTTTGCTTTGCTCTCCTCTCCAACTCCCTCAAATTTGCACCAAGTCCTATAAAACTTGATGCGAGCCCTGCTCCCGGCACACCGCAAGAGAGAATGGCCAGATGTGTAAGCTACTAGCTTACACATGTGTGGTGTGCCGATCTTAATAATTAAATTCACCCAATGTAGCGAATGTGTAGGGCTTCCTTAATTAATATATATCACTGACATTCTGAAAGTCAACCAGGTCAAATAAATATGTGAGTTGTTGGAAGACGAATGATTTTTATAAATAAACATTATTGAAACATTTCTGAAACTTTAGCTGGCCTTTGTTTGCTGTCATGCACTATGATTGCTTTGCAGTGGTAATAAAAGTAACAGGCACGATGTAAATGATCACTCCATTAACTAAGTGCCACAGTCATCAACAATGCACATGGATGCATTCCGAGCCTCCTCAACAAGCATTGAAGACCTACTTTCAACTCTCAGCTGCTTCAAAAGGGTAAGATGGTTAACAAGCAAACTTAATGTAAATGTGGCCTTGGCCTTGGAAAGTAAACCAAGTCCATATGTTCACTTGAGTTAGAAGTTACCTTGAGTCTATCGGTCTAAGCAGCATATACCAGGGACATCAGGGGATACGTGGGGCAGTTAGTGACTGCCTTCATGCTGCCCCACAGCAATCCTCCTGCTAACATTTCTGGTAGAACGCACAATAACAGTTGTGATAATTTACTCTATCCCGCTGACTTAAAGCATCTAATTGGAAATGATGGGAACGCACTTTCAGAGAATAACACAGCAGACTTGGCAAGGCTTTCTCTAGTGAGAAAAGGAAGGGCATCACGCACAACGCTGTGGAAAACGAGGCGTTCCTCCCTTAAAGGCACCCACCTCCTTCAAAGGGACAATGGCTTCACGAGAGAGGCAAGAGTTTGTGGATTTGCAGGTGCACTATTGACCTCACAGCATTCAATTGGAGTGGTACTTCTCTCTAGCTAGACCATGCTTTTGAAAGGGACGGAATCTTCACAGGAAGATTTGGGTCAGGGTTACAGGGCCAACGCATGACGTGTGAAGGGCTGATGGCCCACAATCTACTTAAGATAATACTCTAGAGAACACCAGACTCACATCTCATGAACCCTGCTTCCTTCTGGAATTCCAATTCCATCCCAAACATTTCCTCTCCCAAAATTGTCACTGGTTTGAATGATTTAATAAAAACGCATTATATATGCAACTTCACAGTGCTAGAATGAGATTCACAGCATGAATTAGTAAACATGAGCACATCACAATAATTTGGACCAACTGACAAAATTAGACTCATGAAGTACTTTTGCAAAAGTGTTCAAGAGAATGAAACTAATTTGGTCCCAAATATAGGGGAAGGTATTTGCTAAAATATAAAAGGGACACTGGAAGTACACAACCTTTGACCTAGTAATTCTACTACCCTCAGTGACAGATTTATTAATGTCAACCAAAGGATCCCTTATTTGGTGAAAATCTTAAGGCAATTTGGCTAATCAAACTGGAGTTTCAAGCATATAAAATGACTTAAGAAGTTTTGGCTGAATTTTAATGATGATACAAAGTGTCAAAGAGCTAATTATAAAAAATAGTAGAATATAAATATTTGTATATACACATATAAATATGCATAAATTCATATATAAGGTAAAAGTAAGATTTGGAATCATCCTCTGAATTAGGAGCTACAATGGGATAGAAAAAAGTTCCATCAACTTCAAGAGAAAAAATTAGTATCTATGTCATCTATTATCTATATCTATACCAGTATTATTAGGTTTGGATAAAAATTTATCAGTAGAACATGAATTTCAGTTTATTTTAATTTATATTTTTCCACCTTTTTTCAGTAAGGGGGGGGAAACAAGAATATTACCAACTATTTTGATGCTTAGAAACTATTGACACATTTATCATAGAATATATAACTTGGGAAAATAAGAAGAACAGGTAAATAAATTAATGATTTGTGGGGTTTTAGGAAAGTGACAAACCTGTGCCCATTGTTTAAATTACAACTCACATTATACTATAAGGTCAAAATGGGTAAGATTAGTCCTTGATGAGATCATGCAAGACTTAGGACAGATCTGAACAAAGGTAATGGCAGTTGATAAAAGTAACTGAGCACACACAGAAGACTCGGGAATTCGGGAGTTACTAGAACAACAGGAGAAAGGAAGCACTGTCCGTGAATATTAGAGGTACACACAGTCCTCAGTGTTACCACGGCTGTCGATGTTAGAAGCACACGGTCCTCAGTGTTATCGGAGGCCATTAAAACAGTCCCAGGGCAAGCAATCCCAGGAAGTGTTCTCATGCTGAAGGCTCAGCTGATTCCAAGCTGGTTTCATGTGGGCACATGAAACCACATGGGCTGTCTAATTAGCCTGGATTATGACTAGGAATATCATGACGAAGTTTGCCACCTGGTGGTCAGTGACCCAGCAGGTTGTCTTCACATTCACTGACTAAGTTTGAATTTCCAAGGTGTATAAATTATAAAGTCAGTATACTGTGTGGTTTGGTCCAGCTGAATAGTAGCCAAGGATATCTGCTTATGAAACCGAGGACCCTAATAATCTCATGTGGCCAAAGGGATTCTGCAAATATGATGGTTAAGGGTCACAAAATAGGGAGCTCTTCCTGGATACTCAGGAAGGGACAGGAATGTGACCATTGTGTCCTAATCAGATAATGGCAAAGGAGCGTTTCAAGTTGTTCAATGTTTTCATAATGTCTACTATATTGCTTGCTTCTGAATTCTAAGAAATTCTTTATGGACAAAATACTCTATGGACCAATTCCAATTATATAAGATAATGTTTCTGACATTTTTTATTTTTGAATTTAAGTCTTTCCTTTTACTCTAAATGAAAACTGACTGTGGTCTGTCTTGGATGAATTTCTACATATGTGCTAGAAGGGAATCTACTTCACCTTCCCCATAAACAATCAGCAGCATCACCATCACCGAGTAAGTATGAGATCGACTTTTTAAATTTCTTCCTTTTCTCGCTGATAGTTTCCATATACTTGATATGGGATCTATTTTTTTTTTTTTTAATTGTAAGTCCTAAAACCCGGACAGTGGACCAATAAGGATAATCGTAGAAAGTGGTAGGGCTCGAAAACAAGAAGGAATTCTAGAACCCAGAGGACGAGAGGATGCCCAGCACTAAGCTTCCAAACACAACAGACACCCCCCTCTCAGTGCTGTGTCTGTAGGCCACTCAACCCCAGTGCCCCCGCCCTTTTAATCTTGTCCTGTCCTGGAGTGACAGCTGGACTCACCTGGGATGTTGGGGTACAACTCTAGGTGTCTCTAAGAGGGCACGTCAGAGGACTAGGCGAGGGGAAAGTCACGCTGAACGTGCGTGGCCCTGCCCCATCATCTGAATGCTACGTGGAATAAAAAGGGGGAGGGAGCAATCAAAGGTCAAAGCAGGAGTGTTTACCTCTCTGTACCCAGACCTGCTGAAATGCTTGCTCACATCCTCATGTCCCAACACTGTGGCCACGAGCTGGTCCCATTTTCACGGACTTTGAACTACGGTATGGTGTATCTTCAAGCCACGGGTCAAAATGAATCCTGTATTTAAGATGCTTCCTGTCAACCATGTACTGCAATAATGAGAAAGCCTACCCTGAGGACACCCTCTTACTACGCACCTGCTTTACTGACAGGGTCCGATGATGCTTTTGCTCTTTGTTTGGAAATAGGTTTTCATTTGTTAGCAATTACCCTATAATTTGTTCCGTTTTTATAATCTTAACAGCATATACATACGTGCTAGGAAGGTATCAGTTCTCTCCTCTTGGGTAATTCTGAACTGAGCCAGTTGTGGGAGGAGCCAATGTTCTTCCCAGCTTGAAAGCAGCCCTCAGTGGCTGACACCCTCCAGGACTCTTCTTTTGCCCATGTGATTTGAGCCAATACACTTTCGCTTTCGCGTTATAAACAAAAAGAAAATAAAGGCAAGAAAGTGCCAACAATAACAGCATAAGGCGTATAGTGGATTTACAATTATGCTCACATGGGGTAGCTGTACAATGTTTGGTGCTTAGGTTAAAATAGTATTTCCTTAACTTGTCACTCGCCGGAAATAAGTCACTTGCAGCATAGTGGTATTACTGTAGGTCACGACTGCAGGGGGACTAGCATCTCGATTGCAAGGTCTATGAAATACCCAAATTAATGGTAAGCACCGATGTGGGATGATGCTCTTGTTCACTGTAAAGATGTGTCACTCATATTGGTTTAATAAAATGCTGATTGGCCAGTACCAGGCAGGAAATACAGGCAGGGCTACCAGACTAGGAGAATTCTGGGAAGAGAAAAGGCAGAGACGCACTTGCCAGCCAGACGTACAGGAAACTAGATGAGAATACCATACTGTGGAAGGTACCAAACCATGTGGCTAAACATAGATAGGAATTATGGGTTATTTTAAATTGTAAGAGTTTAGGTGGTTAGTGATAAGCCTGAGCAATAGGCCAAACAGTTTATAATTATTATAGTCCTCTCTCTGTTAATTTGGGACTTAATTCCTGTGGGACCGGGCGGGACAGAAACTTCCATCTACAAAACACCATTTGGATAACTCCTTTAAATGCTTTTATATTTTCATACATTTATATGATGATAGTACTGAAGAAAATGATATACATTTCCTCCAAGAACCATTAGCTGCTGCCAAAAGTCCCTCAGTGCAAGGAGGTCCCTCAAGGGCTCTCCCCCACCCATGTTGAAATGTTGATGGCCCAATCAGGTGTAGGTCGTGTGCCGAGAGCCACAGGTACAGGGAGTTCAAGAATACAATGGTCATGTCATGGCCCGATGACATCTTTTCTACACCTCTCCCCATCCTCTTTCTACCCAATCTCCTGTGATGCTCCTTGGCCATGAGGACATGACAGAGGTGATACACCTAGGGCCTAGAACTCAGTCATCATGTGTCTTCCCCTTGTTGGTCAGTTTTGCCTTCCTGAGTTAATTCATTAACTGCCTACTGCAGTGGGAAGTTTCTCAGATAGAAGCTAGCGCAACACTAATCTCAAAAATGCCAGAGCTGTGATAACCACAGTCTCCTACACCAAACAGTAAAAGGTATGATGATGGGAATAGAAAAAGAAATTGTCCTGAGAGTTTTTCTTTTGTTTTTTTTGTTTTTTGTTTTTTGCTTTTGTTTTTTTTTTTTTTTTTTTTTTTTTTTTTGGTAATAGGCTATGCCAGGGGACCACAGGATGGCTCAGCAGTTAAGATTTGCTGTGGCTCTAGAAGTGAACCTTGGTTCATTATCACCCACATGGCAGCTTAAAGTCATCCATAATTGCAGTTCCAGGGAATATGATGCCCATTTCTGCTATCAGTGGTCAGAGGCCACACATGATGGACAAACACACATGAAGGCAACACACACACACAATGAATACAACTTTTAAAAAATGCGAAGAGCTATTCTGAAGATTATATGAAAAGAAGCACAGTCCTGTGCATAAGTAGTGTTAATGATCTTTTTTTTGTAATTAAGTAATCGAAGGGGTCACTAAAAAAGCAATACCCCTAGTAATGGCAATTCCCATTAACTGCCAATTTTTTTTTGATACTTTGCAACAACTGTAGCATCTCCCAAATATGAATGGACTCTGTCAATGTTCCACCTGCCTGGAACACAGCACCCCGAGGACTTCAGTGGTCTCTTCTTTCTCTTCGGGGACATCTGTGCAAGTGTCAAGCGTCAGATGTGTTCAGATTGCCCAAAGCCCATCAAAACCTTTGTGATGAATATCCAGCAATACAAATGGATTTTCAATTGATTTTTCCCTATAAGTGTTGTCTTCGTGGCCTTTATAGGCTATATTAAGATCCAAGGTTTAAGCATGCTGACCCTCTTCTAGGGTATTTTTATTTCACTTTTATTTGTATGCTTTGTTTTTATGCACAAGCAAGGTCCACTTTGTTGACTGTTGTAGAGCCAAATAGTTTTTTTTAAATCTCCTAAATTAATTCCAGTTTCTAAACCACTACAATGACTTTTTCAATATCAATGTAACAAAGAACCTAAGTCAAAATACTCTGCATTACACAATATTCAGTGTGTTTCAAAAAGGAAAAGGGGACAATTTGGAGTTCATCAGCTCTATCACATTAAATTAGACGCCATCATTGACTTGGCTCTGCAGCTTTCATCTATTTTAATTTACAACAAGAAGGACAGCCAAGAACAGCAGGATGGTAGCAATGACACCATTGAAAAGAATCTCTGTCTTCTCAGTACACACACACACACACACACACACACACACACACACACACAATCACCCACACAGACACACACACACAGACACAGACACACACACACAGACACACACACACAGACACACACACAGACACAGACACACACAGACACACACACACACACAGACACAGACACACACACAGACACATACACACACAGAAACACACAGACACAGACACACACACAGACACAAACACACACACAGACACATACACACACAGACACACACAGACACACACACAGACACACACCCAGACAACACAGACACACACACACACACAGACACACAGACACACACACAGACACACACACATAGACACAGACACACACACACACAGACACAGACACACACACAGACACATACACACACAGACACACACAGACACAGACACACACACAGACACAAACACACACACAGACACATACACACACAGACACACACACAGACACACACCCAGACAACACAGACACACACACACAGACACACAGACACACACACATAGACACAGACACACACACACACACACACACCCTTTGTTTCTGTCATTCTAAGATGGCATTAAGATAAAGACTTGTAACTCAAAGAAAGTTTCGAAATACTATACATCTCATGATTACACTGAAAAAGTTCTATATTCAAAATGATTTTAATGACTTAAACAAATTGTGCTGTGTTCACATGATTAAGAATAACTTGTAACTATGACACTGCATTTGTTAAAGTAAAATGTTCAGTTTTCTTCATTTCATTTCCGTACATGTTTGTTGTTAGCACTATGTCACCAACATTACCAGAGGGGCTATGGGCCTGAACAAGGAGACTAAAGTGTCTCTGGTCTCCTTAACAGGAGGCAAGATAAACGTACATAATCAAGTCAGTTGTTACCTGTCTCTTAGGTTTGAGGTTGGATGCTAAAGGCAAGTATAACAGGAAATGACTGACACATTCACTGACACCCCACAGGCAAAAGCCAAACCAAACCATATTTTATGTAAGGGGTAGTGTTATACAGTACACAGAGGTTAAAAAAAAAAAAAGAATATTCCAGACAGGGTATGTATGATCCTAACAAGGGTATGTAAGATCCTAACAGTGGCATGAGGTGATCAGCTTTAGCACACCCAAAATCACGTGCTAGTTAAATAAGCATCAGTTGGGCATTCTGACATAGGATTGAGGATACTTCATAGCTGTTCCTTTCCATGCCAATGCCATATCCTTCTAAGGGACCACATTCTTACGGCAGTACACAACAAAATGTTTACTTTCTAATGCTTTAAACAAGCCAGAACTTTCGATGGTTGACCGAAAGGCAAATTGTATTAAACTGATTAAAATTCCTAATAATACAAATTCTTTTGTATTTCCACAATATATTTTTAACATAAATGTATTGTTATTTTAGATACAATCCAAAGATACCCTAAACAATTTCTTTAGTTCTGAGCTCAGGGATACAATGGCCATCCTTATCACAGATGCCACATTGTGTGCCCATATTCAACATCATCTTCGTTCTTTGACAAGCCTTATGCTCCTTGTCTGATAAACTCACAACTCACATTTTTCATGAACACCCTCTAGGAACCCTAGCTTGCCTTTCCTCACTATGATGCACACAGAACTGCTAATCCTAAATTCCTAAATTCCAAACCAGTGTGTGTGTGTGTGTGTGTGTGTGTGTGTGTGTGTGTGTGAGATTGAGGGGGGGGTTACCGGTGTGTACATCTCCTCCTGAGCGAGCAACACTTAACTCTACTTGCCATCTACTAGGACTCTAAGTAGAGTCTGCTGATTAACTCTGCACAACTACTATACATTACACTCAGTTCCCCCCCCCCCCTCGTCCCTTTATTCCTTGGCCATAAGGAAACACAGAATGGAGCAGGAGACTTGGAGAGTCTGTGGGGCTACTGAGTGCTGGGTAAAAGAATGCTGTGATCCCACATGACTGTGGCTGCTGCTACCACAGAGACCATGTCCTGGATAAGTCCTAGAACTGTGGCATTCATTACTTGACTTGGGCAGCTCCTCATGTGACCTGCTTCCCACTCCCATTCTGAAATTCACTGCTGACTGAGCATGTGAGGAGGAACTCCAGGGAGAAGGAATCTCTCTCTATGTAGGCTAAACCCGAAGAAGCTGGCCTGCACTGTAAGTTTTAAAGATAAACTTGTAAAGCACGGTGATTTTGGAGAAAAAGAAAAACCATCAACATGTTGTGTCATTGATTCTTCAATTCCTATAATGATACCACATGGCTAAGAATGCTTCATGATTGCTTTTATACTTTGTGACATTTCCTTTTACCTAAGTGTTAAGACATAATTGTTCTTTATCTTCATTTATTGCCACTAACACCTTTGTCTATAACAGAAAAATAAACAACATGGATCTAAGGTATAGTATTTCAGCGTGGCTGCCAGCAGAATGCACGTGTAACACAGGCCACTGCACATTAAAATGCAAATCACGTTTTCTCTCTGTGGATTTTAGAATGATATCCAGTTATGTTTCAAGTACTGACAGCTCGTACTGATAGGATGATTGAAATATTCACTTGAGTGTTACCTGACTCATGGTCTATCTTCTCTACCAAGGAATTACTATAGCATTGGACTAAGGAACCTTTTACATTTCCAACTGGCTACAAGAAGATTAGTATAGATCTACGCTTTGGGTAGAATTTGGAGGTAGAATGTGTAGAGGTCAAGTCCTTTTCTTACACCAAGAGTAGAACTAGCATTATTATATTTCCTTTAAAAACTAAAAACTAAAAAAATACACCTGATTTTGTCTTGAGGCACTCTTTTAAAAATATTACTTTTAAATTGTGTGTGTGTGTGTGACTGCAGTTGCTCACAGAGGCCAGAAGCATCTGATATCCTGGATGTGGAGTTACAGGCAAATTGTGAGCTGCTGGGCTTCGGCAGAGGGAGGGGACTCTGGAGGTCTGGGTCGCATTTCCTGCCCAGAAAGCACTGTCTGTCCCTCAGGTATCCTCAACGAGTAAAGAAATACCAGCCACATCAGCTGAGTCTGTTGTCTTTAAGAAGACACAGGTAGATGAAAAGCCTTACATTTCCAGGTGTGCTATTGGTAACTGTAGCGAACTGTAAATGGAATGTATCCAGTCGCCTGACAGTGTTTACACCAGCTTACTCTTGCTTCTAAAACAAAACAAAATGAATCTACACACAGAAAATATATTTACATCCAGGGAACTTTTTTTTTTTTTTTTTTAAAGAATCTGGCCTGCTTTATGTAGATAGAATTCTGTGTGCCATTTGACTTTGTTGTGCTCAGAATTAAATAATGCTCAAAATTAAGTAAATACAAGTGCTCCACCAAATATCGTTTGTTTAGTAATAAGAATTTAAAGGGATGTCAGGAATGGTGTTCAGTGTATACAAAATGGATATAATAACATCAATTTTGTAGGAAATGCATTTTGTATAGAAAAATCAAAAGTCCTGGTTCTGCAGTTGTTGCAATGTGAAAAACACTCCTGTGATGTCAGCCTTTGAATTTATTCTAACCACGATTCTGCAGGATATTTACTAACAAAAATGTCTTCATTTGTTAAAAAATAGCAAGGTGCTCGAACTCTATCCCTAATTGACTGTATCTGTTCAATACACATTTTTATATATGAAACGATTTGCTTTCTCAAATTAGATACATACACATCCATGAGAAATGTATTATAAACAAGTATAAATACAAACAAGTTTATTAGTATAAACAAGACAACTAGTTATGAGACAAATCTGTTTTTGTGCCCTAGTGAGAAGCCGTGCCATTGGCCCCATCAGGCAATCAGGTTCAGGCTTGCCACTGTTTAAGCATGTCACCTCTGAGAAGAGATGAAGTAGCTAGCTATCACGACCTGTCTATGAATTTATGTGTAGAGAAAATGTGCTAACACAACTTCCCAACTTAATTCAAGTTAGTAGATGACAAATATTTAACATCATGCTATTTAGTGACATGTAATCATTTGCCATTAAAAATTGCCTTGTAGTGCTGTGCACCTTTAATTCCAGCACCCAGGAAGCACAGGCAGGCGGATCATGAGTTCGAGGCCAGTCTGGTCTAGAAAATAGGTTCTAGGACAGCCAGGGCTACACAGAGAAACCCTGTCTTGAAGGAAAAAAAAGATACATACATACATACATATATATATATGTATAACTGGTAGTTTGGTCTTTACAATTTTGGAACTATGATAATAAGATATCATCTACATCTAAGATAGTGTCATTAGAAGACAATCATCTGACTTCTGGAAGCAGCTCTCAGCACACTAGACCTGATTATCCATGAGGAACCACCCGTAATTTCCACCTGCCTGGTCTCCAACCCCCACAGCTGGTCCTCTACTGGAGCTCCAGGCCCCTCCCAGAGATCAGCCTATCTCTGCGGGACCATGATGAGTTCCTGCTGGCAGGATCCTTGACCCCCATGTCAGGGCCTCTGCTAAAGAGGCCTCAGCTGGAGAGTGCCAGGTCCCAGGCAAATCCGCCTACAAATAACATAAAGTATCTTGTGGTAACACTTACCAAACAAGTGAAAGACCTATATAATAAGAACTTTGTGACTTTAAGAAATAAATTAAAGAAGATACCAGAAAATGGAAAGATCTCCCATGTTCTTGGATAGGTAGGATAAATATAGTAAAAATGGCAATCTTGCCAAAAGCAATCCACAGATTCAATGCAATCCCCATTAAAATCCCACCACAATTTTTCACTGACCTTGAAAGGATAATAATCAACTTTATATGGAAAAACAAAAGACCCAGGGTAGCCAAAACAACCCTGTACAATAAAAGAACTTCAGGAGGCATCACCATCCCTGACTTTAAGCTCTACTACAGAGCTATAGTTCTGAAAACAGCCTCGTATTGGCACAAAAATAGACAGGTAGACCAATGGAATTGAAAATCCTGATACAAACCCACACACCTATGAACACCTGATTTTCGACAAAACAGCTAAAAGAATACAATACAGAAGCAGACAACCACAGCTAAACACTGAGCTGAACTAGAATCCAGATGCAGAGGGAGAGGGCAAGACCAGGTTGCAGAAACCCACAGAGACAGCTGACCTGAACAAGGAGGAGCTAATGGGCGCCCAGACTGATAGCTGGGAATCCAGCATGGGACTGACTCAGGCCCCCCTGAATATGGGTCTCAGCCAGAAGGACTGAGCAGTCTAAGGGACCTCAGACAGTGGAGCCAGGATGTATCCCTGGTGCACAAAAGGACCTTGCAAACATATCCCCCATGGAGGGATAACTGCCTTAATCTAGAGACAGGAGAGAAGCCCTAGTCCCTACTTCACATGACCTGTCAGATCTACATGACCCCAACTGGATGGCATTGCCCTACATGTGGAATTGGGGTGGGGGGATGGAAGGGGAGGGTGGTCAGGGTGCATGTGAGGGGGCAGAGAGGGTAAGAGGGAGGGAAAGAGAGAGGGAAGGAGGGAGGGAGAGGGAATTGGGATCGACGTGTAAAATAAAAAAATAATTAAAAAAATAAAAAATATACAATAAAAACATACATTTTATAAAAAAAGACAGTCATCCAATTGTAGCGTATTAATAAAGATATATACTCAATTGAAGTTATTACTAGAGATCAAAGAAATTTAATTCTTTGAACTATGCTGCTAAATATTACCACTGGGATGAAAATTGTGAGAGAGAAGAACCTGAATTAAATCATTACATAACATGTGAAGATTGGCTGTCTATGTAATGGATGGTTGGTCTTCTTGGCTTTGAGATAATAAGCCTGAGTCTAGTGTGGAAATGATCATATGAGCATTGTGCAGAAATGGGCAGAGGCGGCTGCTGAGATCTACAACTTACTCTTAATATGATCTTCACCAACATAGGGTTAGTTAAAGAAACTGACAGTGATCTCAAGTGGGAAGCGGGGGGAGTGTGGGTGTGTGCACAGACTTCAGGGGTTGGCATTGATGACAGGAAAGGAAGTGAGAAACAGGAAGTGAGAAACAGGAAGTGAGAAACAGAAAATACCAAAAGTTAGGATGTTCAACTCAGAAGCCATCACGGTGAGGGTTTCAGGGTTATAATTAGGCTGCCATATGGACAGTTGTCTGGCAGTATGACTGTTTGGGCTTTTTTGTTTTGTTTTGTTTTTTTCACTCAATACCCTTAAAAACTGGGCTCTGGTGCTGGAGCTATGAGGAAAAAACGGAGGATAAAATATGATAAGGAGGTGGTCACTCGTGTCCTCACATTCTTTAATTACAGTTTTTTAAATGTGTTTTACATTTGTACTTGTGAGTGACTTGGCTCGAACAATGGGTACCAAAGTTAACAAAAGCCTGAAAATCAATGTTCGACTTAAAAAAAGATGCACAGCAGACATTAGACAAAAAGGTTTGTCTGGTGCAACAGCTTGGGTGAAGCTCAGCCCTTGCCGGTTTACATGAATAGTGATCCAATCAGGGCTACTAGAATATTATAATAACCTAGATTCAAGGCCCGTCTCACTTTTACCCATAACAGGATATTAAAAAAGAAATATACGTAGAACTTAAAATGTTTCCTCTCAGCTATTTAAGTAGCCACAAAACTATTATCATATATCATAAAGGGAAGTCTGGCCAAATGTCCTTATTTGAATAAAACTTTCCCTTTTTATTGTATTGCAAATAAAAACTTCAACTAATTTGAGGAAGGATTTTCCATGGATATTGCTCATCAGTAATAAACACATCAACTCCCAGTGGGTTACTAAGTGCATTTTAAGGAGTACATGTACACTAAAGCGATAATGCCTACATTTAAAGATAGACACTGCATTTATTAAAGGAGGTGATAGAAAACAAGAAACTCTGTCTTGCTCATAGGTTGAAGCTATGGCCAATGATATGGCATTCATGGACTAAGAAGCTAATACTGCTCTAGAATATGAAACTCCTAAAAACCCACCGGTCATCTGCACAACTATTTCCTACATACTATTTCTGGTATGTCTTGTTAAGTGGACAATCTATATTCTGAGTAAGTTTTAACAATACACTCTATGAATTCTTTATGGACCTATTTTTAGGGTGCTCAGACTATTTCACATCAGTTGTCAGGTTAAATATTCCAGGGCTCAGTGGCTCATCAGTGTAACAGAGTGGCCTTCACCTGTGACATGCCTAGTATAACCATTATATACTGCAACCACTATACGGCAATTTATTCTGCAAGCCCCTGTGCTGTTTCCATCCCGACAAATATCTTCCAACTCGGGCCTCACAAGTCCAGTTGTGTTTACAATGAGATTCCTGGAGCCAAGGTAACTCACTGAGGGCTATCAGCTTCCCATGTTCATAAGAAGGGTACACATGTGTCTTAGAAGCCAAGACATGCTTTTCCTCAGCTGTTTAGGAGCCAGAGATGTCATCCATAGCATTTGACTCTGCTTTAGGGAAGAATCTTAGAATATTACTGAGCCCAAAATGGATCAATCAAGGAGCTGATGATTCAATATTTGTCTTTGGCAACAACTATTTCAGAACATAAAAAGTCAACAAAAGCAAAACAAGGCGACTGCAATTACCTCAAACTAAAACACTCTTGCCCAGCAGAGTAAACAATAAGCCAAATGAAAAGGCCATCTTCAGAACAGGAGGACACATTTGTGAACCACAGACTCGAGAGGAAATCCTGTGTGCAAATAAACTCAGAGTTCTACAGTAGGAAAACAAAGAAATAAAAACCATAATCCAAAAGTAAAAACAAACAAAACACCATGCAACCTTATAGAAGGCAGGGAAGGAATTAACAGCAGCTTACACAAGGAAGACTTACAAAAAGGCCAAAAGGTGTATGACAAGTATCCCACAGTTCTAACCAGCAGGAAAATGACTCTTAAAAGTATGCACAATGAGATAATCACGGAAGGACAGCTACTTCCAAAAATTGGAAAGGGGGCTGCTAAGGGCCTGGGGTGGTGATATAAACTTCTGCATCCTGAGAATAGTAGGCTACTAACTTTAAGTTACCACCTGGTCCAGCCACTCTATTCTGGTCATATTTAGCAACAACAAAAAGGTGCAGCCACATTGCTATTTTAACTTTTGCATTATTCAAAAATAACAAGATGTGGAAAAAACCTAGAAGCTGATGGGTGAATGGACAAATAAAATGAAGTATATACATGTGATGGAATGTTACTCACTTCTAAGAGAAGGGACTCTTGTCAACTGGAACAACACACATATTTATCATTTCTAAGAGGGTCTGGCATTAAAGGGTCCTTGCAAATAATCAGGACTGAAATGAACAATGCCAACTGCAGATGGTGGGAAACCCTGCACGGAGGTGGGCGTTTCATGAAGCTGTACCTATATGATCAAGAATTACAACTCATGCTGCATACAAAAGGGATAATTTTTTTAAAAACTCCATTTTTACCATTATTTTAAAGGTCTCAAATTCACAATATGATTAGAAAGAATAAAATAATTCATATATGATTTCAGGAAAAAAACGAATATTTCCCAATCTCTGCACCCGTTTTAGGAAGGGACTGATGAAGCTCGGTGCCTGAAACACAATTCATAACACACTGGCTATGAATCTAGTTCTCCCTCAGGGCTAGGGATACAAACGGGCACCCCACCAGAGTCATTGTCTTTATTTGTATTGTAGAATGAAAATATAGCGAGAGACCCATACAGACATTGCTAGTTATCTTAAAAGAAGCATTGTTTATAATATGCTGTAGTCTGTAATGACAGTTAAAAATAAAGCTTATAGACAATAAGGAGGAATGATATCAATGGTTAAGTTATACGACATGCTGGAAACGAAACATACAGTCTTTGATTCTCTTGGAATGAATAAATCCACATTAAAATTTTTCATAACAAACTAAGATCCAGTGGAGCATTGGACTCACAGTACATGTGTTTGTGTGTGTGTGTGGGGGGGTAATTGAAATGCTATTTTTGTTTTAACTACATTCTAGAAAAAGGTCGAGTAATGTTTGTATTAAATATAATAGCCCAAAAGGCTTAAAAAAAATCTAAGGTATATAATGAATCAATACCAATACTGGATTTTTTAAAAAAAGTACTGGTCAGAATATTATATACACAGGAAACGCTTACTGTGACATCTACAAAAGTTTTCCTTGCTGGGCTTTGTTGTAGGTTAAAATTTATCCTGTAATGCATTGACTTCAGAAGTGTTAAGACATACCTTATCAAGTGCACAAATATACTCATAATATGCTAATTAAATTGGAAATTTTTGGATCATTATCTCAAAATATACATTGACCAAGATAAGACACAGTGTTCAATAAAAAAAAAGATGTAAGCAAAGAGTATAGATATGGCATATATCATTTTTACACACCTACTTAATGGTAATAAAGATCATAGCAAAATTTTTTAATGTACTTTCTTTACTAAATTTTAATGTAGGAAGTTTGTCTTTATCATTTTATGTGTCCAAGATTCATCTAAATTTTCCCTTTCTGGAGTTTTGATCTAAATGTGGGTCTAATTGTCCGGGCTATAATGCGTTTATTAGGTAACACATTTTATTGCTAAGTTATTTTATCAGTGAAATGAAAAACACATATCAAAAGCTGCTTAATATCTGCTGACTGTTCACTGCATACAGAACATTTCCAAGCAGTTTACAAGCACTGAGTTCCCCTAAACATGAGATGTGTAAGATCTTTTTCTTCCACTTAACAGATTATGAAGACACAGAATTGCAAAGTGACTTGCCAGTGTCCACACTGCTATTGTGGAGCTAGGCCGTGAGCCCAGTGCCTGGATCACCCAGCTGGCCAATCAAAGGAAACAGAAAGGAAACCCAGGAGACAAAGGCTCACAGCTACAGTAAGAAGTACCTTCAGAATCCCCCACTCTGGAACACACCACAAAGGGAGAGAGGCTGCTTGCTTCGCTGCTCCATCATGGCTCCTTCTCTCTTAACCACTGGGTCAAATTTGGTAAACTTGTGCCGTGCATGGCGAAAACAACAACCCCAAACTCGCAGAGTTACAAACAAGTACAGTGGTAATCATAAAGGTGGCGGTAGCCGAGGTTCAGTATAAGGGAGTGACCGTGCACGCGGCTAGATTGCAGGACTCTGAGGAGCCCTGCCATTCTGCTTTGTTACAACAGTTCAGGTCACGAGAGCCTCTGGACACCAGAGTGCCAGCTTCAAAGTGATAAAAGTTATATTGACTCATAGGATCATTTCGCAAAACAAATAAAACATTACATGTAAAGTACACTGATGCTATCTCATTAAAATTATTCTTCCATCCAATATTTATGTTGAACTAATTTCAATCTGTTAACTTACATGGTATAAGCCCATAATGAACAAATAATGGATCAAAAGAACCATTAATGGACCTTTCAATTAGTTCTCAAAAATCATATCTGAATGTGAGAAAATGGATTATTATAATTTTTCAGTTAATGATTTAGTGGCTACATTACAGGTTCTGTTAGGTATTTAGAATTCTCATAACCTTGTATGCTTTTTTTCTCCCCCCCCCCCGGAGACAGAGCCTTGCTTTGAAGTCCAGTCTGTCTAATATGTGAGAAGAATTTGCATCCATTATTCTGGGCATTTACCTTGATGAGGAATGAGTGTCTAGATGAAATCTGCTAGGTTACACCTCGGGAAGACTGTGTGGGAGAGAGGGCAATGATCTGTGTTCGGCAAGCCAGAGTATAAGAAACTAATCTTTGACAGATGAAGTCATGGTGATTAAAAGGTTAACTTGTAGCATTCTAAAGCCTACCGTGGTCATCAGAATCTGGCGGGGAACAGGGTGCTACCAGAACATAAACTAAACCGCATGTCACTGACTTCTGCTACAGTGGATGCTGGAAGCTGCACAGAAACTCTCCACAGCAGGAAGCCGCTGCATGAAGTGCTACACAGTAGACAGACCTAGTATAGATCAGGACTCACAAGTTTAGACTCTAGACAGAGAAAATGGAAAACTGGTTGAGTATGCTTACTAAATTTGAAGAAGTATTAGGAAAGACTTCAGAAAAAAGCGTGCAGTGAGACTTGAAATAGAATGGGTAAACTACAAAACGAAAAACAAACAAACAAAACATTGGAAAATTTGCCATAGACACTACACAACTGAGAAACAAAGACAGAAAAAGGTCATAGAAAAAAATGGTCCGTTCTAAGGACAGCAATGATGATGTATTGTCTACACGTCTTAAAAACACTGTACAGAATGCTGCCTTAGGGAAAATATCAAATTAAAGATATGGCACCTTAAAATGTTTAGTAACAAAATGAGTTAGTTAAGACAGAAAGTGTTCCTGTCCACAGAAATCAAATTGTCTCAATGAAGCTCCCATTGAGTCTAGAGTGAGATCTGAGAATTAATGTCCTTACGAGAACTGCGAGCATGTGGGACTCACTGCCATTGACAGATAAGAAACCATAGAGTTTCTGAGGGTTGACAAGCCTGCCCAATGCTTGGGCTGCCAACTTCCTTTAGGCAGAAATTAAGTAAAGCAAGCTGCACAGCACCCAAGTAAGGGATATTCCAGCATGCTTGGGGTATAACCGTGTAGGACAATGTCCAGTGACCCCAGGGTCAGCACAAGAGAAGCCACCAGCAGACATCAGCGCTCCATCCACCTCACGACCACAGTGCGTCTGGCCATTCTTTGTTCTGGCCGAGGAAGCCTGTACTGTGGAGGATGCATTGTACACAAACATCTACACCCAAGACAGATAGCCCAGAGACTGGACAGGGCTTTGGGATTGCCGTCCCGTTTGCCGTCCCGTGCAAATACCCACGACAGACAGCTATGATATATTTAGCAGCTACATCGTGGCATCTAAGGTAAGATGCAGCGTCCTTTGGGGAGACAATGAATACAATATGAGTGGGAACTCCACCATGCTGATAATGTATCTCATAAGTATCACTGTCCCTGCGTAAACAAACACTGTGTAGCAGAGATAATTACAAGCCATGTTTGTTAAAATTAGCCAGACTAACTTTCTCTAATGAGATGAGTACTGATTTAGGAAAACATAATAATGAGTTGTTTTTCTTCAGAGAGCGCAATTCATTTTTTAGCTGGCCACACAATCTTCTTTTCTGCATACTAACCAAAGTGAGATAGCTTACTTCATAATCAATTTTATAGATCTATCGCTTATTTTTTTAATCCATAGAGATTGATATTTACTGTTGCTCCATTGTGCATCCTGTCAAATCACAGAAATGACCCTTAAGTTGTGTGACTGAACAGGGCTGTAAACATTGTATCTCTCCTTTTATGAATATGATGGACTAGGTGTTATGCCAAAAGAAACTAATATACGATATTACTTGGTGAAAACCAATAAATTTACCTTTCCACTCTTCTGAAAATCATCTTCCACAAGTGAGCTGGAGATGGTACCTGTATACTGGTATCTGATTGCTTACTACTTTAAGAACACTGAGGGAGGGAGTTCGAAGTCCACCAGCACCAAACATAAGTTTTCACGATCTAACAGTTTGGACATAGCCCCCCAAAAAGCACATTTTAGCTGCTTAGAGATGGCTTGCACTACATATCCAGGGATCTCTGTACATCTCCTACCTCATGCCACAGATAACCCCAGGCTATGACTACCTCAACCATTGATACCTTAGGGACATTCTTCTGAGAGGGCCCTTGCCAGCCTCCTCCTGTGGATGGAGGTCCCATGGTGCTAGCTTTTGGGCCATTGCATGCCACGAAGGGCTTCTCCTTTCCAACTATCACCTCAATCAGGCTTGTGTGTGCGTCTCCACCTTACGCTCACAATTCTTCGTGTCCAGAGCCTCTATCGTTAACCTCGTGTATCCCGGCAGACCAGACCTGCTATCGGTGGCACTTTATCAACTTACTTTATTGAATTCATTCAGAGAGACACATTTTGTTTGCAGGGCTGGGGCTGGATTAGAGCTTTACACATGCTAGACCTACGCTTTACCCAAGCTCTATCTCTAGAAAACATACTGCCATTGCTTTTATCATAACTTATTTCTTCCTTTCACCCCCAGCTTTTAGGAACTCTGTATTCCTTCCACCTTTTCCTCATTGCAAGGCATCTGCAGAGCAGCTCAGGGCCACGCGGTTATGGCTCCAACCCACTGCGCTGTGGGAGCTGCTGAGCAGTCCTCAGTGGCTGGCTGGGCCCCGCAGCCTTGAGGAGGGAACTTGTAGATGGGCACAGAGGTTCTTGCACACCCTCAGGCCAGTCTGCCTCAGGAGCTGGAGCTGTGCATTGGTCGTCCTCGTTCACAGCCTTCTCAGCTGCGGTCTGCTCCACCTCAATCTCCTCTGGTCTCTGCAGAAGTAAAGATCAGGCTCACCCTCCCATGGGTGCTCACGGGAGATACTGCCACACTCGCAGGGTACTTCCGGGGCCAGCGCCCACCACGAGACGCTCTGAGTGAACTCCTTTGCTGTTGTGTGTGATGGTAATGTCCGGGCACAGGAGAGGAGGAGTCTGTGTTACACAGGGCAATGCTGGGCAGCTGACATGATGTCAGATCTGGGGTCAGCGGCCACTAGACTGTGGCTCCCTGCAGGCTGCTTACATCTGGCAGTGAAGGTGGCAGGTGTGAAGGGCCAGCAATCAGAGCAGCTACCGTGGCAGCAGTAACTTCAGCACAGCTCGCTGGCCAGTGCTCCTGGAGACGATGCTTCCTCTGCACAGTTCTCAATGGCAGCAGCGGACAGAGCTGCCAGCAACCGTTTCTCCCGGGTCCTCTTCGGATTAAGATGGCACCACGTTTTTTCTTATGTAGATGTGCTACTCCGTCTGAGAGTCAAGGTTAGAGCCACCGGAGTGGATGCCGGCAGCCCTAAGGAATTTGAGGGCACCTCCCTCCTTCATCTGCAGGGCATCAAGGGCCCTGCACACTGTAAGTTTCCCTTTAAGCCATGGCAGGAACCAATAACAATGCCATATGAACTTGTCCTTGGGCAGTGTGGGAAGCTTAACTTATTCTTAATGGATGATTTTCCTGATCAGAAAATCCCCCCACATCCTTCCCATTTAGCTGCCTACCCAATGATGTTCTCTCTGCCCTGTTTCAAATCAGAACAAAAGCAAGGAAGCAAACAGAAACCCAACAGAAATAGAAAAATGAAAATCAAAACAGTTTAGTATCTCTCACACACACACACAAACAAGCAAAACAAAAGAAAAAGTCCATAAAAAAAACTGCTGTATTTGTTTTATGCTGGCCAACTACTCCTGGGCATGGGGCCTGCCCTAGAATGTGGCTGGCCCCTGGCAAAAACCGAGCTTCTCCTGGACAGTGGGCATCAGCTGCTGACAGCTTCTTGGTTAGTGGTAGCCCGGGGTTCACTCCCCCTTCTGTTCTGGAGCCCCATCTGGCTTGAACCCGTGCGGGTCTTGTGCATTCTGCTACATCCTTTGTGAGCTCATCTGTGCTTCAGTCCTGTTGTTGAGACAGGCGTTCCCTGTGAGGCCTGCAATAGCCTGTCTGTGGCCTGGGCTGGCCGCAGACTCATGATCTTCCTGCCTGTGTCCTCTGCAGGAATGTGGTAACTAGCATGTTACACCTTACCTGGCTCCACACATTGATTTTATTCAAAATATACCAACCAAATGCCTGTTTATAGCATACTATGCTGGGTTCTAAGAAAAGGAGGATAAAGTAAAGGCGGTCAGTCAGAAAGAGGTCTGTGTACTAACTAGTTCATGTTTATTCATGGTTTTGCTTTCTGAGGCATCAGTTATCTGTGATCACAATTACGTATGGTTAAATGTGGTCAAATGGTAGAAACTGGAAAAATAAGCAACTCGTAAGCTGTGGGTGTGTGCCACTCTGCATAGTACTGTGGAATCCTGTGCCCTCGTGCTCCATCCCCACGCAGGAAGTGAATCTTCACTGTCAGCAGAGTATCCATCCACAGGGTTCACGCTGCCTGCCTGCCAGTCTCAGTGAACTCAGGGCACTGCAGAGTCTGTTTGAGTAGTCTCTTTAACTCAATAAAAGACCCAAAGTACACAGAAAATCACACTGCCAATATTGTGTTATTCTTAGATGTGTGTGTTATTTTACTGTTGTCCTGCATTTAATTTATGTGTTTAATTTTACCATAGTGATTTCCTGTAAAAGAGAAAACTACAGCGTATGGAGGGTAGACATCACCCACCCCTGAAGGATATAGCAACAACAGCAACAAAAAAGCATGGCCCATTACTACTGTTTGCTGACTGACCAACTCAGTTTCTTCTTTTCACAGAAGCAAAGGTCATGAGTGGTGGGGAAAATAGAAATCCAGACGTCAATTCAACATTGGTTGATTTCTAATCCAAAGCTGGAATACAGAAATCAACCCGATATTGAGCCTACTGGATGATTCCTCTATGGACTCTTACCCCCCTCCCAGCTGTATTACTGAAATTTACAGACAGTGATGTTCAAGTTTTCCCCTTGACAGGATCCAGAATCACCTAGTAGACAAATCTGAGTGTTTTTCTGAGGAAGTGCCATGATTAGGCTGTGAGGAACCATGCAGTTTAGGTTAAGTGTGGGCAATTCCATCCTACAGGCTGGGGTCTGGGGCTGAAAACAAAGGGGAATTAAGCAGAACAGTAACACTCATCACTCTGCGGGTCAGACACACAGAAACCATGGCTGCCGTCCTCATCTACCAACCACGGCACGCCAGGATGGGCTGCATGCCCTGGAACAGTAAGTCAAAGTTCTTCTGCCTCAGTAGCTTCTTTTCACGGCGTTTTATCCCAGCAAGAGGAAAAGGATAACTCTCTCCTGGTGTCCCTGACTGCGGGCTTCATGCTTCAGGACACCCTTCCTTTATTATTACTTCACTGTGCTCGGCTTCACACTATCTTGGAAAACTATAATTAGACGGAACATTAGCTTTTCATTACTGAAGAGGAGGTGTGGAAGGGACTTCTGCAATTTTCCTGGAAAGAATGATTTGCAAAGTTTTGCCTCAAGTTACTTAGCAACAGCTATGTGGGTTTTAGAGTTTCTGGAGGCCGCCCCCCCGCCCCGGAGACACATTACTGGGACCCGGTGATTCTTCATACTGTTTATCACCGTCCTACCTTGGACAAATCGCATATGGCACACATTCTTCATGTATGAGACAAGGACGATACTGCTTATTTCCTAGGGTCTTTGTGAGTCAAGAATCTGTGAAAACTATAGAAAAAGGCACTGGCATGTAGTAAGCAATAATTAATGTTAGCTAATATAATACTGTTAATGACAGATAGCTAGGTGTGCAATCAGAGTAAAAATAAGAATAGAAACCCAACGGCTTTTTCCATTTTTCCTTCGCTATATACACTAACAATGATGATGATGATGACGACGATGATGACGATAAACTGTGGCCTGGCGTGGGGCACATGTCTACAGTTTCAACTGCTTGGGTGGCTGATACAGGAAGATCACTAGAGCTCAAGGGTCTTATGCAACACAGCGAGACCAAGAAAACAAATAACATTTTCCAGGATGGCTCTGTGGGTAAATGCATGCACTTGCTGCACAAGCCTGAAGACCTGAGTTTGATTCCCGGAATCCACATAGAGGTAGCAGAGAACCCACTGCGCAGAGCCGTCCACCGTCCTTTACATAAGGAGAGAAGTGACAACCCCAAGTCATCTCTGACCTTTACAGGCAAACCCACCCAACCATGCACAGATACATGTAATAAAAGATTTTAAGCTCATGAGGTAGAAACTTTTGCGTTGTACAATAGCTTTGGTTTATACTAAATGCTAGTATATTTTAATCTTCAAGATGTATAGGATTTTTAAATCCCAGTGAATACTTAGCTAAGTTCATCTTTCTCCTTGCTCTATAATAATCTATGTGCCCAGAGATTAAACTTGTTGATTTAAAACCATTATTAGTACTAAATCAATAAATAATCGATCCCCATTATGAAGGCACCTTAGACTCACAAATGTTAGACGTCATGGCTTGACCGTGTACTAAACCATGGCCATATTTTACAACTGTTTTCACTCCATATTTGGGTAACAGCTTTGATGCACAGGAACTTCAAATGAAAGTAGGGGAAACCCATTTTTAGATACCTGTGTTATACCAAATTGTGTGTGTCCTATACTGTTTGAACTGATGGTGCACTCATGGGGAGATAATACACATTCAGTTCAAAGTGCCATGTTTAATTGTGTTTGGTTCAACAGATATTTATTGGGAGCTCACTGTACGGTAGGTTACACTGCGGACACTTTGAAGGATACAGAACGGACGGGCAGGCCTGAAACTGAAGGGGTTCAGTGCCTACCGGAAGAGTGACCATAAACGGACACAAATTGCCACCAAAGTTTCACAACAGGAAGGACTGATTATCGGTGGCAGTCAGGAAGCAGTCCATGAACATGTAGCATTCAAATTGAATGAAATTATGGGGAGAGGGAGATGGTGAAATTTGACAAACAAAAATAATTTATTTCTTGCCAAGTCACTAGCATGTGCAAATATCACAACAGTTTAGAAAAACTGATAATCTGGGCTATTTTTAGTTATAGCTAAATCTTCACTGCTTCATCATATCTGACCATCTCTGCCGCTAAAGACTCAATTCTGGTCACATACCGAGCGCCAGTCTTGAGGATTCAGTACTTTGCCCCTAAGAACTTCAAGCATCCTAAGAAATGTGGGGAAGCAAGCAGATGAGCCTCACCATCTCTGCACGGTTCATAACCATGGTCAGCAAAGACAGCTTCGCTTTTCCCTTAAACAAGAGCTTCACTCACAAGGACAACATGGGAGGACTTGACATTAGAGCAAGTAGACATATCAACTAGAGAGAGAGAGTTGTGTGTGTGTGTGCGTGTGTGCGTGCGTGCGTGCGTGCGTGCGTGCGTGTGTGTGTGTGTGTGTGTGTGTGTGGTGTCTGTGTCCTGTACCTGGCATCATAGCAGCTCCCCAATATCATTCAAAGGGAAGGTTCCAAGACACAAAAGCAACAAAACAGAAAACAAAACAAACAACCCCCCCCCCCAAAAAAGGCAAGAAGCCTCAAGACTCCTGAACTCACCCTGGAAGTACTTCCTTGCATTCTGTTCATGACAGTTGAGTTGGTGAGGCCCCTCTACACTCAAGGGGGAGGGGGAAAGGCTCCCATCGAGGAGGAAGGTGCAAAGTCATTCTGGAAAGGAGTATGTGGGACCGCTGATAGAATGGTTATCGTTGGAAACAGAACCTGCCTCAGCTGCTGGCACAGACACGTTTCTTTGGTTTATGGGTGCAGTAGATAGACCTGTGTGGAGATCTTGATCTCAACATACTAACACAGCTGAAGATTCGTGGGTGCAGTTGAACGGCCTTTTCCACATCCCGCATCATCCCAGCATGTCATCCATTCCTGCCCCTGAGGTTTGTTTGCAAGATAGCAAGAATGCTCCAGCTCTGATTAATCATATTAGAGTAAGCAGATAGAGGTTATGTGCATTCCAACTGGAATTGGGGTGCATGTATATTTTCCAGGGACTTTTTGAGTCTAGAATCACTAGCGGTATATTTTAAAGTTGATATGAATTGTTTAAAGAAATCCGCTTATTACTTATTACTGTATTCCTAAGAACTAGTTTAAAACCTGTTATGTTAAAGGCTTCAAAATACATGTTAGAGTGAATGATTGAGTCAATGAACTCATTATGGGGAACATTATACTTATAGCATATTTTAAAGGGTTGAGGAAATTTTAATTTTTACAAGTTATTATATTGTTAGGCTTTATATAATACTTTTTCAGGTTAAAAGGTGATTTATTGTGATAAAATACCTCTTTCTGGAAAGCTTTGAGAGCACTGCATGCAGTTAGCTTCCTCTTTTTTATCCCTCCCTCCCTCCATTTCCCTTCCCCCCCCCCTTCCCTTCACAAATGATGACTCTCCTATTGAGATCTAGAGCAGGTGGGATTTAGCACGGGATCTTTCTTTGATCGTACAGAATATATCTTTTCATGGGGGTGACAGATTTTAGGAGCTTGAGAATTGCTATGTGGATGCTATGGGGTGTGGCTGGGCTGTATGGAGGATGGCCTAGACCAGTTGAGCTGTGGATGCTGCAGAGAGTGGGGTGGGCTGCCACAGGAGGACCCGGGGATGTTCCTCAGAGAGAACATCAGGTAAGGAAGCAGGCACACGAGTCATGTACTTGGTCAAAGGAGAAGGCAGAGCGCAGTGGCTGGAAGATTAGGAAGGAAACACCAGGCAGCCCCGAGTATGACTGGGGCCACAGGACATGTCGGGAGTTGAGGCAGCCCTGTGTTATTACTTTATCTTACTCATCTCTTCAGAATTCTGCCTTGTTAACAAGATAATTCTAAACAACAAGTTCTACAGAAGTCATCTTAGAGGAAAATAGGAGTTGAAGGGTAATAAAGTTTTTGAACTAAATTTGATGCAAAACTTTTTGTTAAGTGGCCAGTGATTTTACAATGCAAACTTGTACTTTCCAACGTGGAAGCTTTATATAATACTTAATCTTATTAATTTAAATGAAAAAACACTTCAGATATGACCCGGCAATAAATACACATTAAGAAAAACTTAAAATTAATTTCCGTGTCTCTTTGAAAGAAATGAAAGTTAACTGCATGTAAAGTGGGGGGTGAACATGGAGGAGATATAGGAGCAGTTTAGGTCAGATCAGAAGGATGAGGTGATGAGCAATTTAAGGATCCAGCAACACATAGATCATCTAGATTAATGCTGAACAGTCTGCTGTGCAAGCTATAGCATTCAAGCAAAACCAGCGTCCCTATCCCTAGACCAAGGGTTGGGCTCGGAGCTGCAGGGAGAGAAAAGGGAGGCATGAGGTGTGCTATTCCCTAGCCTGGACCTGCATCTGTTGTTACTGAGTGTCTCAGTTTCCAGTATTTGTTGTGAGAATTCAACCTAGTTATGTTTGTACACGTTGGGCAGGAAATTAGAAACCGTCACGTCGTAAGTGTTTATCGATACATTAGATCTGACTCAGGCTCACTGTTAACAGGATGGTTAACAACATGTAGCTGTTGGGCCATTTGTTTTCTCTCTGAAAGACTCAAGCCCCTTTAGCGCAGTGGTATTCCTTTACCTCCATTCGTCTAGACATTACTCAATGACTAGCGTGAAGTCAGGGTCCAAATGGATTGGCAGAATGGAAAAATAATGTCTATCCACACAGATAAACACAGGCCCTTACACACAGAACTCATCATGTCAATTAGCCTGGAAAGGCTTATTTGTAAAACCTAATCAACAACATGTTACGGTACAAGTATATAGAGAGAATTTAAGATTTACTTAAATTGTGTATAGTCAATATATACAAAGATACGCTGGAGAATATTTTATCATATAGGGAAATGATAAAAATAGCAAGTTGCTAAATCAAAACACATAGTCTGGTCACATAATTCTTCTTAAAAATCTGGCATATTATAGAAACACCAAAACCACTGATTGAACAAAAACAAATAAATTTATAAAATAGAACATACATGCAAATAATGTTTTTATTCATTTTCCCACTATAATTATTTGCTATTAATTTTGGTAATGATTAGAATAAACTAATAAGATATTAGTAATGCCTATTTCAGGTCTCAATTTTCCCTTCTAAACATTCTTTTTTTCCAATTCTTTTAGTAGACATACATGATTTGATAATCAGAAATATGTAACTAAGATAAAAATGTGATATTCAAAGCTCAGTGATATACAGAGGGAAAAAAGATATTATTATTGTTTTGTGGGGGTTGGCGGACAGGGGACATTTTGTAAAAAGTGGAAATATTATATGAGGGCCAAGGAGATGGTGAGATGGTTCATTGCTACTAAGACTGAAGACCTGCGTTTATTCTCAGGAACCCACAGGAGAGAGAAAATCAATTCCTACGAGCTGGCCTCTGTCCTTAATGTGGAGACCATGTGTACTCATATCCATGCACATGCACACATGTGATAGACAGACAGACATATGGATAGATAGATGATAGATAGGTGAGGATAGATTATAGATAGATGATAAATAGATAACAGATAGATAATAGATAGGTGAGAATGGATAGATAGATAAAGAGATTGATGGTAGATTGATTGATAGATAATAGATAAAAAGATAGGTAAGAATAGATAGAAGATAGATGATGCACAGATGATATATAGATAGATGATAGACAGATAGACAGATGTAAATCCATCACATGAGTACCATAAGAGAAAGCTGTGTAGTGTACATATAAGGGTTGATAATTATAATATACTTTAGAGATCAAAAAATAAAACTTTTTGGAGGCTGTAGCAATGCTAGCACACTAAAAGTAGAAATAGTTCTGAGTAGGGGCATTTAGCACAGTCAATGGGGTTTACTCAACTGTGATTACTGCAGATTTAAACTCTAGGGACAGAAAGTGCTAGAGAAATGAATACAAAACTTCAAGCTCTTCATTAGGAGTTTTCTTCCTTTTAATTTGAAGTTATTTCCATTTTAGGATCTAAATTTATTTTTATCCTCTCCTTTTATTGAAAACAGATTCTCTTCTCATACAATGTTCCCTGATTATGGTTCTCTCTTCTGTCTACTCCTCGCGGTTCCTCCCCACTTCACTCTGGATCCACTCTATTTCTGCCCCTCATTAGAAAAGAACAGGCTTCTAATAGATAACAACCAAACACGACAGAATATAACAACGTGAAGCAAACACTATCATATCACAGTTGGACACAGCAATTCAGCAGGAGGAAAGGCATCACTCTCCCCGGCAGGAGTCCCGTCAAAGCACGAAGCTAATAGCTGTGTTGCACACGGGGCCGGCAACAGACACGAGTGGGCCCTGGGCTTTCTGCTTTCTGCTTCAGACTCTCACTTTATGCGCACCTTGCTTAGCTGACTCAGAGGCCTTGCTCCCCTGGTTCCCCTACACACTTCGCCTCTTCCAATCTCTCCACCTCCTCTTCCACAGGATTCTCAAAGCTCCCAGGAGAGATTTGACGGACATCTCCAATTTAGACGGTCTCTCCACAGAACGTCTGCCTGTGCGTCTCTGCATCGCTCCCCATCTACTGCGGGAGGAAGCCCGTGTGGAAACCAAGTGCAGCGGGAGCTTCCGAGAATCTATGAGGATGGCCCTGAGGAATCCTTCAGTCTCAACTGGCCATGTCTTGTAGGCAGCCGAGGCTTCCAGTGGGAGGGCTGGATTGTTGGCCAAGAGGATTCCATGGAATTCCCCAAACAAACCAGGCTGCTGCTAAACCAAAAGGTTTCTCTCAGAAAACTGACTGCAGGGCCCCATTGCCAAGGACGACACCCACACAGCTCACTGGACAGAGACAAGGAAGGCTGGTGACTACACAAAGCCCTTGTCCTTGTCGCTTTGGTATGGGAAGGAATCCTGTGCTCTACCAAAAGAGAAACATGGACATGAAACCAGCCACAAAACCTTTGACATACAATCTTTCCTGCCTACAATGTAAGATGGGAAAATGGGGGCTCAGAACTTGTGGGAGTAGCTAACCCATGTCTGACTTTGATCCATTTGACTGAAGGCCTACTCCACAAGAGGGAACCCACAGCCGACCCTGCTGGACCAGAGGCTGGAAAGCACAGAGATTTAGGGTGGAGAAAGAGAGAGAGAGAGAGAGAGAGAGAGAGAGAGAGAGAGAGAGAGAGAGAGAGAGAGAGAGAGAGAGAGAGGAGGAGAGGGACAGGAAAGGAGAGAGAGAGAGAGATTCCCAGAGGTATTCTGCTACACTTAGAGGTCAATGCCTTATCTAGCCATCATCTGAAGTTTCTCTCTAGCATTATAAAAATCAGGAATTTATCAGTTACCTTTAATGTTCATCAAATAGTAATAAAAGGTTAGATTTATTCAACTCAATCCTGAATTTGAGACTTCTTTTTTGTCTTAAACATCCCTAACAGAAACATTACTGTATCACTCAAGTTTAAAACTGTGTTCTTGAAAGTATTCAAAGTAAGGGTATCACTTAAACATTAACCACTGGCAACAAGTCTAGTGTCTACAGCTTGATGGCGTACCCAGAAAGAAGGGAAGGTCTGGAATGGGACAATGTGGGGACATCCACCCAAGCACCACCAGATGAACACGGAGATGGTGACGACTACAGTGAGCAGAGACTGTGTGGAGATCCAAAGGGATTTCTTTTACCTTATTCCCTTTCACACACAGGTAAGATAGGAGCACTGAATTCTAAAAAATGATAATCGGTCAATATAGATTATTCAAAAACTCGAAGAAGCGAAAAAGTCTATTTTAGCCATCGCTATCATATATGAAATGAACATTTTCCACAGGGGGGAAAAAGGTTATTACTTTGAAACTCTAACAAGCTCATTTGGTAGCAACATCCAGATAAAATCTGTCTAAATTAATATTATTGCCTTGGGTTATTTTTAGCCTCTTAATCATTTTCTCTTGTGCTAATCGAAATATGTTTTCCTTTTTTTACATAGCATATGTTCTACCATGCTGTAATTTAAGATTCAATTCATTAGAGAAAAAGTATAGAATTATTAGGACATGTTTCTGTGAGAAATTCCTAAAATAATCCATATTCTTCCCAAACCAATGACGTAATCTGGAACAGCAGCCCTGGCTCCCCCCCCCCCAGGTCGGCCTCTCCCCAGGCTGCAGATATGGGACACATAGTGCGGCCTTTCCTTACATTCCAACACGTACATACTCCTGAGGCATGGTAGAAAGATGGGAAAGATTGGCACCCAATGGAAATAAGCCCTCACCCAGGAGTCTGCCTGAAAACTCTGGTCAGCCATTGTCAAGATTTCAGTACAGGACTGGAGATATGATTCAGTGGTTTCAAAGTCTTACTGTTCTTGCAGAGGACCCAGGTTATGTTCTCAGTAACAATGAAATGGTGTTGTCATGTGCTGTACATGCAAGCACCCAAACACACGCACACACATGTACACACACACATGTGCACACACACACATACACACATATACACAAACACACATACACATGTACACACATATACATATATACACACAAACACACACGTACATACATATACAAATACACACATGCACACACATACATGAACACACAAACATGCATACACACATGCACACATACACAGATAAAGATAAAACATGTACACACATACACACATATTCACAAACACACACATGTGCATAAACACATACTCACATGTATGCTCACACACACACATGCACACACACATACATATGCACACGCACATATACACACATGCACACACATATACACATGCACACACATACACACATATGCACACATGTACACACATATACACATACACACATACACGAACACACAAACACATATATACACGCACTTGTACACAGATATAGATACAAGCATGTACACACAAATACACACATGCACACACACATACACACATGTATGCACACATACACACATGTATACACACATGTACACACATGAAAACACACATACACACATGCACTGAAATAGATATTAAGAAGTAAACCACTCCATCACATTTACTAACACTTAAGGCTGTCCCCTTTCCCATCTGGAAGCCTGGAATTCCTGGGCATCTCAGCAGGAACCCCACACAACCTCTCACCTTCAGAAACGCCCTCAGCCCACTTATCAAAAAGACAAAGAAAAAGAAACAAAATACAGCAAATGAAAGAAGACAGGTCTGCCAGGAACAGAGGAGGTAAAGGTTGACCTGGCTTATCTGTCCAGGTCAGGGTCCATTGCTGAGGGAAGCGCAGGCAGGCAGGCAGGCAGGCAGGCAGGCAGGCAGGCAGGCAGGCAGGCAGGCAGGCAGGCAGGCAGGGTCTCACACAGGAGCTGCGGAGAGTACTGTCTGCACTGCCTCCCTCTGGCTCATGCTCAGCGGCTGTCACACACAGCATAGGACACCTAATAAACACCAATTTCCGTTGTCAACCAAGACCATCTCACAGACACAGCCTGGAGCCAACCTGGTCTGAGCAATCCTTCAAATCAGGCTCCCTCGGACGACTGTAGGCTCAGCTACACCAAAAGGCCCTAAGGACACAGCATATCTGGTCATCTTTTGTAATGTTATCAAGTGTGCAGCTCATTACAGATCAGGAAAATAACTGTCTCCTTTCCCCACACAGTATTCAGCTAATTCGTAACCTTTTGATAGCAGGAGCATCTAATATATGAGTAATTTAGCCATTCCTTTTTCTTACCTTCAGACTATAATCCAGAACAACGACCATCCCTACTATGGAGAGTTAGACTCAAAAGTATTACATGTGGTATCTGTTAATTTTGTCATTTCTGATAATTCTTTGCAAATTTGCATAAACGATATTTACCCGGAAGCCTTAGGACAAAAATAAAGACTCTCAGAGCGTCGCACATTGGTACCACTGGATCCCTTTATCCAAAAGTCCTGAGGGTTGCTGCTTTGTTCTAAGAACTGGCAGAAAGGCTCCATGGTCTGTTCAGCAAGAGCATCTGTGTGGTCAAAGGCCGCAGCACACAAGCATCGGGATGGTTAACGTTGTACCCCACGAGCATGGGCGTGGTTAACATTGCACCACACAGGCACATTAGAAGCTGGTTTAAGCAGGGCACTGTGGGATACAACTCCAATCCCAGCATTCCACACCTACCAGCAGGGAGAACAGCATTGCAAATGGACCGACCCTCAGCAACACAGTGAGTTCAAGGCCAGACTAGACCTCAAAGCAAACAATACAACAACAATGTATGTCCTTAACAACAGCAGCTTAACAACAACGACGATCCAAAGGATCGTTTATCCTTAAATGATCGATCAGAAGGCCACAGAACTTACATAGTGGCTGCTTCACTTTCTTAGCTTCAGTAATTTTCAAGCATCACAACAACTCTATGAGCCATTATCAGGCCCCGGTATATAATGCTATTTCCACTTTACAAATGAACTCCCCTAATGTAGCTGGGAAACAAACAACGTGTACAAACTGACACCAGGCTTGGACCTGAGCTGAGATTAAGCTTCCAGACTTGCCTGAGTCTGATTTCTCTATATTTAAAAAAGATTAATTTCTTTACTTTTTGTGTATGGTTGTTCGCCTACATGTAAGTATATGCATCACATGTGTACATTGCTCATGGAAGCCCCAAAAGAGTATCTGGTGCCCTGGATGGGGAATTATGAACTATTTTAAGCTGACATGTGTGGTGGGAACCGAGACTTCTCCTTTGTAAGAGCAGACAGTGCTCTGAGCTGCTGGGCCACCCATGCAGTCACAAATCTAAATTCTTAGCAACTATGAAAATACACTTCTTTTCAAATTTTTCTATTTTTGCATATACCAAATGCAGAAAATTCCAGGAGCATAACACATTTCTAAATCAAAGAAAAGGGAAATGACAAGTTATGTAATTGGAGAGCTGTTAAAACAGCTTCAAGTAATAATACCTTTTCTTCTTCTTAGTTCTCAAATTTAGCTAGAAATTCGGGTAAGGAACTTAACAATGTATATAGGAAATTCAGAAATGTCATCATACATGGGAATTAAACACTGAAATTTTTACCAGAAATGTTGAAGAAACGGGAGGTTTAAACAAAATCTCCATACATGAGTATCAACTTTACCTGGCTTTATGGCAGAAATAGTTCTGTGCTCTGGGAATTTACAGAATGACTACTGCTCGGAGCAACATCCCTGGCCTACTGTTACATGGCAACGCTTTGCTGGGAGTCACTGCTCTTATGTATATCAATAAAAACGTCACTGCAGTTCAGGAGAAGAGAGTCTCTCATGAAAGGAAATGGCAGAGGCATGTCCGGGCACTGTGACCCCGAACACGGAATGTCAACCGCAGGGGAGATGCTCAGCCCCAAGTTAGCCTTTACCTATGGAAAGACACAATCTGTGACGGCGGCAATAAGACATCCCAGTAATGGGATACAGAACTAGACATGTAGCATTTCTACACTCACGTGCACACCAGCTCTGCTATTTACTACAGTAACGTTCTGTACCCGCTAAATCTTATTTACTAATATTACGTTTCCTTTAAGCCAATACTACAGTCTATCAGAAATGTGAGCACATAGCGGGATTTCAATGATGTAGCACAAATATTTGTTAAGTTGTTTAATATAATTATTCTCCTGAGTCCAAGAAGAATGGTTGACTTTGAGTAAACTAATGGTATGGCTTTTTTTTTCTTTTTCATTATGTTTTAAAAGTACTAAAGTAATTTAGTATGTCATCAGGAACTTATAAATAAAGTAATCTTGGAAACTAATATTCAATTAAGGGGGTAAGCCACTCTTTAAAACAGGAGCACTGTCTTCTAAATCTAGTTCTTTAAAGTCCCCCCAAGAATGAAAAATTAAACCAAGCAACCAGTGTGTCTCATGGGAACACTGACATTTAGCTTTGAAAATGCTGGATCGCTCTCACAATGATGTGACGATCTTCCTTGAACCTTAGTTTCTAATAGAAATCAGAAGTGAAAGCTGGAAGAAGACATGAGCCAGCCGAGGGCGTTAGTGCTAAGGGGACAGTGTACCAGGATTTTTGGAGGGGCCACCAACCAGCTCCGAAATCATGACATGGAGACATTATTAGTTATGAATGCTCAGCCTTATCTGGGGCATGCTTGCCCGACTAGCTCCTATAACAAAGAAATCTGCTTCTCTCCTACACTTTGCCTTGGGACGTTTTACCTTTCTTTCATTCTGTACGTCCTACTCCATGTTGGCTGGCTGAGTGCTGCCTGGCTGTCTGGTCCTGGGTGCCCTGTAGAGCGCACATTCCTCTTCCTACTGAGTGTCTGTGCCCACCAGCCCCAACTATCCCTCTACCGCCTAGCTACTGACCGTCCTGCTCCAGGTGCCTTAGGCAGACAGGGTAAAACAGGAGTGTATCTTTATATAATTAAACAAATGCAACACACCTTTACGTAGTTAAAGTAATATCCCACAACATCACACAGAAAAGCAACATTGAGAGGTGAATTACCTAAGGCACAAAAACAAAGCATTATTCTTAAAGGAAGAATTGTTGACATTCAGCTGGACACAGAAATGAGCCGTGTAGCTAGGCACTGCCAGCTTAGGTCCTGGAGTCTGCTCCTAAGTAATGAACTTGAGAAATAGTTCTGAAACATATTAATTGAACTTCATACTCATCTCCCCCCCCCAAAAAAATAATACCTTGACAAAATAAAGTTTAGAGGAGACTTCTAGAAAAATTATGATGGGCAAAGAATAAGGTTATTTTAATAAAATTTTTAGATGCACTTATTTTATAAATGTGTATGTTAGAGACATCAGAAAAGGGTTCTGGGTCCCCTGAACTGCAGTCCCTGACAGTTGTGAGTCACCATGTGAGTGCTGAGAACTGAACTCAGGTCCTCTGCACTGTGCCTTCTATCCAGCCCAACCACAGGCAATTCCTAATAAACACCCTTGAACAGGATCAAACAGAAAGGGAGCAGAAACGGTTGGGTGAGGAGAAGGACGAAGCAGAGTTGACGAAAAACACACTCAGGAAGAACAACTCGGTTCTTGGAGGTCAGAGTAACAACCTGATTCTCACCACACCCAGGCCAGTGTGGGTGAGGAGAAATGGGAAATGCGAGTACAGGGAGCATCTAGGTCACTAGCTGTGGCGAGGTCCTACTTGACCAGTATGATACAGTTCTTTAACCGACGGCAACTCTACGTCTAAGACTTAAGAGGAACAAGTTTCCAGAATCCCAGCAGCCGGGCTGTAGACAATGGAACAGTGAGCCCCTGAAGGCTCTAGCCACTCATTCTCCAACACATCATGGTAAAGAACTTGCTAGAAAGAACAACAGAAACCCCGTGAGGCTGTAGGGATTTTGATTTGTCTGTGTGCTTGCTTGCTTGCTTGATATCTGGTAGAACTGGAACTCAAAGCTCAGCGCCGCACACAAGTGTTCTATACCTGAGCCATATGCCTTATTCTCGTTTCCATTTTAAACCTGTGCATTTGAGGAGAGTTTGTAACGCAACATTAATATACCTCAATCTTCAGACATTGAGAGCAGAGAACTAGGGACATAGACGTGCTAATATTATACTGCACACAAAACCTGCCAGGAAAGAGCACAGGACCGTGAGGCCTGGTTACATGGTTAACCATGAATTAGCCCCTGGAGATGGCAGGGTACATGTCTAGCACACGTATGAAAATGCACACATTCAAATAACACGTGTAGTATGTATGCATCCACGTGGGTGTATAACACCATAAACTGTATCTGAAATATTTCTCAAAATGCATATATTCACTGAACTTCCCTTTAAAATCTATAGCAAAAAATTCCAAATGCCTTCAGTGTTGGTAAATATTTTTACATCCTAAAAAGCTCTAGAGATAAGCTTGAGCGAGGTAGACAGATGTCAATCCAAATAAATGCCACACAACAGAACTCTGTTGTTGATTTTAATTGTCTGTATGAATGAAAATAAATACGGTAGCAGTAAGATGGACTTATCAAAACCATAAACCTTTGCATTACAGAAAACAAGTCGCATGGTGTATTGAATTGTGTATCCAACAAAGGCCTTGTTGAAGAATGCACGTAGAACATTTTTCTCATTGCCGTTTACAGCGTTGGAGATATAAAATACATCTTTACAGTGAACAATTCCTTGAAGCCACAGACCCGTTGACTCAGCATTACATTCTATTACAACGCTGTAGTCTCTGCAAAAAGAAATCCCTTGTTGAACAACAGTCTGTCCATCCACCCTGTAGCCATCCCCCATGCTGACTCCTTCAGCATCTGCTTTCGGGCCCTGTAGGTTTACCTATTCTGGCAACTTCCTAGAAACTGAGCATATAATCTACTGCACGCCGTGGCTGCATCTCTTCATGTAGTATAGTGTTTTGATGGCACTCATCATGCAGCATTTATGAGGCACTCCATTCTCTGAAAGGAACTGGATTTCTTCTCCTGAATGAATAGGGCACCTCAAAGATGTGCAAAGTTTTGTTTATTTGTTCTCCAGCCGATCAAGCTTTGGATCATTTCACTCCTTGACTTTGAGTTGGGGGTGGGGTGGGGTAGAACAGAGGGAGGAGGAACTGGGATCGATATGTAAAATAAGAAAAAATAATAATAACAAAAAAGAAACTACCCTGATTTACAAGGGAGAAGTGGTAGATGGTTTTAGGAAATAATACGTTGTCTCAAGTTACAAATACATTATGAAATGATAAATCAAGATAATTATCATAGGTATGGCTTCCTATACTTATCATTTACTAATAGAATGGACATTTATCATTTTTTTTTTTTTTAGCAATCCCTGGGTATACAATCCATTGGCATTACCAACGATCAGTACGTAGTACTCCACAGCTCTTCGGCGTGGTCCTGCCGACTCTCCATGGGGACTCAAAGGAAACAGAGAAGCGAGGCCATCCAAGTGAAGCCAGGTGCGTGTTCACACTAATGTGCCACTACCTACAGTCAGTGTCACAGATGTAGCACAGATATGAAAACAATCCATACTTTCCTACAACCAAAATTTACCTACAGTAAGTCTGTTTGAATGAGTATTATTTTGGTTGTGGTATCAAGTTGACAAGTTCAACATTTCAGCTTCCCTTTTTCAATCTTAGTGTGACGCAAAGTATTATTATTGTGTCAGTCCAAACCTTGAAGGCTACAAAAGAGGCCCTAGGTAGTTGGCAATCAGTGCTATTTTAATTCCATGTCTGCCAGGTACCTGGGTAATAGCTGTATGCCACACACTGTGATAGCATTTGTCGGCTCTCACCTTACCATTGCACATCCAATTAGTAAAAGTTTTAAACTCTTGGCAGCCAAGTTTCTCAACTGGCTTCTCAAAATAACACTACTGCCATTTAGGGGTCAGAGGACGGGAGCTACCTCATAAACTATGGGAGAGTAAGAAGTAGCATTGTTCTCTATACACTACCCTTCATGGCATCAACCTGTGAAGGTCAAAACTAGCTTGCCATTATCAAGGGTCAGAATTGTGGCCCCATCCTCATTAAGAGCCATTTAACTCCACTAGATGTGACCCAATCCTGGTACTGGAAGCTTCATCTGGTGCCAAGAGGAAGCGAGGTGGGACTCTGTCTCCCCCATGATTTGGTGATAGCATTTAGATTTCCTTCACATATGTACATATGTAAGAAGATTCTACAGTGTTATGTTTATATACTCTCCCTCAAATGGCCCCTAAATTTAGTTGTCTTTCCCTATATTCCGTACTTCAACCCCTTCTCCATGGGATCCTTCCATTCCAACCCCCCACTCCCACCCCCCAGCCCATCTATTCTATTTCCCTTTCCTAACGAGCTATGTCTGCCCCCTCCCAGCACCCTACTCAACAGCCAACCGCTGTGGATCTACAGGGTGTCACTTGACTATCTTTGACTTAACAGCTAAAATCCACATATAAGCAATCATACACCGTATCTGTTGTTCTGGGTCGGGGCTGTGACACTTAGGATGTTTTCTTTCTATCCATTTACATGTGTCAGGATTTTTTTTTTTTTAAATTGGTTGAATAATGCTCTATTGTGTAAACGTACCACAGTTTCGTTATCCATCTTCTGCGGACAGATATCTAGGTTGTTTTTGATTCCTGGCTACTATGACTACAGCAGCAATGAACATGAAGGAGTGTTTCTGTGGTAGGATATTTACCCACGTGGTACAGCTGGATCTTAAATTAGATCAATTCCCATCGTCCAAAGAAACCACCACACTGATTTCCATAGTGTCTGTACAAGTTTGTACTTCCAGCAGCAATGGATGAGTGAGGGGTCCTACAGGGATCCCCGAATAATCTGGGCTGTTGCCAACACCATAGGTTGCTCTCTACTGACTAACAAGAAGGCCGGTTGCTGTAGTCAATGCCGACACAATTCAGTGAACAGGGAGAAGTCAAGTTGGAACCTATGTCGAGCCTTCACCCTTCCATAGAACTTTTACCCTTACATAGAGCCTTCACCCCTACATAAAGCCTTCACCTCCATGTAGAGCCTTCACAGATTGCATCTTTGTTATAGGAAGGTACTCTGCATACCATCAAAAGAAAAATACAAACACCAAACCAGCCACAAACCCTGTGATGGACAATCGTGTCCTTCTTGCACAAAGCTTGTGGGAATAACCTACCAATATCTGATTTGACCTAGGCCTACTCCATGAGATGGAACCCATACCTGACACTTGGGTGATGCTTGGGTGACTGGGCTTTGCTCAGTCATCATCAGAGAAGCTTCCTTCTACAGCAAATGGGAACAAATAAAAAGACCCACAGCCAGATATTATGTAGAACGTACATGACCTTGAAACACACAGCCCTACATGGGACGTCTCCAACTAATCCTTCCCCTCAGGAATGAGTGAACGCTCGGAAGAGAAGACAGAAAGAGTTTAAGAGTCAGAAGGGACTGAGGACATTGGAAATACGAGGCTCTGTAAATCAACAAGACCAAAGCTCATATGAACTCAAAGAGACGGAGGCAGCGCACACAGGGCCTGTGTGGCTCGTATCAGGTTCTCTGTGTTTACACCATGGCTTCTCATTTAAGAAATCAAAATGCTAGGTCAAGAATGTAGCTTGGCAATTCAGCCCTAATTTAGAAAGTGTG
This sequence comes from Phodopus roborovskii, assembly GCF_943737965.1. Lineage (NCBI taxonomy): Eukaryota > Metazoa > Chordata > Mammalia > Rodentia > Cricetidae > Phodopus > Phodopus roborovskii. The sequence goes on from NW_026126541.1 coordinate 3,261,126, forward strand.
GAGACTAGGGTCTAGTCCCAACCATGATGAATAAATAAATAATAACTGTTTTAGTAATAAAACCCAAGCACATATACTCTAATTTTGAAGTGAAGTTGATTCCTCCTGCAAAGGTATCAGCATTAAAAGGCCCTTGTGTAGTTATCCCAACATGTCAGTTCATTCGTATTTGTAATTCTTAAGGTCCGAACAAGACCTGTGGAGGGCCACTAAGAAGGAGCTCTAGCCACTGTTAACACTAATTGTGCCCGTCACTGATTTGCACTGTGCCTCGGTTTCCTTTAGAGACAGTGCTAGGGATTCCTCAGCATCATGGCAGTTTTGGTCACCAGTGCCGAGTGCCTCAGTTCTACTTATCCACTCGTGTACCTCATCCTCACAGTCATCTGCTTTCCCGGGACAGGTACCTAACAGCCATGACTCTAACACACTGCCTCTCCTGGGGCTGCGGTCTCTGCGTCCCTGAGGAACTATCAGATATTCTCCTGCTGGTCTTCACTTTCGGGGGCCAAATGGCCAAGTGTAACATTTCTGGAATAACATGTCTAAGCTGCACCAATTTATCCGTGGCCTTAAACTAAAATCAGAATTTAGTATCGGGTGACACAGATTTTTAAACACAGAATAGCTTGACATAGAGCAAGGTGACCTGAATCTTTCAGACTTCACCACTGGGTAAAATAACAGGTAAATTAAAAAGTGAGCAATAAGAGAAAACATCCTCAAGTGGTTTTGATTCTAATTCTAAAAGAGGAAGGAAGAGGAACCTCTAATATTTCCTATGCCCCCCAAAAACAAACAAACAAACAAACAAACAAACTTTGAAATGGGAAGAAAGGATGCATTTCTACAAAATCATTTGTATGATGACTTTTCACATACTGGAAAGTAATATTGTAAACCTTGATGTTAAAAATTCTAGTATGAAAAACTGCACAACTTTCTCACGTCTTAGTTTTATTACTTTGCTATTAAACATTAAATTGTGTCAAAGTGATATACTTAGCTATAAGTAGTGACATTGAATAAAATTAATAAGCAAAATAATGACTCACTACATTGAACTAAAACATTTTCTTTTCATTCACATATTCATCGTACCAAGTGAGAGATAGAACAAGGAGACTGTGGGGTTTCCTACACGTAGCTGCAGGGCGTCAGCTATGCAAGGCTGATGATCGGTGCCAGGAACACTGGCAAGGAGCAGGAAGTAGACAGGAAGCAAGACAGGAAGTAGCGAAAGAAGTTACTGTAGAAACACTGCCTTCCTGGGAATCACGGGGCTCCCCAGGTGAAGAGCCGGCCAATGCTGCCAAGAGTCCAAATAAAGAGCCTTGTCTGTGTCAGAGCAACACGCAGTGACAGACATGGACATCCACCAGGTCACTAAACTGAGCGACTTCAGCCCCAGAAAACTCATGGCCGTATCCAGTTAATTCGGAAGCACACAGCTCTTAGCAGATCTCTTCTGTGCACTCAGATCAGTTCTAGGATCTGTCAGCCCTCAGCACTTAGTTTAACAAAGCTCCCCACAGTGGAGATGCCTAGAGGGGACTATTTCCCCAATTTTTGTTTTATTGAAAACATTTTTTACAGTGTATTCTGATTAGAGGTCCCCTTTCCCAGAGCCTCCCTGTTCACTTTTACCTCTCCTCCCAAACCCAGACCCTTTCTGTCTCTCTCTCTCTCTCTCTCATTAGAAAACAAATAGGAATCTAAAACATAACAATAAGATAACAAGAAGAGCCACAGGAAAAACACAAGAAACATACCCAGACACAGAGACATGTATGTTCTCACACAGAGAAAAAAAAACATAGAACTGCAAGCCATAATATATACATAAGGTTGAAATCAATAAAAAAAACCGTGACGAAGCCTTATGAAACTGAGTTTGCTTTGTGTTGGTCATCTGCAGCTGGGCATGGCGCCTCCCTGAAGAGTGGTTTGTGTACTCAGTGAGACTCCGTTGGAGAGAAATAGTATTTCCTTTGCCAGTGGTACCAACTGGAGGAGGCTTCTGACTTAGGAAAGGGGGCTTTGGTTTAGGTCCACTCTCAGGTCAGGGGCCCCGTTTCCAACCCCCGATAAGAACATCTGAGTATTCAGTATGATTACGGGGGAAGGCGCATTAGGACACCCTCTCCACTATTGCTCGGAGTCTTAGCTGGGGTCATCCTTGGGGATCCCTGAGAATTTCTCCAGCACCAGGTGTCTCCCTAACCCTATAATGGCTCCCTCTGTCAAGATCTCTCTTTCATTGCTCTCCTCCTTCATCCCAGAATCTACATTCATCACAGAATCTACATTCAGTAACTAATGGAAGCAGGTGCAGTGAGTGACTCACAGCCAGGCTCCTGGAGTTCAGTTGAAGAGAGCGAGGAGGGCTCAGGAGAAATGATAGGAAAAACACAGAGGCCGCTGACCAGAGCTCGTAGGAGCTCACGGACAATGAACTGACAGCTGGGGAACCGGCGTGGGACCAGAATAGGTCCTCTGAATGTGGGTGACAGTTATGCATGTGGCTTGATATTTGTGGGGAGAAGGGCCTGTCCATGGGATCAGGGCCTACCCATCTGCATGAGCTGGCTTTTTGGAGCCCATTCCCTATGGTGGGGTTCCTTGCTCAGCCTTGGTACAGTGGGGAGGGCTTGGTCCTGCCTCAACTTGGTATGCCAGACTTGTTGACTCCTCAAGGAAGGCCTTACCCTCTGTGAGGAGTGGATGGGAATAGGAAAGGTGAGTGGTGGGGGGAAGGAGGGAAAACTAGGGTTGGTATAAAAACTGAAAAATAAAAATTTTAAAATGAAAACGAAAACAATCAAAAAAAGGAAAACAACAACAACAGCAACAAAAACCAGCCAGGATCACCACCTCTAACAAACATTAGTTATTGATTTACACACTACAGCAACAGAAGTTACTCTATTAGAGGTATCCAAACTATACATTTCACAGAGTACACTTTGAAGACGCCACCCTCCAGAATGACGGACATTCCTTGACAGCAGAGAGCAAGGAGTTTTGTAACTCAAAATGTCTGCATATTTTAAGGCATTTAAACGTGTGGACTGAGGCTGCAAAGATAGTGTGGTTGGTAACACGCATACGGTGCCTGTGTGAGGACCTCACAGCTATGTGAAAAAGTTGGGCACGGCACTGCCCTGTAACGGTAGAGCCAGGCAGGCTGGAACAGGAGGATCCCGGGGTATGCTGGCCAGTGAGCACAGCCCAATCTGTGAGCTGCGGTTCAGTGATTGTGTGTGCAGCTATGCCCACATGTAAACAATGACATATAAATCATACACACACGCACACACACACACACACACACACACACACACACACACATACACACACACACGCCACTGCAGTCACAGTGATACAAACTGCTGGCTGTGACTGAAACAGACGTGAGGTCAGGACTTGTGCAAGTCATTAGATGCATTCCGTAGCTTGCTACGTGGGGACCACAAGCTCCCTGAGCCTCATTCCACACAATGAAAACATGACTTAGCACACTAAGAATGTCTAACGTGAAATACATATGGACCGCTACATATGGAGTACATACAACATGCAAAATACATATGGACTACATACAACATTACAGAGAGACAGCTGGTTTAAAAACCGTACTTAAATTTAAATCACAATTAAAATTTCATCAATTCAGAAGAGGTAACTATGTGTTTCTTCGTTTTACAGTGTGTTTCAAAATTATATTCTGAATTTTGTCAGTAAATGACAAAGATACATCAGTTTCTTTTTCACCTGAACAATTTTTAATGTATGAAGCCAATGATTAAATGCAGTATTTAAGTATTTTTATGTTTATTTGGAGCATCAGGTTAGGGATAGGCTAAAGTTAAATTGCTGTCAAGTTAATAATTACTCTTCTTTGGAATGATTAGCTAGGTCCTGTCTTCTATTATTAAAACAGTACTTTAGATATATGTAAAAATTCTAGTATGAAGGTTAGCATCCCAATGTGCAAATCAGATATTATTGCTAAATCAGACTGTTGCTAACAATCCTCAAATGATATTTTAGAAAGTTATGATTACTTAATAAGCTGCAGAAGGAAAGAATTACAGCCGGGCTGCACACGGTTGTTCTGACTGTCATCTCACTACACCAAAAAGATATCTAATTTAATGGAGTCACCGTAGCCAAGCCCATGACATATGTCCCGACTTTTTGTTACAGGTCTAGATTGTTTCTAATCAGTCACTAAATTAAAAACCCTGGTGTGACAGAAAGCCATGTGGCTGGCACAGAGTCTAATCTGATACAAGTGGACTTGCTTCTTCTGAAATAGGATCAATCGATGACAAAGAGCAGGTAAGACACAGGGTCACGAACACAAAAGCTCTCTGCCGGGCTTCTAGAAGCTGCACCGAGAGCCTTTGTCACAAATACTGATATGACCGTAGAAATAACACAGGTCCTTCAACTTGTGTTTTATTGGATTTAAACATATTGACCTAAATCACTGTTCACATTTATCACTTTCTCTTTTCATTTAGTGTATATTGGAAGAGCAATGAAACGATACATTCAGTACTAATTCAAGATTATTAATACTGTTATTTAATGTCCAAAATGGGTCACTCTAAAAGCATTTTTATAGACAAAATAAATTTGGAAGCACAAGCTTGACAGTGGTTGAATATGGAATGTGATGTAAACACTGGCCAAGGGTGCAGGGACCCTGGAGATAAATTAACTATTTAATGCCCCGCTTTTCCTTAGAACAATCTGTTTTTCCCATCCACCCAAACACAGAAAACCGTATCGACCTCTCAGCCATGCATGCCACTGGTGCCGAGAACACAAAACCTCACACAAAGCCCAGGGGAGCCAGAAGCGGCCAGGAACACTAACAATGAAGTTCCTTTCCCACCTGCCTTGCACTCCAAACTGTTGGCTATTTATGCTCTGTGGCCTTTAACCCCCTCTGTATAGCTAGGTGGACATTTTCCTCAAGATTGACTGCTGTCACAAATGAATGCATGTGCATGTGCGTTCTTACGCATGTCAATACTGGCATGTGTGTGAGCCATGTGTGTTGCCGAGCCAACACCACCTCTGCCCAAACACAATTCCAGCCTCTGTCTTTTGAGAGCAAAACTGTTTCAGTTATCTGCAACCCCTCCCCCATCTGACCTCCAGTAGGCCACACCCTCTCCTGCCTGATCTCAAACCCAGGCTCCTCGCCACAAACAATCTCAGCCACTATCCTGACCTTTTTGGCACCTTTCATCCTGAAAAGTTCAGAAAATGCTGGGACCATGATCTTCAGCTACTTCCCAGCTGTCCCATCTTATTTGAGAATCTCTACAAGTAACTATGCTACTCGCCTTCTTATACCCCCACATGCACACACACACACACACAAACACAAACACACAACACAAGCATGCATGCGTGCACACACACGCAGGCACACACACGCGCATGCGCGCACACACACACACACACACACACACACACACACAAACACACACACACACACCACTCTATCTCTGTCTCATGCACCTCCACTTACATTCACCACAGCAAACCAGTAATACTGGTGATTTTTCCTCCAAAACCTGCTGGGAGTCCAGCCTTGTCCATCTCATTGGATGTCACCAGGGCGGTAGTTAGTCACAGATTGAAGGTTTCTTCCCGGTCACTCAGATCCTACAATTACAGGTGGGCTTCTCAGAGCCCCGAAAGTCACCAGATCTCGTTGGTCCTGTCAATAACGTCTCTCTGAAGTCAGAAGACACATCTCCCCTCTGTGCACATGCTGCTTCAACAAGCCGCCATGGCCAGATACGCAGACCTTCTGCTTTAATTCATATTTCCCCCCCTGCAACGGATAGCGGTGTTTCTAAGGTTAGATCTTTTTATTTGTTCCCAATGTTTCTCTGGATCCCAAGCTGTCTCTGACACATCCTTCCTTACTGCAAACACTGTCATTGTAGTCTCCAGAAAGCAGTGTCCATTCCCTGAGCCCACACGCATGGCTGGGTATGGAGAATCCCTCCTCACCATCTGCGCTTTGTACAGGACGGGCTTTCCAAGAGTCTGACCTCATTCTCCAATGTCCACTTGAGCCTGTCTGTTCTCTCGAGAGTCCACAGGGCCACCAGATTTTCTGTGGGTATGCCATTGTCAACGACAGCTGCCTATCACTTAGCACATGATCACCAACTCACACTAGAATAACTTGAGTAGCTACATATCTGTTTTATGTGGTGATGGGGGATGTCCTTCTGTGTATGTGTTTCTCTTAATGGTTGACGAATAAAACACTGTTTGGTCAATGAGGCAGGAAGACAGGCGGGACTAGGAGACATGGCGAATTTTGGGAAAGGTAGGCAGAGAGAGACCACGATGAGACGCCATGTAGCCACCAAAGGAGTAACAGGTCCAGACATTCTCTGGTAAGCCAAGACCATGTGAAAATGCATAGATTTTAGAGAAGTGGTTTAATGATTAAGACAGAGCTAGCCAATGAGAAGCCCTAGTCACCAGCCAACAGTTTTATAACTATTGTAAGTCTCAGTGTGTTTATTTGGGGTTGAGAAGGGTAGCAGGACCTGGCGGGACATGAAAGTTCCATCAACAGTGTGGGCGCAGAAGACTGTCTGGCATTTACTGGATACATAATAAATGTAAACTGAATTATCTAATCAAGAAATGAATAGAAGGGCAATGTGTACAATGTCATGGCAATATTACGTATGCCAGGCGAGTGTGCTAGCCAGCGTCCTGAGAGGAAACTGCTGACATAGTCTCATTAGGATGATCTGAAGGCTTGTAGCATGATTTGTGAAGGTGGACAGAGTGTGGGAAACCATGACAGTGTAGCTGAAGGAGAGAAGGGCAGGCTACCGGAAACCACTGAAGAACGTTGTTTCAGGAGGGCCTCAGAGAACCGACTCCTAGCAAAGGATGTGGGCGCTGTGGGGAGACTTCACAGGGATGAAGGAGAAATGCCACACTATCACAGCAATTATAACATGGAACTCGTGTCCCACGGACACCATACAAGCCTCTGGCCTCCTTGACATTCTCTCTTATTTGGTGGCCAATGCTCTAATTTGAAATAAGTTGACTGAACTTTATTTAATTATTCCTGTTATTTGAGCCGTGCCGAAACACCCTGGAGTCATAACTGCCACCAAAGGGTACTAGAAGAATGCTCACTGTTTTTTTGTTTTGTTTTGTTTTACAGCAAATAAAATTCCCACATGGATTTACCTATTCTAGAGGACAGTAGACAGAACGAAATAAACAGAAGAGGCCCATTTTGTTCCAAACTGCTTTGCATTGCTGCAAACGAGTGGATTAAGATGGGAACGAAAGGACGGGAATGCACACTCTCACGAGCAACACTATAATCATTCAGCACAGTATTCCTAAGTCCACACGTGGCCTAGAGCTATTACCCCAGACCACTGAGGAAGAGAGCTGTCTGCCACACACAGGGAACAGGTAGAGCAGAGGAAAACGGAGAAGGACGGTGCCTAACGGGGAGGCCTCTTACTGGTGGAGGCGCTGTCCGTCCCTCACATCAGGATGCCATGAAGCTTCACCACCTGTGGGCTGGTGAGTGAGCATGGGCTTGTGAGGGTGAAGCAGGACAGCATCAGGTCATGAGTCATCTGGCATTTCAGAAGTGCACTTGGAATGTGACTCACTAATACTCACATCTATCTGTCCCAGTCAGTTGCTGTCACATTTATGTTAATTCTATGAACAGAGGCAAGCATCTAAGAGTATTATTAAGTCTACACAATGGACACGTTTATTATACATCACTTCTATTTGCCTTCTTTACATTGGGACATTTTATCATCTTTTAAAAACTCTGTGTGTGTGTGTGTGTGTGTGTGTGTGTGTGTGTGTGTGTGTGTGTGTGATAATGGGTTTCATTCTGTTCCAATAAAGTAGTGACTAGAAAATGTTTATCATGTTATGGATTGAGGATCACTAGTTTAAATTCCTGAGGTTGGGGGAAAGAGTAATATCACCCACTAATGATACTGTAAGGGATCAAGCAAGCATTGAAAAGCCTTGCTTAACACAACAATAAAGGCATTATTGCCAGTTGTCCTGATCATGCAGGCTCTGACTCATGCTAATAATATAATAATGAGAAAAAACAGGCACAAATAAATAATAACCATATATAGAGAGAGTCAGGGAAACATGGTCAGGCTTCTGGCCCCGGTGAGGAATTGGGAAGACTAAGTTTGTACTAGGAAAGGGGTAAAAATCATAAGGCAAAGGAATTACTGTCTGTCATGACCCAACAGCTCAAAGTGTCCCGTATTCTGTCAGACCTGGTCGCTATCTTTGTAAACAGCGGTGTCCACAGTGACCACTGGCACATTTGCAAAGACATAGAGCTGAGTTTGTGTCTACAGCAGCATGTTTATTTTGGTGGGTCTCACTGATCTTGCCGTCACCAGCATGGGCTGGACTAGGCAGACGGTCAGACACGGCTGAGCAGGTAGGAGCACTTCCAGCTCTTCAACGGAACCCAGTTTGAATCCCAGCACCCACATGGCAGTTTACAACCATCTGTCACTCAGGTTCCAGGGGAACCTGAAGCCCTTGTCTGGCCTCTACAGGCTCTGCAAGTACTAGGAGCAAGCAAAACATCAACGCATTAGACAAATAAATTAACAAATACTTTTACGGAGCTATGTAGAAGATACAAATGGGTTAGTTATTAGAGAAGGAGAAGCTCATCTTTGACTTCAGCTGACCTTGCAGAATTTTTACATCAATCTATCAAAATAAAAAGCATAATCTGACAAATATTAATTAAGAAGATGCATGCAGGGAAGCTTGTAACATGTGTTTGCAGTCAGAAGTGTTAATTACATACTTCATGATTGAGTCCCTAAAATATGTCATAAAAACACTTCACAATTCCTTAACACTGTAAAACTAGCGCTAACAAATCTTTGTGTCTATGAGTCGTGAATTAGGGACCACTCTATGTGCCCCTCTATGTCACATAAAGTGATCATACCTGTCCTTAAGCTGTGGCCAGGACTGAGGAGCTTGGGAGGAATGGGGATGAGTGCTTCCTGTGGCTCAGCCAGGAGACCAGAACCTTCTCTCCCTTTCTATTCTCCTCCTCTCCTGTCTGTGTCTCCTCAGCTTTTATTCTCTCTCTAACTCCTCTGACTCCTTCTCTTCCTTCTCTGAGATGACAGAAGCAGACGTCTTACATGGTAGTTGACTTACCTGGAGTGAATGTGCTGTGGAATATTCCTCTACTGTACATTATGCTGATTGGTTTGATAAAGAAGCTGACTGACCAAGAGCCAGGCAGGATTAGGTTAGGCAGAGAAGACAATGTTGGAGAGAAGAAGGGCGGGTCGGGCAGACGCCAGAGGAACAGGATGCATTAGAACACAGGTAACAACATAAGACACAGATTAGTAGTAGAAATGGGCGAATTTAAAAGTAAGAGCCTTAGGAGTTTGGCCAAGCATTTTGTAATTAATATTAAGCCTCTGAGTGATTATTTAAAAGTGTCTGTAGGACAGGGCAGGACAGAGAAACCTCCGATTACATGAATGCCCTAAGAGACAAGAAGTGACGTTTGTTCATCACCTAAGGACTGTACAGGAAATCTAGCAGAGCACTACTTCCTGTTACACAACCCTCCACCTAGCCCACTCACAACCAAAGGAAAGCACACACAGCATCTCTTTGTAGACACCTCGAATCCATACACGCTGTTTCATAGCATTGATAGGAGTGACTATTCCCCGTTATTAATTCTTGCTGCTCAGCAAAAAGTAAACATGCAATGCCATGATCATAGTTAAAAAAAAAAGAACAAAATGTGCTGTTAAGAGACTTAAAATTTTTAATAAAAGCAATGGAATTGAAAATCACCACATCCATGAACAATTACTAGTGTCCCATGTAATCTTTGAGGTCAATGAGAATCGTGCAAACGGCTAACACACAACTAGCAGTACACGGTTTTCCTCTGCTTCTCAGTGCAATGCCAAATTCTCCCATGTGTCTACAAGAAAGCATTGGTAAATAAGCTTCAGGGAGTGTGCGATGCGCCAAGGACAAAGCGAGCTCCCAGAGACAAGCCTGGCAGGTGATTTCAAGATGAGGATGTGGAAACAATCACAGAAATTGTGCAATCATAGGTGCTTTTAAGATTGCACAGGAAGGTGGACCTCAAGTGCAAGCTTACTTGATAAATACTAATTACATAATTATTGAAGGTCTGCCATGTTCAAGAGAAAAGAGCTACATCGCTTTGGGAATAAAAAGATTAAAAAAAAAAAAAACCCAAAAAACAAAACATGTAATCTCCATAGGGAAACATAAGTACTTAGCATGTTTAGCACATCTTGTGCTGTCCTCAAGAGTACAGATCTCACGACAAAGCCAAAAGAAGGCACTTATGGACAAAATAAATGTACACAGCTGAGTACAAACACGTGTGCAACCATGTATGTGCATGTGGTAAATGCACACAGCTGAGTATTAATATGTGTGTTGTAATGAGTATGGTTTTTCTGCCCGCCACCACTGGTCTTGTCCTGCCACCCACCGCACCAGCCCCAAATAATGCACAGAGACTCTGTATTTGATACAATACTGTTGGCCCGGTTACTTGTTTCTTATCGGCTAGCTCTGCCTTTAATTATTAACCCATTTCTGCTGATCTATGTATTTTCACATGGCTTTCTCTTACCGGGGAGGCAGCTGGCGTCCAGCTCTCTCCAGACTCTCCATCTTGACTCCTCCTTACTACTTTCTATTTTCTCCTTGTCTCTCCTATCTTCCTTTCCTATTGGCCAATGGTGCTTTATTATCAACTAGTATGAGAAACATATACAGAATGACATCTCCCATCAGTGTGTAGCCATGTATGTATATGTGTTAAATGCACACAGATGAGTATAAATACCTGTACAGTCATGTATGTGAATATGCGCACACCCTCATTTGTAAACAGCCAATATATGAGGTTTGAAAAGTAACATATCAGGAATTTCAAAGAGGAGGCATGTGAAAGATTTTACATTTAACGTCATAAATCAGAAGGTTCTTGTTTATGAGGCAAATGTGATTTTTCAGTTACTTGCATTTATTAGATTACTTATTGATTTAGTTTGCGGTTTTAATGTTAGAATTATTCAATGCAGGGATAAGAATTATTATTATAAAACCGTGTACATCACAGGCCTCTCTGTGCTTTTCAATTAAATATTATACAGCTACACTATTTATATTGTTCAGAATGTTGTCTTATACTAAGCTGAAGTAACATGCGCACTACAAGCTACTACGACTTCATGTAGAATAAGCGATCCGAAAAGATGACACAATCACATAAAATGGCTCATTTTACTTGGCCAAAGTGAAAGTTGAAGAAAGAAGAAAACTTTCTTATCTAATGATTTTTCGAATGTGTCTATAGGCATGGGATAAGGTTTCAGTTGTTGAGACAGTCTTATTACAGGGAACTGAAAGTACCATCTGCCTCAGGCTGTCCTTGAACCTGTGATGCCATCTGCCTCCTGAGTGCCGGGGCCACACCAATACACCGCTACACCTAGCCCAGCCGGATTTCCTGTCTCAATCACAGAGACCAGGCTCTTTCAAATGAGATGGCTACAGGAAAGCAGGCATCTGCTATACATAAAATTCCGGAATACATAAAACAGAAGTCATTTGTGTGATGGTTAAACAAGAATGGCTACGTGCAGGCCCGTTCTAAACATACACATGCTACCCCCCCGTGTTGTCTTGTACTGGCCATATATATCTCCTGAGTAATTCAATGAAAAATAGGTATATTGGTCATTGTTGAGATATAAAGAATAAGAAAGCCTTAATAAAGTCTTAACTGTTTTAACCATCACAATGACAGTTAATCGATAGTTCAGCCACATGTCTATCCCCTACATCGTGCTGATAAATGCAAATTCTGCATTACACAGTTTTTATATACGCCTGCCGCATACATTGTGACAGCACTAATTCACCATTGGTAAATGAAAAGACAGCTAAAATCAAATTTCAAACTAAATAAATCATATTTGCTGAAGAGACCAATTGATTGGCTAGCAAATCCCAACATTCGCCACATTCACCTGTCCCTAGAACTTTGCTTACGCAAGCATCCCTTCTCACTCGCCGCCTGTGCGAACCTTAGGAACGCCTTCTTACCTTTCCACACGTAGCTACTCTTTCATTCACGCAAACTCTAAGAACTCTGGTCTTCCTGTTATAAAGTTGGGAGTGGTTAATACGCAAGGACTTGCAGTCAAAATTTTTCCATAGCAAACCTGGAGGACACAAAGACTAATTGTGTCTGTTCTCGAGAACAGTCTGCAGTAGGGATCATGTCTGAATATTCTCACATGACAGAGATAGGTCCCTGGGGCCATATTAAAATATGTTCATGGTTATACATTAGGAAATTTGTTTCAATGATAGACCCAAAATCTCCTACTTCTGAGAGAAATTATTCAGCTGAGAATAATTCACAGGGCAAAGGTATAAATAGGGATAAATGTCAATAAGGGAAAGGCAAAAATGAGCCCCTTGAAGCGCCTACAGGACGGCTCATTTAAACCTGGGATTTAATTTTTAATACGCAAGGAAGCACAGAGATGGAAAACAGGAAAATTAAGCCACAGTCAAAAGTCATGTATTCAATTCATTCCCCAGCCCTCTCTGTATAAGTGTGTGCCCGCCTGTCCATGAATGCATGTGTGTGAACATGTGTGCCTGTGTGTATACACATGCGGCAGCAGGATGCTGACATGGGGAATCCTCCTCAGTCTCTACTCATTTTAGAGGGTCACCCACTGAAGCTGGAACACAGACACACAGACTTGGACAATCTGCCTGCTAAAGATGCTCACCTTCTCTGCCTGTCCAGCACTGGAATGAAAGACACACAGACACACGCTCCAATACCAGGCCATGTTATAAGCCTGATAGGAACCAAACTCAGGTGTTCAACCTTGCCGAGCAGGCACATTACCAACTAAGACAATATCCAATCCCAGCTCTTGAAAAAAATGTAAATGTATTCGGCCAACTTTTCTATTAAGTTAACGTGTGTGTGTGTGTGTGTGTGTGTGCACGCGCGCGTGCGTGCACTTCATTAAGCTACACTCATCTCATCACGTGTCAAATTATCATCCATAATGGACGTCAAACCGATATCAGTAAAGGCATGTGAAGTCACCATCATAAACCGGTAACTAACCAGGAAAAGTTTCTCAATAGTAACACTTTACCTGCACATAAACCTAATTAGTATGCATATGACAACCCCTGACAACACAAACAACACACGCATTAAGTCAACTGCACCGCCTCCTCAAGCCCTGAGACCTCAAGGTCTTTGAGCACAGAGAAGTGATTTGTTCTGCACGGACCTGGCTTAAGTACTACAGCAATGAAATCACTTTCAGTCGGAAGGAAATTGCCCAGTGTTGAGTTGCCAGTGGCAATTTTAATAAGACTTTCAACCTAACTTGGTTTACGAGGACCCCAGATGAAATTCTTAATTTATTTAGCAATTCTAAAATTCACAAGTGGGGAAAGGAGTGGGGGCATTTTCTAAGGAAACCGATAACTCTGGAGGTCTATTGTTCCCCACAACAATAGAGCTTTATTTCTACCCCTCATTTGCTGCCACGGGATCACTTTATCAGGTACTTGCAGTCCACGCCTTTAATGGACATCTATTCAGCTGACAATTCACTTAGACATTTGCAGTTCCCTGGCATAAAAAGTTCATCTAACTGCTTCCTACATGGCGGTTAATCTGCACAGATTTTAAATTTGACCTTAACGGGACTGTGCACTCCCGAAGTGCTTAGGATGCTGGGGACGTGGATCGTGTCCTTAGAAGTGCACTGACTGTAGAGCGAGTCTTGATTTTCATTCACGAGATGAATTCTGCACAGAGGTATTTCCAAAGTGCTTCCTTTTACAATAAAATGCCGAGTCATTTTTCATTTGAATTCTTCCTACACAGTGAGAACCTTATGCAAACATCAGACACAGTGTCAAACTGCTCTGTTAACAAACTTATTTCCCAGATGTGGCTGGAGCAGGGGACAGAAGGCTTGGGTGTTCCAACACACCTAACAATTCAATTACAGTTATCTTATGGCACCTTCACATATTTTTCTTCAACAATCAAACAACCTCAGCTGGAAACCTCTAGCAATAACACAAATAAACGGCCATCTGGCTACAATCATGAAGGAAGGCTGGAAGTAAAACATTAATTAGAGCAGTATTTCAAACGACCTTCAGAGGCCCTGATTATGAAATTATATCTGAAACGGGCAACCACTAATTTTGCTTTGCTTTTAAACTTAACTGGGCATGAATAAATAAAAACAGCATTTTCATCTTTCAGGGAGGACATATTTCTTAAGTGTGATGATTTAAACTAAAGCAACAAATAAACAGGTGAGAAAAATGTCATCACAAACTTAAATTCCATGTCACAAACATACAGGGACTTGGGGGTCATCTTGTTTAAGCCCCTTGATCTATGAAAGAGAAAAACCAGGCTCAGAGACTAAATGCCCCACAAGGCTGCACACCTAGAGAGCGGTAGAGAGCAGAGGTGAGCATGAATGCTCAAGGCATTGACCGTGGGAACTTGCAAACTAATATCCAGGCAGAGAATGGCACAAGGCATGCTCAGAAGTGTGCTGGTGTCAGTTCACAGACTTGTTAATGTGCAGACTTCAGGTCCCACACCGAGACACCTGCAAAGGAGTGAGAATACAGAGTGCTCCCACCACGGAAAACTCAAGACCGACAGACAAGGCCCTCTCCCGATGGAGGGGGGATGGTAGGAAGCCCCTGCACGGGCAAGCGGCTACGCCATCCCTGCTCCTTGCAAATGAAACGTCGGAGATGTAGAAGGCATTTAGAGAAGGAATTCGCCCTCTCTAGTGTGTCTTCGCCGTGCTGGTGGCTGTTGTGAGGAGGGGACAGCCCTTTAACTCTATGGGGAGGTGGCAATAACACCCATATCACACTGGCCCATGGGTGGGGGCTAAATTTATATAAGGAGGAGTTACGAGCAGACCTGGTGGGCACCAATTTTCAAATTAAAGCAGCCACTTTTACTAAGTGACACTGACCTATAGATTTAAATAATGGATTCAAGTGGCATTTTAAAATTCAGCATAATTTTAAGCATCCTTTGATATACAGATCATCTGTTTTGTATAAACCACTACTACTGCTATCCTCTTGGAACATCCATAAACAATTCAAGGTTGTTTAGTTTTTATTAGGTAAAATGATACATTTTTATTAATGTATTTAAATGTTTCATACAGGTAAAATGTGTTTTATTACATTCACCCCTTCCTACTTCTCCTCTCTCTGATTCACTCCCCCGTCCAGTCCTCCCGAAGCTGCATGTAGCCTCACATGTGTGAAACCATCCAAGAGAGCATGGTTTGCCAGGCCCCACACCTTTAAAAAGAAGACAACTCCCTCCCCTGGAAGAGCTAGCCTGGACATGTGGCAGGGCTCACTGCTGCTGAGGTCAGGCTAGGTCATGTCCAGAAGACACTTTGCCTGGTCCTCCCTGATTCCTGACTTTGGAAATATTCCTGCCCCCACTTCCACAAGGTCCCAGCACCTAGCTGAAGTCTGTATCAGGACAGGTGCCATCATGGTAGCTGAACACACAACACTCCCTTACTCCAAACAGTTGTAAAACATATCATTTTTTTTTAAAGTTGAAGTGCACGGATGTTTTGTCTGAATGTGTATCTGAGCACAATATGCATGTGTTTCCCGAAGAAGCCAGAAGATAGCATCCGATCTCCCAGAACTATAGTTAGGGATGGTTGTGAGTCACCACATGGGGGCTGGCGATCAAACCCAGGCCCTCTGTAAGAGCATCTGGTGCTCTTGAACTCTGAGTCATCTCCAGAGCCCGGTAAAACGGATTTTAATTGTGACACCTGTTCATTTTCATCAATGTGGTGACTTATTGAGGAACGCACAGACATTAGTGAATAATCAAACCGGGACCAGCTCATTTTTTTTTTTTCAATTCTTTATGGTAAGTACACTCAAAACTCTTCTCCTCTGGCCAGTCTGAGCTGTAACACACTGTTGCTCACTCAGGAGGAGGCCAAGCTGCTGAGTTCAAAGGAGAGCCTAGAAAACACTACAGAGCTTGGGTGGAATTTTTTTTTTTTTTTTTTTTTTGGTTTTGATTTTTTTTTTTTTTTTTTTTTTTTTTTTTTTAATTTGGGGAAAGTGGATGGAAATGGGGGAGGGGAGAGGCGTCTGGGTTGGTCCTATGCTGGTTTCCCAGCTATCAGACTGGGGTGTATGAGCTCTTGTTCAGGTCAGCAGATTCTGTGGGTTTCTCCAACCTGGTCTTGACCCCTTTGCTCATCACTCCTCCCTCTCTGTAACTGGATTCCAGGAGTTCAGCTAGTGTTTAGCTATGGGCGTCTGCTTCTGCTTCCATTAGCTACTGGATGAGGGCTTTAGGATGGCATATAAGGTAGTCTTCAATCTCATTATCATGGAAGGGCATTAAAGGTAGCCTCTCACTATTGCTTAGATTGTTAGTTGGGTTCATCCTTGTAGATCTCTGGACATTTCCCTAGTGCCAGATTTCTCCTTAGATCTATAATGGGTCCCTCTATTTTCTTGTTCTCCTCTAC
The DNA here is from genome assembly GCF_943737965.1 of Phodopus roborovskii. Lineage (NCBI taxonomy): Eukaryota > Metazoa > Chordata > Mammalia > Rodentia > Cricetidae > Phodopus > Phodopus roborovskii. The sequence continues at coordinate 3,277,859 of NW_026126541.1, forward strand.
TCTTCCCTGTCTTAATCTTCCTGTTCCCTCATGTCCACCTCCTGAACATAGACACTGACATCAACAATCAATAGATGGGAACTCCTGAAACTGAGAAGCTTCTGTAAGGCAAAGGTCACAGTCAACAAAACAAAATGGCAGCCCACAGACTGGGAAAAGATCTTCACCAACCTCACACCTGACAGAAAAGTGATTTCCAAAAATACAAAGAACTCAAGAAGCTAGTCACCAAAACACCAAATTATCGTATTAAAAAGTGGGGCACAGAACTAAATAGAGAATCCAGAATGGCTGAAAGACACTTAAGAAAGTGCTCAACATCCTTAGACATCAGGAAAATGCAAATCAAAACAACTCTGAGATATTATCTTACTCATGTTAGAATGGCTAAAATCAAAAACACCAATGGCAGTTTATGCTGGAGAGGATGTGGAGAAAGGGGAACACTCCTCCACTGCTGGTGGGAGTGCAAACTCATACAGCCACTTTGGAAATTAGTATGGTTGTTCCTCAGGAAAATGGGATTTAGTCTACCTCAAGATCCAGTAATTCCACTCTTATGTAAAATATGCACATTCATACAACAAGGACATGTGTTCAACTATGTTTACAGCAGCATTATTTGTAATAGCCAGAACCTGGAAGCAACCTAGATGTCCCACAACTGAAGAATGGATAAAGAAGACATGGTACATTTACACAATGGAATACTACTCAGCGGGGGGAAAAATGGAATACTGAAATTTGCAGGGAAATGGATGGAACTTGAAGAAACCATCCTCAGTGAGGTAACCCAGTCACAAAAATACAAACACGGTATGCACTCATGCATATTTGGATTTTAGACATAGAACAAACAAATCACCAGCCTACAATTCACACCTCCAGATTAGCTAGGAAACAAGGAGGACCCTAAGAGAGACATACATGGTCCTCCGAAGAAGGGGAAGGAAGATCTCCTGAGCAAATTGGGAGCATGGAGGGAGTGGAGAGGGAGTGAGGAGGAAGAGGAGGGAGAAAAGGGAGGGGAAGGGGAGGGGAGGGAAGGGGAGAGGGAGGAAGCACCATTGTTGTTCTGTAGCTCAGACTGACCTTGGACTTACTATACCACTACCAAAGCCTCCGAGTGCTAAATTACAGGTGCTTGCCAGCTTCAGATTCTACTCTTAATCCATTATGATGTGTTGCTTTCGTTGACATATATAAAGAGGATTCAGATGCATGCAAGTATGTAGCAGAATAGAGGAGAGAGCATTTTGTGAATGTATTTCATTTCTATCTTCATTAAACTAGAAGGCTCGAGACAGGTTTCATTTTTGTTTCTTAAAATTTTGAGTTTCCTATTTGAGCTATACCTTACCCACATATTTAAAATTCATCCTTCGTGTCACCATTTTATAATTTCTGGGAAATGCATAAAATTGTGCAGCACCGCCCACAGTGAAAACCAGCTGTTCTGTCACACAGAAACACGCTCTCTGCTAGAGCTTGTTGTGTTGTTAAACCACTCCCCCTCTCGGATGACCTGGTGGTGACTGAAAATCTATTTCTGATGCTGTAACATTGTCTTTTCCAGTTCACATAAACATAGAACCATCTGAATATAGTGTGGTCTTTTGCTACTTAGCATAATGCACTTCAGATTAATCCATGTCACTGCAGCAATCTGAGCACTTCAGACCCCAGGGGTATCCATCTAGAGGACACAGGGATTCAGGCTTGCCAGGCTCTGGTGCTAATGCATAAAGCCATGGCACACACTCACACACAACCTTCGTATGCACACAAGCTTTCGCTTCTTTGGGGGGAATGTGACAGAACAGGACTGCTAAGTCTCTAGTACGTTTATGCTTAACAATATATATGAAAACAAATTTCTACCATCTGTGCTTCTGTAGTGAGGGAACAATCTTGAATGTACAACAGTAATGTAAAATTATAGTCAATCTATATTCCCAGAGGGAATATATCACAGAGTGTTTACTTGCTCTATGCACACATGTATGGGCGGCATCAGCAAAGGCATTACTATGACACTGTGGGGTTTGCATGTGTTTTTTCTAAGATGGGTAATTAGTATTAATAAGTGTTAAATATCATATATACATATTGTGCATCCGCTTACCTTATTTGTTGAAGTGCCTTCAAATCTTTATGTAATCTTTTCCTGTTTTTAAGTTACACATTTAGGTGTGTGTTAAACTAGTATTTATTTTTCTTTTGCAAATGAAGCATGGTTCAAGGTCATAACTATAGTCCTCATCTTCCTGTAATGTCTGAAAACTCCAAACATTCCAACACCATTGTTCAAAGGTCATTCAATGTTTTGCCTTTTAGTTGAAATTGATCATGTATTTAGGACTATAATTATGTTTCATCGATATATGTATTTATATATACATGGATTATTGTATATTACAGCATGGTTTCAAACTTCCTCCCTATGAATACTTCGGGCTGGATGATTCTCAGTACGGTATATATTCATTTGCACCCTATCTAGTAACCGCCTACTAACAGCACCTAGCATGTAAGGACCCACCCAAAGTATCTCCTCTGAGAAGCCCTGCATTCAGGTGAGATTTAAAGTCAATTGGTAAATCCACCAACTCAGTTCTTGAACAATTTTATACCACTTTTTTACTATCATATAAATGCCATCAGTGTATGCAATTATTTAAAAATACATTGGGATTTTGAATGTGCTAAATGGACAGTTCAATTGGAGGAGGGGCCGACGTCTGGACAACACGTGTGGCCTCTTCCATCCAAAGGCGTGACTCTCCAGGATATGTGTTTCTTTTATCCCCTGCTCCAGAGTTTTCAATCAGCAGCATGGTTTATTAAATCCATACCGAAACATTTTTTTTTTTTAGAACTAGTATAACAATAACCTCACTTACATTTTTAATTGCATGTAGAAGTATCACTGACTTGATTCACCACTCCTGCAGACTCTAAACCTGCTACTCTCAGACTTGTGAAACTTCTTGCTGTATGGGATACGGGTGTTTCAAAGGGTTACTACATTACTATAATAAAATCTCCAGGCTGAAATAATGCATAATGCTACCCTCCTTGCAGTCACTTCTGTACAAGTTTCAGTTTAGCTTTTAGTTTGCTGAACCACTTAAGTAGTCAAATGTGTGTTTCAACAGCCCCACACGAGCTGCAACACAAAAGGTCACTACCTTAATCTGGATTGTAGTTACCCCAGTGGGTGTGAGGCGATGTGTCGCTGTGATTTCAATTTTCATGACCTTAACTATAAATGTTAAGCATCTATTAATAGCTACTTTCATATACTTGAAGAAATAGCTATTAAATTCATGTTTTATTTATTTATTTTTTTTTACAGCCGGGATGAAAGAATACCTCATGAATTTCTGAGGTGAGTCTTCTGTAAGATATGTAATTGGTGAATATGAAATTGGAAATTTTTCAGGACTTTTGTTTGTTTTGCTTTCTCGTGTACCACAAAAATTTACTTGAGTGAAATCTAACTCATGTATCTTTTTCTTCAATAATTTAGCTGTAATTTTAGTCTTGCTACAAACTATTTCAAAACTCATAAAGATATATGTTTCTTATAAGAATTTTATAGTTTCTACTCTTGCATATGATAATTCTGAGTTGATTTTTACATAGTAGGTTTAGCAGGAAACTCAACTTCATAATTGCACAGGGACACACCACTCCAGATGTAGAAAAGACAGATTGCCCTCGTTATTAAGTTGTCCTCACATCCTTGGTGAAAATCATTCGGCCACAGAGATGGCGGTCAAAGCTGGGTATTTATTTATCTATAATTGTCTTTTACTTAACACTGCATTGTCTTATCCACCGAAGGTAATATATTCAAAATCAGAAACAATAAATCCAGCGTTGATTCCTTTTTCAAGAACATTTTTACAGTCCTGCATTGGTTTTATTTCCTTAGGAGGATTAGAATCACCTTCAGATTTACAAAGAAGACAGCTAGGAATCTGGTAAGATTTACAGACCTGGAGACCAACTAGGGAATGCTTCCATGTTAAGGACAATAGCTTTCTAAATCCAGGGACACATTTAATTCTTTTGTTCTCTCAGATTCTGTGGGCATCGCTGTGTAAGCCTGCAGCTCCTTCGCTATATCTGGTACTAACTTACGGCTTTGGGAAAGTGTTGTAAATTGAGTAGTTTTTTTTGTTGTTGTTGTTGTTTCATTTCTGAACTGTTTAATAACTCATTTATTTATAAACTTCTAGTGTCTTCCATAAACTTTCCTTTCCTATGTACGGAAACACAATTGGGTTTGTATATGGATTTATCTTACAACTTTTTTACTTTCGTTGAGATGATTTTCCTTTTAATTTTTTTTCAAAAAATTACAATTTGATTAAAAACCTTAACAATGACTTTTACAAGCCTTATCAATTAACAGTTTAATTGTGCATGCTATGTGTTGCCTTGATGATAAAATCTCATAAGTGCTATACCCTACTACATGAACTACATTGTTTCCATAAATGTTACTACAAACTGTTCATAAGTACATTCTTCAAACATTCACTATGACATCCATGCTCATCCATATTGCCATCAGCTGACTGCATCTTTTCTTGGTTTCCGTGTTTTGATTGTTTGGTATGAGGTATGTTACGGTACCCTGTCCATCCTGTGTGTGGAGAACTGGGTTCTAATGCACCTATGTTGAAGCAGGTAAGCAGGTTTAGTACAGTGGTTCTCAGGTTTCTTTTACAGTGCTGGCTTTAATGGTGGTTTCGTTTTCAGAGTCTCTACAGTCTTATGTTGCTATGTTTGTGTGTTTGTGTGTGTTTGTGATAGCCACTGCTACGCTGGCATCACTTAAGGAGAGTAGAAGAACTGTCTCAAGCCCGGTAACTCATGTGCCATGTGGGAGTAGGGTTGTGGTGGATTTCCCACCTTACTGTTACCAGAAGACTGCATGTGAAAGGGAAATGTCGTAGACATACAGGGTGCAAAAGGCTACTAGGATGGAACGCATGATGAGTGACCCTTTGCTGGCTCCATCCAAACAGCAATCCTCATTAATTCTTCCTACTAAAGTAGAGCAGACAGGAAATACCATGAATCATGTTACCGCTCAAATGATTTCTGAAAAGATGTACATGTGCATAATTAAGATTTAAAACAAGAAATCCAGTATCAGCAGCACATTAGAAAGCTCCATAGATAATATCCAGCAAATCTCCTCACATCATAACACACTGATAATTTCCATGCCTTTAAAAAAGTAAAACGACTTTAAACATGTCTGCCGTGTGTGTGTGTGTGTGTGTGTGTGTGAGAGAGAGAGAGAGAGAGAGAGAGAGACAGAGAGAGAGACAGAGAGAGAGAGACAGAGAGAGAGAGTGCATGCATGCAACCATAATTCACACAAGGCTGTAGCTATTATTAACAACCACGTGAAGAGCATCCACACATGCACCTAAGTTGAAATAGTTTGCACTCTATGAGTGGAGTATGCCATGGTGAGCTTTAATAGACACCAGCAAACAATCACCCAGCAGAACATCAATTACCCACCAATGACCTACAGCTTCAGCTGGCATGGACCTTCATCAACCTCTGGTATTGTCTACCTTTTACTTTGGCCACTGGGAAGATGTGAAATACTTCTTCATTGTTAGTTTACTAAGCATCTGGTAAACTTTACACTGCTTTAATTTGGAAGTCCTCTGTTGTGAAGTGACGAGTCAAAATGATGTTCCATTATCTACTGGATTTTCCATCTTTTTTTTTTTTACTAATTTGCAAAAATATCTTTATAGTTTCTGAATATCATTGGTCATACTGTATACTGAGAAGAACAACTCTTAATAATACTAAAATTCAATGCATTATTTTTAATCACATGGTTACCTATTAGCATAACCTATGCAAGAAATATCTCCCCATTCCAAGGTCACAGTGACTGAATACTTGGTAATTATTTTGATTTTACAATGACATTTAGACACTTTAACTCAACATCATCTATTTTTAAAGTGTTGAGTGTAATACTTTTATGTAAAGAACTGAACAGTTTAAAATACTTTTAGCCGAGAATCTCTGTAAATTTTATTAAAATCATGATAGATAATGTTGATTTTCTAAAATATAGTTTTATTCAATCCTTTGCCTTATGTAGGATGTAACTCTATTATGCTTAATGGACTGCTAAATTATATGAATTTTTGACATCATATTTGCTTACTGTCTGGTGTTCAATTTAATTCACTGTTCCAGTATTAATTTTATCAGCCATAAAATATGCTAGATTTATCAGAATTTTAGACTATCAATAGCCAAAGCCATGAATCATTATTCTTTGAACAATCCCGGAAGTAGGTCAGGGCTTAATGTGGCCGATTGAATTCAAGTGTCAATTCAGACTTTAATAAATTACCACTGTGCTGTATGAAGTAGAAAGTCTGATTTAGTGTAATGAAATAGAATATACTACAATGATGATATACGTACTTAATGGTTTGGCATGCTGTATACATAAAAACTGATTCTAAGGAAAAAAAAACTGATTCTACATTTTTCTCTCAAGATTTTAACTCATTGTTCTCAATGAGTTATCAGTTTGAAATCTTTTTGTATGGTTAAACCATTCTGTTCTAACATGTTTTCAGAACATGGAATTAAGTGACATTTTTTTCTCAATTGGTCTTTGTTAACATGGCCATTTGGTTCTAACTAACTTTTAACTTTCAGACCTTGGTAACAATATTTCATTATGAATAAAGTTCCTGGCTGAAGAGACAGATCAGTTACAAGCTGCTCTTGCAAGGGACTCAGGTTCAATCCCAACATCCACACAGAGGCTCACAACCATCTGTAAAGACTGCACTGGTGAGCTGATGCCCCCTGCTGGCCTCCAAAGACATCACATGGTGCAGACACATGGGGAGGCAGGGTATCCATACACTTAAAATTAAATTAATTTTTTTAATTAATAAAATGTCAAAATTAAAAGACTCAAGAATTGTTCTGTTATTATAAGTAGGAAAATGAGTTTGAAGTTAAAAATAATGAATATAAAAATTACTTTGTAATGAGAAAGTTTCACCTGTAGTAAATACTAAATATGGATCTTCTGTATTTCTACCAAAAGGAATTTGAAACAGCTCACTTTCACAATAACCACTGAGGTCAAGATACTATATTTCTTCTATTTCTACAAATCTACGGAAAAGATATGTTGAAAACTGATGGTAGGAAATAATCCCAGATCAGCTCTTGATTTCTGTGTGTACGGCTTTCAACATGTGAGGTCACATATCCTACAGCTTTTAACATGTGAGGTCACACATAAAATTATGGCTTCAGAGGGGTGAGGGGAGATGCTAATACACCAAACTCACTGTTTCACATTCAAGCAACTTAATACAAATGCAAATAATCAACCTTTGACATTACTAAATAGAACAAGAACTCAGAACCATTTCTAGTATCAAGAAATCTCACTGAGTAATTTCAAAAGAACTACACATAAATTACTACAGAAAAAGTGATAAGTTTATTTTTTCAAGGCATAAATCTATAGACCAAATTCAAACACACAATAAAACATGCCAAGATAACTTCCAAAGCAACTAAATCTAAAAGAGTATATCAAATTAGAAGCAAAAGCTTACATTAGCATAGACAGAACAAATTCGCAGACCTGTATTTCAGAACTCAAGGGGCTTCCCCGGTAGAGATTTATACTTCTGCAATGAGGAATGACACACAGCTCTAGGGCTTGGTATTTGTGTTTGCAGTGCTAACTAATGATCTTAATTTTCAAGTAATTCTTCCATTGTGGCTCATCAAAAATTTTATGTCTCTATATGATAACCTCAATATCCTCTACACACTAGGATTTATTAGTGAGGTATGTAACAAAGAACCATAGGGTGAATTCATCATCCATCCTTTATAGTTTTAAATATTGAGATTTCAAATAACAAACAATAATAATTACAGCATGCAAAACTAAGTAGCTTGCTATGACCAACACTTATTCTGCTACATATTGAGGGAAATAAGGAAGACAACAATTCAGCTAGCTCCCTTGGGTAATCAAGAGGAATGAAAGAAACAACAAAGAAAACAAACAAACAAACTGGAGGGCTGGGGAAGCCTGGGGCTTTCCAGCACGGAAGTAAGGCACCCCACTCCTAGAAGTAGAATCACGAGAATTGTGACTTTAAGGACCAGCATTATCCAGCCATAGAAGAGATCTCTCATTCAACTCTTGTTTCAATTATGTCTTAATTGGCTTAAAAAGTAGTTGGGTCCCGTATGGTTTTCTCACACTCTCTTCAGGTATCCATTCCTCCTCACTCCCTCCACAGCCCCATGCCTCTGACCTTGTCCTTTCCACCCACAGTATTCCTGTCCTCTGGGTATAAATCCATACCTTCTACTACCACCCTTCTCTTAAGGATATAGCGTCCCAGTGGCCCCTTTTAGTTTCCTGGCTTCTACAAATAACTCCAAGTTAGCTACACATATCTGCAGATCCAAAGATAGCATCTAAATAACTCCAGGTTAACCACACAAATCTACAGATCCAAAGCTAGCGAGTGTCTAAATATGGCGGAGAACATGCAGCAGTTGTCTATCTGGGATCCAGTTACTTCTCTCAGTATAATTTTCTTTCCAGTTCCATTCATTTACTTTTAAATTCCATCTTCTTTACAGCTGAATAAAATCCAATTAGGTTTATGTATCACACTTTCATTATCCATTCATCATTTAATGGACAGCTGATTCTATTTCCTGGCCATTGTGAACAGAGAGGAGACGAACATGAGTGAGCAAGTGAGTCTGCAGCAGGGTACCGATTCTTTGGGTATATGCCCCGGGCTGGTACAGATGGATCACATGTAGTTCTAGTTTTATCTTTGTGAAAACTAGACTGACTTCCAGGGCGACTCTACCAGTTCACACTACCACAGTGACTGCACCAGTTCACACTACCACAGTGACTGCACCAGTTCACACTTCCACAGTGACTGCACCAGTTCACACTATCACGGTGACTGCACCAGTTCACACTATCATGGTGACTGTGCCAGTTCACACTTCCACAGTGACAGTATCAGTTCACACTACCACGGTGACCGCACCAGTTCACACTACCACAGTGACTGCACCAGTTCACACTTCCACAGTGACTGCACCAGTTCACACTATCACGGTTACTGCACCAGTTCACACTACCACAGTGACTGCACCAGTTCACACTACCACAGTGACTGTACCAGTTGACACTACCACAGCGGCTGCACCAGTTCACACTTCCACAGCGACTGCACCAGTTCACACTACCACAGCGACTGCACCAGTTCACACTATCATGGTGACTGTGCCAGTCCACACTACCACAGCGACTGCGCCAGTTCACACTACCACAGTGACTGCACCAGTTCACACTATCACAGTGACTGTGCCAGTTCACACTATCAACACTGGAGAAAAACACCAACCAGTATCTCGTTGTCATTTGATTTCTTGATGACCCACATACTGATAAGACTGAGACCACACACTTTGTTTGCAAGATGAAGAAACATCAAGGCAAATCTGAGCTGAACGCTCTGTCATGACGAGTGAGATTCTGGAATTAGGAGAGGTTATGCCAGCTGCCAGGAGAGAAAGGCTGTGAAAAGTCACCAGTTATCTTACCTTGCTATGAAGCCCATAAACTACAATACTGACCTTCTGGGTGAGATGTGCACACTGTTGACATAGTAGTCTGGCTCTTCCAGAGCTAATTAGCTGCTTTCTGTTTAGATTCGTGGCCTACTACTCTTAATTAGATAAAATAACAAGGTGCCAAGCCATCTTCAAATATTTATGTTCACACCCATAGATGAATGCTATTGTCAACCTTAACCAGAGACACTTTTCTTTGCCATGAATGGTGGTGAAGGCAGAGGATAGCGGTGGCTAAGGATCTGAGAATATTCCTCTGAGGCTCAGGGAACACTGAAGTGAGGTTAGAAAGGGAAGGAAGAGCCGGCAATTGCAGCAGAAGCCCATTGCAGCCACAGGTGTCTGAACTGGGCATGTTCAAGACTAGACCTACAATTCACACCCTGTACCTAATCGACTCAAAAGAACTCGAAACTAGAGAAGCAACACACGGGCAGCAACGTGAAGCCTTCAACAACGATCCCGCCGACAAGCTAATCTGAACAGCTTTCAGTCCAGGAAGACAAATGAACCCATGTTTGAGCACAGTTCATAGTAAAATAAGCAAGGATGCCTCAAGAAGGCAGAAAGAGGCCGGCACCATCCTACTCTGAATCCTACTCCACATGAAGTGGAGCCCCCCTCCCCAGGACTTAGCAGATAAAGAAGGGAATAAACCCAGAATTGAAATCCAGGGTCAGTCCTACTGTGGTGTAAACCTGGGGGAGGGGAAAGCTCTGTGGTGCATCGGATTTCAGGACTTTAGTTCTGAGGCCAACAAGGTGAGATTGGGCACTACATAGAAAACTACATGTACAAGTCAGAGGTCCACAGAGCACTGCAGGAGTAGACTCAGGGTTGGCATGCATCACTGCCTGCTTCAGAATGAGTCCAGGGTGCAGCACATACACCCCCCCCCACATAGCACCCTAAGCATTTCTGAAAATCAGCTTGGTATCATTGGAGAGTCTTTGCTAACCATGAGCAGCAAGGTTTAGAAAACAACTATATTTACTAGGTGTAGAAGATGATAAGCCCATGGCCTTGCCCTATACATTAGTGCCCAGGTGGTAAGCCAGCGGCAGATGACGGAGTAGCTGGCATATCCTGCATGGAACATTATGTCTAGACTACTAGACTTTTATTCTAGTTCCCATCACCTTGGCAGCACTGAGCCAAATGTCCACCTCAACAGTTTTTGGTCCACAGCCTTGATGATCTTGGTCGATCCCTGATGCTGTACCTGTCCTAGCAGGCAAACAGTGCTTTAGCTGGTTACTATTGACACGGTCATCAGAACATGACAGACCTCACAGCTCCAGATTATAGAGCAGTGCTCGCTGATAAAACGTCAGGGTGGGCATGCGCTGCGCTGGCTCAGAGGAGTGGAGGAACAGGCTCTATCCTGGGTACCTCTCCAGTTTGAGAGCCAAAGAACACCAACTGTGGATCCTGAAGGAACATGAACTGAAATCATCCTCAAGCTCTGACATAACAACATACAAACAGCTGGCCTGAAGCAAACTTGGATGGAATTAAGACGTGGTATGTAGTGCTAAAACATATAAGTAACTCAAGGTCTTCAAATCCGAGATCTCCCAGATGGATCTGCATAGGTTGGTGAAAGTCAACAGTGTGGGTGAAATCTCAAAGAGAGAATTTACACAGCTATTTTCAGGAAATCTGGGGAACAAACTAAAAGGAGGCCGGCTTTAGGGCTTATCTTCTGTAGATCTTATGTTTCAGTGAAATATTTTCTGTTATTTGAATAAAAAGATAACTCACCAATGACAAAACGGGTCACTCCAGTGATGAAATGATAGTTCATCATAAGCAAATCAATAAAGACATGTCAGGCAGCACAGTGACGATTGATAGACAATCACTACAGTGACAGAGGACAGGCGCTTGATAACAAAACAATAACAACAAAAACATATCCTCAGGAAATAAGTCACAAATAAGGGATGCACACATTATCCAATACAGGCCACTTAAACCACCAAAGCTGAAATATAAATAACCCACAGGAGAGAGGGTGACCTGACCATGTCACGTGGTCTTGTGGACCAACTGGAGTCCCTCTGTGTGAAAGAACCTTGAATCTTGAACTGTTCCTTCTAGAATACTCAATGGTAGGACCTGACATAGATATTTCTATGAACAAAATTTACCATCACAATGTATATGGGTTGGGGAGAGGGTGTTTAAGACTTGGAATTTGAGAGATCCTCATCGCCTAGGACCTGCACAGTTCTTCTACTGATGAGCTTCGGTAATACACTTCTGATTCAAGTGTCCGCTGACTAACCAAAGATCACCAGCACCTAGAGAAGGAACTCGGCTACACACCATCAACAGTATACCGATCAGGTCTGCATCACGACTCCTGCTTTGCCAAGACATCTATCCTTTCCACCTGCATTTAAGAGGCAACGGCTTATATTACAGAATAGGAACCCAGTCATCCTCAGGCTGGCTTTGTGAAACATCCCCAAAGTCTGCAGATGTCATTTGGATGGCTGGGAAACACAGTTATCCCAGCTGTGGCCCCATGCTGTTATTCATTACCCCATATAGGATTCTAAATCAAGCATTGTGAAGAACTCTCTGAGTGTTAGTGACAGAACATAGTATCTGTGTCTTCTGAAGAAGGGAGCTCTGCTGTTATAGACTTCCTTAACCCTGTTTACGGTGATCTAATTGTGCTATTAAAGCAGCTGACCTGTTGCTCTGTAGACGTGTCTGAGTTAATTCAGGTGCTGGAGTTGAACAAATTTGGCTTTAGAAACCAAAATGAAAACATTTCAAGCAAACATCATAACCCTTGCTAATCAAATGTAGATTCTGCCTTTAAGAACCACTTAAGATCATTTCTCTGGTAAGCATGTGAAAGAAACATGTCTGCCTGCCTGCCTGCCTGCCTGTCTGTCTGCGTGTCTGTCCTGAACTCAATGCACTATGTCAGGAAGCAAGCCTGTCCACTGCAATAGAGTCTGAGGCTAGCTGTCCCATGGTCCCAGACAGTACGCCAACTAATATAGATGCCATGTGTGTGCAATAGTAAATAAACACCAAACTCGTTGTGTGTATAATCACATGGCATATGATGATTATATTAATGACAGAGAAATCAACAATTATCATAACACAAATTACATCATGCTTACTGTACTAGTAAACAAATATAGAAACAGCCTATATATTAACCAGCATGAACTGATAAACTGTGGTGTGTGTGTGTGTGTGTGTGTGTGAGTGTGTGTGTGTGAGTGAGTGTATGAGTGTGAGTATGTGTGTATAAGTGTGTATGAGTGTGTATGTGTGTGAGAGAGACAGTGTGTGAGAGAAAAAGTGTGTGTGTGTGTGTGTGTGTGTGTGTGAGAGAGAGAGAGAGAGAGAGAGAGAGAGAGAGAGAGAGAGACCTGTACTATAACTGGATGAGCCTGAACACAAAACATTGGAGGAAAGAAAGCAAACATAGAAACTCACATGTTAGCGATTTATATGTATGGTCAGTGGAAATGAAGAAGACAATCCAGGAATGGAGAACGAAATTCAAAGAGGAGACAAACATGGAGAGGACTCAAACTGAAATGAAGATGTAATTAAAAACCCAACAGCTCAACGAGAAAACTCAGAGGAAATCCTTACAACTAGATGATTCAGGGAGAACACAGAATATCAGCACTCGAAGATACAGTAGAGCCTAGACCAGGTAAGTAAGAAAATTAAAAAAATAACACAGAGGAGGAACATTCAGGGAACACCATGAAAAAGGCAAACGTTGAAGTGAAGGGAAAAGGATTTCAAGTCAACAGCCCAGAGCAGATCTTCAGCAGGATCAAAGAGGAACACATCCCCACAAGAGACACAGCTAAAGACAAAAAAAGCAGCAAACACCGAACCGACAAGACCAGAAAAGAAAATCCCTATGGCATATTATAGTTAAAACACTAAGTGTACATAACAAAGGAAGTATGTTGAAAGCTCCAGTGCAACCAGTGCAAGTAATAAAAAGCCATCCGGACAATAGCTGACAGGAAACCCTGAAACCCAGAAGAGCCGAGAACCATGCATCCCAAGTCCTAAGTGCCTAAGACTGCCCATGGAGGGTAAAACGCTCAACAAAACTATCCACCACAATTGAGTGGAAAAAAGATCACGACAAAACGTAGCTGGAGACTACAAGAAACACATCTTAGATTTAGGGACAGGCACCTCCTTATAGTAAAAGAATGAACAAGAAAAAACTCCAGTCTAATGGGCCAAGAAAGCAAGCAGGCATGTCATCCGGAAAGACTTTAATGCTATGACCAATAGACTTCAAACTAAGACCAGAAGAAGTAAGAAGGGACAGTTCATTGTAATCAAAGGACAGCGAAACAAGAAGACATTACTATCATAAACATATGTGCACCAAATCCTAAGGCATTACACACTCACACACACACTCACAGACACTCACACACTCACACACATTCATACACACACTCACAGACACTCACACACTCACACACACTCACACACACACTCACAGACACTCACACACTCACACACACTCACACACACACTCACAGACACTCACACACTCACACACACTCACACACACACTCACAGACACTCACACACACTCACACACACTCACAGACACTCACACACTCACACACACTCACACACACACTCACAGACACTCACACACTCACACACATTCATACACACACTCACAAACTCACACACTCTCACACACACATACACACACAGTCACACACACATACACACACAGTTACACACACACACACACACAGCCACACACACACATACACACACAGCCACACACACACATACACACACATACACACACAGTCACAAATACACACACACCTACTACTGGAAAGAAAACAGAGATGAATGAGCAGAAATCCATTAACAGCAGGTGATTTGATATCTACTAGACAGGTCATCTGAGCAAAATAACTAAATAAATAAACAGAAAACACCAGACTTAATTGACATCATAAATTAAATGCACTTTACAGATATCTACAGAATAATATATATATATATATATATATATAAAAACCCCAGCAAAGAATGTGTACTTCACTTAGCATCACATGGAAGGTTTTCTAAAGCAGACCTCATCCTGAGACACACAATAATCTTTAAAAATTCAAAACAGACTAAAATCACTCCTTGTGTCCTGACAACAATACAGTAAATTTTAAGTTGACAGGAAATGAATCTGTCTATTGAAAGGAGAGGTGTAACAAGCCAGATAGACGACTGTCATGATCATTTCCTAAGATACACGTGTACAAACATGCTTGCACATGAAAACACATCCACACACATGCACCAGTAGTTTGTCAGGACTGTGACATAGATTATCTCCGTGATGGAAGCATGCACTATGGAGGTTGTATGGAGGCAAGCCTTGGTAAACATCAAGATACGGGAAGACCCATGTAGTGGGGAGTGGCTCATCGAGAGGAGCCAGTTTGATCGAGTGAATTCTGAATAAAGAAGTCATTTACATGAGTACCAGTTGATAGATGCCACCAAATGTTGTATCTAAGCCACAAACCATGTTATGAACTGAGTTAGAGAAAGGTACATTTTTTTAACATATTCATCTATATAAATAAGTGATAAAGTATCTTCTTTTCCTGTAACAATTCACTTATTCTTGTCTCAAGGTGTGGTTAATTCTGTTTGCACACACTGAGAGAAAAAAAAATGTTTGAGTATTCAGAAGAAAATGAAGGAAGTTTACTGACAATATCAAATCAGAATAAAATGAAAAGACGATTTGTTAAGGAAATCTTAAAATAATGTAATGTTCTGCCTGTCCTGGGGAACATTCAACATCAGAGGACGCTCTGACTCTTCCCTCGTTATTTCAACATAGCCAAATATGCTAAACACGAACAACACCATACTGAACATTCTAGAAGTTAATTCACAGACAGATGCTGAAGCAATGAAGAGGTCCAAAAATAAATTATTTGAACCAAATCACTGTTAACTCTAAGCACAATAATTACCAGGACAGCTGATGTTTCCAACGGACCTGTGTTGCTTTGTCTGTTGAGCTAACACTAAGGGCTGACTCATTATACACTCACTAAGGGCTGACTGAGTGTGAGCAGGTATGAACTATGGTGGATGTGCTATGAAAATGGAGAGCCACTGTGTGAACTACTTGAGACAGCTTAAATCTTTAGGTGTCTTGGATGCAGATAAATTCCACTTTCTGGTAACACAATATATTTAGTAGCACAAACACTATTAACAATAATGATATAACTGCAGTTGTTATTAGAGACAGAGTCTCACGTTGCCCAGGTTGGCCGCAGACTCACAAAGATGAAGCTGGACTCCTGATAGGTGTGCGTTCTCTCATCAGGGACTGGGATTACAGGTGTGCAGAACACACAGTCAAGCTCAGCACTCTAACAACTGAGCCACGCCCCGGCCCAGGAATAGTCTTTAAGAGATTGTGTGGTTGAAGCAGACAAAAACAAATCCAGGAGTGAAGCGTGAAGTTGGGTAATAACAGATGCTGGTTCCTGCAGGCTCTAAAATCTCCTCTTGAGAGAGGAGGGTGTTCACTGAGGTAATAACAGGCTTGAGCCTACAGGGTCGGTCCAATCACACACAGCGTTCGGATTCTAGATAATCCTTGATTAAGTTAAGACAAGAACTGGGTCTACAGGGACAAAGTTAATTAATTTTGGGGGAAAAATCACATACAGAATAAACTATATGGTAATAGAATATCTTCACTGAAAATTAAATGATGTGTAGTGACATTTGTTAGAGAAAATTTCATCTCATAGAACTGATGGCGGAAGTCTTTCTGTATATATGTTTCTCTTATTGGTTGATGAATTAGGAAAAAACTGTTTGACAATAGAGGAAGGTGGGTAGGCAGGACTAGAAGATAAGGAGAATTCTGGGAAAGGTAGGCACAGAGATGCCATGTAGTGGAGGAAGGGGTAAGAGGTCTGGACCCTACTCTGGTAAGAATAAGACTATGTGGAAATACACAGATTAATAGAAATGGATTAATAATTAAGAGAGAGCTAGCCAATAAGAAACCCTAGCCATCAGCCAACAGTTTAATAATTAATATAGCAACTCTTGTGTGTTCATTTGGGGCTGAAGCAATAGAACCTGGCAGGCCAAGAAACTCCAGCAACATAAGAGTTGCTTGGATTTGATTCCAGGTGCTACATTAAATCACGTGACATTCTTACCAATGGTGTCTCACAGGGTCACGGGAGAATTGTAAAATATTAGCTAAGCCAAAGATAGGGTCTCATGAACTTATTTATTCAGCTTCCGACCATTTGCCAGCCCACACAGTTTATTACAACTTCTCTGTCCTCCAAGGATCACTCTGAATCTCCAAGGCCACACTCATTTATATTTTCATTTAGCCTTAGAAGAGTAAAAGTGTCCTGGCCAAAAGCATTTCTGTCATCTGCAGGGACCTGAGAAGTAGTCTTGCAATTACTTAACAATAGAGTAGACTCAACTCAGGAAGTGAGCAATAAAGAGACAGACCAACAGCAGAGTACGGTTGATGCAAACAAACGTGGCTCCTTCTGTGAGTCGGAAGTGTGTGTACCGGAAGTACAGGAACCACCCTTGGGTATGGTGTAGCTCATGGAGTATAGTGATGGTAAATGCTAGCGTGGGCAGGGTTTGACGAACGAACTAAAGCCCGCCCTGCAAACACTCAGTTTGGGCCTATCCGAAACTACCCAGGTGATGTCACAGAAGCAAGCTGGAGAGACACTGACAGATGCCACTGAGATAAATCTGCACCAGCCAACCCCTGCACACTACAACCATCCGTTCAATCTTACGTTAAAAATATTAAAATATGATGCTACTGGGGAACGCCTCTAAAAATGCTGTCATTCAAGCAGTGTTAACATTCAAGTGATTTACTTTACAACTATAGGACATGAATGCATACCAGTATCCATTTATATTGTAATAACATTTAAAAACACACGGGAGCAGGCAAGATGTCTCAGCAGATAAAGGAACTTGCCATGAAGCTTGAAGACCGGAGCTCAACACCCAGGAGAACCTACCCAGTAGGAGAGCCAATGCCTCACAGTTAATCTCTGACCCCCACATGTGTCCATTGCCACACACAAGCCTGCACACACACACACACACACACACAGTATTTTAAGATGTAGCTAGAAAACATACTAGACATACTCATATTCTTGTAAAACCCCATAGTACATATATCCTCTATGCTATGGCCTGAAGCATTTACATTTTATATTATACATTGAAACATATAAGGCTATACTTTAGACCTTTTCCCTTTAAAAAAAAAAAACTTCATACCTAAAAACTTTTTCAGTATCTCCTTCCCTCCTTCCCAGTTTCTATCTCCATCTCCCTTTGTCCCTCTGTCTCTCTATCTCTGTCTCTCTGTCTCTCTGTCGTGTGTGTGTGTGTGTGTGTGTGTGTGTGTGCGTGCGTGTAAGAAAAACTTCAGGGTTCTTTATTGTACATTTATCATGACTCTGATCTCTTCAAATTTTAAAATCCAAAGTTTAAATATTGTTATTAACTCCTAAAAATATTGAGAGCCCTTAGTCAGGCAGCATACCAACTACCAAACTGGGGCTAATGTGTAGGCCAGCCCTGTTGAGACAAATCAAATCTGTAAATAGTATCATATAAGGAGACTTTGTGTATGTTTTGCCTTTTTGAGACAGCATCTACCTGTGTATTAAAGGCTAGCCCAGATGAGAAATACTCACTCTACAGCCTCTGATGAACTAGGATATGGCATTTATAATTGTTTCTTTGCTGGAGAATAATGGCAATACATAATATTGTCACTTTTGTACTTTTAATATGCGTTATTCATGTCTTCTTTTTACTCTTTAATAATATAGTTTATCCTTCAGAGCCCTGATTGTGGGGTCTGTTTTATTTGGTTCTTTGAATGGTTTCCTTTACCTCATGCTAAAAACTTCATTTTCTTCTCTACTTTATTTGGGTTGATTTTGTTTTTCTTCCCAAGTTTCGTGCAGTAGCTACACAGCTCATTAATTCACAGCTTGTGTATGACATTTTTAACTCTACAGATTTTTCTGTACGTAATGTTTGTGCAACATCTCGGCAGCTTTGATAAGCCACATTCCAGTATCAAACTCCAAGTATTTTAAATTTTCTAGCGCAATTTCCTTTCTGCTATATTAGGTTGGGCTTGCTTTTAAGCTTTTATCCCCTAATTCCTGGCATTTTCAAATTAGATTTCTGGTTCTCATTTGAGAAACAAAGTAGTCTGCTTGAAACTGACTCCTAAAAGCACTGAGATGTGTTTGCTTGCATCTGTTATAATTCCTATAAATACTGCATCGTGCCTAAAATTTTTCCTGCTGTGGAGTTGCAAGGGATTTCGGTTCCACCAATAACTTCAACACCATGGACAGCTCCTGGCTTAGGGAGAGGGAGAGCTGGTTTTGAAGGTGTGGCTCATGGTTAAGTCAACTACACTCCAGTGCACTCTTGGCCAGGAGTAGAAACAAAACAAACTGTAACCTGTGGGTCATTGAACAACAAGAACAGGATACGATTTTTGTGTGGGGAGGTAGTGATAGAGCTGGAGGACTTATGGGGAAGACATTTTGTTATTTATGTTTCTGGCATTTCTATATGGATGTTTCCTGCATGCATATTTATTTTCAATTCTACTGGTCCTATCCGGTTAAACCTCAAGACTACGGAGCTACTTTTCCTGTTTTAATTTCAGTAAAGTAGGCCCGGTAGTTCATATCTAGTTTACCATTCTGACATTTTTCACAGTTTGGATGAGCGCCCTCTAGCGACCCGTCATTTAAAAGCTTGGTGCTCACCCAGGAATTCAGTCTCAGGGTCACAGAGACAATAAATACCACAGAGGTAAACACACAGCCTATCTAATCAGCTCCTCCTCAAGCTTCCCTTTATCTTTTTGTATCAAGAGGCACATGTATAAAAATCCTTTAAAATTACTGTCGGCCCTGGAGAATTTATATTTTGAAAGCATAAATGTGTCTACTGCATTGCAAACCTGTAGGTTTGCAAATTTTGAGATAAAATTTAAAGTTTGTATTTGTTTTCTTTATATGTTAATTTTCATTTATTCAAAATACTGCAACAAGAATTTCTGATGTCTTGTAAAATTCCTAAATATATAAAGCAAATTACAGGTGTTGATCTTAACTTTTGATAAAAATAAAATTAAGTTTGTGTAACTCTGGCATGAAATCTTCTTTAATGAAAGCTGCACATCTACTGCACAATGCAAACCTCGAACTAAGGCCTTCCCCAGTTAGCAGTTAATTTACTTTGCATCACAATTTGGGTAGTTATGATATAGCCCCTATTTCACAAATGAAACAAACAAACAAACAAACAAACACAGAGGCATTAATTAAATACCTTGTAGTGAGATATTGTCCCCACCTGTGGTACTGACCACGCCCATTGGGGGTTGGGACAAGAGCAGACATTACATGGGAGAACTAAGTCTGAGGAGGGGGACCTGGGAGCTCTTTTGATTGCAGCACAGGGACAGGAGAGCATCCACAGGCATCCTGGGAACCAGGAACCTGCTGGTGTTCATCTGTCTATGTTGTGAGTTATTTCTCCCTGAATAAACACCTATTCAGCCTATCTGTTTCTCCTGGTCCTTATTAAACCACGATAATACCTTGATTGGCTTCTGAGTACAGACAAACTGGTACCCTTTACTACAACATTTAAAGAATAATCAATAACAAGTTATTACTCTGAAAGATAAAACCATAAATCACTACAAATGATACTTTATGGGGTTGAGGACACTGAATGCTCCCTGACAAGGCTATGGTTAATTTTCCATTAGAAATAATGTTATATGGGGAAATTAAGGTCTTTGTGGCCCTGCAGTTCTGTAACATAAAGGTAATTCACAAGTCGACAACTTCATCTGTCGTCTGCATCCGTTACTTAAGCTCTACAAACTTCACTTACTAAATGAAGAGAATGATTGTACACACTTCACCATTTGTAAGGAAAAACTGAAACAGTCTATTTTAACAGCTTTTATCATAGAGTTCAGTATACTAAAAGGTAAGTAATTTCATTTCGGTTGTTGACAATCCCATGTTAGCTGTTTAGACTCCCCCACCCCCCAGAATGGCGCAGACATGAGTTTACCACAACCTCTTTCTTCCCATGCTGGAGACATGACACACACCATACCATACCATACCTGTCCCTGTACATCAGGCTGGTACCAAAAGTGTGTTTCTGTCTTACACAGAGGGTGGTGTCAAAATTCATTTTTAACCCTTGTCTTCTTCCCCTCACTGTATACTGCTCATTTCTGACATATGGAATACCGAGGGAAAAAATGAAAGCTGTCATCACAGTGGACAGGTGTATAGGATGCAGTACGTCTAATTCTGAGCAAAGAAAAATAATGGTCTGTTTTAAGATGTGGGTTTTGGCATGAGATCCATGTTTAATAAAATAGTTCACAAAACATCTTTCAAATAGCTACATTAAACACTTGCATTTTATAGTCTATAGTACCTCCACTCAGAAGTTAGTGCCAGGTATTTGCCCTTAAACCTTCCTGCAGATTCAAGAAAGTGTCTTTCTGAGGAACCCAGGAAGCCTTGCTACACGACCTGCCCAGTGCATGGACTGCTCAACACCCTGCCAGCAGGGGCAGGGTACTAAGGATGACTCACACACCCTTGTGAAAGAATCCATGTGGTTTCGGGACACTGACACCTCTGTAGTCCTATTAAAATACTATGTCGTTTTCAAGAGTCAGAAAGTTCACAAACTGTAAATGATATTATCAGTGTTGATATCTTAAGAATACTCAGGTAAATTTCCAAATTAGTTTCTGCATTAAAAGAATAGATAAGAGATAATTAATTCACACAATCAAAATAATTGGAAATAAATTTTACAAATTCCACAGAAATTATCAGTAGTTTCTTTTCTCCAATTTTGCCGACTCATTTCATAAACTACCAAATTCACTAGTTCTAAATAAATAAATAATGATCTTCAGAAACTAAAAATTCAGAAAAAGAAAAAACAAAGTTATATACTTTTGGAAACTTTTCTTGAACTTAAACCTAGCTACAACTTAAATTTCTATAGCAGCAAAATAATTAAAATTTCCAATAAATTATTGAATATAATGACAGCAATATATATGCATATATATATATATATTTCACATGCCAAATATATTTACACATCTTTATTCATTTATAAAAACTAGTTATTGCCCATACATTGTGACTAAAGTAACTAAAGATATGAGTAGATGTTTTAGTAATTTCTGAAAATCGACGGGGCATATTCAGGCCTCTGTAATGTACAGTGCTCTAGATTGTTCTGAGCTGCTGTGATAAAACTCTCTGCCCCTGAGAAGCTTACAGGAAGGAAGGGCTTATTTGTCTTATCCTTCCAAGTCACAATCAGTCACTGATTGTGGAGCAGGGAGAGATTAAGAGGACTCAGGTTCCCTTCCCAGCACCCACATGGTGGCTCACAACCATCTGCAACTCGAGTTCCAGGGGATCCTGTACCCTCCCCTTGCTTCATAGGTTCTAGGCAGGCAAGTGGTGCATACACATACATGTAGTCAAAACACACACAGCCAGGCGTTGGTGGCGCAAGCCTTTAGTCCCAGCACTCGGGAGGCAGAGGCAGGTGGATTTCTGTGAGTTCGAGGCCAGCCTGGTCTACAGAGCGAGTTTCAGGACAGGCCCCAAAGCAATACAGAGAAACCCTGTCTTGAAAAACAAAACAAAAATACACATAAAAGAGGCTTAAGTTTAAAAAAAAAAAAAAAAAGGTAAGAGGTAAATATAGGTTGACCAAGTTGACTGTTAGTGCTAACCAGGATGTGGTGATCATCATCATTGAGGAAAGTGTCCCATAGGCACAATTCCTCTCCTTTGGCCTGTGGAGGCATTTCAAATTGAGGTTCTGATGCAGGACTTAATAACTCAGACACCGTTTTCACGTTAATTCTTCATGTCACCAGTTGAGAATAACTGAACATAAGAGTCCAGATTTCTGAACTGTATTCCTGGGGACTCACTGTAGAAACCTTTTCCAATAACAGAGTTAACTGCTATGCATTCAAAGCTGACACCACAGAATCTAAGAGTGCTTGAATGTAAGTCTCTACAGTGTGGTTCACATCATAGATTATCAGTCCTGTAAAGGACGAAACCGGTGTGGAAATGGCTACAGGCCACTGGCCACACAGGCTGCAACGGCACAGTTTTGGGAAACGTATAGTACACAGTGTTTCATGTCAAACCAACAAGAGAAGATTATCTCATGCTAGTCAGGGAAAGGAGGATGTCTAGTCTAAGCAGAGACGCGCAGACCAGGGACCCTCTTACCTCAGTGGATATTTCTGGAGGCACATGATGAAGATTTGCATGTATGGGGGAAAAGTAGGGCTGGGGATGGCGTGTGAGGACCTGTCAACCAGGCTGTTGCTTTAGGATGACCGACACAGGGACCTATTAATTGCATCACATTTTCATAATTTTAACAGTAACACACACTCTTGAGGATCTCGGTAAACATGGAATACAACAAAGAACCCTCATTAGAATTTTTAAAAGTGGAATTCAATCTGAAGCTGTGAGAGCTTAGTTGAAACTATTGCCATACTATTTCTTCTGAAATGAGTAAGTCCCTAAAGGATATGCCACATAGAATAGGAATCAGGATGCAAATAAACACCGTAGCAAGGGCAATTCGAGAACGACAAACCATCCTATGAATGAGGGAAGATTATTGAGTAACCAGTGTAAACGACAATTCATGGTCATTTTTATATACTCATAGTTCATAAACAAAAAATAATTAAGACAGACCACAGAAACTTAGAATTTCACCGTGTTATATTTCCATAACCAACAATAAAAGGACTGATAAATAAAGGCTGTCTTGTTTATTACAGAAGATGAATTAAAAAATAGTTTTGAGAAATAAAATTAAAGACCAAAAAAAGCATCAATGTCATTCTTTACTATTAATATACATGTAACTAAAATTTCTTAAAGTGCCTAGTAAACATGAGGAGATGGTCTCTGTGGCAAAGGTATTGATTAATAAACACATTCTGAAAAGTACCAATGAATCCTATTATGTTGACCTTGAGTAAGAAGTCATTGGGAAATATTATCACAGCATTAATGCATTAGCAGGAAGACAATGCTCCTCACATTTTATCACGCATCATTGAACTGTAACAAATGTTGACAGTTAAAGAGCAAACTGCTAAACATTATGACACCATCTCGGTGACAGCTAAAGAACAAAACTGGCGACAATCATTGCTTCAGATTGACTGGGCAGGGATGGCTAGAAAATACAAAAATAAACTGATTTAAAGCATTTGGATAAACATCTTTAATACTGGCATCGTAGAAACAAGCATGCTGGAAACAGTATTTTAGTCATTTAGCACTGCTAATTTATATTTAGGCCTTATGTATAATACTATCATGGAAACATCTATTACAAAGCTGTGTTCAATAACCTTGCTCCATTATCACACAATTCATGACAAAGGTCTTTGGGAGAAGCAATAATATTTGCATAATAATTACAAGCACAGAACTCAAGCTTGAAATGCTTTAACTGCATTCCAAGAGGTTTCTTTCCTATAAATTAAATTTTCCCCCAAAGCACTTCCCAATTCAATGTTGGGTTTATGAAATTTATTACTTAAACATTTACTTTCAATGGAATATAACGGCCCTTTCTTACCTTTAAAACGAAAAGCAGATAAGAATACTTCTTAATTATTTTTGATTGAACAAACTGAGCAGCAAGGCAATGCATTTGCAGGGCAGCAATAAATTAAGTGTGCCATTCCCA